>NC_066613.1:18827500-19452500 GCF_025231255.1 Drosophila biarmipes | reverse complement strand
TAATAAAGCCCGAAGATTTGGCAATCCAATTCGCATGCATTAGCCAAATGGCTAAAAAAAAGCGTGCGATTTGGTGTACCACTACCAACAATGCTGGGCACTTTTCTTGAAAACGCCAACGAGCACGACCATTTTTCCATTAGACATTAGATGCAGAGTGCCGAATGCCGAATGCAAAGTGGGCGATTTTTACTGGCGGTTTTGAAATGCCAGCGCGTTTAAAATCGCACAAAACCTTTTGCATGCGATTCGCTAATGCTTCCATCTAAATGAAGCTCAAACATCCATATGCGATTCGTGATCATAAACATTTGTCATGGATGAATAATGCTGAGTGGTGTTTTGTAATGATTTCAAGGCCTAGGGGGCGGTTCAACTGAGAATCGATGGATAATTCATGTGAGATATCTAAAATCTAGTTCAATGGAACAACTGCTAATTACTTCTTGGCTTTTCTAAATCAGCACATTTATTATTAAATTTTAATTAAATATAAACCGCTAACATTTTAATGATCTCTTTTAATTTATATAATTTTTAGCGCTTTAATTAGCAGCCCCCCAAAATACAATCCCACCAATTTTCTCTGTTCAATTTGGCCAGTTTTCCATGCAATTTCCAGCAGGTCTCCACACTTGTTGACCCTCCGCTGGGTCTGCGTTGTTTATTTTATGACATTTAAACAATTATTTTTCAACACAAGCAACCGTTGTTGAAATATCATTTGATTTAACCAGCCAGTTGGCCGGGCCCACACCCTCGTGGAAGTGGCCAAAACGAGTCTCGGCCTGGCCAAGACTGGGATTGGGATTGGAGCTGCCGGTGGTGGCTGCATTTTGCTGGTGTCACAATGTCTGGGACCGCCGAATTCTGTGACGCCGTTGTTGTTCTCGCAAACGCCCCGCGGCTAAACATGAGATGTATATTTTATTTTTCATAATTTAAAGGAAAAAAATACTTGGCCAAAAACGAGAAGAAAAACCACAGTTTTGATATGAACCTGCTGTTGTTGTTGTGGCCGAAAATCGAATTCTTGAATGAACCATTAATCTTGTTGCCAGCTCGGTGGACTCGGTCATTAAATACTGCCGCTGTAATTGCATTGCAGGCACTGAAAGAAATTTTGTAACAAAAGAACCCTTGTATTTGCATGAAAAGACTGGCATTAAGAACGTCAAAATGTGGTCATTGTAAAAAGACTTGAAAGAAATATGAATTTTTTAGACTATCTACAGTTTTTCAAATGCTAGAGATTATATATATATATTTTTGAATAACACATTTATTTAAGATTGATTTAAGATCGCTCTTTTAAATCAAAGAAAATTCATTATTATATTATTATTTAATCATATTAAAATCAAATATTTGAAATTGAAACTTTAAAGAATAAGGAGAATTTTTTCTCAGTGTGAGTCTCGGAGTCTGCCTTGGCGATTTTCTCAGTTTCGGTTTCGCTTTAGTTTTTGCGAGCAAATTAATGCGGGTTTGTCATATTACAATTACTGGCTTTTTCTGGCCCGACTCTGTGGCAGCTGGCATTATTACACCTGCGCTCCAGCGCGACGAGGAGGAGCGGAGAGACTCCCCCAGGGGTTCCTATCCTATCCGATCCGGTTCGGTCTTGGGGTTTTCTGCTCGATATAGTTTCTGGCTATATGGTTATAGTAAGCAGTGGGTCAATTGGCTCGATCTGCTCATTTGTTTGCCCCTCTGGGAGCGGCCAAAGTTCAGCCAATCGGTTGACAGTTCATAAGTCTGCCACATGATTTGTTCCTCCCAAAAAAGGTTGGAGTGTTCTCACGATTATAGTTTGGCAAAAATTTAAATTGAATTCAGCAGAGGGTTGGGTAAAAATCTTATCTAAATGTAAGATTTGAAATTGTTATGGTGATTACTTTTAATTTCCAGGCTCATACGTAAGAAATCCACTTAAAATATCTTCATTATCTGCAATGATGTCAAAAAGTATCCATTAAAATTACTGAGAAATGGAACCCCGTCTAAACACATTAGGATCGCATAACGTGTAATGTACATTGACCTGGGCTCCTTAACAAATTACACTATTTAATGGCATCCTGTTTCCATCTCAGCAACTTCGATCATCTGCAGCCAGCGGTGCAAATTTTATGTCGCTTTTTTCACGGTAGCCAAGGCAACTCCTCTTTCGCTGTGAGTCCACCGCGTGGACAAATTGCCGAGCGGGAAAAGTGAAAATCACCTTCGCAGATGTGATTTTTTTTCAATTTTCGAATTTTCCATGGACCCCATGTATGGCAGGCATAATTTGTTAATTATTTTCCGAAGCACAGCTCGTGTGCCGGCTACAACTTAATCAAAGTGATGGGGCCAATTAAAACGCCGCCGCGGGAAGCGATAAGAGATCCCAGACCCCAGACCCCATACCCCGGACACCGGACCCCACGACGAACTAGTTTAAAGAAAGCCTTTCCACCGCGCGAGTGAAAGAAAGAAAGGAGGGGTTGGGCGGGGTCTTTCTCCGGCACTGGATTGGATTTTGCTGGGTTGGGTTGGGTTCGACTGAAGCGCATCGAAACGGACCAAAGCGAACCGCAGCTTAATTACGATGAGATAGAGGCGGAACTCGGCCCACGGATCAATAGAGCCACAGATCGATGGATACGAGATCAGCGCCTCGGAATTCCCCAGCAGATCCCGGTAGCTGAGAGATCCCAGATTGAAGCCTGCCGATCAGAGATCCTCACAGACGGAGACCGAAGATGGTTTATCAAAGAAAGTTACGGCTACACAAAGGCAAAACCTTAGTTTGATTTACAATTCTGTTAATCTCAAATAACTATCATGAGGATACATTAAAAATATATATATCAGAAATATTTTTAATGGATTTATGAGGAACCAAAATATTTACATTCAAGACTTTTATAATGAAAAAATCAAATAAAAAGTAAGGATGGTCTTTTTAAATTTGTAAGTTTTAATACTTTTTTAACATACAGAATATGTTAAGACTAATTGCCTTTCCTTCTCCGTAAAATGCAAAATAGGAAATACCTTCTAGACGTAGTTAGTCAGTTGACAGTCTGTGGGCAGACTGGCTCAGCAGAGCATCCTCCTGCGGAAGTGGGCGACTCGTGGTCGTGACTGGAAGGCAGAGAACCTGAAGCCAGACATCCGCTGGAGGAGGAGGACCGGAGCACTCAGACTTCCGCAGGCGGAACCAACTTGTCAGATGGGTTCTTTAGCCAAATCACAATCATCCAACGGACCAAATTGAATATCTCCCAAGCTAACCACAGTTTCAACAGCTCTGTTATATCCCTAATCGATGATCTAAAAAAAGATCGATCCTTGCGTTTCTTCGCCTCCAATTAATTTCATAACAGACCCTTCGATTCTGTTGGGCCGGCTCCAAAGTCCAAAGCTCCTCGCTGGGCTCCAACCACCTGCCTGCCTCCACATACATTTATGTACACCTCCTGCCTGTCAATTAATGGCCTTTCGACTCCGTCTGGCCGAGCCAAGCAATTTCATCTTATTATCCCACACAGAACCCAGAAACTGGTTCTCGGGTTCTGTTGCCGTTTCGGTTACCGATTCTGGCCTGGAAATCACGTTTCTTAGCTTTTCTGTGCCATGTCCAGTCTCGCAGCCTACCCAAAAATAATAATAAAAAGCACAAGAGTGCGAGGAAAACAAGAGAAGGCGAAAACCAACGCAGACAGAAAATGATTTGCAGTTCATTAAGACGAATCCCCCGATCCTAAGGAGCCCGGGCCGGAGACTAGACGATGACTAAGACCTCGATCGAGGTGCTTTTGTGGCGCATGTGAATGAAATTGGCTTCGGCTCGAGTCCCCTAAGCTGGGAGGACAACGGTCCACAGACTGGACAAACACTAGGCTTTATAAGACCGAGGCGCACATAGAGAAAATGTTTGTAAAATAGAAAGTCCTTCAAAAACCATATGACTTTGAACAAATTACTATTAGATTTTAACAAGCTTTTCTTTCAAATGGGCTCTAATATTTGCAGGCGCTATTAGCTCGTAAAACCTTTGTTAACCTTCCATTTCAACATTTTCACAGTATATTTTAGCACCCCAATTGTTTGCCCTCATATTTGGCTTTCCACACTTTTGGGTTTGGAAAACACCGTATATGTGTGACAAAGCAGACACGACGGTAAACTTTGTTTTTAAGAGATCAAGGTTAAGACATAATTTGGTCAAGTGCAGTGGAAATTTTTCAAAGTGTGTGCCCAGCAATCCGACCTGATCTTGACATGATAATTATGTCTGCACCGGGTGGCAAAGCTGCTCCCTCGATAAGCCTGAAATTATTTTGGTTTAGGGCTGCAACTAGGTGGGTTTTTGTGCCTGGCAGCAGCACCACCTCGTTGGCTCTATGGAACCATGCAGCTACGAAGGCTTTCATCTTGGCTTGGGATGGCCCACACATGTGACCAATCAAAAGGTAACGCCTGCGCTTTGGGGCCTGCTCAACTTTGACGAAAGCTGTGCAGTTTCTGCACCGAAATAAAATCAATAATATAAGTTTTATATTTTAAAAAATATATGAAAATACCATATACTTTTTAAATACTTTTTCTTATGTCAAGGGTAAAAATGTCTTGTGAAATAGTTTTCCTAAAATATGATATCATATTGAAACCTATTCTGCTTAATTTGATTTTTAGTTATTAGTAATTTTACATTATTTTTCCCCTGTACAATAACTTTCATCATTGATAAGTTTCTAACTCGATTGGCACAAATTTCTTTGCAGCAGCACCGCCAGGAGTCGCAGTCGCCGGATTACCACCACCGCTATGCGAGCAATGGCAAGCTGCCCCGGGCGGCGGCCTCCACCAATGGCAATGGCTTCTCCACCGGCACCACGCAGACGGTCACCGTGGATGTGCACCACCAGCACCTCGGCGGAGGAGTCGCCGCCTCCTCCGTGGCCAAGCAGTTGATGGCCAACGGCAATGGCATAAGTGGCCACAGTCGCAGCAGCAGCCTGAGCCACAACATCCATGCGGTGGCCTACAGCGAGCTGAGTGCCGCACCACCGGCCTTTGCCACACCGCCGACGCGGAGGCGGTTCTTCAACCACAAGAATCTGCGCAGCGCCCTCACCGGAGGAGGTGGCGGGGGATCGGGCGGAGGAGGAGGAGGACTGGCTGGAGGTGTGGGCGGCGGCCACAGACGCACTGCCTCCAATGGGGGTTGTCCCATTGACACGGCATCCATCCTGTCAGGAGGTGAGTTCACAATGAGGGTTCAAGTGTGGGTCAGGTTCAAGAGTTGGCATAGAAAAGTTTAGTAGCTTTTTGTGGAGAGCCACTGTCTCCAAAGAGGCATCCATCTAGATAATCATTGGTATAGGTATAGCATCCATCCTCGAAAAGAAAATTCACCCAGCATCCATCATTAGATCATCCTCATCAGCACCACCACCACGACGAAAACCAGGCAGTGGGCAAGGAGTCCAATGCCCTCAACACATCGACCTGCTCGGACTCGGCGGTCACCAGAAGGCGAAGGAAGAACGTCAGCAACCACAACCTGAAGACCTCCGCGCGCCATGGAGCGAGCAGCGAGAATCGCCTCAACAGGCTCAGTTTGGCCGGCACCTCTGTCTACGCCGGTCATCTGTCCTCTCTGGTCTTCGGCAAGATCAAGTCCCTGTGGAGCGTCAACTCCTCCACTTCCAGCGAGGCGGGACTGAATCAACTAGCAGGCATGGCTCCGCTCCTTTTCTTTGTGCATCCTCCAGTTTCAGATGTTAGCATGTTACATCCTCATTGTCGTTCATTAACCCATTTGTGATTTTTCAGCGATCTGCATGGTTTTATTTTAGCTGTTATTTATTTACACTCAGAATAAAAGGTTCTTAAAACCCGTCTTTCGATCTCAAAAGTGAACCTGGATTTCATGTAATCAAAAGTTCAAATTGAAAAGAACTATTCTCCAGAATTTTGTATCTCTATTTTAAGATCGTTTAATCTCAAATCAAACTCAAGACTACCTTCGTCTTGAGTTTAAGAGCGTTTGATCTCAAAATTAAGAAAACTTTGTTTATCGTTCTATAAAATATGTTATTTTCTTTAAAATTTGCATAGCTCTTAAATTGTTTCCTTACCTAAAAATGCTACCGCTTAAATTAATACACTATAAATAGGTTGCGCAATTAAATTCTTTAAGATTACTTAACAACTAGGTATACATTTTTAACTCACCCACAAATTTTCAGATTGTAACTTGCATGTTAATCCTAGGAAGAGGTAAACATCTTATAATTTCTTGGTTTTTCCCTTCCCAGGAAGCGACGCCCTCGACCATCACTCCTCGCTGCTAAACGAGAAGCTGCAGAAGGACCAGCTACATGCACGGCTCGGCCTGCTGCTCAACGATCCCGGGAGCAATGGCAACAGCAGCAGCAGCGGCAGTGGCTGCGAGCCCATCTCGGCCCACTCCACCACGAGCACCACCAGCAGCAGTGGCGTTGGGGCAGCTAGCACCACCACAAGCGGCTCCTCGCAGAATGTCAGTCCGGAGCAGACGCTGGCCAGCGGAGCGGGAATGCTCAGCGGTAGCCAGCTGTCGGTGGCCACCAGTCACGGGGTCGGGGTCAAGGAGGATTCCCTGAGTCTGTGTGGCAAGTTCAAGGCCGGCTGCTCCATGCTCCATGTGTACGAGGCACTGCCGAGCAAGAGTCGGAAAGGAAATGCCCGGAGATCGACGCGTGGCCAGCAGGCCTCTAGTTCCAGTTCATCGGCGGCAGCAGCAGTTGGATCCAGAGTCACTGCTTCTACTTTGGCGGCAGTTCAGTTGGCCCTGAAACCCTTGTTCTTTGAGGTGCCCCTGCAGGAGCCGGATCCTCCGTATGTGGGCCGACAGTGGCTGGTGCAGCAGCTGTCCAACATCCTCCTCGGAACCGAGACTCGTGTGGTGCTAATCAACGGACAGCCGGGTACGGGAAAGACCGCGTTCTGCCTCCAGCTGGTGGAGTACTCCTGCTTTGGCCGCCGGCAGATGCAGGACGATCCCGATGGCATCTACAGCCAGCTGCAGTTGGGCGCCCACTGTGAGCGCATGCGCGGACTGGCCTCCCACATGGTTGGCTACCATTTCTGCCAGGCGGACGCCAATCTCACCTGCCAGGTGCCGGACTTCGTGCACTCCCTGGCCGCCCAGCTTTGCCAGGCTCCGCAGTTGACCGCCTACAGGGACTACCTGCTGTCGGAGCCGCATCTCCAGGACATTCTCAGTGTGCGCGAGTGCATCGCGGATGCGGAGAGAGTTATGAAGTTGGCCATTCTGGAGCCACTGGCGCAGCTTCACCGGGCGGGCAAGATTCCCGCCAAGGTGGCTGTTATCTTGGTGGATGCCCTGTGCGAAGCCGAGTACCATCGTCCCGATCATGGGCACACCATTGCCAGTTTTCTGGCGCAGCTAACACCACACTTCCCGGCCTGGCTCAAGCTGGTGGCCACTGTGAGGACCCAGATGCTGGAGTTGGTCAAGGCGCCCAGCTACACGCAACTCACCCTGGACAGCTGGGCCAGCAGCCAGACGCTGCAGCAGGATATGCTGGACTACATAGGCGCCCGGCTGGCGGACAGTCCGGAAATCCGCATGAACATCGGCGGAGGAGGAGGCCAGAACTCGCAGGCGGGTAGCCAACCACAGACGAAATTCGTCTCCCATCTGCAGTCCCTGAGCCGGGGATCTATGCTGTACGCCAAGCTCATTCTGGATCTCATTGCCCGCGGACAGTTGGTCATCAAATCCTCCAGCTACAAGGTGCTTCCCGTCTCGCTAGCCCAGATCTTTCTGCTGCACTTCAATCTGCGCTTTCCCACCGCCCGCAGCTTCGAGCAGGCTGCTCCAATCCTTAATGTTTGCCTGGCTGCTCTGTACCCGCTGACGCTGGACGAGATCTTCTACAGCATGGAGGCACTAGGCCATGGGCGGGAGGCCCTTAGCTGGCCGGACTTCATGCAGCGCTTTAAGCTCCTCGATGGCTTCTTAATCAAGAGGTTGGACAACACCTACATGTTCTTTCACAGCTCCCTGCGAGAGTGGCTGATGCGCCGCGACGAGGGCGAGTCCAACAAGTTCCTCTGCGATGCCCGGCTGGGCCATGCGGCCATCGCCTTCAGGTTGTCACGCCTGCAGGCTCCACTGTCGCCACAGCTCACCCTAGAACTGGGTCACCACATGCTCAAGGCCCATTTGTACGGGGGCACAAGTCTGACGCTGCTTTCTCCCCGAGATCTGCAGTCTTATTGGTTGGCTGGAGCGGCGGACAATATCTCCTCTTCATTGGGCGCCCTGCGCAATGTTTACAGTCCAAACTTGAAGGTCTCTCGATTGGTCCTCCTGGCTGGAGCTTCACCAAATCATCGCACTGATTACATGGGAGGAGCCCCCATCCTTTGCATAGCTGCTCACGAGGGCATCCTGCCCATGGTCAGTCTGCTGTTGGAGTTCGGCGCCGATGTGGGTCTGACCAACAGTCAGGGCTGCACTCCCTTGATTCTGGCCGCCATGCGTGGCCACTGCGACGTAGTGCGTCCGTTGGTGGCCGCCGGCAGCAGCCTCGGTCAGCTGGACATTACACAGCGCTGTGCCCTAGTCCATGCCGCCCGCATGGGTCACCTCAGCGTGGTCAAGTATTTGCTGGCCTGCGACTGGTCGCCACGGCCACACTCCCAGGATGTCACCAGATCGGTGGCTCTGCAGCAGGCACTGATTGGTGCTGCCGCGCAATCGCACTGCAAGATACTCGAGGATCTGCTGGATCTCAATGAGACCGAGTTTGATCTAGACGTGAATGGCATGGAGCCGAGCAGCGGGGAACTGGCGCTGACAGCAGCCGCCCGCCATGGATGCGTCGATGTAGTTGGCATTCTGCTCTCCCGCGGCGCTCAGATCGATGCAAGGAATCGACAAGGATACTCTGCCCTTTGGCTGGCCGTCAAGGAGGGTCACTGGAGCGTGGTGGAGCATCTGCTGCAGCGAGGTGCCCTGCTGGACGAGCCACTCGGTCAAACGCGCAAGACGCCGCTGATGATCGCGGCGGAGGAGGGACATCTGGAGCTGGTGGAGCTGCTGCTGGCTCGGGGAGCGTCACGAGAGGCGCAGGATCACGAGGGATTCACAGCGCTCAGCTGGGCCTGCTTGCGTGGACACTTGGCGGCGGCGAAGACGCTCATTGAACATGGCTGCAATCGCCACCACGAGGATCATAACGGTCGTACTGCCCTCGATCTGGCCGCATATCAGGGAGCCGCCAGCCTTGTGCTCTACATCCTCGACCAAGGTGGCAATCTGGAACACATCGATGTACATGGAATGCGTCCGCTGGATCGGGCCATCGCCTGCCGTAACATCCAGGCTGTGCAGGTGTTCCTGCGCAAGGGCGCCAAACTGGGACCCACCACCTGGAGCATGGCCATGGGCAAGCCGGAGATCCTGGTTGTGCTGCTCAACAAGCTGCTGGAGGACGGCAATGTGCTGTACCGCAAGAATCGCTTCCAGGAGGCGGCCCATCGGTACCAGTATGCCCTTCGAAAGATCTCTGGACTGGAGCAGTTGCTGGAGAGGAATGCCATCTTTGCCCAGCTGCGAACCAATCTGCTGCTGAATCTGTCGCGCTGCAAGCGAAAACTAAATGTGAGTACTTGTGAGACAATCATTATTAGAAACCTGATTAACCATTTATCTCATTTATCCAGGAACTTGACGCCTCCATAGATTTGGCCACGCAGGCGATTGCCCAAAAGCCGCACAGCTACGAGGGATACTACGCCCGGGCGAAGGCGCGCATGGAGCTGGGCGCCCTCAACGAGGCGCTGGTGGACGCCAATGAGGCGATGCAGCAGGCCGCCCAGAGCGGAGTCCTCTGCGAGGTGGTCGAGGTGCTGAAGCGCATTCAAACCGAGCTGCTCACCCGGATCTCCATCAGCAGCGAGGATCAGTCCGGCCGGATGTCGAGTGTCGGCGGCGGGGCATCCGCCGTTTATGAATCTCACCACGAGATCACCGATTTGTAAATGTCGATTGTTGTGTAATGTTGTACTCGTCGTATATCCCCTTCGAATTAATCCCTATTCTATTGTAAGCGCTACTCTACCCTTACTTTTTGCTATTTATTGCCTTCGAATGTTCTTAATTTAAACAAACTGCAACTACTTTTGTAATTTCCTTTTAAATTCTCTTTTTAATTGTGTCTACGCATGTAAAAATTAGTTTATTACGCTGATTTACCATTAGCATCCGTTCTTATCAATAACAAATATTAAGTAAATGCGAATTTTGTTTAAGATTGAATAAAAAACTTTTAAAGAAAACTGGTCATCTTTTGTATTTGGCAGCCTTTTGCGGATATGCTTGGTCATTTCAAAATCTAAATTTGAAATAATATGTAAGCAAGCTTTGAGCTGGTTTTTAATAAATTATTATTATAGATTTACAAATTTGCCAAAGTAAAATCTTAACGAACGCAGGCCAAACTTACATTTTTTCACTTGAGAACACATATTTATATTAACAAAATTTAAAAAAATTATATAAACCTTAAGTAGATATATGTATTTACAATTTAAACTTAGCCTATCGAGGGCAGAGTACAACTTAGGAATGGAATAGTTGGAAATGAAATGTGTCTCGAGTTAAATACTAGAGGATGCTTTAAAGTATTTTAGCTTTTAAACAATTTTCGGGCTGCACTTGCCATAAATAAGATTTTGTGCCGCAACGTATACTTAGTACTTTTAAAATCAACAATATCCTGAACTGCTCCAAGAAGAGCCCTCTGTTATCTATGTGGATTTTCCATTAAGTTTACTCAGTTCAGTGGGTTCTCCCAACTCGCAATGGGTCAGACGCGACTCTACAAGAGGAGCTGAGATCTGCAGAACATAGTCGGGAGCTGGAAAAACAATGTTTCAATTACACAAAGATCTTAGTTTTGGGACTAAATGGAAGTGAAGGGTGCAAGATGTGGTGATGTAGCTTTGAGAGTATTCAAACAGAAGAACAAGCTGTGAATAAAAGCGAGGGAAACATAAAGCAAAAGCATTTGGAGCAATGAGTAAGGTGATCAAAGTGAGTGGAAGAACTATTAAAACCAGACTCACTTTGCTCCAGCAGGTATTCCAAATCATCGGGGCAGTCTATCGTGGGGAAATCAATATTGGTCGACTCCTTGAGGATAACACCAATATCTTTATCAGCACTCATCAAGAATAAAGGCACATTCGCCTTGGCGAGCTCTTTTTGCAGCGATCCCATTCCTCGAGCGGCAGTGAAATCAAAATCTGAAAGGCAAATACATATTTAGTTTTGTCAAAATAAAAACTATGCTTCTTAAAAAACCTACCATGCACATGAGCGCAATCCAAGACCACAGGAGCGGTTCCGTGCGTGGTCAAGGCCTTAGAGATTCCCGAGCGCACCCATTCGATGGCCGGGAAGTACAGTGAACTGTGCTTGGGACGAATCAGGATGTAGTTGATGCCATTGGTGGTCTGCAGTTTGGAGACACTCAGCACGGGTCGAGCGGCTCGGTAAACCAGGAAGGCCACATCGGAACTCACGCCCAGCAGAAGTCCAATCTCAACGCCCACAGCCAGACTCATCACAAAAGTAATGGCACCCGGAAGCAGTTCGCGCCTGCTGCAACGCCACAGCGGCTTGATGACCTCGAACTCAATCATGAATATCACCGCCGAAATGATGACCGCACTAAGAGCGGCCTTTGGGATGTACTGGAAGTAAGGGGCCAACAGACCAAGGGCCAGGAGAACCAGTAAGCTCGTGTAGCACCCTCCAAGCGGAGTCCTCACTCCACTCGCGTGGTTAACAGCACTCCGCGAGAAGGATCCCGTCACCGGCATGGAGCTGCAGAAGGCGCCACAGATGTTACTTATGGACAGGGCAACCAGTTCCCTCGTGGGACTCAGTCCTGCTCCTCCGAAGGCCTTTGAAATAGCCACATTGCCGAGCACAGCAATAATGGGCAGTATTATCATGGAGGGACCCAGTTCCGAGAGCTGAAAAGAAACCAATATATTAATCAGGGATTTTTAAGAAGCAACATATAGAATTGGAAATATAATATTAGAGAATATTAAAAGTGTACCGATATTTTGAGAAAACAGTCATGGACGGTCGTGAGTAAAATTAATCTAATAAAACATCTGAACTGTACCAGACATGGAATCCAGTTTAAAAATAACTCAGCTTTTAATCAATTATTTATATAATCTGAGTGGGAAAAATAAAACAATTCTCCAAGATAATTAAAAACAAGAAACACTTGAAGTCAAACACTTCAACACACAACCAGAAAGACTGGGGTACTAACCTATACAAATATCATGAACCTTGATATTAAATTTTACTAGGTCAGAAAAAAGTTAATTAATAAACTTTTTGTTTCACCTACCATCTGTTCAAAGTTCTGTGTGATCTCGGTGCCATTCCTGTCCAGAATGGTGGTCTCGAACTTGGGCAGCGAGACGTTTGGCAGGCCGCTCTTGACCTTTCCGGTCAGGATGTACGGACAGCTTTCCATGTGCTCGCAGGTGCTGTAGGCGAGCACACTGGTGACCAGGACTACCAGAGCATTCCGTCCGGTGGCTATGACCCAGATGCTGCCGCTGATTAGCCGCTGTGTCCTCAGATTCCGGATTCGTCCGTCCAGCTTCACGTTCTTCAGTTTCTATATGGATTAAGACTTGGTTATCAGGATTTCTTAAGTATTATAAAGTATATCTACCCTTAGCAGCAGCAAAACTATGATGGAAACCAGTCCCAGAACAAAATCGCCCTGTCGCACCTTATGTAGATTTCCGAACACTGAGCGCATGGTGTTTATAAAGTCTGAGCCAGATCCTCCTTTCAGACCCAGCAAACCCTTCAGTTGCGATGTGCCAATAATGACGGCGGTGGCCGAGGTGAATCCCACTGTGACGGGCAGTGATATCAGATCCACCAGGGCGCCCAGCTTCAGCACTGCCATGCCCAGCTCCACGATGCCGGAGATGAGGCACAGCAGTATCGCGTAGGCTGGTCCAGAACCCAAGCCGAAGCCCGTGTGCCGGCTGGTCATCAGGGCGAGCAGCGCGGTGGGTCCTATGGTCACCTGGCGGCAGCTGCCCAGCATGGCGTATATGATGCCGCCCATAAAGGCCGAGTACAGGCCATACTGTGGCTGCAGTCCTGCCAAAGTGGCATAGGCCAGACCTTGGGGCAGCACCGTGAGTCCCACTGTCACTCCGGCTATCAGATCCGCCACTGCATCCTGGCCGGTGTAGCCGTGCAGCCACTTCAGACCCGGCAGCAGGCGATATCCCCAGTCCCTGAGGGTCATTGTGGTTTTATCTAGGGGTTAAAATATAATATAATAATTAGTAATTAGGTGATGATATTTAGTAAATATATTTCTTAGGTTGTAAAGAAGAAGAAAGAGGATTTATGCCGCCATTAAGTGGGATCGCCAGTTCAATGACTTGCCCAACATACTTTGCATAATTATACATTTGGTTATAAGACGTCTGCGTGACGGACAAGCCCCAAGAAAAAGAGACGTCAACTTATGTTATTACCGAAAAACAAGTCATAAATTACCGAAAAACAAGTCATAAATAAGCCTCGTAGAACCGAGAACAATGGAATAAATACGAGTTTTACGTAAAAAACAAGAATAGCTGCCAAACCCTAATGGTTACAAGATGGCTCACCGAAGAAACTAGATTGTGTAAGGTTTGGCTAAAGTCTGATGAAATATATCAAGTGAAGAATCAAATCATTCATGATGGGTCAAAATTTTTTAAACTACTATATATAATTTATAATAAAATAATTAATATATTATAGTAATATATTATAGTAATATAGTAATATATTATAATATTTCCCTAGCTGTTCTCAGGTTGGAGCCCGAACAAGCCTCCTATCTAAGTGCAATCCATTATTTTTGTTGGAAACTCACGTATTTAAACAAATGTTTTGCTGTTGTTGTCTGTTCGAAGGGCACGTTCTTTTTGAACTGCCGGAGTACTGAATTCTTTCCAGTCCCAATTCTTTCGAGTTTAAAGAGCAGGGAGCTCTGGAGAAGCTCAGGTCGGTTCGGTGGCTGGCCAAAGACTGAGGAGCGATCGCGTGAACGAAGAATTGCTGATCAGTGATCACACGACCGCCTCAATTAGCTCGGCAAGTGGCAGAGTTGAGAGTATTGGTTCGGGTCGCCTAAAACGTGATCGAATTGCTCGATCGATGAAAACAAATACGCGCACGAGATGTGTGCACGTAAATTGAATTTTGCTTTATTTTGCAGGCGATTTTTATAGATTTATTCACCATTTAGAGCCAGTAATTATGTTGTGCCATTTGTTAGCGCTATTTGTTTATGTAAAGAATAGGGCAGTGTTTATTTCAATGGAATTTTAATCGCCTTGGGGCTGAAAGAATTGGATATTATATCATTAGTTCTGCTAGCCAAAGATAATGGATTTGTGCAATGTAAACAATTTAACAGCGTTTATGGAAATATGAGATAGCACGCATTAGAACTCCACAATATTTATTTAAATTGCAATAATAAGCCGGTTAGTTGGTATCATACTGAAAAATGCTATAAAAAGGATCCTAAATAGAGAGATCAAGCTTTGGAAATAGAATACCATTGATAGAACCGCCTAAACTAGGATTTAAAAATGGTTTGGGTGTGGTTAGGGCTTAAAAACAAATTAAATATTAAAAAATAAGTTATACTAGGAAAACAAATTTTTTAATTGGTAAAAAGGCGTATAGTCTATCTAAATAACCTTGTAACTTCATAAACTATTAATTTTTTAAAGTGAGATAAGGAAATTTCTTATCAGCACGGGTACGTTTATTTCGAGTGCTTTCGTCCACAACTTGTAACCGAATTAATAAATCATAAAACGCAAAAACTGAGTGGCGTGCAGAGTTTATTAACCCCCTGAAGTAACTGGTGAAATCCGTTCTTGCCCGGTCCACGAAGGCAATATCATTGAAGAGATCACTGAGTTATGTACAGACGCGGGCTTATAGGTATACCCTAATTGACGACTGCGACTGCGTGATGGAATCTGCGCTTACTTATCGCCTTTTGCTTTCTTTTCACTTTGGCATCACTCAAAAAACTAGTTTCTTAAGGCTGGGGTGTGAGCAAAAGTAAACAAATGGGGAAAAGTCGAAAACAGGGCAGCTAGTTGTTTAGGTTTGCTTGTTTATTTATAACGCGAGCTACATTCGCGAGGAATTTGCAACAACAAATGGGTTAGTGGCACAAACACAGAAACACGAACACACAAGCGCAGAAAGCCTAGTTACTTGTTTTTTATGCACTCTCTAAGTTATTAATGGTTAATATCACTTAAAACTCTAGTTAAAACACGCAATGCGGGCACTTTTACCGGTGAAATTGGAATAAATAAATTTGTTTGCTTTTCACCAAACAGCTGGTGGACAGGGTGACCTGGGCCACAATCTGGTGCACAGGGTGATTCCACCGTACGTGCGCCCTCTAGCCGGCTGTTTGGGCGAACTATAATCGAATTACTTTGCAACACTGCATGGTTAATCGATTATTGTTTAAGCCTGCGAATAATCTATTTTACATTTACATTAATAAATAGTAATAAGCAGGTAAACTCGGTAAACTTAATTTTTTAAATTTCTTTTATTTTCCTACACCTATTCATATGTGGATAACTCAAAATTCAAAAGCAGGGCTCCAAAATACTGGCAAAACTATCGATACTCCTGCAACCTGACGTTTACCAGCACTGGAATCGACAGGCCAGCGCTTACCCACACTGCCTGAATCACGAACATTTTTTTATTATGGCACTTGCGCGGCTCGCAGACAAAATTCGCTGATTAAAATCCATTGAAAGTCATTGCCCAACGTCGAGGACGCTGCCAGTTGAAGTTTCTGCGAGAAAGGCTCGCCGCGCAGGAAACCGAAGTGCCGGGAAAGGGCCAAATCATCCAGCGCCGCTGCCTCCCCCCGCCACCCCTGAAACGAGGAGACGCCGACCGAAACATTTAGCCAAAATTCACACAGTCCGCCAGCGAATATTATGAAATGGGTAAGCTGCGAGGGAAAACGCTCGGGTGTATGGATTTTCACACCGGTGGGCCGATTTCCAGGGCCTTGGTTTTCCACGGCAAGAAAAACTGCTAATGCAAATGCATCTTCAATGCCGCTGCATGCGTGCGTGTGTGTGTGTCTGCCGTGTGTGTGCGTGCAGTTTTCTTAGGGCGTTCTAACTGTTTTTTCTAGGGTGCTTCCGTTTCCGCAAAAAAAGAACGGATTTCGTGCCATTTTCACGGTCACCCTTTGGTAGGGTGCTCCACTGTAAACCCGATTCCAAAGCGGGTGGAAATTTACCCCTCGAAACTGTCGGTGTCACTTGAGTTGGTTGAAAAACAAACCGATGACTGGGCTTGAGCCCATATTGAAACCCAAAGGAAAAGATTGCTTGGTTTATTTATTATGTGCTCGAATTTTGTATAAACGGTAGTTTCTACTCGGTAAACCATTCATCAGCATGTCCGTCTGCCCATATAACTATAGAGATCTTGAGAACTGCTAGATCTGGGGGCTTCAAATTTGGTATATAAAATCATGAAGTCAAGACTTTCTCGAATACCAAAACTTAACTTAATAGGTCAAGTAAAACGCCTACCAATCAGATATTTTACCATAGCCCCTATAACATTCCTAAGGCTTTAAGTCCTTATTACCTTTGTCTTCAACTTCGTTTTGCCAATATATTAAAATAAACCATGCTTAATGCTGTCTATTTTCAGCATCAGCTTTAAGTGTCTTGTCCTATGATATCTAAAAAGTGTGTTAATGAATGCGATACGATTTAGGTATATTAGTGTCCTGTAAAGGCAGCTTCACTTGTACATATTCCGATTCCCCTGCATTTGATCAAGAGCATTGATCGTCAGAATAAACACGTAAAACGTAATACCATTTACCCGAGTGAAACTTGTTGCTTGAGGCTTGGTTGTAGGTCAGTGCGAAGAGGTGGCTGATCCGGCGGCGAAGAGTGCGCACCAGGCGACGTCCGGCGACGATGTAAGTAGCGCCCATCGTATTCCCCATCACTCCAGTAACCACCTCCAAGCAAATTTCCAAAAATCGTTTTTTTCACGTGCCTCTGTTTCGTTATTTTTATGATTTCCCATTGTTCTTTCGTAGCCGCAGCAAAATTGTAGCACTTCTAACAGCAAAATTGGCCAAACTTCAATTGCAAACTCTCGTTTAGTTGCGATAACGTGTTTAACCGATTGGACCAGCTATTTTTATTATGTTGCTAACCCTCACTCCCTCACAACAACACAACACAAGACACTTGGTAGATATTTACTACATTTTAAATGAAAAATTGATGGGAAGAATTCGAAGGAATTCATTGAATTGGTAAACTAATGTTTTTGGTTTAATTTATTTAAAAAGCAGTAAAAATAGTCTTTAATATTTTCCTTAGTAAATTTACTTTTTAAAAGATATATTTCAGAAAATTTAATTACCCTGTTTCAGGATTTAATGGAACTAACTCGAGTTCTTTAATATAAAATATATACTTTCATTCTTATTTCCTAGCATATTAATGTAATGTAATAAATAAATCTTAGATGGGGCAACAAATCACACAATTCCACACACATAAAGAACAAACTGTATCCCCCGGAATAACACATATCTTACAAAATCGTTTAATCCAAACTGATTCCTTTCGCAGACAATGCCCTCGGCCATCAGTGGCGCGGCACATGGCCAAGTCCACATACCCAGCAACGAGGAGTGCGGCATCCGGGATGTGTGGAAGCATAACCTGGAGGAGGAGTTCCGCACAATCCGCAAGGTGGTGCAGAAGTACCACTATGTGGCCATGGACACCGAGTTCCCGGGCGTCGTAGCCCGACCCGTCGGCGAATTTCGCTCCACGGCGGACTACCACTACCAGCTGCTGCGCTGCAATGTCGACCTGCTGCGGATCATCCAGTTGGGCCTGACCTTTATGGACGACGATGGCAAGACGCCGCCCGGCTACTCCACCTGGCAGTTCAACTTCAAGTTCAACCTGAGGTGAGAAAGATCTGATAGAACTATACTGGGGGCTCTACAAGCATCATCTTTTGTGTATCCCTAGCGAGGACATGTATGCACAGGACTCGATCGATCTGCTGCAGAACTCTGGCATCCAGTTCAAGAAGCACGAGGAGGACGGCATCGATCCCATTGAGTTCGCCGAGCTGCTGATGAGCTCCGGCATCGTTCTGGTGGACAACATCAAGTGGCTGTGCTTCCACTCCGGCTACGATTTCGGCTACCTTCTGAAGCTGCTCACCGATCAGAACCTGCCCGCCGACGAGGGAGACTTCTTCGAGCTGCTGCACATCTACTTCCCCAACATCTTCGACATCAAATATCTGATGAAGTCGTGCAAGAACCTGAAGGGCGGTCTGCAGGAGGTTGCCGATCAGCTGGAACTGCGGCGCGTGGGCCCCCAGCACCAGGCCGGCTCCGATGCCCTGCTGACGGGCATGGCCTTCTTCAAAATGCGTGAGGTACAGCACACAAATGATTTGCACTTTGACATACCAGCGCCCGTTGTACTCTTTCCTTATCTGCTTGAGCACACCATGAACTTGAAGCCGTTGGTCAGCCGGATCGACTTGCTGAGTCGTCCGGCCTACATCGGTGGAATGCCTCCCGATGAGTCCGCGATAATCAGCAGTGGCAACGGCACGGGCAACACCAGCTCCTCCTGGGAGCCGCTTAGCTCGAGCGCCTACATGGTGACGCCTCCTAATACTCCCGGTTCGCCGGAGCGCGATAGCTCTTCGCTGCGCGCCTGCTGCGCGTCTACACCAATTCGCTAAAAAAGCCATGCGGTTGTTGCCCTGCCCTTGCCACTACTAACTTGCCTCCATCCATCATCGCCATCATCAACATCCATTAGGTTTAAGGTTCTTCCTGGTTGTCACAACTCGCTCATTTTCATACATAGTTCATATATGTATCTAGTTATTATTGCCTGCTGCACCTGCAGAGCCTGTGGTCCTTACTTTATGAATGAAATGCATAATTTGAAGTGTTTTTAGTTAGTTTGGAATTGTTAAGACCATGTGAAACATGTTTATTTAGTTGTAAAGCTCGCGAGACGAAATGAATTGAAAGACGTGCTGAATTTGATTGGAAAATTAAATGAATTGGAATTAATTTTCTTTTTAAATTTTTATTTATATTTGGTGTCTGGGCATTGCTTAGCGTTTAAATACCATGGAGGAGTTGTATTATTTTATAATTAATATTAACTGGTAGTAATTGATTGATTGACTTTGTAGTTTACTTTAGTTTTAAGTTACCACAACTTTTAATTTCCTACTCAATTTAATAACGTTTTGTTTTTTATAATTTTAAGCTCTATGCTGACATATATTTCCACACAGTGCACTGTGTGTATCTGCGTAGCAAGACCTTTGTCTTCTAGAGAACGACCAAATAGTTCTGAAAAAAAATTGAGAAATGCATCCCAATAACTAACAAACAATAATAAGAATTTTACTATCATAACATCCATCTAACCACATTGACATACGGTATGTAACCCAACCCATTTGAAAGTAGGTCTCTCCAATCTGATTGGGGTTACTAGTAGGATTTGCGGCCGTAGATATGCATGTGCTTTTAACGCTTTTAGAAACTAACATTGCTCGGCGAGCATTCATACCTTTCGAGTTTTCAGCGAGTGCTTTGTGAACCGTTTGTCCTGTCCCATTCCGAACCCGATTGAATGTTATATGCCCGGCTAATCGAACTTGCACCCTTTTCAGATGTTCTTCGAGGACAACATCGACCACGCCAAGTACTCCGGCCACCTGTACGGCCTGGGCACCTCGTTCATCGTCAATGGCACAAACTTCCACGAGAGCAACGGCGAGACGAACAGCGCCTCATGATTCGTGCTGATGGGGAATGTGGTCGTGCACGACAGGAAGTTCGAGCAGGAGGGATCACCGGGTCCGCCGCCACCACCAGTGCAGGCCACATCACCTGGCCAACAGCTCCTCGCAGCAACCACACCCTTGCTGTAGGCTGCCAGCAGTCGCAACACGTTCCCGTTCGTAAACACTTATCCCCCAACTCTCTTGATGTTCCCACGCAAGTTCAGATTGAAACCCACTTCCCTAAGATACAACAAATGGCATACAACTAAATGTAAATCGCAAAAGAGAAAGAGAAACCGGCAAACTAAAATAGATTCAATTTCAAATTCTGCATGTCTTAAATGTGTTACGAATACAAAACTAAGGTAACTAAGCTAATATTGTAAGCCAAAGGGCAAACATAGAATATTGTGTATTTGTAAAAAAAAACAAGAACAATATATTTAAAACTTTTTAATTTAGTGTAAATCACACATTTGTTTCTCTGGTAAAGGGCGAAAATAAAACACTAAGATTTTGAAAAAGAAAGCATTATCAAGTTAAAAATCTTTTATACGAGTATAGTTCATATCACATCTTAAATTAAATGAGTCCCCTTAACATTTTTGAATTTAACGTTTATTAAGCCAAGTATAAAACTGCGGTATTTTCAGAAGCTACGGTCACACCGAACCATAGTCCTTAGTTTTTGTTTGGTTCATTTTATGGAAAATATCTTTTGATTTTGGAGTCTCAAAGGCAATTCGATGGCAACCGTGGCTGAGTGCAACCACAGCGTCTTCGGCGCGGTGACCCACCTGGCCACCTTGTTGGCCTCGGAGGAGCAGGCCACCAAATGGCCCACAGCTGCGACGGTGGCCAGAAGGCGCTCCAAAATCTATGAGGATCTGCTGCGCAGGGGGACGATGTCCACCCAGGCCAAACTGGAGCTGCTTCACCAGGTTAGCAGTGAGCTGACGAGGAACCCGGATCAGCGGAACAGGCTGCACACCTTCCAAAGTCAGCTGGCAGAACAGGATTCTAGAGAGCCTCAGGCGGATAAGGACAAGGAGGCGGAAAACCAGTCCAAAGTTGGAGTCCGACGATTGAAACCCGGAGTTCTGCAACTACATGAAACCCTGGACCCTCTAACCAAGGAGAAAGAACAGCCAAAGAGTCTCAACTCCCTGGATCAGATGCAGCGGGCCCTGAAGCCCCTGCAGTTGCAGCCTCACAGCAATATTCTCATGGTCAACCTAAAGGCGACGCCTCTCACGTCAAGGCCACGCCCCAGGATCATCCCATCCTATGTAGGCTTCATGGGCATGTCGGAGTCAATGACTCGAATGCTGGAAGATAGCGAGCCACCAATGAACCCACCTCCCCGACTACCAGTCCTCAAAGAGCAGAGCCCAGATGCCCAGGCGGGAGAGCCCTTTGTGGCCAAGCCTGGACCTGAGAAGCACTTCATTTCGGACCATATGCTGACCAACGAGCTGAAGCTCCTCCAAAACAAGGACCTAGTACTTAACTACTTGGAGGAGGAGACCCTTATTGACCACCTAAAGAAGGCAGCAGCGGGTCTTCAGTCGGAGACGATCCTCAGTTTGCCAGACGATAACCTGGGGCTGCTATTCAGGGCCAACACCACAGTGCCCACTGTGCTGCCCGAGGTGATGGCGGACTTTGCGAATCACTTCCTGCGCGCTGGCTGTGCCTTTCGGCGATTGAGTGCTCGCACCAAGTGGAACAAGAATACCATGGCGCGGCTGGAACGGCCCCTGAATCGGGTAAGTCGGCATAAAAAATGTTCTGAAGAATGTTTGGTTAGCTCTAGCTACTTTGCAGGCATTTCGAGAGCTTCTGGTGGACTTCCTGGCCACCAATCGGCAGTTTCTGCTCGCCTTGCCCGCCAAAAGTCTCTCCCAACTGCTGAACAACTCCCGCCCAGCCATTCAGCTGCTCTCCCAGCTGGATAAGATGTTCGAGAACGAGCCGAGATGTAAGATCCTCTTGCAGGAATTCAGAAATGAATTGTGGAATCCTTATTAAATATTATATTGTAGTAAATCTGGACACTGGGGTGTCGGGATCCTTCCTGCTGAGCTGCGTTTGGCTGGCCATCGACACCTGCGGCAACAGTGACTTCCTGCAGCTGCTCATCTACTTGTTGCGTTGCATATCCCAAACCTACTTCGTGCAGCTGCAGAAGTGGATCTACCAGGGTGAACTGGACAAGACGGTCAACGAGATTTTCATAAGTCGGTACTCGAACAGTTCACCGTCGCTGGTGAATGAGTGCAGCAAGGAGTTCTTTGACAGGGGCTACCAGGTGGTCAACGATGCTATTCCAGACTTTCTTTCCGGCTGCGAGCAGGAAATCCTCCACTGCGGAAAGTACAACCAGGTGCTAAGGGCTTATAACCCTCAGGTTTGTGGATTGCAGCACTCATTCAAATTATCTACTCATTATATATCTACCCTAGCACCCAGTTTTTGATGTGGAGTACCCGGATATGGTAGTCTGTCTTACGGAGCAGCAGCTCAAAGAGATGCGTCGTACCTTGGCCGAGAATTATGCCTCCATTTACCAACGCTTTGGCTGGTGCAGCATGCAGAGCATTTTCGAGGAACGCATGGCCAACAAACGGGTTTTTGCGAATCTCATGGTGGAACGAACGAAGGCCTTTATGGAAAACTGGGAGGAGGAGCAGCGCGAGCTTCAGCTAAGAGCGAATGCTCATAAGAAGCTGATGTACGACGAGATAAACGCGGAGATAGAAATAAACCAGCAGAATCGTATGGAGAAGCGACGACAGGAGATTGCCAATGAGATTGGATTTCTGCGGGAAAGCGAACGCCTGGAGGATATGCGCCTGGAGCGGGAAAAGCAGGTGTTGCAGAAGGAAGTTTCACAGCTTGCAGCCGTATTAACCAAAAAAGACACACAGGAAGCAACCAGTCCTAACCAGAGCACATATAGCGATCTAAGTTTTACATCCTGTCTCGAACGACCAGATAGTCTCACAGAATCGGCGTCTGACAAGGATGAGGAAAAAGCAGAGGAGGCAAAAGGACAGTCGGAGAAGCCATCAGAAGTTATATTGGCACAGCCAGCAGAGAACACATCATCAGAAGAGGCATCGAAATCGGATCAGCCCCAAGTGAAAGAGGTCCAATTTTCACTGCCCAATGAGGTGGAGTATAAGCGAAGCCACTCGGATGTGTTGAATTCCAATGAGCAGCCAACCTGTCAAACAGAACTCAATCGCAATCGCCAGCAGGGCCTCTCCTCTGAGCAGTTTCAGGAGTGTCAGACAGAGTTGAACTCGGATAACACAACCACCGGCTTGAGTTCGGGTTTCCACGCTCGACTTCCTCCCGACATAAATGCTAATCTCAATCGCCTAGAAACAGAGGAACTGAGTGAGTTACAGCGCAACCGCAAACGAAATGAACAGCACGATGGCTTCTCCAGCTTCAACTCCACCGAGGATATGCACACGCAGAGGTTGTTTTGCCAAATGAATTCAAATACGGATCGCGCCCGAAATAGGCGGAGGGTTATGGAAAGCGAATTTGGTATTAGTCTTGGAGAAAACACTTCGGAAAAGAAGACCATGCCTTGCCTGCCTCTGGAACTTAACAAGCTTCACGTGGAAGTACCTGCGGCGGTGCTAACGCCCATGTCCACCACTTCGGATATGGACATCGGTGGTCTATCACCCAGGGAAATAGTTGAAATTCCTTTAGTTGACAACGATGCTGCTAATAATAACAATGTTACAGAGAGCAGAGAAGTGGTTTGTCCAGAGTCAGTTTCACCAAAGCCCGAACTTGTAGCTAAACCAAATAGTGTGCTCTCGGAAGTCTTTATCCCGACTTTCGGTCTGCCCACACACTTTAAGATGGGAAAGGAGCTGGAACAGGAAGATCAAAGTCAAAAGGCAGTTCTCACTGTGCCGGAGTTCTGCAATCCATTCATGGCCCGGCGTTGCCTGCAGCTCTCTGTGATGGCTCCTGTAAACGCGCACTACGCCCTGCTCCGGAATGAGGTGCTAAGGATCTTCCAAGAGCTCCGTATCTACGAGCATTTTCGCAAGCTTAGGAACTACTTTTTCCTGCTGGACGGCCAGTTTGGAGCTCTACTCACCAATGATGTTTTGGGAAGAATTAAGGCGGGCATCGAACCAAGAAGCCTCTGCCAGAAGGGCATTCTCGATACCATGCTGACCAATGCGTTGTCGGCTTGTTCGGCGGATGAGACCACCGTGTCACAGAATCTCACCCTCAACTGCACCAATATACCGGAATCGCTGAATTTGCTGTCGGTGGAAGCCACTTCCATGCTCATGCTGCACTGCAAGGTGGACTGGCCTCTTAATCTTGTGATCAGTCCGGAAACGGTGGCTAAATACGGTCAGATCTTCGGGTATCTGCTGAAGCTACGCCACGTTAGCTTCGTTTTGGAGGGAACCTATGAGTATTTGCAGCAAATGGGCAAACTTCTGGGGCCGGAGCTCCGGAGGTGTGCACATTTTCGGCTTCTGCAGGGGATGCGCCACAAGCTGTCGCACTTTATGACCTCGTTCCAGACGCACCTGGTGGCCAAAGCCCTCCAGGCCACCTGGAAGAGTTTTAAGGAGGAGCTGTGCGCCGTCGATTCCATCGAGGGATTGTATAAACAGCACGCCGCCTATTTGAAGCGGGTTGCCTTCCTGGCACTGCTAAATCGACGGAGTGCCAAGGTCAAGGAAACCATCGAAAATATACTCGTTATTATACTTCGCTTCTGCAGGTAAGTTATATTCTTTCCTTTGGAAAACCTTGCTTTAATATATTTATTTTAATTAATTTTTAGAGTGCTTCAGTCGCAGGCTTTCATAATGGATCAAGATAATCAGTTCGTGCACCCTCGCTTTAAACGACTGCAGCAGGAGGAGGCTGAGTTTGAGAAGTTTATGCAGTATCTTATATATTTGGGCAATAAGGCGGCCACTTCTGGTTACCAGGAAGAAATCGGAGACCTGATTTGTATTATTAATTTTAACAACTACTACAATGTATCTGAGGAGAGTTCTAGGTCCTAAGTAGAATCTCAAAGCTGCTAGCACAGAATCTGTGAAGGATTTCGTAGTTAGGGAAATTATCTTGCCATTAAGCTCAGCTTATTAAGCTTTTAATAATTATTTCCAGGGTTCTTCTTAGGTGTAAGGTGCAGGGCTTTCTAAAATATGTTTATATAGCTTTCTTCGTTTTATGTTTTAATGTAAGATGTTTAATATAAATGTTCGAAAAATCAATTTCAGAATTTGTTTACAAACTACTAAAAGTAACTTTATATGTGCTTTTTGTTCTTAAAACTAAGGACCGTTTTCTTCACATTTCATACTTAAGGTAGACTTTAAATATTTTGAGAGTTTACGCTTTCTAACAATTTGTATCACTAATGTTATATGTTATCGATGTCTTTCTGGGGAACAAATGACCAATTGCTTTTATAGTAAAAGCTAATTAGGTATAAGCTTGCATACTGCACTGGCTTTTTAAAAAGAGTATTTAGCTAATTTTAAAAAGACGTTATAAGGAAAGATCAAAATAATAAGAGCTTGCTCATTAATGTTGCACGTTTATCTTAGATCAATTTGTTCTATTTGTAAAGAATGTATTAACATCGGTATCCAAATTTAAACCAGAATTAGTAAAATAAATAAAAATAATTAACAAAAAACAAAAAATTTATAAAATATCAGATTTTATTATATTTTTATTAAAATATTTTGTTTTTGAGAAAAGTTTATAACGTTTAATATTTTTTAATAGAAAACAAATTTTTGTGTTCAATTTTTTTTTAATAAAAAATATTTTTTTTTTATTTTAAATTACATTTGACGAAATATCGCTCACGCTGCCATCTCTAAGCGGCTGACAGTATGAATCGGAATCCACTCCATCCCTGGTCATGAGTCACTTCGTTTAGAATAATTCAGTTTTATTTTTAGTTAACAAGAAGTTGCATGCTTTCGGAATTTAGATATACTTAACTTATTTATTACCAAAGTATAATCAACGGAAATGCAGGTAACATGTAATATTATCTTGACATAAAGTGGCATTTATTTTATGAACAACAATGGGTTGTGTTTAAGAAATCGCGACTGTGGGTGTGTTTTTGGTGCATCCAAAAATTAACTCCATATTTGGTATTGAAAATGAATGAAAACTCACGTGGCTTTGTTTCCCCTAGGACCCCAACGAAGACACCGAGTGGAATGATGTGCTCCGCGCCAAGGGAATCATTGGGCCCAAGGCCAAGGAGGCGGAGATCACCGAGGATCAGATCCAGAAGCTGATGGATGATGCCATCCAGAAGCGCACAGATCTGCCCCTGAACGAGGGCCAGCGGGACAAGAAGATCGACGACATGTCGCTGGACGAACTCGACGAACTGGAGGATTCCGAGGATGAGGCCGTCCTGGAGCAATACCGTCTCAAGCGCATCGCCGAGATGAGGGCCACCGCGGAAAAGGCTCGGTTTGGTTCCGTGCGGGAAATCTCCGGGCAGGACTACGTAAACGAGGTCACCAAGGCCGGTGAAGGCATCTGGGTGGTCCTCCACCTGTACGCCAACGGTGTCCCGCTCTGCGCCCTGATCCACCACCACATGCAGCAGCTGGCCGTCCGCTTCCCGCAGACCAAGTTCCTGCGCTCCGTAGCCACCACCTGCATACCGAACTTCCCCGAGAAGAACCTGCCCACCATCTTCATCTACCATGAGGGAGCGCTGCGCAAGCAGTACATTGGTCCGCTGGAGCTGCGCGGCGACAAGCTTACTGCCGAGGAGCTGGAGTTCATGCTGGGTCAGGCCGGAGCTGTGCCCACCGAGATAACGGAGGATCCGCGACCCCAGATCAGGGACAAGATGCTGGCCGATCTGGAGGACAAGAGCGCGGACTTTTACTAAGTCGTAGGCAAATCATTATCCCCATCCAACTTCCTGAAATTTGGGATGGGCCAATATCTTTAGAATGAATCATGGGGCATAAAGCAGATCCCAGGATCTGTGGTATTTGTTTTAAAGTAATCTAAAAGATTATTTACAAATTACTAGTTATCAAAATCAAGCTGATTTTTAAGCTGTATTAGTAAACTTAATTTAAGCCCCGACAATAATATCATCTGCTTTTGAAGGCCAACTTTATTGATGCAAAGATATCTTTAATTTGTCACCATGATTTGTAATTTTTCCTCATGCGCACATATTGACCCAGTCTATCCTCAGGGACTCCCTTGCACGTATCCATTTCATTGTTTTTCAGCATTTACGTATCTTCACAAATAAACTGTTTACTTTTCTACCGAAAGTCACTTATTGTGGTTCTGTTTGGTGCTGCTGGCCGTGGCTTTTGCCACGCTCTTCGGCTTGCCCCGGAAAATATTCGGATCGATGATGTTGTACGGATGCTCACAGGCTGGATTAAGGACACGACCGCGTCTTTGCTCGTGCTCCTCCAGGAGGTGCGGTGCCAGGAGAAGGAACAGCTGCTCCGTCCACGAGGGCAAGCCGCAGGTGGAGAAGCACAGTTCCCAGTAGGGCAGTCCCAAGTGGGCAATGGCCATGCGGAGGTACTCACTGAAGGTGTCCGCCAGAAACTGCCAGCTCAGGGTGCTCAGCTCTAGGAGATAGAACTTGGGGTTGTTGGAACTTGTGGATTCGTACAGCATGCACACCTGTTGGAAGAGGATGGGATACAGATCAAGTGAGTCATGGAAGTACTCAGAAATTTTGATGAGCAAACATTGTCTTTCGAGAACTTAGTTAGATCATATTGTTTTCTATTTTAAATTTTTTTAAAAAAATCAATTTTAATTTAAAAAATTTTTAAAATTAAATTTTAATATAATACCTATAATCTCTTAAATCATTTTAAGAAACCCACCTTGGCCACCTCGTTCACATTGTTGATTTCGAATATCTTTGACTTGGCGGTTATAATGGGCAAGGAATTGCCCCACTTGTCCTTCCCATTGGCCACCGGAGCTGGAAGGGATTGCGAGCTGCTGGCTGCTCCCAGGCCATCCGAGTTGGGCAAAGCAGTTGAAGTGCTGGAGTGGCTCGCAGTTGTTTCAATATTCTCCCGAAGAAGGGTCACCTGCAGCAGGTGTGGAAAGTGGATGTGACCCACTCGCCGAATATCGTTAGCTGGAAAAGAAAGTTAAGCCAGAGAGAAGGAAACCAGGACACCTCACCCACGTGCGTACTGGTAACTCCAGTTCAGAATAAAACCATCCGAGGATAGGTAGAACTTCTTCATGTCCTCAGGGAGGTAGACGCAGTGCCTCTGCTCCCAATTGACCACCTGGCAGGCATTCAGAGGCTGTCGTCGCTCCAAAGTCACATTGCACACCCTTGGAACACTGGCTGGAAGTTTGGGAGCTCCTTTTTACCAGGAAACGGATTTTCGGATAATTATGAACTCACAGAGGGTCCTTATGAGGCCCAAGGTCAAATTTTCATAAAATGCATCTTCCGGCGAAAGCTTCTTGTTCATCATCAAATAATTTATATCTCAGAAATAATTCTGTTAAATTTAAACGTCAGTGTTTTTTCTATAAATATGTGAAAGTATAAACAAAGTTTTGGTTGTTGTGGCAACAGTGCGAATGGTTGTTTATATTAAAATAGATTAGATCCATTAGTTTTGCCTATTGTTAAAATAAGTTATATAATTTTATATATATATACTCACTTAAATATTTTAATTTCGAAGAATTAATAATTCAACAATTTTGATTTCACGACAACAATGAAAATAATTTATTTACAATATTTATATTTGCGTTAAAACAAAAACTATAAACTGTGGAGCTTTGACGACAATTACACTTGAAATAATATATATGTAAATAATGCTGGAAAGGAGACGAGTGTTTGTTCAACTTTTGTTCTGTTCCTGGGCCTCGCTCTCGGCCTCTTCCTCGTGTCAGGAAACCTCCCACACCGTGGACTCCACCGATCTTCGTGGTCGGGCGGCCACTTCCACATGGGCATCCAGGCCATCGCTCATACGGCTAAAGCGGCGAGCCCAGCTTCCTCGGGCAGTCACCTGGCTTCCCGCGATCGAGGTGCGATTGCTGGTGTCCCGGAACAGGCTCATGATGTCCTGGCTGTCGCCCTGGGCCCGCTTGATGCCGTGCTGGTACTTGGCCTCCTTGGCCAGCAGCTGCTCCCGCTGCATCTGCGTCTTCACCTCGGACGGGACATCCGGAATGATGAACTGCATGATGCCGGTTATGACAAAGACCACGTGCTGGATGGGCAAGTGTATAAGTTACTCAAGGTATTTATGGAAACGTTTTTAGAAGACCCACCTCGAAAACCACCACAAAAGCCAAGCGGGCAGCAAAGACATGCCAGTAATGGGGACTCAGTCCATAGGGTTCATAATCCTTGGGACCATTTCTTTAAAATATTAAAATTCAGTTAAGAATAGAGTTATAGAAGACTAGGATAAACGGAAACCCACCTATAACCGCGATACTGGCAGGTGTCTGGATCTCGCTCACTGACCGAGGCACCCCACTCCTCCTTGTAATCCGAGGTATTAAAGATGGACAGCGAGTGCTCTATATAGCCGGCCAAAGTATGGGTCTCGGAATAGACAAACTTGTAGACCATGCGCGGTATAAAATCGCTGGTGTAGGCTATCACAAAGGCATTCGAGACGACGGCTGTATAGGTGATGATCCGAAGGATTCCATACCAGGCCCCAATGTCCTCGACGCGCTCTGCCAGAGGTCGTCTAGCCTGGGTGACCATTTTGTAGGCATCCAAGCGGATCTCTGCCACATTGTTGAGCAGGGCAAAGAGCGGTGCCAATGGAAATGCAGCCACGAAAAGCGTGACAAAGCCGTATTGAAGAACTGATAGGAAAATATAATCATTTATTATAATATTCAAACCTAAGGTGTATCACCATAATTACTCACTCATTTCCAGATACTCATCAAACAAGGCCAGGCGACCCGGGTCCTGCATATGATAGTCCTGCTCCCAGGCCATGTGCAAATGGGACTCATCTTTGGTGGCCTAAAAATATAAATTCCTTACTTCAAATTAAATTTCTTGTCAGTATGTTTCCCAACCCACCTGCTTGTGCTTCCGCTGACGCCACCAGTTCCAAAACTTGGGGAACAGGTACTCCATGAAGTTGTTCCAGCACTGCTTGCCCACCATTATGATGGCCAGTTGGATGCAGAGCTCGGATAAGCAGCCCGCCGGATCGCAGATATCATTCTTCAGGCGGAAGAACTCGCTTTTGCGGGCCTGGTCATCTCCCGGATAGTCGAAGAAGCGTCCCTTGAAGAAAGCTATGTAGATGAGCGAGGAATAGAAGTTCATGAACTCAAAAAAGAAGATCTTGAATGTATAGGAGTCCTCGTATTCCGTGTGGGTGCGCGGATTCTCCAGGTTGGTCAGCTTAATGGCCATGCGGTGGTAGATCTGTTAAAGATTTTCTATAAGTTATCCTTTCTAAATGCTGAAGATTCAGACTCACTCTTGTAAGCAACATAATGACCACCAAATTGATCAGGGCAGCCGTGACACTGGTGAAGAGCTTGGCATGCTCCTTAACAAAAAATCCGCCTCCACCATATATAACCGACACCAGAGTTATACGATAGAGTATGGTACCCAAAACAGCAGATAGAACAACAGATATCTAATGAATAACAGAATTATTAGTACAAATATTAATTTAAGAAACAATTACTAACCATAAAAAGCACTGCACTGCCGGTTATGACAAATCGTATGGATCTGTTCCAAGTGGACATGTAGGGTTCCTTTTCCCGCGTCACGGGATTCATGCGGAACGTCGTGGCATTCGTTTCAAACTCAGGGCGGTTCTCCTCATCCATATCTACGTTGTGCAAGTCCCATTCCCAAACAAGAACGGATTGCTTGCGCTTCCAGAGTTCCAGGAATGTGGTGGCTATATAAAAGATACAAAATGACTCCTTAATTATTTCCCTTCTTTCGCGGAGGTCAATAGCCTACCCCAAAAGGACATGAAGATGGCGAAGAACACCGTCGAGGGATTGTCAAAGAGATAGGTTAGCCTGGAGAAGAGGCACGATTCGGAGAGTCGTTGGTAGCTGCAGGCCTTGTCGCAAAGTGGGCACAGGGTGATGTTCCCCGTTCCATACTCATTGCAGATCTCCTTGCTGGGCGTGTTGTCCTCCGACTCCAGGGTGGCCAGGCCGTAGATGAAGCAGAGGGTGCCCACCACCGAGGGATAGACGAGCATCTCCGTGTAGAAGCCCAGCCAGCAGAAGTAAAGGGCTATCTTGTCTCCAAAGTACTTGCGCACCAGACAGAGCGGCTGCTTTTTGTACCACTGGGAGGGGTGGGCCCACGTCTGGTAGAGCACCCGGCGGTCCAGGGAGATTCCACTGGAGTGCGGTCGGTCGTAGCGCCCCTCGTGCAGCGGGAAACAGCCCAGGTAAGTGCCATCGTTCATTAGCCGCCGGATGCCACTGCGGTCGCTCTCATCGAAGGGCGTCCGGATGAGCACCTGCATCACCATCAGCGAGCGCTGGGCACTGGTGAAGGCCGTGGCGCGGTCTTTGACAATGAACCTGCGGGGGAGGAGAACCATTTTAAAATAAATTTAAGTAGCTCAAAATTCTTAAATTAAATTGATCAAGTCAGGTCTTACTTCTTATATAGTAAGTCGAAGTACTTACTGCTCTTCCGGATTGCCATTAGCTGTCGCAGCCTTAAAAGTCGTCTCTCCCTCCAGAAGGGTTTGGTCCAGCTGAATCTTCTTGGTCAAGCGCTGCCACACATCCTTCCAATATTGCACATTCCGCAGCACAACATTCTCCTCATCCTGAGATGAAAAACACTACTGCAACCAAGACCAATATATCCTACGGAGGACTCACCCAAGATGGCTTTACGGATATGGTGATGAATCTCTTGACGGGCAGCTTCAGGTTCATGACCTCAGCCAGTCGAGTCTCCAGCCGCCAGGGCAGATGGATCTTCAGAAAGAAGGTCTTCTCGTTGAAGGACTGCGACTTGTCCTCCAGCTCGACCTCGAGTCCCTCCTTGATGAGGTTCTCCATGAAGCAGCGTCGGTTGTCGCGACGCTTGGCCTCCGCCTCGGTCATGACGCCCAGGTCCTCCTCCTCCCAGGCCAGCACCATGTCCACTTTCCGTCTGCCATCACGGAACATCAGCGATTCCGGATCCAAGCCCTCCCGATCCTGCTTGCTGACCCTTCTCTCGTCTCCGGATTCGCCACCCACGCTGTTGCTTTTGCTGGCCTTTCGGCTGCCATAGTAACTTCCGCTCACGGAACTCGTGGTATCCGAGGCCTTTCGCTCTGTGGGAATGAGCTGCCGATAGCCAAACTGGTCGGGCAAAACATTGGAGTGCGAGGACTCCATTATCTCATAGGACTGATTCACCCTGTCGCCCGATTCCAACGTGGGGCTTAAGTTCAGACCCAGGTTACGTCGCATGGCCGTGCCGGGAATATCCTCCTCATTACTGCCCACGATCTTGGGACCAAACGCCTGCGTGGGACTTGGTTCCGCCGACTCGGATTCCAGATGCGTGGGCAGAGGCATGGCAATCGAGTTGGTTTTGGGGAACAGGGGATTGGCATTGCTCGTCCGCATCACCGAGGAGTTGAGCCACTTTTCCGTGTAGGCAGCCGATCCTGCCCGAGCCCGGTTGGCACTCAGCTTGGAGTTTGGCGGAATCGGAGTGGCGGGCTTGGTGTTGCCCAAGGCAACATTATCGTTCTCCTGGCAGCTGTATGAGCTATCTGGCGGATCCGTTTCGGCTGGAGATCTGGACTGGAGGTTGGAGTCAACGAAGGTACCTTCCTGTATTTGTAAGTTTCGAGTTAGTAATCTGGTGATTTCAAGTACAAACCAAGCTCACCCCGTATCCTATTAATCTTCCCGCCACAATGCCACTGTCCTGGCTAAGTCTTCGGGGTCGCTGCTTCGTCTGGCTCCGGCGGATCATGCGCTCGCTCTTGGCCGGACTGGACATCACCTGCCTCCTGGTGGAGGGATCTGGGGACTGGCGCGGGCTTCGTAGCGCTGGCACCGAAAGGAATCCTGGAGGGTGAGTTCAAACAATTAAGTTAAGTAATTATACAGATTAATAAAAACACTCTCATTCATTTATTTTTGGGTAATTAAAGGGTACTCAACGTAAGTTGAGTAAATATTATGAAAATATCGTGACTTTTGTAATATGTAATTATACAAATATTAAAAACCAAAAAAAAAGATAATTGTATAATTATATATTTATGATATAAACATAAAAACGGTAAGGCTTGCAATTACAAGAATAATAATTAGAAAATTAAATTAGTTTAGGTTGGTCCTTTATTCGATTTTTTCTAACTGGAACTTCCTAATTCAAAGTCCATACATGCGGAACTTATATATTTAAATTGATTTAGTTGTATATAAGATAAATAAAACTTTAAGCTGCAATCATAAAAAACTGTCAGGGCTTAATAACATTCTTACACGTCTGATCTTTATAAAGTCAAAAATTGCTCAATATGATTTTAAATATCATAGTTTTATTAACAAGTATAAAGAGAATAACATTTTGTAAGGATCTATGACTGTTTTTATAATTACAATCTTAAAGTTTTGTGTTATTATTCTTAAAAATCGATTTTTGATATATTGAATCTACTCACTGGGGAACTGAAAGACCGACTGATCGCTATTCCTGTCGGCCTCCCGGGCGGCGCTGCCGATGAGATCCTCTCGTGAACTGGCCTCCGTTATGGGCGCGGTGCTCTCATCCTCGACGCTGTCGATGCGGATCTGAAAGATGTGTGACCTCTCGCCGGACCTTCCTTCGTGACTGCTCATCGTCTTCTCTCCGCCGGCACTATGGCGTCATGGAACTCTGTGGACGGACAATGGGTTGGGCGGCAGGTCATATGGGGCCACTTTCTAATTTGGCCTAGTTTGGAGCACCTGCTCCGTTACCCATGATGAACTATTTAAGGCCACAAGTTCGAAAACTTTGGGGGGAGGGGACTCTTCGTGGGCCGCCATTGAAGAGTTGTCAGGCTGCACATACTTTAATGCCCCGATTCCGCCAGAGTCTCCATAGCCATTAACTATTCATGTATGTTTATACTACTGGCCTCGAGCAGGGCGTTAATTTATACCCCTAAGAGTATTTGTATCTTCATTTGCAAACGGGCTCCAATCAAAAGGTGAACTCGGGCACGCATTCGACATTGACCCGCCGAAGGTGTTTGTACAGCCCGAAGTGGCTTTCAGTGGCTCAGGACCGGTTTGGGGGGCAGAACAACAGTCATTGGGAATAATGCCTTCACATTAACATTGGTGCACTGTGGGAGCGAGACCAGTTGGGTCGCCAATTGGCGGGGGCAGAAGCAAACTTGTTGCTACGAGTGGTGAGCACTTTCCCAGGCGGACGAATGACAATAGTTCTAAATAATTGCCCTAGATTTGGTATTGGGATATACACAGGTTTGTACAATGCCTGGACGTGGGGACATGGGAATGTGGTGGCCCGTTGAGGACTGCCACTGGACGAGGGACAAACAAATCCATTCTAACTCGTACCTGGATCACTAACAAGCGTGCGACGGACGTCCTGGAAATGTCAGCGTTCGTTGGCAGTTGTGAAAAGTCCCATGCCATTGAAGTAATCACAACAATTGAAGGTTTATTGATTCGCTCCCGTCCTATATGAGTAATCGATTATTGATTGCGGCTTCTGCTCAGATGCACTTGGAGTGTTTCGCTATCACTTTCACCACAAATGATCGTTTCTAAGATCTGACACTGGTACACCAATATGTTTTTGAACAGCCCATGCAGAGTGGCAGACCCACTATTGATTTTGTGTGGCTTGTAATTATTATCTTTCAATCAAGCTTCACATTATCCAAGCACACGCTCGCACGTCCATCCTGGCCACTTCTAATAGCACTTAACTTGGACACTTTCCGCTCTCTATATGGAGTACCGCTCGCCACGACGGTTCCCGACCGATTGACCGACCGCCAGGAGCTATGACCCTCGCGGCAGGACAGTGACACTCTGGGACAGATAGGCAATCACGGTGGGAAGTGCTCGTAGTCGCGGCTCTCTCGATGTGCAGGACTCGAGCAGGCGTCCTACCAATAGTGATGTGTGGTAAATGTACCTATAGGTTCCTCTATAGGTTTCGGCTATAATTCCATCTGTCTAGGAAACACCAGTATCAGAAGTCCTCAAAAGTTTTGAAATATTTTAAGCCCTAGTAAGAGATAAATAATCTAAAATGATCTATTAATATTAGAACTACAAAAATATGCTATGCTGATACCTCGTACCCATACCACCTTATACATATTTTATCTTGCTGATCTATTTTATTATTTATGTTAAATGTAAATATAAGCAATCAGTACTTTCCCATCACTGGGTAAACCATGGTTAACACTCATTCCCAATGGTCGGGGGGCACTTTTAACACGAATATCCTATTAATATGGTATTTGACTCGCTGTTGCACGAGGCTCTTCGTGATGACTTTCTAATTTTAAATCAGGCCGACAATCCGGGCCAACGAGTCCTGACCACCCTATTGATAGTTGTAAATGACGTCAGTTACTCACAGGGCCCTCGCTCGTTATAGTGCCAGGACTCTTGCATATGTAATGCAGGTTGACCTATAGGTAAAATTAATTTAGGGCTTGAATGAAGCTATCCCAGGGGCGCCCTAGGCAACGCACCCTTGACGATTACTACCTTTAATTCGGGACCATAAAAATAGAGTGATATGCGACATCGTCTGGTACTCGTATGTTGTAAGTACTATTATTGTACAGCTGAGAGTCTATTTTGACTGAGTGCACGTCATTAATAACTCGGGTATCCCCTCCTAATTTTGTTATTTCGGGGGTTAGTGCGTGCTGATTTGGATGTTTGTCGGACTCCATTGTTTTTGATTGGCAGTATCTTACTGTTGGTAGAGTACAATTAGAGTTCGAGAATTGAAGTAGGCAAATATCACTTGTTTGTGCTCGAGGTTTAGGTCACATTAGAGACCTCATATAATAACATATTTAGAGGAGGTATTGCGTGTTTTATATTCAGTTTTTTTTTACTGCTTAGTGGAAATGTCAATTCAGGATACGTATTCTTTACTTTCTAAAATGGTATTTTTTATACTCGTCAAGTAATTGTATTATATTTTGGTGTAATAACCTTTCTTCTTATCCATTAGTGTGTGAATGTGGTATAACTATTCATATCTTTGAAAGACTTCAGATTTTTATTTTCTTTACCGTAGATTAATTTTAGTATTTGTAAGATCAAATCTCAGAATTCGACATCTTTGATTACTCTCCACATATATTTATCAGAACTTAAATAAAGTTGTTCTTCTCGTGAACAAGCTCTTTTATATGTAATAGACCACCACCATTAGATTTGACTCCCAATCATCCATTTAACCCAGATTATCGGCGCTGATTACTTCTTCTGAAGAACTTTTGCACTGTTGCAAGACATCGACTTCACAGCTGTTGGTCAGCCGGTTGAACCACTCTCCTTGGGCGCACTCCCCCTCGATCTTTTGGCCATGGACGCAGGTGAAGTATCCCCGGCAGTTGTCGGCATCGCGAGTCAGTTGTCCATGCTTTCCGTTGCAGACTCCCACCCTTTCGCCGTTCTCCATGAGGCAGGTTCCGTCGTTCTGTCGACAGATACCCAAGAGACTGTCGAAGCTTTCCCCGTTGCGACATCGCTGGGAGACGGGTTCGTCATCCTCGCAGCTGGTGTACCGCCTACAGTCGCCCTGCTCCGCCACATAGGCGCCATTTCCGATTATTCCACATATGCCGGCAAAAGTGGTTGGCGCATCCTTGCAGATCCCATTCGTCGCCGCCTTTTCCTGGCCACCTAGCTCCACCTGTTGAGACTCTACTGGATTCTCCGTTATGGAATCCCCATCCGAGATGACCTCATGGGCCTGGCACTGCTGCAATGTGGCGTTGAAAAAGTAATCCGTGTAGCAAAGCTCATGGCGAAGTTTTCCAGAGACGCAGAGGTAGAAGTTGTTGCAGTTGGCCGGATCGGGCATGATATACCCATGTTTGCCCTCACAAACCAGTGGATCTGGAGGCACATGCTGATTGTTTGGAGTGTCATCATCATCGGGCACCGATTCCACCAGTGGACAAGAGCCGTCGTCCGCCACGCAGAGCAGTTGCTCCGGATCGAAGAAGCTGCCCGCGGCACATCGCTGGGCAGTGGCCACCCCGCCGGCGCAGATAAAGTACCGGGTGCAGTCAGTCCGGTTGGCCAGGAAGCTGCCATCATGGAGGTTCCCACAGCTGTAGACGTAGCTCACATTCCCTTCCAGCTGACCATTGGGACATGGTTGTACCGCCTGATTCTCTGGCTCACAAGTGGACAGCACCGGATTGAACTGTTGCTCTGCGGGACACTCCACGGGAATGGCTAATCCCTTAACGCAAGCGTAGTACAAATTGCAGTAGCGCTCGTGGGGTAATTTTACTCCATGAAGTCCGGAGCACAGTCTGGTTGCTGTCGCAGTATCCTCATCATTGGAAACCTTTCGGCACTGACCATAATCCATACGACAAATCGAGAGCAAGCTGTGGAAGTACTGCCCCTCATCGCACTGTATCAATCGGGTTCCATTCTGGCTCGAGCAGCTGTAGTAAGAACGGCAATCTTCCGGATGAGCCACCAATTTGCCATCTTCCAGTCCCGAGCAAATGGCCAGCTGGCAGGAGCCATCATTTGGTCGGCAGTAGCCCTGGCTGGAGTCGAAGAAGCTACCGGAGACGCAGTTTTGCAGAATGGCGGGAACTTGCTGGAGGCACAGGTAGAATCGAGTGCAATCCGTGGGATCGGCGACACTCAGGCCATCCATCTGACCCAGGCACTGGTTCTCCGAGGGGAGATCCCTCATCTGGAGCTGGCATTGCGACTGCACCTGACACTTGTTGAGACTGGCGGCAAAACTGTGACCCCTCAGGCAGCTGCCCAGATGCCACTCCTCCGCGTCGCAGTAGAGGAATGTCTGGGAGCAGCTGTCTCCAAACTGAGCTCGCAGCTCTCCCTCCCGGCAGATCCGCCTCATCCCATTGTCATGGCAGCTGCCATCGCTGGGGATACATCCCAGCATGGGTTCGAATTGTTCCCTCTCCTGGCAGCGTCGCCTGGTCCACTGACCACCCGCACACAACTCGTAGCTGTGGCAACTGCCCACCAAGGATCTGCTGTCTCCATTGGAGCAGTTCGTCCCATTCTGCTCCGCCGGCGGAGAACACTGGCCCGCATCATTGGGCAGACAGTAGTTGTGCTCCTGGCTAAAGAACATGCCCAAGGGACACTGATGCAGCCACCAGGAGTTGTCCAGGCACATGAGGTAACTCTGGCAGCCTCCTGCCAACGAAGGACGCACTGCCAGCTGCTGGCAGTCCTGCGAGGAATTACTGACCGACTTGCTCCTCGCCAAACCGCACATGGTTTGATTCCTATCCTGCTCATGACCCCTTGGCAAGGGCAGGCATGATCCTACCGAGGACGAGTAGTAGTGCTGCTTGGGGCAGTTGCGCAGGCGCCACTTGCCACCATAGCAGCGGAAGTATTGCAGGCAGTTGCCACTTTTAGCCACCACAGTCTGGGACTCGCTGACATTGTTGCAGGGCGGAAGATTCGATACCCTGGCGTAGGCACAGACCAGGTCATCCCGGGGCTCCAGGCAGCGCTGCTGCTCCGGATTGTAGTAGCGCTGGTCGGAGCATGTGCGTCGCCGCCAGTGGCCATCTACGCACACCTCGTACTGGGAGCAGTTCGCTGGAACCGAGCGCTTCTCATCTATGTCACAAATCTGAAAAGAAAGAAGTAAGTTTTAATTAAAATAAATGATATTCCGTCCTTTGAGGGAATATGGATAAATAGGAGGAATGTTATAGTATTTAAATGTTTTAAACTTAGAACTGATCTCATTTTTAAATATTTTTTGTTTAACCTTATGTCATAACATCTTAGATGTTTATCTTTCCAAAAACTGTGTGCATTAGAAAACAAGTCGGAAGAAGCACGTAAATTAGAAACCCCATTACCTTGATTCCCCTAACTTTTTCTGAAACTTGGAAAAATCCACATGTTCCATTCTATAGGCACACAAATGAAAAGCCGAAATTTTGTAATTCATCTATTTTGAATTTATTGTAGCGCATATGTGGGTAGAGTACATTATTGGGTATTTATACGTATAGAAGTGGAACAAGCGGAACATTCACATTAAACGTAACTCATAAATAACAACTAATGTCGTAAAGTAGCGTGTAAGAGTATAAAACGCGGCTCAAAATGAGCCTAGAAGAGTTTCGGGAAGAATTTCTTGAACAAGGACAGGGACCTTACGTTTTCCTCCGCCTCCAGGGAACGCTTCTGGATGCGATGGTCCTTGCACACGCCGAGCTCGGCGTCAAAGTGTTGTCCCTCCGCGCACGGATGGAAGGTGACGCTGACGCGTTCCTGGTCATCGCAGGAGCAGAATCCGGACCGGGTGTTTTCAGCGGCGAATGGCTCGAATTGGCCTCGCCTCAGGCACTCCTTGAGGTTGCACGAGATCATAGCCATGGCGTTCTTCAGCAGACAAATGCCCTGGGCCTTGTCGAACACGTGTCCCGTTTCGCAGTGATGGAACGTGGCCACACCATCGCAGGAGCAGAAGCCATCGGTGGTGTTCTTCGCCTCGAAGGTTTCGAAGGCGGCTTTGTTCAGGCAGTTGGAGTAATCGCAAGCCTCGACCACACAGGATCCGGCGCTCTCCTCGTAAACATGCTCATCCGCACAGCTGGTGAAGGTGGAGACTCCCACTTCCTGGCAGCTGCAGTAACCACTGCTGGTATTGGTGGCCGCGAAAGTGGTGGCCAAAACGGCACGGCTGTGGCATCGACTGGAATCGCAGAGGAGGGCCTCGTGGACCTTGGAGGATGGCGAAAGGCAGGCACCCACGGCTGTGCTGTAGGTGTCACCCTCGCTGCAATCCTTGAAGACCGGGGTTCCGTCCACGCACAAGCAGAAGCCATTGACCGTATTCAGAGCCGGGTAGGTTTCGTAGTCACCGGAGGTGCCGCACTGTCCCGCTTCGCAAACGCACTCGGATGCCTACGAGAGACCATATCAATGAACATCCTTAAAGACCGTGACTATTTCCTTACCGCCACCACTCCGCATCGCTCCTGATCCGCAAGGAACACCATTTCGGGGCTGCACTGCGTCAGGACAACCTCGCCATCTTGACAGTAACAGAAGGAAGAGCTGTCCTCGGTGGCCCCGTTCACAGGGAAGGGGACGTAGTCGCTGTAGGAGGAGCACTTGTCAACATCGCACAGGGCAGTCACGCAGCCATCCTGAAAATAATACAGAACTAGCACAACGTACCTTAGTCAAACAAGGACGTCGGCTTACCGCTGGCGTTTTGCATATTCCCAAAGAGGCATCGAATTCCTGGTCATCGGAACAGGGACGGAAGACAGGCAGACCGCCGGCACAATAGCAGAATCCATCGGATCCCTCGTTGGGCTCATAAGGGGTGTACTCAGCCAGGACGTCACATTCGTCTTCATTGCATTTAGGGACATAGCAGGGATCCTAATAGTAATTATAAACATTAAAATACTTCCATATGCATGTAAATCTTGGTGATTCCAAAACTCACCACTGGTTCAGTGCAGATTCCTAACTTTTCGTTGAACTCCAAATTATCGTCACAGGCGCGATAGATTGGACATAGGTCTTGGCAGTAGCAGAACCCAGATGGATCGCTTTCCAAGGGGAAGGGAGTGAAGTCCGATTCCGTCTCACAGGCGGTGGCATCACAGGCGTTCACAGGGCAAGTGGTATCGTCCTGCAAGAAGAATATCCATTAAAGATCACCAAACTATAGCCCTGAAAATGGCTTACTCCATTGCTGACGCAGTAACCCTGATATTCATCATATTGGGAATTATCGGGGCAGCTGACGTACTTGGGAACCTCATTCACGCAGAGGCAGAAGCCATCGGTAGTATCCAAAGCAGCAATAGTATCGTAGTCGGTCTTGTCCGCGCATCCATTGCAGGGGCAACGTGGCTTTAAAAGGATTAGGAAAGTAATGATTGTAAACTCTAGCATAAATCCCCAAAATCTTACGTCTGGCTGAGAAATGAGGACGCACTCCAGGGTCTGGCTGTCGAAAGTGTAGCCTCTGGGACAGGGCACTGAGATGGGTTCGCCAGCGCGGCACAGGCAGAAACTATTGCCGTCCACGTAGTCCGTAGAAACGTAGTACTCCGACTCACCGGTGCATATCTGAGGATCACAGTTTCCTGTCTGTAAGGGAAAAGTAATGCTTTAACAAAAATCATTTACATGAATATTTGTCTAAGAGCTTACGTAAGAGCAGGTTTCTGTAGTTTCGTCGTAGAACAATCCCGCGGCGCATGACTTGATGTATCCTCCACCATTTTGGCAGACGCAGAAAGTCGAATTGTCGCTATTCTGAGATGCGTAGGTCGAGTCCTCGGTGGCAGTCTTGCACACGCTCTGGTCGCAATCGGTCTAGATTTATTACAAGGAAGGAGTTATAAAATATTGTGTAGAGTCTTCGAAGTCGACGTTCAACTTACACTGGGTATGGTCTTACAAATGCCGAGGTCAGCATTGTAGGCGGTGTTGGCCTGACAGGCTACAATGGTGGGCTCCTTGTTGAGGCACACGTAGAACTTGCTTGTGTCGTCGGGCACGGCGTAGGTGGTGCCATCAGAGGCGGTGGCACACTCCTTGGCCGAGCACGCCACGGTGGCGGAGCACAGACCGGTTTCAGAATCGAAGGCCTCGCCGGCGGGGCACTGCACCACCTTGGGAACTCCGTTCGTGCACTGGAAGTAATCGGTGCAGATGGGATGGGCTACGTTGCCGTTTTTGGTGCAGGAGCATGGGTCGATACACTTGCCGTAGATATCGACGGCGCACTCTCCATTGCCATTATACCACTGGCCGGATCCACAAGAGTGCTCCGTGGCCAAGCCGTTCCAGCAGGTCAAGTAGCTGGTGCAGTCGGTCGGATTGGGCATCTGGTAGCCATTCGGTTTGTTGAAGCACACCCAGCAGGTGGCCTTGTAGTCCGGAGCGCAAACGCCGCTGCAATTCTTGAAGACATTGCCCGCGCCGCACTCGCCCAGCACCAGCTCTCCATTTTCGCAGATCAGATACTTATCGCAATCGGTGGGATGACTGATGATGGCGCCCTGCTCGATGCCACCCTCGCAGGTGCAATCCTCCACGCTTCTCTTCTGGCGGGATCCACTCGATCTGTTCTCCGGGCAGAAGTTGTCGGTATCCGGGCGGCAAATGCCAACAGAGGCATCGAAGTAGTAGTCCGCCAAGCAGGTCTCGTCCTCCCACTGGCCATCGATGCAGACCTTGTAGCTGTAACAGTTCTTACTGCTGAGTGGAGTATCTCGGGCATTGCATTGGTTAAGAGCCGCGACTTCAATGCACACATTGTCCTTGTCCACTTGGCAAGCCTTCAGAGTTACATTGAAATAGCTTCCTGCTGCACAGGATGTGGACGTCCAGTCGGCACTCTGGCACTTGAAGTACTTGGTGCAGTCCTGGGGATCCACTTTCACTTCACCATCGCTGCAATCAGCCACACAGCACTCGTTCTTGGAGTCCACCTCGCAAACGCTGAGGGTGGCATTGAACAAGTTGCCTTTGCCGCAATCTTTGGACACCAGGACTCCGTTGGCGCAGATGAAATACTTGCGGCAGCTATCCTTATCGGGAATCAATTCGGCGTTCTTGATGTCACCGCAATCGCAGGAGGTTGGAGGTTCCGTGGTCACTTCATCACAGGGTTCGGTGGTGGTGGTTGTCACCTCATCACATGGTTCAGTAGTGGTTGTGACATCATCACAGGGTTCGGTAGTGGTTGTCACATCATCACAGGGCTCCGTAGTGGTTGTCAGATCGTCACAGGGCTCCGTAGTGGTTGTCAGATCGTCACAGGGCTCCGTAGTGGTTGTCACATCATCACAGGGCTCGGTAGTGGTTGTCACATCATCACAGGGCTCCGTAGTGGTTGTCACATCATCACAGGGCTCCGTAGTGGTTGTCACCTCATCACAAGGTGACTCCGTAGTTGTGGTTGTCGCGTCATCGCAAGGTGACTCCGTGGAACAATCCCCAGGAACACAGCCCCAGTTGGTGTCCTCAAAGTGGCTACCTTCGGGACATACCTGAGCGGTGGCCGTATTGTTGTAGCACATGTAAAACGCGGAGCAGTTGGACTCGTCGGCTACAGCCGATCCATCATCTTTTCCAATGCAGAAGTTAGCCCAGCATTCCTTGTTTCCAGTATCGACAGTGCAGGCGGCCAATGTAGTGTTGAAGAAGCTGCCCAGAGGACAATACTGAAGAGTGGCCTCCGAGTCGGAGCACACGTAGTAGCTGCCGCAGTTCTGCTCGTTAGCCAGGAAGACACCGTTCGACTTTCCGATACACAGGTTCTGCCAGCAAGTGGAGCTCGTGTCCGGGACGCAGGCACCCTGGGTATCATTGAAGTAGCTTCCCGAGTCGCACTTCTGAGGGTAGGCCGACTGCTCATCACAGATGTAGAACTCGCCACAATAGCCGCTCTTGGCTAGATAGGCTCCATTCACTTCGGTGGAACACACATTAGTGGTCTGGAAAATAATGGAGTAGGGGATAGAGGTTTATAACCCACAAATTGAGAAATATTTTAAAGTTACCTCGGCAAGTGGAGCAATGAGGCTCAGCTTGCACAGACCCCGTCCTGCGTTGGAGCACCTGCCACTCTTCGGGTTGTATTCCTTGCCCACCGGGCATGTCACCTTGCGCACAGTGTTCTTCGAGGAGCAACGGTAGTAGGTGGAGCAGCTCAAGGGTTTCGGCCAGTGCGGCGAGAGACCTCGTATCTTCCGGTATATACATTCAGGATCGGCGGCTCCAACGAAGGATGCCACTGCAGTGAGTGTCACCACAGCTAGCAGAGTAACTGAAGTCGAGAAAGGGGCTCTGAGACCTAGTTACTATTAAAATCCTGAACGTTCTCACCTTTCATCTTGTTCACTTGTAATATTCCACTTGTGATGTTCGAGATGTACTCTGCATCATTGCCAAAAATTTGATGCCTTTTATATACATACTAGTTGACCTTATCTCTGTCAATTATGTCGATCATGTTAAACACGACCCTATCATGTAGGTCTAATTGAGGTGTGAACTTCTAGCATCGTAGTTCCTGGAAGTATCTTCCTATCGCAGGGTAACCACTCCCCAAAATTCAGTGCTAGGAATTCGCGACGTTATGAATGAATGTCACGAACATGGTCGTGTTCAAGCTCAAGATCACTCTAAAATAACATAGGAAAAGGGTAGAGAAACGATTCTTGAGAGCACACTATACTAAGTTCTTTATTTCTTTAGGCGCAGGTCTTGTTGCAAGTCTGCTCGATCGAATTCCAGAAAAGATCACTTGGGCAAGCCATTACGTATCCCACATCCCCATTGCAGTGTATGTATAGATGACAATCATACGGATGTGGCAGAAACTGGACTCCGTTATGAGTCCGGCAAGAGGCGTCCACATCAATGCTCGGAGTAGTCTGGGTCGGTGATTCACTAGAAGTCAGCGGCTTATCAGTTGGTTTTTCCGAACTTCGACCGTCGACCGTTGTTTGTGGCTCTCCAGTAGGATCCAAAGGGGAGTCCGTTGTCTCCGCAGTCGGATCATTGGGCTCCTTAGTTGGATCTTCAGTGGGTTGACCCGTTGGAGAGGATGGTTCATCCGTGGGTTTTTCCGTGGGATCCGACGGACTATCAGTTGGTTCTGCTGTTGGTTCTGATGGTTTTTCAGTGGGATCCGATGGACTATCAGTTGGTTCTTCTGTTGGTTCTGATGGTTCTTCAGTGGGATCCGACGGATTTTGAGTGGGATCACCCGTTGGTAGTGAAGGTTCTTTGGTGGATGTAGGTTTGGAAGGACCTTCGGTTGGAACTCCTGTGGGCTTCACCGTGGGACCCGTGGGGTCATCAGTTGGATCCCATGGATCCTCAGATGATTCCTCAGTCGGATCCCATGGATCGTCGGTGGGGTCATCGGGATCCTCCGTGGGTCGAGGGGCAACTGTTGGTTTGGCACATTGTCTGGCACTGAGAGCAGTTGCTAGCAGCATAAGCTGCAAGGACATCAAAATCCAGACGACTGAAACCCAGAAACGATTGTCTTTAATGTTAAAGGATATTAATAAGGTTCTCGTCCTGTACTTACACTTCATCGTAGCAACGATCAGTCGACTATTAACCAGACCAATGAAAAGTACCCTATCGAAGCTGCATTTATACTATTCGAAATGCATATGATTCAGTTTTTAATTAGCATACGACAAGCCACTAAAATGTTCTTTTTATCGCTTTTTTAATCAATTACGATAGGACGATAAAACCTTGATTGATAACCAATTCAAACAATTGTGGTTAAAAGAGAAAAGTAAGCGAACACAATTAGCAAAGACGATCAAAGTTTATATCAAAAGTTTTCACAAAAAATCGTAGCTTAAAAACTAAATTGTTTGAGTTGTATTATTAGGTAATGCTATAACCCCCTTCTTCGTGTTTATAAAGATACCTGTGATATCTTTATAGGCAGAAATTGAATAAAAGTTAGTCGGTTAATGGTGTTAAACCCAGTAATTAGAAAATCTCAGATGTCACATTTTCAAGATCATTTATACATTTCCAATCGTTAAAATTCAGATAACAAAGCCACTTGATAACACTAACAGAGCAAAGATAAATGCTCTGTTAAAATTTACCATAACTTCAGTGATTCCAAGATAAGAATAAGATAAGTTAACGTTCTAGGGATGGGCATCAACATTGTATTGTGGAAATGAAAAAGGAAATAAATGCCTTATTATAGCTTTAGTTGTATTACTAATGTGGTGTTATAGTAATCATTCCTTGGTACCATCCGTATCTGTGGCATGAACATGTGATAGCAATTTACTGTCTTGTTTGATAAGATTGAACTACCAGCCTATAGTATATATACTACATATATGTAGTTAATCTAATTTGACACTCAACACACCTACATGAGTATGCATGATAAAATAATTTATTTATACACTGCATTGTATTAAAATTAAAAAAACCTAGCCGGTAGTTATAAGTAATATTTTTGTTCTATTTTGCACTTCCCTCTTTACCAGACTAAAATCATAACTCATTAATGCTAAAGTTTAACCTTTAATTTTCCTTGCAACTTCAAATTGTAGACAACATCTAAATGAAACTTGATAATAGTATTCGTTCAACTCATTTTCTTTATGTTACGCAGTTTATTTGTTTCCGGATACACTTGAAGTAATCAGGACAGACGTATTAATTTCCCAGAACACTTAAGGTGTCCGAACTTGAGTAGGTAAATATTAGTAAAAAAGATAAAGCTAACTAATAAAAGTATCAACAAAGAAATACTTGGAAAAAAAAATTAGCAATTAAAAAAATTGACCCCACTAAGAAAGATTTGGTTATTACTTAAGAATTAACATAGGATTTATTTAGACCTACAATCTTTGATACTTTAATTGGTTTCTTTCTCTGTAAATGCACCTCTGTCTGTTTAACTTTATGTCACTTCTTAATGGCATTATTTTAAAACGCTAGGCAATAAGTTGATAAAGAGAGCTGAAGTTGATTTACTACGGCTATCAATACACGTGTAAATATAATAGATTAGAAAGATAAATTGAAAAGTAGTTCAGTATTAAATGGTAGCAATTGCTATATAAGCTCGAAACCTTAGTAAAGAATGTTACTTGGTTAGACCGTCCACTTTGCAAAACATGAGAGGTAGTTCAATCAAGCTTACATATTGCAGGGAAATAACTAATATATTAATCAATTTGAGGCTATAACATTGTTGGAGTACTTGGAATGTTCGCACTCCTTGTAAGTGCGACGGCTTCGTCGGGAGAGGATACCACCATTGAGAGTACAACAGATGAAACTACCACTGGGGAGTTGACTACGGAGGAGGCATCTACGGAGGTTCCCGACACAACACTACCACCTCCACCATCACCAGTTCTCTGTCCTGATGGAGAACTATTTCTCCCAGCACCTGACTGTACACAGTACTATCAATGCCTCTACGGTGAGGGAATTTTGAAACTGTGCCCTGACGGTCTCTATTGGGATCGTGAGCTGAATGTATGTGCCTGGGACTCACAGTACTGTAATGTCGAAGAAAACACGGAGGCTCCGGCCTTGAGCTGTTCATCTGGCTTCCAATTTTTGCCCTATGCTCCTGACTGTACCAAGTTCATTCAGTGTGTCTACAACATTGGGATCAAGCTGAGCTGCCCAAGTGGGCTGTACTGGAACCAACCACTTCAGGCGTGTGACTATACCTGCGACAATGCAGTCGAGTTCTCCAATGACTTCCAGGTGCAATAACCGCCAGTAAGAGAGGTAGTATTTTGTAACACACCCGAATTGTACATAAATACTAATCGAAATAAAGGAATACCAATTCAACGTAATTGGTTTTTAGCAGACTGCGGTTCAATTGAGTTCCTCTTAAAGATAACGTACTTCGCAAAAAAGACCAGATAAGACGACGAATGAGCTTCTATTGGGGTTATAAATATGAGTGCACCGAGCTCAGGTGTCATTTAGCCAAATTCCTCCGTAAGGCTCAAACGTAAATCAGTGGCCATGAAAACTAATAAATCTTTGAGAGATTTTATACTATTAAATGTGTTTACAGTAATACTAATAGTGCAGATAAAAGCCGAAAATAATGAAATTTTAAGCAAACGAACTTATCAAAGTGATAATGGGCTTGATCTAAGTGATTCGTTTAATAAAGTTTTGCCAAAAGACAAACTGAATCGTTACCAGTCACACCAATACGATGACGGGGCACCAAAGTTAGAAATCGAAAACACAGTTTTCAAGTTTACAAAAGCAGACGACTTTACGAATAACCTTGAAGATAGCAGCACGAGCAATAAAAATTCAGCTTTTCCAAAAGAAACCACTATAACTAGACCTCAGGATGACACATCCAAAGATGATTTAACACAGATTGCTGATGAAACCACAACAACGAAAAAATATGAAGAAAGCACTGAAAACGGGGAGAGTACTACATCAGGACCTGAGGAGGATACTACTCTAGGGGATTCTACACCGATTCATGACGAAACCACCACAGCTGCCCCGGACTTAACGATTGATCCAGAGGAAAGCAACACGATCAAGGATGGCACAACTATTTCAGATGAAACCATCACAGATGCCCAGGACTCAACGATTGATCCGGAGGAAAGCACTACGATCGAGGATGGCTCAACTGAACCAGAAGAAACCACAACAAATGGATCTGGGGATGACACTACCGTAGAAAATTCTAAACCGATTCCTGACGAAACCACCACAGCTGCCCAGGACTCAACGATCGATCCGGAGGAAAGCACTACGATCGAGGATAGTACAACTGTTCCAGAAGAAACCACTACAGATGGATCTGGGGATGACCCTACCGTAGAAAATTCCACCACCACAGCTGCCCAGGACTCAACGATCGATCCGGAGGAAAGCACTACGATCGAGGATAGTACAACTGTTTCAGAAGAAACCACTACAGACGGATCTGGGGATGACACTACCGCAGAAAATTCTACACCGATTCCTGACGAAACCACCACAGCTGCCCAGGACTCAACGATCGACACGGAGGAAAGCACTACGATCGAGGATAGTACAACTGTTCCAGAAGAAACCACTACAGATGGATCTGGGGATGACACTACCGCAGAAAATTCTACACCGATTCCTGACGAAACCACCACAGCTGCCCAGGACTCAACGATCGATCCGGAGAAAAGCACTACGATTGAGGATAGTACAACTGTTCCAGAAGAAACCACTACAGATGGATCTGGGGATGACCCTACCGTAGAAAATTCTACGCCGATTCCTGACGAAAACACCACAGCTGCCCAGGACTCAACGATTGATCCAGAGGAAAGCACTACGATCGAGGATGGCACAACTGTACCAGAAGAAACCACAACTGATGGATCTGGCGATGACACTACCGCAGAAAAATCTACACCGATTCCTGACGAAACCACCACAGCTGCCCAGGACTCAACGATTGATATGGAGGACAGCACTACGATCGAAGATGGCACAACTGTTCCAGAAGAAACCACAACTGATGGATCTGGCGATGACACTACCGAAGAAAATTCTACGCCGATTCCTGACGAAACCACCACAGCTGCCCAGGACTCAACGATTGATCCAGAGGAAAGCACTACGATCGAGGATAGCACAACTGTACCAGAAGAAACCACTGCAGAGGGATCTGGGGATGACACCACCGCAGAAAATTCTACACCGATTCCTGCCAAAACCACCACAGCTACCCAGGACTCAACGATCGATCCGGAGGAAAGCACTACGATCGAGGATAGTACGACAGTTCCAGAAGAAACCACTACAGAGGGATCTGGCGATGACACCACCGCAGAAAAATCAACACCGATTCCTGACGAAACCACCACAGCTGGCCAGGACTCAACGATCGATCCGGAGGAAAGCACTACGATCGAGGATAATACAAGTGTTCCAGAAGAAACCACTACAGATGGATCTGGGGATGACCCTACCGAAGAAAATTCTACGCCGATTCCTGACGAAACCACCACAGCTCCCCAGGACTCAACGATTGATCCAGAGGAAAGCACTACGATCGAGGATGGCACAACTGTACCAGAAGAAACCACAACTGATGGATCTGGCGATGACACTACCGCAGAAAAATCTACACCAATTCCTGACGAAACCACCACAGCTGCCCAGGACTCAACGATCGATCCGGAGGAAAGCACTACGATCGAGGATAGTACAACTGTTCCAGAAGAAACCACTACAGAGGGATCTGGGGATGACATTACTGTAGAAAATTCTTCACCGATTCCTGACGAAACCACCACAGCTACCCAGGACTCAACGATCGATCCGGAGGAAAGCACTACGATCGAGGATAATACAACTGTTCCAGAAGAAACCACTACAGATGGATCTGGGGATGACCCTACCGCAGAAAATTCTACGCCGATTCCTGACGAAACCACCACAGCTCCCCAGGACTCAACGATTGATCCAGAGGAAAGCACTACGATCGAGGATGGCACAACTGTACCAGAAGAAACTACAACTGATGGATCTGGCGATGACACTACCGCAGAAAAATCTACACCGATTCCTGACGAAACCACCACAGCTGCCCAGGACTCAACGATCGATCCGGAGGAAAGCACTACGATCGAGGATAGTACAACTGTTCCAGAAGAAACCACTACAGAGGGATCTGGCGATGACACCACCGCAGAAAATTCTACACCGATTCCTGCCGAAACCACCACAGCTACCCAGGACTCAACGATCGATCCGGAGGAAAGCACTACGATCGAGGATAGTACAACTGTTCCAGAAGAAACCACTACAGAGGGATCTGGGGATGACACCACCGCAGAAAATTCTAAACCGATTCCTGACGAAACCACCACAGCTACCCAGGACTCAACGATCGATCCGGAGGAAAGCACTACGATCGAGGATAATACAACTGTTCCAGAAGAAACCACTACAGATGGATCTGGGGATGACCCTACCGAAGAAAATTCTACGCCGATTCCTGACGAAAACACCACAGCTGCCCAGGACTCAACGATTGATCCAGAGGAAAGCACTACGATCGAGGATGGCACAACTGTACCAGAAGAAACCACAACTGATGGATCTGGCGATGACACTACCGCAGAAAAATCTACACCGATTCCTGACGAAACCACCACAGCTGCCCAGGACTCAACGATCGATCCGGAGGAAAGCACTACGATCGAGGATAGTATAACTGTTCCAGAAGAAACCACTACAGAGGGATCTGGGGATGACACCACCGCAGAAAATTCTACACCGATTCCTGCCGAAACCACCACAGCTACCCAGGACTCAACGATCGATCCGGCGGAAAGCACTACGATCGAGGATAGTACAACTGTTCCAGAAGAAACCACTACAGAGGGATCTGGGGATGACACCACCGCAGAAAATTCTACACCGATTCCTGCCGAAACCACCACAGCTACCCAGGACTCAACGATCGATCCGGCGGAAAGCACTACGATCGAGGATAGTACAACTGTTCCAGAAGAAACCACTACAGAGGGATCTGGGGATGACCCTACCGAAGAAAATTCTACGCCGATTCCTGACGAAACCACCACAGCTCCCCAGGACTCAACGATTGATCCAGAGGAAAGCACTACGATCGAGGATGGCACAACTGTACCAGAAGAAACCACAACTGATGGATCTGGCGATGACACTACCGCAGAAAAATCTACACCAATTCCTGACGAAACCACCACAGCTGCCCAGGACTCAACGATCGATCCGGAGGAAAGCACTACGATCGAGGATAGTACAACTGTTCCAGAAGAAACCACTACAGAGGGATCTGGGGATGACACCACCGCAGAAAATTCTACACCGATTCCTGCCGAAACCACCACAGCTACCCAGGACTCAACGATCGATCCGGCGGAAAGCACTACGATCGAGGATGGCACAACTGTTCCAGAAGAAACCACTACAGAGGGATCTGGGGATGACACCACCGCAGAAAATTCTACACCGATTCCTGACGAAACCACCACAGCTACCCAGGACTCAACGATCGATCCGGAGGAAAGCACTACGATCGAGGATAATACAACTGTTCCAGAAGAAACCACTACAGATGGATCTGGGAATGACCCTACCGAAGAAAATTCTACGCCGATTCCTGACGAAACCACCACAGCTGCCCAGGACTCAACGATTGATCCAGAGGAAAGCACTACGATCGAGGATGGCACAACTGTACCAGAAGAAACCACAACTGATGGATCTGGCGATGACACTACCGCAGAAAACTCTACACCGATTCCTGACGAAACCACCACAGCTGCCCAGGACTCAACGATCGATCCGGAGGAAAGCACTACGATCGAGGATAGTACAACTGTTCCAGAAGAAACCACTACAGAGGGATCTGGGGATGACACCACCGCAGAAAATTCTACACCGATTCCTGCCGAAACCACCACAGCTACCCAGGACTCAACGATCGATCCGGCGGAAAGCACTACGATCGAGGATAGTACAACTGTTCCAGAAGAAACCACTACAGAGGGATCTGGCGATGACACCACCGCAGAAAATTCTACACCGATTCCTGACGAAACCACCACAGCTGCCCAGGACTCAACGATCGATCCGGAGGAAAGCACTACGATCGAGGATAGTACAACTGTTCCAGAAGAAACCACTACAGAGGGATCTGGGGATGACACCACCGCAGAAAATTCTACGCCGATTCCTGACGAAACCACCACAGCTGCCCAGGACTCAACGATTGATCCAGAGGAAAGCACTACGATCGAGGATGGCACAACTGTACCAGAAGAAACCACAACTGATGGATCTGGCGATGACACTACCGCAGAAAAATCTACACCGATTCCTGACGAAACCACCACATCTGCCCAGGACTCAACGATTGATCCAGAGGAAAGCACTACGATCGAGGATGGCACAACTGTACCAGAAGAAACCACAACTGATGGATCTGGCAATGACACTACCGTAGAAAGTTCTACACCGATTCCTGACGAGGGCTCAACGATCGGTCCGGAGGAAAGCACTACGATCAAGGATGTCACAACTGTACCGGAAGAAACCACAACTGATGTAAATGGGGATGACACTAACACAGAAAATTCTACACCGGTTCCTGACGAAACCACCACTGCTGCCCAGGACTCAACGATCGATCCGGGGGAAAGCACAACGATCGAGGATGGCTCAACTGTACCAGAAGAAACCACAACTGATGGATCTGGCGATGACACTACCGCAGAAAACTCTACACCGATTCCTGACGAAACCACCACAGCTGCCCAGGACTCAACGATCGATCCGGAGGAAAGCACTACGATCGAGGATAGTACAACTGTTCCAGAAGAAACCACTACAGAGGGATCTGGGGATGACACCACCGCAGAAAATTCTACACCGATTCCTGCCGAAACCACCACAGCTACCCAGGACTCAACGATCGATCCGGCGGAAAGCACTACGATCGAGGATAGTACAACTGTTCCAGAAGAAACCACTACAGAGGGATCTGGCGATGACACCACCGCAGAAAATTCTACACCGATTCCTGACGAAACCACCACAGCTGCCCAGGACTCAACGATCGATCCGGAGGAAAGCACTACGATCGAGGATAGTACAACTGTTCCAGAAGAAACCACTACAGAGGGATCTGGGGATGACACCACCGCAGAAAATTCTACGCCGATTCCTGACGAAACCACCACAGCTGCCCAGGACTCAACGATTGATCCAGAGGAAAGCACTACGATCGAGGATGGCACAACTGTACCAGAAGAAACCACAACTGATGGATCTGGCGATGACACTACCGCAGAAAAATCTACACCGATTCCTGACGAAACCACCACATCTGCCCAGGACTCAACGATTGATCCAGAGGAAAGCACTACGATCGAGGATGGCACAACTGTACCAGAAGAAACCACAACTGATGGATCTGGCAATGACACTACCGTAGAAAGTTCTACACCGATTCCTGACGAGGGCTCAACGATCGGTCCGGAGGAAAGCACTACGATCAAGGATGTCACAACTGTACCGGAAGAAACCACAACTGATGTAAATGGGGATGACACTAACACGGAAAATTCTACACCGGTTCCTGACGAAACCACCACTGCTGCCCAGGACTCAACGATCGATCCGGGGGAAAGCACAACGATCGAGGATGGCTCAACTGTACCAGAGGAAACCACAACTGATGAATCTGGCGATGACACCACCGCAGAAAATTCTACATCGATTCCTGACGAAACCACCACAGCTACCCAGGACTCAACGATCGATCCGGAGGAAAGCACTACGATCGAGGATAGTACAACTGTTCCAGAAGAAACCACTACAGATGGATCTGGGGATGACCCTACCGAAGAAAATTCTACACCGATTCCTGACGAAACCACCACATCTGCCCAGGACTCAACGATCGATCCGGGGGAAAGCACAACGATCGAGGATGGCTCAACTGTACCAGAGGAAACCACAACTGATGAATCTGGCGATGACACCACCGCAGAAAATTCTACACCGATTCCTGACGAAACCACCACAGCTACCCAGGACTCAACGATCGATCCGGAGGAAAGCACTACGATCGAGGATGGCACAACTGTACCAGAAGAAACCACAACTGATGGATGTGGGTATGACACTACCGTAGAAAGTTCTACACCGATTCCTGACGAAACCACCACAGCTACCCAGGACTCAACGATCGATCCGGAGGAAAGCACTACGATCGAGGATAGTACAACTGTTCCAGAAGAAACCACTACAGAGGGATCTGGGGATGACACTACCGTAGAAAATTCTACACCGATTCCTGCCGAAACCACCACAGCTACCCAGGACTCAACGATCGATCCGGAGGAAAGCACTACGAATGAGGATGGCTCAACTGTAACAGAAGAAACCACAACTGATGGATCTGGGGATGACACAACCGTAGAAAATTCTACGCCGATTCCTGAAGAAACCACTACAGCTGCCCAGGACTCAACGATTGATCCAGAGGAAAGCACTACGATCGAGGATAGTACAACTGCTCCAGAAGAAACCACTACAAATGGATCTGGGGATGTCACTACCGTAGAAAATTCTACTCCCATTCCTGACGAAACCACCACAGCTGCCCAGAACTCAACGATCGATCCGGAGGAAAGCACTCCGATCGAGGATAGTACAACTGTTCCAGAAGAAACCACAACTGATGTGTCTGGGGATGTTACTACCGCAGAAAATTCTACACCGATTCCTGACGAAACCACCACAGCTGCCCAGAACTCAACGATCGATCCGGAGAAAAGCACTACGATTGAGGATAGTACAACTGTTCCAGAAGAAACCACAACTGATGTATCTACTACCGCAGAAAATTCTACACCGATTCCTGACGAAACCACCACAAGTACCCAGGACTCAACGATCGATCCTGAGAAAAGCACCACAATCGAGGATGGCACAGCTGTACCAGAAGAGACCACAACTGATGGATCTGGAGATGACACTACCGTAGAAAATTCTACGTCGCTCCCTGACGAAACCACCACAGCTGCCCTGGGCTCAACGATTGTTCCAGAAGATAACACCACCAATTCGGATGCTGCCACTGTTCCAGACCAAACGACTTCAACTCATGCCCCGGATGATAGCTCTACCAAATATGATACTTCAACTGTTCCAAGCGAAACTTCTTCAACCACACCCAAAGACAGCTCAACAAGAGATGATCCAACGTGGCCTGATGAAAGTACTACTGCGAGTGATCCGAAAGACAGCACTACGGGTAACGGTTCCACACTGCTGCCTGGTGAAAGTAGTACAAATGCTCAAGATTCCACCAGGAAGCCAGAAGAAAGTACTACAGCTGGCCTGGAACCTACAAATAATCCTGGGGAAAACAGCAGTATTGAGGATTCTACACCGATACCCGATAAAAGCACCACAGCACCAGGCGATTCTACGAGCAGTTCTACGCCGTCTTCTTCCACAAGCACTGGTTCCCCAACAACTTCATTCCCTGCCACCACAACTTCAAATAAACCACTGCCCTCTTGCAGTAGCGGCTCTCAATATATACCGCATCCAACAAATTGCCATAAATTTATCCAATGTAGTAACGGAAAGGATTTAATTATGGATTGCCCAGGTAATCTTTATTGGGACTACCAGAACCTATATTGCAGTGGAGACCCGAGTGTTTGTTACAATGATGATGAGAATCCAGAGGAAAAGGTTTGCGGCCCTGGGGTGGATTTTATAGCCCACCCAACAGACTGCACCAAATATTATCAATGTAGTAACGGCGAAGCATTGGAGCGCCAATGTCCGGAACCTCTTTACTGGAACCCTGACATAAAGGGCTGTGATTGGTTTAGCAACTACTGCACAAATCTGCGAGCGAGCGAATCGATTTTCTGTGGATTGGGCATGAGTTTTGATGTTTATCAAAGCGATTGCTCGAAATACATTAAATGCTTCGGCCTGAGAGGTATTGTCATGAGTTGTGATTCAGGGCTTTACTGGAACCCCATTAGTAAAGTGTGCGAAAAGTCGCAGCGGTTCTGCACTTAAATGTAAGTTTAATTGAAATATCAAAATAATAATTTCGAATTTATTCGATATAGAATCATTGCAGGTATCTTCTTCGCCAGACCTACCAAAAACGATATCTACTCTTGGAAACCAACAAAACAGACAGGCTTGTTAAATAGTAAAATTGTTATAACTTTATTTATTCTGATGGGACTACATTCTGTTCATAAAAAAATAACTTATTTAAAAATTACGAAATGTAAACTTTCCTAATAAACGGACCCGATGTTATATACTATTATATGTTGCAAAAAAACACAAGATCGTTTCAATTTCATTAGGTTTTTAAGATGTTCTACATAGATTTGCTTTTTGGATGCATGCAAATTTATTTCAACAGACTTTGGCGCTTTGTTACTTTCTTATACCCTGTTAACGAAAAAATAAAAGATCTATTATATTTTACAAAAAGCTTATGAGAACTTAAGCCTTGTTTTTATTATTTTAATAGTCTAATGTAACAAAGCAAAATTAAAGAAAGCCAATGTTCATATGTTAGTATGATAACAATGTACCTAGTATACTAAAACAATGGGTATACCAAGGCCTAAATACTTGATTCTCAAAATTCATAGGCTTTTTGTAGATCTTATCAAACTGGGTTTCAATTAAAAATATTACTAGCCTTGAAACACACCCCATACAGACGATGAGACTTTAAAATGAATATTTAATGCTTGAGTGCTCAAATTGACACATGGTTTTATAGAAGCTTTCAGCAGATAAGACAGCAAAGTCGAACTCAACATTGAATGGGGGCTTGTGGAGCCTGCTCTATATATAGATATGACGATGGACAGTCTAACCAGAAAGCTATAGCAAATTTTGCTCTTAAAGGTTATCAAAGTGAATTACTTCCGCCAACTTTTGATTTGTAAAAAAAACCATAAGTGGGTTGGGAAATAGAAAACTAAATGGATTAGCCGTTCAAGAGTCAAAGAGACCCAAATGAGTTGGGGGCAGGGACACACTTGAAAATAGAGCCAAGAGATATACAATTGCGTATCTTTATATGCTAATAAACGCCAGCACATTTCCTTAAAATGGGTCAAAAGAGTGCCCCATCCGTTGGCGAAGACTCCGATGTTGTAATGCCCCCAGAAACTCATTTGTCGAAGGGGCCGTCAGCGCCGCCCCTTCCATCGCCAGGCGACCAAGTGATCGATTGACACGATCAAAGCGCTGATATGTAATGGAATAGACACTCGAATGAATGGCACTGGCTACGAGCTCCGAGCTCGGGGCTCTGTGCGCCTCGATCCGACTCACAGATACCAGCACTCTGTGCTGGTGTGGATCCTACATAAATATTCATGCTGCCGCTGAATGCAAATGTATTGGAAATTGCTCGCCTCCAATGAGTTTGAGTTCTGCTCAAGCTCTAGAGTTCTGGGGCTCGGACAGGCCAGTGTTATTCGCAATCCAGCAGTTGTCGCGATCGGAAGCAAATCGGAAAATCTCCCTTGGAATCCTAGAACACACAGGCGAAGAAGTATGTGCTCCAGGATTACACTCTCCAATCAAGGAGTTATAAATGGTGGATAAAGGATCAATAAAGAAACAAACTTAAAGATCGAACGGGTTAAGATACACCAACTCAACAACAGTGAACTGCTCTAAGTTACAATCCGTTTTCCATTTTTATAGAAAAATGTAAAGGTTGAAATGAGTTCCATGAGCCTATTGAATTAAATGTGTGCCCAGGAATCTTAACTTTGAGCTTAATAAGTGAATATTCTAGCAATTAAATTAATACCACTTTTGACAGGACAGAAACCTTTTATCCTTATCCCCAAATGTCATATAAATATGCTTGTGAAGTGAAAGTGATAAACCTTTAAAGTGCCCTTTGCTAGAGGGATAATCTCCATTGTATCCTTCTAAATTGTTTTGCTGTTGCCAAGTTAAGCTTCAAGGACAGAAGCATTCATTTTCGAAAAATATTAATTAAAAATAATCAGCCACAGCGATTACATCATTCCTAAAACTGAAATTCAACTCAAGTTCGATCGCTTTTTTGGCATCTAACAGCACCGTGCGTGCTCATTCGAAAGAGTAGTGATAACCCCTGAAAGTGACGGACAAGAAAACACAGAAGGAGTATAAACTAACAATAACACGCACGTATATAATGTGTTGATAGTACAATTTAATTTCATCTTACAGTTTGCTGGCTGTGTTGCGACGACGTCGACGCATTTCAATTGGATTCAGAGTTTGATTTATTGAAATGTTGCCCTTTCGCCTGGGCCTGCTACTTGGCGCCGTGCTTCTAGTGGCAAGCGCAAATGGAGCTGCCATCGTAAGTTTCCGAATTGTTAATGAGTCCCAAGAATTCGCGCTGTGTCACTGGCTGAACCGAATTGGGGTAGTTCAATGCAAATGAACTCTGTTTGATTTGTAGGCGATAAGACCTAATTTGACCAAGGTCAGTTTTAGAAGCAGCATCGAATCGGGGACACTTGCAGACACGCCGAAGCCCTAGCGATAGGGCTGGCATTAGCATTGAACTTAAAGCGTTTCAATAACTTTCAGGAAAATGTGTCAGCGAACGAGGATGAGCTTGCTGGTCTTGCCGATTTGCAGAGGGAAAAGAGAAGCGGCAGGGGCTAGTAAGTGGTCTGTGAAAATGTTTAAGCCTTGAGAAGTAAAAACTGTCTTTGCTAGTTCAAGGGGACAAACCCAGTCTCAGTACTTAAACTTCGGCAAGCCCGAACAGGACGGAAAGGCCGAGGCGGAGGCCAACGAAAATGGATCTCGCTCAACTGTCTGTAAGTTCGGTTCGATTATCTTCTGTAGTTATCCCATTGACCGACCTAAAACTCTTTCAGCTGGCACTCATGGAATGGGTCAGGCCCAGAGTCAGTTCTCGTCCGGAGACTGCAATGGATGTGCTGGCTATCAAACGGACTACCCTCCCTCCGGGAGAATTCTTGATGCTAGTGGACCCGCTGGAGGCGGCAGACCCGATTCAATTATAAGCTTGCCCGGCGGACAGGCAGGAGCCGGACTACCAGGATACGGAGGCCAGCCTGGAGTTAGTGGACAGGCAGGATACGGAGGTCAGCCTGGAGTTGGTGGACAGACAGGAGCCACACAACCAGGATACGTAGGTCAGCCTGGAGTAGGCGATCAGACAGGAATCAGTGGAGGACAGCCAGGATACGCATCTCAACCTGGGGTTGGTGGACAGACCGGAGTCGGAACTGGACAACCAGGATACGGAGGTCAGCCCGGAGTGGGCGGACAGACAGGAGCCGGACAACCAGGATACGGAAGCCAGCCTGGAGTTGGTGGACAGACAGGAGGCGGACAACCAGGATACGCAGGTCAGCCTGGAGTTGGTGGACAAACTGGAGCCGGAATTGGACAACCAGGATACATAGGTCAGCCTGGAGTTGGTGGACAGACAGGAGCCGCACAACCAGGATACGGAAGCCAGCCTGGATTTGGTGGACAAACCGAAGCCGGACAACCTGGATACGGAGGGCAGCCTGGAGTTGGTGGACAAACTGGAGCCGAAACTGGACAACCAGGATACGGACGTCAGCCCGGAGTTGGCGGACAGACAGGAGTCGGACAACCAGGATACGGAGGTCAGCCTGGAGTAAGTGGACAGGCAGGATACGGAGGTCAGCCTGGAGTTGACGGACAGACAGGAGCCGGACAACCAGGATACGGAGGTCAGCCTGGAGTTGGTGGTCAGTCAGGATACGGAGGTCAGCCTGGAGTTGGTGGACAGACAGGAGCCGAACAACCGGGCTATGGAGGTCAACCTGGTGTTGGTGGAACATCTGGAGCCGGAACTGGACAACCAGGATACGGAGGTCAGCCTGGAGTAAGTGGACAGGCAGGATACGGAGGTCAGCCTGGAGTTGGCGGACAGACCGGATCCGGGCAACCAGGATACGGAGGTCAGCCTGGAGTTAGTGGACAGGCAGGATACGGAGGTCAGCCTGGAGTTGGCGGACAGACAGGAGCCGGACAACCAGGATACGGAGGTCAGCCTGGAGTTGGTGGAACATCTGGAGCCGGAACTGGACAACCAGGATACGGAAGTCAGCCTGGAGTTGGCGATCAGACAGGAATCAGTGGAGGACAGCTAGGGTATGGATCTCAACCGGGAGTTGGTGGGCAAGCAGGAGCCGGTCAACCTGGGTACGGAGGGCAGCCTGGAGTTGGTGGTCAGTCAGGAATCAGTGGAGGACAGCCAGGATACGGATCTCAACCTGGAGTTGGTGGACAAACCGGAGTCGGAACTGGACAACCAGGATACGGAGGTCAGCCCGGAGTAGGCGGACAGACAGGAGTCGGACAACAAGGCTACGGAGGTCAGCCTGGAGTTAGTGGACAGGCAGCATACGGAGGTCAGCCTGGAGTTGGCGGACAGACAGGAGCCGGACAACCAGGATACGGAGGTCAGCCTGGAGTTGGTCAGTCAGGAATCAGTGGAGGACAGCCAGGATACGGATCTCAACCTGGAGTTGGCGGACAGACAGGAGCCGGACAACCAAGCTACGGAGGTCAGCCTAGAGTTGGTGGACAAACTGGAGCCACAGCTGGACAACCCGGATATGGAGGCCAACCTGGAGTTGGCGGTCAGACAGGAATCAGTGGAGTTCAGCCAGGATACGGAACTCAACCTGGAGTTGGAGGAAGTCAACCTGGATACGGCACTCAACTTGGATATGGAACTCAGCCTGGATATGGAACTCAACAGGGAGTCGGAGGTCAATCGGGAATTGGCGGCAGCCAACAAGGATACGGTACCCAACCTGGTGCTGGAGCATACGGCACACAGCCTGGAGTTGGAGGTCAACCTGGATACGGAACAGGCCTGTTCGGAAGCCAACCCCGAACTGTTTCTCAGCCCGGATACGGAACGGAAGGTCAACAGCCCGGTTTTAGCCAGCTTGGCGGTTCTCCCGCATACGGAACTCAGCCAGGATATATTAAACAACCAGGATTCAGCACTCAATCTGGTGTTAGTGGTCAACCTGGGGTCGGAAGTGGTCAACCGGGATATGGAACTCAGCCTGGTACTGGTGTAGCGCCAGGATACGGAACTCAGCCAGGAGTTGGTGGCCAAGCGGGACTCGGTGGAGGACAACCAGGATATGGAACTCTGCCAGGAGTTGGCGGACAATCGGGTATCGGCGGAACTCAGCCAGGAGTTGGTGGACAAACGGGTCTCGGTGGCGGACAACCAGGATATGGATCTCAGCCAGGACTTGGTGGACAAACGGGTCTAAGTGGAGGACAACCAGGATATGGAACTCAGCCAGGAGTTGGTGGACAAACGGGTCTCGGTGGAGGACAACCAGGATATGGAACTCTTCCAAGAGTTGGTGGACAAACGGGACTCGGTGGAGGACAACCAGGATATGGAACTCAGCCAGGAGTTGGTGGACAAACGGGTCTCGGTGGAGGATCACCAGGATATGGAACTCAACCAGGAGTTGGTGGACAAACGGGACTCGGTGGAAGACAAGCAGGATATGGAACTCAACCAGGAGTTGGTGGACAAACGGGCCTTGGTGGAGGACAACCAGGATATGGAACTCAGCCAGGAGTTGGTGGACAAACGGGTCTCGGTGGAGGACAACCAGGATATGGAACTCAACCAGGAGTTGGTGGACAAACGGGTCTCGGTGGAGGACAACCAGGATATGGAACCCAACCAGGAGTTGGTGGACAAACGGGTCTCGGTGGAGGACAACCAGGATATGGAACTCAGCCAGGAGTTGGTGGACAAACGGGTCTCGGTGGAGGACAACCAGGATATGGAATTCAGCCTGGAGCTGGTGGAGCACAAGGATATGGAACTCAACCAGGAGTCGGAGGCGGACCATCGGGATACGGAATTCAGCCTGGAGTGGGTGGACAGACAGGAGTCATCGGAGGACAGCCTGGCTTCGGTTCTCAACCTGGCGTTGGTGGATCACCAGCTTACGGAACTCAACCAGGAGTGGGTGGACAAACTGGAATCGGAGGCGGGCAACCCGGAGTGGGTGGACTGATAGGAGCAGGTCAACCGGGATATGGAACTCAGCCTGGAATTGGCGGTACGACAGGGTCTGGAGTGGGTCAGCCAGGTTACGGAACGCAGACAGGTCAAATTGGAGCACCTGGACGCTACTCAGATGGCACCGGATTGGTTCCTGGTGGTGTGGGAAGCGCTGGTGGTGTTGGAGGCACTGGAGGTGTCGGAGGCACTGCTGGTGTTGGAGGTGTAGGTAAGTAGTTAGATAAATTCAAAAAGCTTGAAGAAAGTCATCAGTAAAAGGTATTTCAGTTCCTGTCGGCGCTGCTGGAGCGGACGACGCCTACTCCCAAGCCGAGTCCACTATCGGCGACGGGCAGGCCTCGGCGAGTGCTCAGGGTAAGAAGAACGGAGGCACGGCCAAGACCCAGGTGTCTGGAACCTACAGCTCGGGCGGAACCTTCAGCGCCAGTGCGATGACATCGGATGCGGATCGTGCGGCCAGTGCCCAGGTCACCGGAAACGCCGATGGCGCTGTGAGCCAGTCGCAGGGATCAGGAGGTCCTGCCCAGTCGCAGGCCCAGGTGCAGGTGGCCAAGGATGGCGGCACCAAGGCCTCCTCGCAGAGCGGTGGCATCATCCAACAGAGTCAGAGCGAGGTGCATGCCAACGACAAGGGCGGCCTGGCGGACGCCCAGTCAAGCGGACCCGGTCAAACGTCGTCTCAGGCCCAGATCGGCTTCCGTCCCGGCCAGGAAGCCAATCCGCCAGCGGCCAATGGCGGCGGCCAGGCCTCGTCCTCATCTGGCACCCACTCCAGTCAGAGTAGCTCCCAGATTCACGGAACCTCCAGGTAGTACACTACTAAGATTTGCAGGTCGAGGACGTTCTTATAATGGGATTCGTATTTCAGCTTTGGCGTTTCGTACCATGGTGCTGCCCAATCCGCGTCTGGAACCAAGGAGCAGGTGGCCACTTACAGGGAACAGAATCGGGAACTCTTTAACACCATCAGTCAGTTCGGCAACAATGGCAATGCGTGAGTACTTTCTCAGGGAAATAACAAAACGTAAATATTAATTTTTAAGAAGAAATTCTTCTTGAAAGTTTTGAGATTAAATTGTATTTGGCAGACAAAGTTAAACATTTTTATTTGAAAAGTTTGACATTTTAGTTTTTTTTATATTTTTGGGGTAGTCTTTTATTTATTATGTTGTGACTTTTAATTTTTTAACCTTTTTAGCTTCTTGTTTGCAATCGCTAAATTAACAAACCTTATTTATTGTTTGTATAATTATTAAGATTATATTTTTGTAATAAAAGAATAAATCTTCAAAAACCAAGAGCAAGTAATTTATTTCCAAGGAGAATAGGCGTTCTTGTAAGTCCATTAGTTTTTTTTTGTTTAAAGAGCCAGAACAATTTCTTAAAAACTGTCAAGCTTATATATCATTCTTTTACATTTCCTCAACTTGCAGAGTTACTGATCGTGCTGATACTGTCTACAGTGGACCAGCGCTCACTGAGGAATCCGACAGTGTGCCCGAGGTGCAGCTGAAGTCAAACAAGCCCAAGGTAGAAGCTGAGCAACCTGAAAGCAAGGCAGACCAGTCGGAGGCCGTTCAGTACGAGGACGACACCGATGAATATGATGACGATGAGTACTACAACGAGAAGCCACTGAAGATAGAGGAAAGCCCCGAGTCTGCTAGCATTGTGAGGCAACCGACTCCGAAACCCAAGGTCTACGAGCAGTCCTCGCCCTCGCAAAGCCAAAAGACTGTCGTGGTACCGCGGTCAGGTGATAAGTACCAAGTGGTGCAAAACCAGAACGGCAAGGTCATCAGCCATGCCGAACCTTCGACCACCGAGGCCGTACCACCAGGCTTCCGAGGCACCGTCAATGTGGAAAAGAAGTTCCACACCAAGGCTCTGGAGTTGCAAGCCCCCAGCAGGGTGGAGATTACCCCCGATGCCAAGGAAGAAGGTCCGGTTCGAGGTGACAAGCCTACACGGCGTGCTCCGGACAGCTATGTCACCGTCACCAAGTCGGTGACCGGCAGCATGGACAACAGCAAGAATCCGCCCCAGGAGAACAAGAACTTCCAGTCCACATACTTCACCAAGTCCTCGACTTGCGGCTACTTCACCTTCTCCTGCAACATTGTTTACGGTGCCAATGGAAGGAGCAAGATCTGCCGGCCCAAGGCACCCACCAATGGCAAGTGCTAGGGGATCACATTACAAAACCCCCTCAAGCCACCCATATTATAAATAGTAGATCAGTTCCAAAGGGGCTCAATTGTAGAACAGCTTAACCAACTGCCATCTACAAATACCGATTTGTATTTTGATGCAGCTTGATCCTAAGCATTTAAGTGTTTTTCGCAAGTAATTTTAGAGTTTCACTGCCATTTCTTGAATACTTTGTACGATTTGCCACTGTAATTAATATTTAATAACAATACACAAAACAACAGAGTCGTTCGCTTGATTTCTTTATTAAATATTGGCTTGGCGATGGTCCTTCGGTGGTTTATCAAACACAAACTTTATCGCAGGTAAGTAGGTGGGAGTTCCAATAGAGGTATTGCGGGCAGGACTTCACAAAGGGCACATAATCGCAATGAATGAAGCGGGTGCAGTCACCCGGGTATGCTATCAGCTGGCCGAGTTTATCCTTACAAACTTCGGAAAGGTTGTAGGATTCTGGTTTTTTAACCGGTGGGGGAATGGGACTAGGTGTGATGGAAGTGCAGCCTGTGGGGGACTGAAGATCGCATCTTTGCAGTTGGGGGTTCCAATGAAACTCTGGAGGACAGGTCAGCAATCGGGTCTCATAGAAGCGATGACAGTCGTTAGGGACGGCCTCTCTTACCACAATTTGCGCCGTGCAAAGCCCGGAGAGCAAGGCACTTAATGAGATTGTCAGCAAAAATTGGTTGACCACTGAAGAATTTCAGAATGTTATTGTGAAGTTAAGAATATATCATTACTCTTACTTTTTATTGTTTCGTCGGAAGTCTCCAGTTCATCTGTTAATCGTTAAGCCACCGTTTCGGATCTTATATATCATTACTGAACCAATACACATTATTGACAAATTGATAAAGCCTCTTTGGTTTCAACGGAAGTTTAATTAGCTTTCATATCACATCTGTCCTTGATAATGATGATAAGCTTGACCGGTCAAGTGGACAAGTAATAATGACTCTACAATGTGTTTTAACCAAACCCTTAAGCATGAACCCTATTAATAAAATAATTTTTATAAATGAAGTGTTCAAAAAGAAGAACACTTGTTTTAAAAATTATTTCAGACGTTCAGGAACCAGCAACGAGTTCCATTTGATTGGACAGTTTATCTTAAACCCCTAAGAGTGCTGTTTATAAGAAATGCCATTCTTTGTTTAAGTACGATAAATAAAAGTTAAGTACTACAAATTGATAAAGTTCACCAGCATATTGTGGTATAAAAGGGCTTGCGTATAGGCCATACATTCATTCTTCAGTGCGCTTTCACTGGATTCAAACAAAAGTAAGTGATGTGATTAAAAATTAAGCCCCCAAAACCTACCTTACTCAAACTTTTTCCAGTGTGGCTAGGATCTGCTTTCGTCTCCGTAGTCTTAGTGGCTGTCTTGTCAACAGTTTACAGTGAGGAGTACAATATTGGAGCAGTGAGTGTATGAATAGATCGAAAAATATAATACCTAAGAAAATCATGTTGTACACAGCCCATCGCAAACGGCTCGCCCATTTTGAATGAAAAATGCCCACATTACGACGATCCCAATCACACTGTGATGTTGCCGTATCCCAACGACTGTCGCAAGTACTACACATGCCAGAACGGACTGGCCTTTGAGCACCAGTGTCCTGCGAGTTTGTACTGGAGCCAGACGACCTATCGATGTGACTACTTGGAGTACTCCAACTGCAATTCAATTGATCATCCCGGTCCCAGCGATGAGGTGGTGTACAGTCCGTTTCCGGGAGACTGTAGTCGATTCTACGAGACGCGTGCTCTACAGTGTGAGCAAAACCTGCAGTGGAGTTCATTGTATCAGCGCTGCGTAGCTCCACAGTATGCCAATTGCCAGAACTCGGATGCGCCTGGGGTGCCATTGCCACCCCTCGATCCGATACCCACTGCTGCCACTCCGCCAACTGATAGCTGGACTCCACCAAGCACAACCAAGCTACCAATTGATGTCCAGTCTTTGTGCAGAAACAGTGTTTCCAATGCTTACATTCCCTATCCCGCCGACTGCCAAAAGTTCATCCATTGCGGCCCAACAGCTACTGTGCTCACCTGTCCAGGTAACTTGTATTGGAATCCACCCCAGCTTTCCTGCACCACCTCCAACTCTGTTTGTGCCCAGTCACCTTAGTGGGACGATAACCAAAACCCACCAAGCGAAAGTCATGGAATTACAACATTTTATTGATTAATTTTATAAAAACATATAGTTCACATAATTTGCATTAAAAATCTATACAAAAAAGCTTGCAATCGTTTTAAAAGACTGCCAAAGAGAGAAGCTTGGTTTTTCTGAATCAGCTTTGGTTAGCAAAGCAACTGGAAGAAGGCGGAAGGTTTGGCAGCCCGCCAGCTGAGGATCCATACAGGTCAAAACCGAAGGACTGAACTCCTCGCCCTCGGGACAGGCATAGCCAACCGGGATGGGATCCTCACAGACTATGTACTTGCTGCAGTTCCTGGGATAGGGGATCTTAGATCCCTCAGCTTTATCCGCACATGAGCCGTCCGGGGAAGGTGATATGGTGGTGGTTGTTGTTACAGGAATGCTAGGGGTAGTGGTAGCTGGAATGGAACAATTGGCATACCACGGGGCCATACATCTTTCCAAAGAGGCACTGAACTCCTGACCCTCCCGACAATTATAGACAATTGGGTTGGGCTGGACGCATTGTATAAACTTGGTGCAGTCGTCCGGATATGGAACTAGTTTCCCGTCAGGAGCTCCTTCACAAGGATCTGTTATAGGACCTGGAGTACTTTGGGTACTTTGGGTACTCTGGGTTGTCTGCGTTGTTAAGTCCTCCGTGGTCTCTGTAACCAAAGTGGTGTAGACTTCCCTGCAGGCTTCCGGTGAGACATTAGGGCCACATGCTCCACTCCATGGATCGAAAAATTCCTCACTACTACAGATACCCATCATGTAGGAGGAGTCATCATTGCAGTGTATGAACCATTGACAGTTTTCTTGGAACGGCAATTTATTTCCAGTGTTATTGAAGCATATCGAAGAATCTGGGCTCGGAGTCGTTAATCCTGGGGACGTTGTGGTAGTCTCCTCATTGGGACAATCACTCGAAGCCCATTCTACGCACTTCTGAAGAGCCTCGTTGAAGAAGAAGTCCTTTTGACAGTAAAATGCTATAGGAACTGGACTAGCGCAAACTATGTACTTGCTGCAGTCCTCCGGATACTGGGCATAGTAGCCATCGCTTTTTCCATAGCAAATACCTGAAATATCCGGAGGGAAGGTGGTTGTTTCATCAGGATTTGGCGTGGGTAAAGTGGTGGGCCAGGTGGTCGCAGATGTTGTGAGAGGCGAGGTGGCCTGAGTTGTGGGGGATTGAGTGGTGACACTAGTTTCCTTACACGCTGTTGGAGACACATCTGGGCCACAATTGCCTGTTTTGGGATCATACCAGGCGTTATAAATGCAATTGGCAACGGCTGACTCTCCATTTCCCATGCACAGAATATATTGCTGGCAGTTAGTCACCAGGGGGTAAGAGAATCCCAATTCTTTATCCGTACACAGATCATTCGAACCCTGGGTTGTGGGAGCATTCGTGGTAGTTGCTGAGGACTCAAGGCAAGCGGTGGGAGACACATTAGGGCCACAGTCCCCAGTTTTTGGATCGAACCAGGCATTGGTTGGACACTTTGCAGTCGTCGATTGGCCATTATTGAGGCACAAAAGGTACGACTGACAGTCGGATTTTAATGGAAAGCTGGCACCGAGTTCCTGATCTGCACAGGGATTTTCGTCATCATCACCCTTCGATGTCGGGGCCACTGTAGTTGACGGTGGTGTGGTAATAATAGGAGTTGTGGTGGCTATCTCTTCCCGACAAGCTTCTGGTGAAATATCAGGACCACAATTGCCACTCATCGGATTAAACCAGTTGTCGACGGGGCAGGGTAGGATTATGTAAGAGTTGTTACCCCAGCAGTAATAGTATTGCTGACAGTTTTGAGTATCCGGAAAGGAAGTCCCTTTTTTCTGGCCCTCGCATTTCGTAAAAGACTCCTCCTCAGTCGTCGGTGTGGTTTCCAGCGAATCTTGTGTCGTGCGGTCACCAAAGCACCACACATTTTCCTTATCATCACATATTTTCCAATCCGGATTGAAGAGCATTTCGGCGGGGCAGTGATAAACCTCACTTTCCTGATTCACGCACACGAAGAACTCATTACAATTTTCAGCCGAGGGCAAAAGCGTGTTGTTTTTTAGGCCCTCACAAGGATTTTCAGGTGGTAATTCGGTGGATGGAGGTATTGGATGAGGCAATGGGTCGCAGACGACAGCTTCGGGTGTGTCGCAAATATCCAGAGGACTGTTGAAAAGTTTTCCCCCGGGGCAGTACTCCAAGTCAGCACATGAATCATGGCAGGAAATATATGCACTGCAGTCATAGGGATATTTATAAAATCCATTCGACAAGGATTGGCAGAAGGAGAAATCGGTTTCTGAAGGTCTTAGGTCGAAAGAATTCCATCCAATATAATGGGATTCACAACTCGATGGGGTTTGTGTGCTACCTTCAGAGATAGAGGTTCCCAAAAGCCATATAATAAATGGTAAAACAGCATACTCTACAAATAATAATGTAAATTTTTTTGGTTAATTATTATTTTAGTTGAATCCAGTTTATTGAAAAGATTTAAAAATACCTTTCATTGCACTGATGTAATATTTCTTAAAAACTTTTTCGTGTGGCTATGTTAACGTCTTGAAATTAACTGAAATGGGATCTCATTTTTGGCCATTTCTAAGCAATAGCTGGGCTACCAATCAAACAACGTTTATATTTTCCGGTGATAATGATTAATAAGATTGATAACATTCTTTTGGAAGCTTTGAGAAAATAACAACAGACAACGTATTGGTCAAGAAAATAGACAACAGCTTATTAATAATGGGCTATGATAAGCATCTGTCCACTCTTGTTTTCGTTTCAATTAATTTCAGTGAGATAAGAAAAAAGTTCACCGGTTAGGTTTTCAACAGCTAACTGACGTACACCTTTAGGAACTCGGTATTTTACTTATTCGCATTCATTGTTTGACATACCTTACCTACTTTTAGGCTTTGTTAGATAAAGTTACAGTGGTGATATTTTTTATTATAAGGGTATATCAATACAAATTATTATCGGAAAAATAATATATCTAGACATCCTTAAACATATTATTTAACAAAGTTTTGTAGCTGAATATTTTTTTAAAGACTTTGTAATGAGATTGATAAACATACACATTATATTTTTTTTACTGATTGTTCCTTCTAAGAATGCGATCTTTACCCCTGGCACACGAACACAACCCTGAATGTATCTTTTTCAGACGTTACATATGTTTTATATGAACTCTTATCAATTCTCAGTAAGAAAATATAGATAGTGCTCGCATACGAGCATCTATCTTATATGATCGATAACATCAAGTGTTAACACTTTACATTTTGGTAAATCATGCAAATTTCCCACACAAGGTAGTCTATAAAAACGCAGTTGAACGAATGGAAACTTTCAGTTCGACAAAAATCTCGATAGCGTCAAAATGAAGCTATTAGGACTGATTTGGGGAATGTTCATCCTTCAAGAACAAGCTCTAGCTGTGTTACAAGTACGTTGAGTAATGTTTCAAAAATATAAAAAATAACAAGATTACTTTTAAAGAACGGATTTGCCTTCAAGACGTCCTTATGCGAGGGTAAAAATGGCGGACTTTTGCCAATGTTTGGAACTTGCAAGGGCTACTATGTGTGTGCAGATGGAAAAGCTGTGATTGGGACTTGCGAACAAAATACCCTGTTCAATCCATTGACATTGCACTGCGATGATCCCGCAAAGGTGGATTGTATTTTCGAAGGCAACGATAAGGATAATGTGGATACATCTAGTGCCGAAAGTGAAGAAGATTTGGAGGAACTGATCGTTATGACTGATCCTCCCGTTACTGTCAAGCCAATGAAAAAGCAACGACCTTCCGGACAGGATAAAGCGCCTTTGGATATGACAGATAGAATGTGTGCTGGCAAGAAGGATGGAGTAATGCTTACAAAGAAGGGATCTTGTCAGGAGTACTTTGTCTGCAAGTCGAGGAAACCCCATCTTCGCTCTTGCTCTGGTCAACAGCATTTCAGCCCAACACGACGAATTTGCATGAAGGCCTCTGACGCCAAGTGTTTGGTTGCTCCTCAGGAGACCAAAAAGATGGATGGACCTGCCTTAACAGGAGGAGTTTGCTCAGATGAAAAGGAAAACTCACTCGCAGCCCACCGGAGTGATTGTGGCAAGTTCATGCTGTGCAGCAACATGATGTTCTTGGTGATGGACTGCCCCGCTGGCTTGCATTTCAATGCCGCCTCCTCGCGATGTGACTATCCCAAGGTTGCCAAGTGTCAGACGAAGCTAAAAGAAACCAAGAGGAAATCGAAGTCGAGAAAGCCTGTGCGCAAAACCAAATCTCGTTTGTTGTAACTCTACATTGCAAAGCCAATAATAAAGTATTTGATATTGACGAATCGTTTTAGATCATATTCTATTGGGAACCATTTATACTGGCTCGTTAACAGCAACCGACCTTGTATCTAATCAAGCACCCTGTAAAATTGATGGTACACCAGCTCCAAGTTCAGTCATCTCAGACTTCACTTTCGATACACTCTTTTTAATTATCTTTCAAAAGTTGTTTAGATACTTAAGTCATATTTTCAAGTGACAATTAAAAGACCATAATCCATTTTAAATCGACCAAAAATATGCGCTGCGTTAATAGTTGTTTATTGAAAACATTCAGCATTTAACATTATCGGGCCAATCGCAAGAATTGACTTCCGTATTAAAGAGCAGTCCGGAGGAACAGCTCAGGCTGACCTCACACTCGCACTGGCAGACGACATAGGCGGAACTGCAGGTGCCCTTGACTGCTGGGAAGAGGGTACCATCCTTCTGGCCAACACATTGACCATGGCTCTCGCAATATGTTCCCGAAGGCCCGGCAGTCGGACCACTTGGCGGGGCAGATCCATCGTCGCAGTCAACATTTTCGGGATAATCACACTGCTCCGTCTTGTTATTGTATTGCAAATTGTTGGAGCACCTCTGCTCGTATTTGTTGCCATCCACACACTGGTAGAAGGCCGAGCAGTTGTTCTGAACAGACCAGATGGAGTTGTTGGGCACATCACAGCAATCGGGATCGCAGGTCTTGGGGATGCACACGTTATCCTGGTCAACGACACACTCCTTCAGTGTGGTATTGAAGAACTGCGTGGCGGAGCACTTCCTGGCCACATAGGCGCCATTTATGCACTGCAGGTATCCTGCGCAGTCAGCAGGATTTTCCTTAACCTCATTCTCGGTGCACGTTGAGTTGCCATTGCACTCTCCATTATCCTTCTCACAGGCCTTTTCGACCTTATTCCAGTAATATCCACTTTCACACGACTTGGTCACAAACTTGCCGTTCGTGCAAATTTTGTACTGGGTACAGTCGTCGACAGGTTCTGTAGTTCCCTCGGTACAGTTAACACAAACTCCATCAGTGTCGACAACACAAGTATTATACTTGGTATTGAAGTAAGATCCCTCGGCGCACTGGTTGCTCACCCAGATACCATTCGAGCACGACAGATAACCTGCGCAATCTGTGGGGTCAACCTCAAGATCACCTTCAGAACAGGACGTTCCATTGCCATTGCACTCTCCATTATCCTTTTCACAGGCTGAGGTCTTGCTGTTCCAGTAATATCCGCTTTCACACGACTTGGTCACAAACTTCCCATTCGTGCAAATTTTGTACTGGGTACAGTCATCGACAGGTTCAGTAGTTCCTTCGGTACAGTTAACACAAACTCCATCAGTGTCGACAACACAAGTATTATACTTGGTATTGAAGTAAGATCCCTCGGCGCACTGCTTGCTCACCCAGATACCATTCGAGCACGACAGATAACCTGCGCAATCTGTGGGGTCAACCTCAAGATCACCTTCAGAACAGGACGTTCCATTGCCATTGCACTCTCCATTATCCTTTTCACAGGCTGAGGTCTTGCTGTTCCAGTAATATCCGCTTTCACACGACTTGGTCACAAACTTCCCATTCGTGCAAATTTTGTACTGGGTACAGTCATCGACAGGTTCAGTAGTTCCTTCGGTACAGTTAACACAAACTCCATCAGTGTCGACAACACAAGTATTATACTTGGTATTGAAGTAAGATCCCTCGGCGCACTGCTTGCTCACCCAGATACCATTCGAGCACGACAGATAACCTGCGCAATCTGTGGGGTCAACCTCAAGATCACCTTCAGTACAGGACGTTCCATTGCCATTGCACTCTCCATTATCCTTTTCACAGGCTGAGGTCTTGCTGTTCCAGTAATATCCGCTTTCACACGACTTGGTCACAAACTTCCCATTCGTGCAAATTTTGTACTGGGTACAGTCATCGACAGGTTCAGTAGTTCCTTCGGTACAGTTAACACAAACTCCATCAGTGTCGACAACACAAGTATTATACTTGGTATTGAAGTAAGATCCCTCGGCGCACTGCTTGCTCACCCAGATACCATTCGAGCACGACAGATAACCTGCGCAATCTGTTGGGTCCACCTCGAGTTCTCCATCCGTGCACGACGGAGTGCCATTGCATTGGCCTTCGTCCAACTCACACTCCTGCTTCGTCGAGTTCCAGTAATCTCCGGCCTCGCAAGATTTGGACACGTACTTTCCGTTGACGCACTGCTGGAACTTGGTGCAGTCGTCGAGGTCGGGCTTCTTGCTTCCCTCGGTGCAGTTGACACAGACTCCACAGGTGTCGGGGAGGCACTTTTTCTGGGTGGCGTTGAAGTAGTCTCCCTCCGGGCAGGTGAGGATCACAACGCTTCCGTCAACGCACTCCAAGTAACCTGCACAATCCTCGGGATTGGCCTCGATTTCGCCATCCTCACAGGTTGGCGGCTTGCACTCGCCATTATCCTCTTCGCAGCGCTCCCAAACCGAGTTCCAATAGTCGCCGCTTTCACAGGACTTGGACACGAATTCACCGTGACAGCAGACTAGATACTTGGAGCAATCAGCCTCATCGACTTTCGTTTCGCCCTCCTCGCAACACGCCGCATTCAGTGCTCCCACGCAGAGGGACACCATCAGACATAGGGCCACTCCTAGGGGAAAACTCTGGTTCAAGGTCCATCCACATATTAATCGGTGCTCCGCGCTTACCAAAGTGCGTACTCCTGGATTGAGCCATCTTTTCAGTCCACATAACGATCGCTCACTGCTGCCATTTCGGTCCATATCGGCTTTTATATTTACCGACTATTAAAATAATTGAATGTCTCTTCCTGCCTCACAGCATGTGCCGGCGATAATGTCGAACCATCCGTGATATTATCAGCATATATTTACAGTAGTTATACAAGCAATCGATATTGTCACTATTTATAAAAGTCAGCGCAACGATGAGTCCGAAAAATTTTAGAGTGCGAAGAGTCAAAATCTCGCCAGACATAAGTTTCAGAGAGTGAAGTTCTTTTTTGGTGCTGTTGAGACTTAGACCTCCTCCATGGAGTGGCTTTTTTGGCATATTTCGATGCCGAACGAAATAGATTTCTTGCTTTTTTCTCTGCAGTTTTACCAAACGGAAAAGCCTCAGTTAAGATATTGCCAATATACATTGGTAAGATCAGATTTGAACACCTTCTATTCCTATTTAGCCAATATAATAAACTATAAAGGAATAGTATCTTTAAGATATGACCCAAGAATGAACTGGTTTTTCAGCCAACGACATTACCCTATAAAGAACATACCCCTTCCCCATTCGAACATGGGGTATTCCTAATCGTTAAGCCCATGCCACTCTTAGTGATGGAGTGCCCACAGCTGCTGGCCCGGGCCCACCGCAGCACTGATTAGAATGATTTACCAACCCAAAACACAATTAGTGAAGAGTCCGATAGGGCCAGATCCCAGTTGCCTTGACAAAGAGTTGCTTTATTCGACAATCGGTCACCTAGAGAGTGCAGGCTACGTCGTCCTCGTAATTGCAGGTCAGCCGGTCCTGGTCCCAGTACAGTCCATCGGGGCACTCCATCTCGACTTCACACTCGCACTGGCAGACGACATAGTTGCCGCAGCTTTTGGTGGAGCTGAAGAATGTACCCTCGGGTTGGCCCAAACAGCGTCCATTACTCTCGCAGGCGATGCCCGAGGGCCCTGCCTCGGGACCCGTGGGCGGGGAGTAGTCCCACTTGCACTTATAGTTCTGGGGATAATCGCACTGCTCCGTATCCTCGTTGTAGATCAGGTTGTTCGAGCAGTATTGCTCCACGGCGCAGTTGAAGTTGCACTTGTAGAACATGTTGCACTTGCCCTCCACCGGGAAGAGCTCACCCTCCGGCTGATTCTGGCACACGGTGGTAGTGGTATTGCAGGCCACCTCGGGCACATAGTTCGCCGGGTAGTCGCACTGGTCCGCGGTGGCATTGTAGACCAGGCCCTCGGGACACGTAACCGCTGAGGAAAGCCTCGCGGAGGCATTTTTACCCACCCAATCGCACACCTGAGCTGTCTCATTGAACTCCAGGCCCTCGGAACAGGGCATTTGAATGGGGCACTGACACTGGCAGACCAAATATCCATTCGAATCGTAGTCCTTTAGCATGACTCCATCCTTTTGACCGGCGCACCTTCCCGAATCGGAGCACTTCGTTCCCGAGGGCCCCTCGATTTCATCCGAAGCATCTGCAGTGGGTGTGCAGTCCACGTTCCACCAGTAGTCGCAGTCATCGATCTCCTTGTTGAAGTACAAGCCGGAGGGACACTGGAACTCCTCGCAGCACCCACTGTTGCACTGGATGAACCTCACGCAGATCCCGGGCAGATCGATATAGGTGCCAGTTGGCTCATTCACACAATTGGTGAGTGGGCTTTTGCAATATGAGGGCACCACGCCTGGAGTGGAAGGAGTGGTGTTGGAGGAGTTGTTGGTGTCCTCGTACTCAGTGGTTCCATCAGTGGCGTCCGTGACCGCAGTGGGGGTTTCCGGATCGCAGTCCTCGGTGACTGTGGTGGCAGTGGTGGTGAGTTCATCGATGTCCTCGATGGGATCCTGGCACTCCTCGGCGCAACAGTCGCAGGCGCACTGATCATCCACTCCGGCAAAGGCCGAGAGTCCCAGGCAATTGGCTCGCCACTGGAAGTCGCACTCCCCCAGCTCGCGATTGAAGTGGAGACCGCGCGGGCAGCTGCCAATGATGGAGACGTCGCCCTTGAGGCAAACCACAAACCGAGAGCAGTGGGTGGCCAGCGGAAGTCGAGCGCCATCCTCCTGTCCAAGGCACACATTGGCCAACTGGGCGAAGGCCCCCTGCAGACCGGCAGTCAGCAGCAGAACCGTCCAGAAACCTACGAAGCGAATTGGTAATGGGTTACTGGTTCCAAGAGCCTCCTCCAATCCCTCACCACTATAGCCTATTTTTCGCATTCTTTTCTTTTCCCAACGCCTTTGAAGTAGTCCAAAATTCGCGAGCGACTAAGTGGGCAACCAGGCAGAGTAGCCGCATTTAAGTGCCTCGGTAGCCCGGAATCGGTAGTCAATCTTCTGATAATACCAATCACCACATCTAGCTCTCGATTAGTTCGGCAACTGATTTGTTCGCGCCCCTCGCTATCGCAGGTGTAATTAGGTGTGCCTGTTTGGCACTCGGCACTGGGATTCCGGGCCTCTTATCACGACCTGCAGCACTCCCCACCGTATGGAGGGTGCCCAAAGATTTTGGCATAGGTCTACGGACTCTCCACTGCTGAATGGGTCCCGCCCTGGCGTCTGCCTAATTTATGTTTTCCCGCACGCCCCTCGATAAGCAAAAACGTATGCCTAATCACTGGGATCTCTTTATTGACACTTCAAATTAAATGACGTTTATTGTCGCTCAAATGAAGTGGCACATAGAGTCGATAAGGGGGGAAATCTCCGAGCTCGACTTTGGGTTACTTGGTTTTTCATTTTGTTATTGTAATATAATATATACTCGTAAATGTGTAAATCTGTAAATATAATAATAAATATAAAGTATTATACATTTATTTTTGATATATTTTAAGAAGCAATTAAATAACAATGAAATATTAATAACACTTTAGGTTTTACTAATGATGAGATGATCTTAAAAGTTCTAATATATAATAGATCTTCAAATAAGTAAAATATATCTTGGATAACGTAATACTTGGTTCTTCAAAGATTTTCCTTTAATCTAAAATATATATTTTAAATGATGATAATTGATGTATTTATAGATAGATCTCCAAAGAAATAAAATATGTCTCGGATGTCGTCTCACAACTGCCATTCCCAAGTCTAAAGTACCTAATCAAGTGGTACTAATTATAGATAACCTTTTTATAGCCGTTATGGCAAAGACTTCTTTGATTCCTGGAACCGCATGCAATCTCGCCGATTCAAATGTGCCGATAAGGAAACCCATTCAGAACGGAAATAGAATCGAACTTGTCACTTCGGAGGGAGATGCGTCCTTAGCTCGGATGCGAAGTCAATGACGATAATTACTTTTCCCTGTCTTTTCACTTGGGCCACTCGAGCGTGCCGACCGCGGGGGGGCCTGAAGTCTATTTGTCACAGAAATGCAATCGGCTCAAGACAAGTACTGTTATGGGCTTAGAAGAACCAGAAACATATCGCCGAAGACTGCGGTGAGAGGCTTCCTGCGCCGCGACCCTGCCCTCTCCACCCTCCAGCCGGGATGAAACCCAAGACAATGCAATTCTAATTATTCAAATGCTGGCCAAGTACGCTTGAATTAAATTACCCAACTTGGGGAGATCTAAGTGGAAGAAAGGAGAGCAAAAGTGCTGCTGGGCCCCCAGGCACTTGAGTTGGAAAGGCTTAGACTCTGCGGTGTCCATTACACTTCACGCATCGCCCTGGAGACGAGAGCCGTGTCTCCCGGCCTTAAGGGGCAACAAAAGACGGGCCAGCGGAAACATGAGTGGATCTGCCATCGCACCCATACAGCCTCTATTATAAAAATCTTCTCAGGTGTAACAGGTTTCTGAGATTTAAGCAGAGGTCGCCCCTGCAGGGCACACAGTCATCAGCGACACTCGTCGCGCTGCCCATCGCTATCGCGCCGTTCAGTCGGGATCCTCGGTCCAAAGGGTGCAGGATCGCAGTGGGGAGCACTCTTCCCCTTCGAATCGAAGAACTGAGATCGACTGGTGCATAGATATCAGGGAAAGCCACCCATTTCAACTCTAGCACCATTCGAAATCAGTGCTTTTGATAAGAAGCAATCAGCAGAGTGTCTCGCTCGGAGTGAATTTCAACGCTGCCCCGCCTCTCCAACGAACTGAAATCGGAACGTTCAAAAAACCATTATAAAGGAAAAAGTAGATGTAAACTAACAAGTAGTGAGTGCCAAGTTGCAACCGCGTTGCCGAAGGAAGCCAGTCAAGTGCAGGCGTGTCTCTGACCGGGTCTTCAGGCGACGATCAGAATAAGCAAACAGCAATTGCCTCGTCACCAGTGGAAATAGATTTCTTATCGCAGCCGAGACGAAAAGTGTCGCAAGACTTCGGCGCTGACACTAAGTTTCTATTGATTGTGAAAAAGCCATCTAAAAGTATTCACTGTCAGTGGAAACATTTTTGGTTTCCCTCGGCGAACACTGTATTCCAGTTTTTATAAATAGATCGGATTACTGAATGCTTTGCAAAAAAGGGGAGATTTATGGTTGTTTATACAAAGAAAAGTAAATATTGTGTCGTTTACACCATACATAATTGAGTTTTGGTTTTTTAATTAATAGTATTCTGATCTGAACGGAGACTTATAAATAATTTCCCACTCCTTTAAGTGTCACACTTAGAGTCCATGTCAATAAATCTTTTACCTTGGGCTGGAAAATCTACAAAACAAAAGAGCGTATCTCTTATTAGTTCTTATTAACCCTACCTAAGTGTGGAAATCTTTTCTTTTTTTGTAAGCAAGGTTATTTATTATTAAGAATGTCTATATGGGTATAGGTTTTTTTCAAAAAAATAATGCCATTTCCTTTAAGCCTACATTTTTTTTGGCAAAGTTTCAATTAACAATACTTGTTACTTAACGCGCTTATCGTGTTGGGCCAAAAGTATACACATTCTCTTATAAAAGTATGTGCAAGAAAACAAAATAAAAAATAAATTAAGAAAGCAACCAAATTATGGGGTACATAATCAATTTATTTCAGTGCTTACAGAAAAATTATCAAAAATATTTGATTAAAAGTGTACCTACATCAATAGAACGTCATATACTAATTGCTTAATATTCCTTGTTAATTTTTTTTACATCAGTTAAGAACTTATGTCTGGCATTGTATTTTATAGAGTCGCCACCAAAATTAATTGAAAGACCACTGATCTCTGTTTATGACACGAAGCAAATCTTATCTTCTTGGGGTGTAGTAAATTAAAGTCATCCGAGTGGGAAAATCTGATATTCGTCGCTATAAAAGGCACAGCTGGCAGTGGCTAAATGCTAGTCGAACCTATTAAAGTTGAGGTGACGGTGGAAGTGTTTCAAAATGCCAGGTGGTGCCTATTGATTCGCAGTGGTGGAAGTTTATGCTGATATCAATTTAATATTTCAGGACTTTCAAGTTCCCTGGTCCTGCAGGCCCTGTTGCTGGTCCTGACGGCTCATGTGAGCACCCAAACGCGGTTCCTGAACGCCACTGACGACATCTGTCGCCTCTTCAAGGACGGAACCAAACTCCGGAAGCCCGGAAGCTGCAGCGAGTGGTTCGAGTGCAACAACTCTGAGGCTTCGGAAAGCCAAAGCTGCACGGGCACTGGACAGTACTTCAGTTTGGCCAAGAACGATTGCTACAAGAGTATCGACGACTCCTACTGCAGCGCCCCTTCCTGCAAGGGAGTGGCAACGGGCTACATTGGAGATACCCGAAACTGCGCCAACTGGTACTACTGTGATTCGAATGCGGTATTGGGCAGTGGAACCTGCCAGAACGGAATGCACTTCGATCAGGTCAACAAGCGGTGCGTCTACCCAGAGAACACTGTTTGTGCCGCCACATACGAGCTCTGCGATATTGTGCCCAGTGGTGTTCTCTTCCGCGACGAAGCCAATTGCCACAAGTACCATTCCTGCGTTAAAAACGTCTTAAAGAACTACACCTGCGAAACTGGCACATATTTTAATGTGGCCACGGGTAAATGTGGCGCCAAGAAGGACATTGTCTGCGACGACCATCCTCTGCCGGAGGACGCGTGTGGCACCAAGAAGCTGGCCATGCGCAACAAGTTCGTCTCGGATCAGGCCACCTGCCGCGGCTACTACTACTGCCGTGACCTCGGCTCTGGCGTCCCGGACCCGGATCCCATTCACATGCAGTGCGACGAGAACACCTTCTTCAACCAGGACCGACAGGGGTGCATGCCCCGCGAGAGCCAGAAGTGCATCTACGACCGGTGCGATGGCCGCCAGGATGGCTACGAGGTGGCCGAGGACGAAGGCTGCCACAAGTACATCCAATGCGTCGATGGCCGGGAGTCTACTCCCATGAGCTGCGGTGAGGAATACTTCAATGCTGCCACCCAGAGTTGCGCCAAAACGAAGATAACTTATGGAGCTTGTTCCGCTTAAAAGTCCAAACAGAACCAAATACATTTCAGGGGTTTAATTCCACATTTGGAGAATTGTATGTTTTGGACTCCCATACTTTTCCTATGGGCTTAAATTTGACCCTTATTTTAGAATGATTAATGTAATATTTTTTATTAATAATTCAACCACAAACTCATAGGGGTAGCCCACGTCGAAGTCGGACTACAACAACTCAAGTTATAGAATCAAGAAGAGACTTTTTTGGTGTCCCATTTGGAAAGACATTGAAAATGTGGTAAAATAGAACAGGAAAATGGGTTAAAATTTGGATCCCCTTTGGCGATAAACATTTTAATGTAGATAATGTTTTAGAGAATTCAACCACAAACTCAAAGAGGTATCCCACTTCAAAATCGGACATAAATAGGCAAAGTGAAATCTAGAAGTTTGATGGTTTAAAAATTGAACATTCGCTTAAGAGCAATTTTTTAATGTAGATTTTTAAAGAATTTAACCACAAACTTCTAGAGGTATTCACGTCAAAATCGGACGTAAATATCTCAAGTTATGGAATCTATAAGTGCTTTTTTAAATTTCATTCTTAAAACCATTGAAAATGTAGTAAAGTTACACATGGAAACGCGTTAAAAATTGGTACCCCATTAAAGGGTGATATTTAAATATAGATTTTAAAAGAAGTTAACCAAAAACTTATAGAGGCATCCCACGTTTAAATTGGGATCCAACAACTCAAGTTATGGAATTCGGAAGTGCAAGGCTACTATTTTTTACTTTGTTAAGATATAGCTAACGAATGAACTGATACACGTGTTATACGCATAGTTTGCTTGTCTATTTTTATTCATGCTGGTTTTGTGGTAGCTTTGAGTACATAGTAAGGAATAATGTTCAGGAATATAACATTTCCCATGAACACTTTGGCAAGACTGTAGCTATTAAAGTCCTTCTTAGATGGGTTTGTAGTCCAAACGCGACTCAAGCTTTTTGTTGTCGGCGATTTTGCGCACAGCCTTCATGAAATCCTCCTGGATGACATACTCCCGATCACAGCGCAGAGCAAAAAGCCCGGCTTCGGTGCAAATGTTCCGCAGATCGGCACCATTGAACATATCCGAGAGCTTGACCACCGCCTCGTAATCGATTTCCCCGTGCTTGGACAGCGGTCCGGCGTGAATCTTAAGGATGTCCATGCGGGCCACCTCGTTGGGCAGCGGAATCTCCAGCTTTCGATCGAGTCGCCCGGGACGCAGCAGGGCAGGATCCAGGGTATCCGGCCGATTGGTGGCCATGATGATTTTCACCTGGCCGAGGGCGTCGAAGCCGTCCATCTGGTTGAGCAGCTCCATGAGCGTGCGCTGGATCTCGCGATCGGCGGAGGTGCCCTCCGAGAAGCGACGACCTCCGATGGCGTCGATCTCGTCCATAAATATGATGCACGGCTGGTGGTCACGTGCGTAGGCAAACATCTCGCGGATCAGGCGGGCACTTTCGCCGATGTACTTGTCCACGATGGCCGAAGAAACCACCTTTGGGTGAGATTATTATTATTTATATTTACTAAAACTTAAAATACTTCAATCCCTTTTCATTTTTTAATATTTAAATAATTTTTTTAAGGAAAGTTAAAATACATTCGACACTTACCTTTAAAAAGTTGGCGTCCATTTGGGAGGCGATGGCACGGGCCAGGAGGGTCTTTCCAGTGCCAGGTGGTCCGTAGAGCAGGCATCCCTTGGGTGGATTGATGCCAACGCGGAGGAACAACTCCGGATTGAGCAGCGGCAGTTCGATGACCTCGCGAAGCTCGCGGATCTGCTCACCAAGACCTCCTATCTCGGCGTAGTTCACGTTGCCCGGGTCCTCGTGCGTCATGTTGTACACCAGCGGATCCACCTCGCGTGGCAGATAGCGCATGATGGTCAGGGTGGTCACATCGAGGGCGACCCGAGTGCCGGCCTTGAGTTTCGTCTTGTTTATCTGCCGGCGACATCCGACCACGTAGCGCGGTCCATTCGAAGCCTTCACAATGAAGTTGTCCGGGGTGAGCTGCTTCAGGACCTCGCCGAGCATCTGGCCCACACTCTGCAGGGACTTCAGGTCCTCCTCGGACTTCTCGAACTGGGCACTCAGGACCTTGTGCTTATCCCGCAGATCCTTCAAACGCGACTCGATCTCGCGGTGCTCCAGCAGCTTGGTGTGGTAGGCGGTCAGCGCCTTCACCCGCTCGTCGTCCATGGGGGGTTTGGCTTGTGGAGCTGGAGCAGGAGCAGCCATCGTCGAATTGCAAATGTTTTATACTTCCTCGAAATGCTTTTCAAAAAGTGCCAAATCACGTTACAATTTTGACGTTTGTCAAGCTGAAAAGGAACTAGTTCAATTGGGGATACCATTATTCGGAAGTGGAACGTGAAAATGGAACACAATCCATTCTACGTAAAATACTTCCTATTGAATAAATACCAGGTAATCGTATATTTTAAATCACTACGATTACAATTCAAGATCTGACTATACAATAGAACCAACAATCAGATAATCAGTCAGATTATTTTAAATACTGTCGAGATGTAAATGCTAAAATCAGCTATATTTAAGTACTTAAAGATGTATATTGTAATCCCTTTTCTAACTAAAACAGATAGAAAACTAAGTTAATTAAATGTGTTTTTATAACATTTATCAAAACAAATAAATAACAATATTTTATTGAAAAATTCATGAATTCAAATTTGAAATTTGTACACCCATTTTCGGTAACCTTGCTGTTCCGCTGGCTCGTGAATACCATCGAATGCGTCGGAAGGTGTTGGCCGGGAACCAAATGTCAGCATGGCATCCAGGCCATAAATCAGGATTCATTGGGAGCACTCTGTGCCACGGGTCCAGCTGCATCGAGTGGCGTGGCCAGCACGGCCAAAACATCGAGATAACCACTGGGACAACTGCATCCGCGGGTCGAAGTGCCCCGCACTTGGGGCCCATGACAAATATGCAGCTTGGAAATGTTTAATGAATTTTGGCCTCGCCTCGCATTGCATCGCCAATTGCTGCCAAGTATTTTGGCCGTGGTTGAAGGGCTCTGGAGCACCAGGTCCCCATGGCTCCCAGACCATGCGTATAATTGTGGGCGTTTTAGTATTGCTTCCTTTTACCTCTGGAAAGGGGTCCTACCGATATGTAGGTTTAATAGTAGAATAGTCTATAAAATTGCAAGCTTTTAAATGAAGTGATTCAGTGCTTTTAATTTCTTGTTTGTGCTGCAGAGTTTATAAATTCAAACGTTGAACTTAACCCTTTCCCCAGAGGGATGAAGTGCAGAATGGGAAACCAAATCCCGGCCAGACAGTGTAACTGGATAAAAAGTATCTCGAACACAAAAAACAGAAATATGAAGTTTTCTGAAAATGAAACTGAATTTCTATTCAATAAAGTTTGGCTGCTTGGTGGCCCCGATTTTTGTTGTGTGGCCCAACATGTGCCGCAGATGCTCGCCACCAGGCAGCCAAAGTTTGCCATCTGGCCAGAAGACCGAGAGGAGGAGCTCCGTTCGATTTCGGCTCACTTACTCCGGAGTCCCCATGAAAGAAATTAAACGCAGACCCCGAACATGACGGCTTGCTGCAACTTTCGCTTGTTTTCGATCTTGACTTCTGACCTCCTCTGCGACAGCCAAACGGAGTCGAGGACAGGGGCGTGGCTGGCCAACTTGTTCCCGAAAAATTGTGGCTTAACTCCGACACTGTTGCACCCCTTGAAGGCCACATTTGGGCTGACTTTTCAATTTTTAAGCTGCAAAGTTAGGAACTTTTTAAATGTTATTTGGCCAAGAAGATAATTCGTATTAAATCAAAGTTAGTTAACTGGGTTATTGGTTTTTCCGCTGTTGTACATATTAACGTGTTGTTTAATTTTAAAGAATATTCCATCGATCACCTTATTAATTATGTGTGGCCTCATATCTGGTATATGATTTGCATATGGGTGTGTGGGATGTGCTAATGCAAATTTTAGACCCAGCTTGAATTTCATTAACACAGTTCGGGGAGTGCAGCGGTGCAAACACATGCATCCCCGCCATTTGCCGACACTCATCCTCGTCCCGTCCGCTGTTTGATGGCCATACATCAGGATGAGGGATGAGCACTCCGGAGGATGCATGGGCCATGTGCAGGTACTTACATATGTACGCCGGTACAGGTGTGCACAAATGTGGCCATGCATTGTAACGTTAACTGGTGACGCTGTCAAGATGCATGAAATGCGCACACTGAAAAAAACCCTAATCTACTTATAAACTAACTGTAGAATGGTTTATAATATAATTCTTTTAGTAGTATGGATATAGTGTTGGCCAAACATGGAATATTTTTAGGCCCATACTAGTATAATTAAGTTTTTGGTGGCAGTCTCCATTTTTATGGCCAATTTTAAGATCTTACTCTTAACCCCTTATGTAGTGTGCATCAGAACATGCAGGTCGTATTAAAATATATTATTGGAGCAAAATGCTCTTAAGGCTCTGCTCATTGGGTTTTACGTAAATCACTCATACGCACTGTTGCCTTTCTTCAATAGTTTATTTGAAACTCTGCGGCATAGAGTTCAAAACAATAAATTTGTTTATTGAAACCTTTTATCTAAGAAATGTATTTTAAAAGTCAATAAATGACAAGGCTGAAATTGGGAGTATTATATTTTTGGACTTATATTTAACTGGCTTACATGTCGTATGAGCAACTTTAAAGGAAACAATATTCTTTTTGAATTCCTACCAAATCCTACCAGTTAGGAAAAAATCCCATTTATTATAAAACCTTTTTTCAGTGCTCGCTTGGGTAGCGGTGAGTGTTTTGAGTTGAGGTTAACAAAAATGGCTATGCGTCGTCCTGCTGACTGCGAAATTGCTTTGGATGCCAAATGAATGCACTTGCATATTTCATTGCCGCCCTGTCACCTGCGGTCTCACCTGGGGCCACCTTTGGCTCCAAGTCGGGCAAGCCCCATCATAAAAACAATGGATGCTAGCTTTTCTGTGGGGTGCATTCGTAACTTTGATTACAAAGGCACCTTGAGAGCAAAAATAATAAAAAATGAATTAAAAAGCAGAAAACAAAGAGCTCTGTTAGTTTAGAGTTTTAAAAATATGTTAAATGTTAAACGCATATATAGTTTGGAATTTTTAATTTAAGAGCTGCGGGTGCCCATTTATTTTTGTTAATCAATATTCAGACGAAAAAATTGTACATATTTAGGTTTTTGTAATATTACATTTTAATTAACATTAAACTTGAATTACATTTGCTTTACATCGACTTTGGCTTACATGTTAACGCTAACATGGCGACCCACTGCCTTAGTTTTTTGTTGGGCCAGGTCACTTACGATCCACAGCTTCCATCCACCAAAGCGGAAACTGTTGCTGTTGCTGTTAGCAGTGCCGTTATAAAGTAACGGTACCGCGGCCATATAGAGGCCAGTGTGCTATCAGCGCCGCGTGGCAACGGTAATTGAATCGGGTAACGGTAACGGCACGGTCTATCGGAAAATGTAACGGAATATTGGCGGGATTTATGCGTGTTAAAATTTATTTCCCTTTTTTATCGCGTTGATATCGTAGACTGTGAGAAGAAGATAGGTACTATATCGAAATAACTTGTATTTTTGAAGTTATTTATCAACAGTCTTCATAAAATTAACATAACATTACTTTATTATGATTTTTATTAGTTCTGTTTTACTGAATTCATCTAGAAAAGTTGGTATTCATTCTCAAAAACCAAGAACTAAAGTGGGAGTGATGGTGTGTGTGCTACCTATGCCAATACTAAGCCCAGCTAAGTAATTATAAGGATACCTATTAGGTATTATCTCACCCCATGAGTGACTAAAAGCCCCCACAACCATGTCTTCCGGGGAGTGGGACCTGAAAGCGCTGAAGGCGCTCGAGGAGGAGGAGCAGCGCGAGTTCCTGGCCCTCAGCCAGAAGAACCTCTTCGATCCGCTGCCCAATCCCACTGCCGAGGCGGCCAGTGCCAAGCCGTCGCTCACCTACGCCCAGTTGCATCCGCACCTGCTGAAGCTGCCCACCATTGACGAGTGCCAGCTGATGGCTGTCAAGCAGCAGAGATCGGCGGCCCTGCGGTTCAGTCGCGCCCTCTCCCTGTCCGCCCACTCGCTGATCTCCCGCACCGGAAGCGGCACGGCGGCCGGAAACGGAAGTGGCCTTGGCTTCGGCCGCAAGCTGAAGGCCCGCCTGGTGGGCGCCAAATCCAGTGGTTCGCTGTCGCCCGGTCGGCACTCGCACAGCTACAGTGTGTCCCCGGTGTACACGCCGCCGCCCATGCGAAGGTGTGCCACCCTGCATCACACGCAGCCGGTGCGCAAGGCCTTCAAGAATCTCCAACAGCTGCAAGAGCGGAAACGCCAGGCGACCGGAAGTCACATGCAGAGGATCGCTGGCACCGGAAAAACCTACTGGAAGTACGGAGCCAACTCGACGGCTGCCTCGATAGTGGGCCAGCGAGCCCGCCAAAGCCAGCAGATCGAGCTGGAGGAGTCCAATGGATCCGACGATGTGAACTCGGAGCCCCAAGAATTCTCGGAGGCGGAGACGGGCTCCTGCAGTGTACCGCTGCCCGCGAAGGACACCAACGAAATGCTGCGACTGATGCTCAGCGCGGCCAGTTCGGCGGTCACAGTCACGCCAGCGGCGGCGGCCATCGGCAATGGGAATGGAAGTGGGAACGGAACCGGAAACGTGACCGCAGCAACTGGTGGCGCACTGCAAATGAGACGCTACCAGAACGCCAGCGATGTTGAGGAGGACGAAACTGTTGCGTACGAAGCTTTCCACCAGGCGGCCAAAAGCTTCGAGCGCGCCACTCTCTTGCGCGGCGGCAGCCTAACAGCGCAAGAGAGCGACAGCGGCAAAGCCAGCGGTGTCAGTGCCCAGAACAGTCCAGCCAGGGAAACGAAGTCCACACCGATGGGTGGCTTGGGTGGCTTGGTTGGCAGGCGGATGTTCAAGTCCTCCTCCTTGGACTGGCCCGGGGAATCACAGCAGCAGCTTCAGCCGCAGACCTATCAGCTGCAGCATCTGGCCGCAAATCAGATGGAGTTGGTGGAACAGCAGGCCAGCGATTCGCGTTTCCGGCCGCGGGATCACTGGGATCTGGAGCACGTCCACCTCCATCACGAGGGACTCGGACATCTCGCAGGCCACGGCGCCACCGTCATCGACGACGAACTGGAGCAGCATATCAAGCACTGCTCCTGCTCCTGCAACCACATGGGCTACGGCAACTCAATGGACTATCAGGTGAGTTTGTGCCACATTCATATTATATTTATTGTAAGAAAGTACTTGACATTTAATCGCGAAAAATGAAAAAAAGAAATGTAACTATGGTCAAATGTTCTTAGATAAGGAATTTGAGAATAAACGTTCTTGAAATTAAGACGAAAGTATTTATAAGCTTCATATTCATATTTAACGATTTCGTCTTCTTACTTATTTGAGAATAAACCTTCTTGAAATCAAGACGAAAGTACTCTTAACTTTATTTTCGAGATGAAGAGACCTTGAAATAGAGATGGAAAAATTCTAGATTATGTTTTCGATAACAGCTTATCCCTCTTTTTTAGAACTTAAGACTGATCCCCTTTTGCTTCTATTTTGAAACAGTGAACTGCTTTTTTTCCTAGTGTATTTGTACGAGTAGTATGTTTTATGCGAACATTGTGTCAATCCTTGAACTTATATTTTCTTCAGTTATGATTATTTCTCGATAAAAACCGATACCTTTGATGAGAGTAAGACCACTTACTCCTTTAAGTCAAAGGCAGAAGATATGATTTTTTTGCCGAGTGCCCTTTCAATCCAAAGGACCTCCGGACCTGCCGAGAGCAGTCTTCCACAAACGATTGTGCCGTGTAATTTTAATTGCACCAACTATTTCTGCTGTGCGGGTGTCCGGCCATTCAGGTGAATGGCGGCACATTCAGTGGGCCAGGTCCTCGGGTTTCTAATGCACTCTGCATGGGCCATTGCAGAGCACACGCGAATTACCCAAACTCATTATCGTAGAGGCACGAGGCCCTTTGTGGGCACTCCGGGTTCACGGCTGGATTGCTCCTGCCGGATTGCCGCCTGGAGATCGGCCCGGGGGCACTGACTCTGCCAAGTGCTCCATTGTCTGGCTGCGAGTGGCCCGCAGGATGGGGCAAACTTTCAAACTAAATTGAATACCCCTTTGATTCCGACAATGAGCCGGGATTAAGCTGGGCTCTGGGTCGCCCCTCGCCCTCCCACCTCGTTATTGTCCGTAATTGTCGAGGCGATTTTAGGTTTAATAGCTGCCATTTCAAATACGGCTCGAGTCCCGTTGGCTGACCCCACGCAAACTTAAGACTTTATCTATTGTTTTACCACGACGTTGCAATGCCGCACTCTGTGGCCCCCGGGCGGGTTGACTTTTATTGTGCAACACCCAGGAACAAGCTGCCTGGCAAACTGCTCAGATCCTGGCTGGAGTCTAGAGAGAGCAAATATTTTGGTAGTAAATATTGCACTCTATTCCAGAACACCCAGATTGGACTCTGGTAAATACTGCATGCTACTTTGTTGGTTCAAAATATATTCCTATGTTGATAAAATAAATTCGCTCTGGGTATTCGACTTATAGTGTCCTTTCACGGGTTTGCAAAGTTAAATATTATATTAGCAAAGGTAATTCTAATTAAATCTAATTAAGGAAATTTAAATTGGATTAAAAAATAAAACCTAATGAAAAAGAGTGTACCATTACACTCCGGCCGGACCTCCCCCAAAAATAAAATTCCATCCTGTTGTGTACTTCGATTACGACTTTATAGGATAGTGTTTTACAGCGTATATATAATAGGTAGGTCTACAATAGGTGCGATTGCGGTTGGGGGTGCTTTACTAATAGCGTTACTAACTTAGGGCGTTACATCTAATGCGATCGAACATCCTTGGGGTCATGCGTCTAAAGGCTGGGGACTCATCTGCCAACGCGGCATCCGATCACTGCAGCGTGCTCTGGGGCGGAGTGAGGGGCGTCCAGGTGTCGGCGCCCACGGAGGGGGCTCCATTGACCACGGCGGTGGGCACGGCGACGACCGCCGCTCCGCCGGAAACGGACACGGCGCCCCGCTCCACCGAGTGCTCCAGCGACGAGGACTCTATCTTGATGTCGTGGGAGCTCTTCAGGGCGGAGCTGGCGCACTCCAGCGTGATGACCGAGCCCTGCTCGTCGCTCGGCTTGTACATGGCCGCCTGGGGATCGTCCAGCGTCTTCGATACCTCCACGGGCTCCAGCGGATGGGTGGCATAGCTGCAAGGCGGGTGGCGGGGAATCATTGATAGCTACGTTAGCGGGTAAGAGCGCACAGTTCCCCACCGATTCAACCTACCCGATCTCCAGAGGAATGTACTCCGGCTGGTAGTACGCGGCGGCGGCGTTCTGGTACAGCCCGTACTCCGCCCCGGATCCGTTGTGCCACCCACTGGCCGGATAACTGAGCGCCGAGGGCGCATTGAGCACCGCATTCGTGTAGAGTTGGTGGGTGGGCGAGGTGGGTGTGGGATGGTACACCTGGTGGGCAGCTGCTCCGTACGTGGCTTGCGGGGATCCCGATGCCCCGGCACCGCCGCCAACGCCCACGCCGGTGCCGTAGATGTCCGGCTGGGTCATGTTGTACTGGTGACTGTGCGGCGTCAGGTGGTGGATGGTGTAGCTGGGCGAGGAGGTCGTGTAGCTGGGGGATCCGTTCGTGGGCGACGGCGAGTTGTGGGAGGCTGCAAAAGGTAGAGAAGGCATAGTTAATAAATATAAAATTTTTTACGGAAATTCTCTTCAAGAGGATAATACTTTTGCTTTTATAAAAATGTTTATGATCATTTTTAAATATGAATTTTAAAACTTTAAGGAGCATTAGGCACCGCAGCAGTACACTAGAAACTTTGCCATTACATTTCTGTTATTGAAGTTAAGAGGTCACGTAGCTTGAAAGCGAAGGTATGGTACCCTAGGATATTATACGGGGACATAAGCTGGAACCCCTCTTTGAGCTCTACTCACAGATATTGCGGCCACTGCACACGTTCATGGGCATGGGTCCTGGCACGCTGGTGGCGTTCCAGTAATTGCCATTGCTCTGCCAGCTGCTGGGGTACGAGAACACGGACGCCGTGGGACTGGCTTCGACGGGCATAAACCCAGATTGAGCGTAGGAACTGCTGAAGCAGCCGGCACTGGAGGCGGAGCCCAGTCCGCCGGTGCTGGAGCTGCTCACACTGGTGCTCACGGATCCCGCGGACGAGGAGTGCAGGCTGGTGGGCGTCTGCGGAGCCGACGGTGGCTGGGGCGACGTGGAGGAGGCATTCCCAGCACTGCCATTGGAGCCGGAACCGGAAACGACCCTGGGTCGGCTGTACGGCGTGGTGCGAGTGGGCGCCGCGCTGCGTCCGGATAGGGATCTGCCATAGCGATCGCAACTGGCGCCTGAGGAGGCGCCCACAGATGCCGCCGAGGAAACGCTGGGGCAGGAGGCCACCAATCCATGGCCCTGGGCGATGGACAGCGGAGGAGCAGCCACGGCGCCGGCTGCAGCCGTGTAATGGGTGGGCGGCGGGATCAGCCAGCCGTAGTGGGTATCGTGCGGATACAGCGTATCCGGTCGCTCTTTGGCATCGAGAAAGGCCTTGGCAAAGGGATTGTACTTGATCTTCAGCGAGGTGACCTCTTCGTTCTGATAGGCCGTCACCGCGATGAACTGCGTCTCCGGAAAGGGGTAGGTGACCACGTGACGCTGCTCGGAGCCCACTCGAACTAGGTGAACACGTGGCTCATACTTGTGCAAGGAGTTCAGCATTATCTGGAAGGGAATTTCAAGATGTTAGCAGAGCTTTAAGATTTAAGATTCTGTAAACGTTGCCCACCTGTCCATTGCCATTGGTCTTGTTGGTGAGCTTTACTTTGGCAAACGAAATGGGCTCCTTCATCCAGTGGGCCCCAAAGTTGGGAGATTCGGGGTGTACGTAGATGGGGTTTGAAGGGGGGACCTCCGCCTTGCCACCAGGCACCTGAAAAATGGGATAGATATTATTTGAAGTATAAGAGAGATAGTATTTTTGGTAGAGTTCTACAAGATACAGTTAAATATCTAATGAAATCTTGGGTTATGGTAGGTTTTTAAAAGATCCTCTTACTTTTATATGAGATGAGAGTGAATCTAGGTGTTTAATCTAGCGAGTAGATGACTCAAATCGGTCGATAGACTTACCCATTCACCGTTGACGTACTTCCAGCGGTGTGAGTCGATCTGGACGAACTCCAGGAGGACGGTGTACATGGCGGCGGGATCCAGGCCCGAGGCACTGATCTTCACCACGGGGAACATGCGCCTGTTGGTGACAACGGAGATCGCAATTAGCAATTATGACAGTTATATAACAGTCCCCCTGCATTCGTAATAGTGGGCAAACAGTGAGCGCCAATGGTCAACGGCCACGAATCGTTTACCTTTGCCTTTGGCCCAGACCTAGGCCCGAAGGCCTAGCCCTGAGCCCCTAAAACCTCTTGCCAAGTCGGAACCCAAATCTGGAGATGGCATGGGAGGCGGAAGAGAAGAAGAGAAGAGGGTACGGATTGCGTTGTGGGCAAATATTGGAACGCTCATGCGGGCTCTGTTCCACAACAATTAGTACAAGATGGCGGCTGTTGCCGGGCCACGCTAATTAGCACCTGACCAGGCCAGCAGACCCGACTCTCGGCCCGGTTCCAAGTTCTAAACGCGCGTTTCGCACACACACCCATACTCCCCGTACATATGCCCGTAAATTGGTAAATATTTTTACTTATTTCAACAAATGTTGGCATGTAAATAAACACACGTTTAGACGTATATATGTACCTACACTCGGAAAAAATGCAACTGAAAGAGCAAGACCATATCCTACTAAGCATATTAAGGATCCTCTGATGTTATTTTTAAAAACATATCATCCCTTGGTACTATAAACTCAAAATATTATATATATATATTTTATTTAAGATATTCATATACCAAACTGGATCTTTTATGATGTTATTTTAAATTAATTGGAATTCTATGCTATTAAAACTCAAATTTTTTATAGGAATATTTTATTTTAAAATAATTTAAATTGGATAGTTGCGTCTTGCATTATAAGGATTAAAATCCTAAGCTACTTACTACATTTCTTTGAGTGTACCGCTGTGAAACTGAACTGGAGAAACGTTAACGCTTCATTATGACTTGCAAGCGGCGGGCAGTGAGATGAAAACCATGGAAAACCGATGCAGCAAAAACAAAAGCGCAAAACCTCATTGCCAATTTGCATAGGAAAACAAAATGCGCCGCCATCGCCGTTTAACACATTCGAATTTCGAACAATCCCCCACATCCCTCCCCCTGAAAATTTGAATCACTCACCTGCCGTTCTTGGTGACGATCATCTCGTTGGTGAGGTTCTGGAACCGCAGCCAGAGTTCCCGATCGTCCAGGGAGATGCGCAGATTGCGGTCCAGTTCATTGGGGCTGCCGGCTCCGCCGACCACGCGATGTCCGCCATTTCCGGCTGAGCTGGAACCGCCTGCGGTCACCGCCACCACGCCCCCCAGTCCAACGTGACCATGCCCGTGTCCATTGTGGGTCACATGCTGTGGGGAACCACTGCCGCCAGTGCCACCACCACCGCCGCCTCCTCCGCCCCCCGACACACTGCCACTGAGTCCGGTTGTGGGATCCACGGCGGAAAGGATGTGCGATGTGGTCATGTCAGCTAAAAGATACAGAAAGAATGCATCATTAATATTAAAATTAAAAAATACAGGCAAAATATGTATCTGGTTCTTAATCTCATTTACGAATGGGGAAATTACAGAAAATACCTAAGATTTTACTTATATATTAATCCTAAGATAAAAAGGAAGTTTTAATCTAATTGTTTGAAGAGATCATAATAAACTTAATGCAGGTTAAGCCCCTTATATAACTGAAAGTAGAAAGTGATCTAGATTTCTGATATTTTACGAGTAATTTCACGCACAATGCTTAATAATTTCTTAACAACCTTATTATAACTCATGACTTAATAGATGTATAGGTACAACATATTTTAAATTAGTTTAGGGAACAGATTACTATTTGGAATATGTTACTGCGAAATTAAAGTTATCTGATTATTATACATTAAACTTTTTAAATCTAATTTAAATAATTTTATTTTACGCTACTTCTTAACTTAAAGAGGCACCTAAAAATTCAACACTTAACTACAAGATTGAAGATTGCACTAGGCTAATTTCATAGACCGAGATTCATCCGTTTTATAGGAGTACCAGAAAGCATTATTTTCCCCACGACTTGGAAGCCCATCGTGGCCGTGCTCAGTGTGCCTGGGCATTACATCAAAGCAATCTCACCCGCCTGGCCGGCGAAGTGTCGGCTTTATGCGTTTACAGCACTGTCCCAGGAGCATTAGAAGAATGCTCGTCCAGCTCTGTTGTCGGCTTTTAATTATATTGCACACTTTAGCCATGCCTGGGATCTTGTCTGCCGGGGATTGGGAATGGAAATGGGAATGGTAGAGGTAGTGGTAGTGGCACTGGGATTGAGGCTGAGTCGGCTGAGATGCTGGCCGGCCATAAACAACGGGCACCCTTCTTATTTATGGCCGCGGCAACAAACACCTCTGTTTTGCGTCGGGGTCGGGCCAGGGTCATTTGTTCGGCTGGGATGCTCGAAAAACCCCTCAGATGTGCCGGTTCGGCTGATGTCTAAATTCTGGGGCCCCGTCCACCGAAAGTGTTTCTCGCAATGTTTTGTAATCATAAATTAACAAAATGTATTAATTGTTTTGTTTGTTTTTATTGGGGGCCCGCCAATTGGAGGCCAAGTGCCGCCGTCTAGGATTCTTTTCATCGGAATACCCAAAACAGATTGCTCTCCCTTCTGGGATTTATGGGAAATGTCTTTGGCCATCTTCCGTCATAAAATGGCCATGGCCGCAATGCGGTTTGATGTCTTTCGGATTTGTCAACCATTTAATTTGATGGTGTCAGGCGAACAGGTTTCTCTCGGGTTCTAGGTGAGACAAACTCTATAATCAATCAGCAGATACATGTGTTAGTGTCCTAAAAAGGTTTCCAAAGCTGGATAGGCAAATCAATCAAAGAGGGGCTTCAGAAACCCCTAATACCTGACACATTTTATGTGGAATGGGGGAAAATTATATTGAAAGGGTTATGTTATACCTTTTGAATTTACTTATACATTCAATTTAATAATATGTATCGAATTCTAGGGTTGTGTTCGTTTCAACTCTAAAATACACCTAATAAATAGTTAATACAAGTTAATAGACCCTTGAGAACTTATAGCCCGTATCCTTTCATCTACAGCCCCCAGGGCAAGCCCAATTAAAAGTTTCGATTTGATTTCAATCAGTTGAATTTAAAAGTTCAAGCACTTTAGCCCGCCGATGGAAAGTTGTACTCTGTTTATGGATTTTCAAAGGTTTCCGCTTTCCCAGCTCGTGTTCGCACCGCATTATCCTAATTTTCACGCGATTCTTGGCGCGTTTTTCTCATGTGCCCAATAGACGACATCATAAAAATTCACTCTTCATCGCCGGGGCCGATGGCTCCCCACATGCCGGGGCCGTGTTTGTGTTCCACATCGATCCGCACCGCCTCTAACTCCACCGCACCCCACTTTGGGGCCGCCAGCTCCGTCGTCTCCGTCACTAAGCTTAATGAAAAGCTGTTTTTGTGTGTTGTCTCCTCATCAGAGGAAGCGTGTGTGACTGTTTGCCCATGTGTATACACCATATATGGCGGATGGCATAGAGTATAGTATATACTTTGACTTTTGATGGCAGCCATGACGGGTTTCGGCTGGGGCTTTGCATTGGACTCTTTCCCCATCCGCTTTGTTGTTGGCTTTGTTGATTTTTGAATCATTTCGTGACTTTGATATTTACCCAGACGCTTTGAGAGGTTTTTTTCGTATGAAATATGCGCGCTATTCGAAATCGAACCGAACCTTTTGTAATACGGCGCTTACGTACTCAAAGTACACGGACTAATGGGCGTCCCTGGCAGCACATTCGCCGAATCTCAGATACATTTGATTGCTTTCATCTTAGATTTTTGTATGAGGTGGTGTCCGCATTAGGCGAGTTGCTTAAATATGTCAAATGTCTCCTATAAATCACTGGGCAACCACAGCCAACACTTTAAATTAGCAGTATGTTTGCTGCATTTCATTAAGGCTGTTAAACTTTAATTGGCTGCACAACACATTTACCATTTCTTTTGTCTGCTGCTGTTTAATTGGCTTAAAAAAGTCTTTTTTTAAGCGCCTTTAAAATATGTGAATAAATTAAGCTACACGCGTATTGGCAATTTATTTTAACACCTCCATTTATACGCCTTATAAAGCTTTACTTTGGTTCAAATTCATTATTTAATGTCAAGTTGGTATTTCCAAGATACTGTATCTTATATTCTACACTTCTTCCAGCTTGATTTATAATTCTTTTTTAATCCCTTGCTTTTATTGTAACCCAACTGAGCAAGCGATGACCTCTAGCTCCCTTTGAAACCCGCTCACGTGTAATATTATTTTTATTTATTTGCCACACAAATCGATTTATCTACTCCGATTCGCACTTTAGTGAAAAGGACTACACTTCGCACCTGCTCAGGTGCTCAGGATGCTGGCGGGTGGCAGCGATGACAAGTTGCTGGTAGCCCGGCGGAGGCGATTAAACCAAATTTGCTAAATTTCACACACCACTTCGCATGGAAATAAACCGAATTTAAATTTAGACTCCGCGGGGGCGTACTGAAATCGAGCCTCCGCACGGAAACGGAAATGCCAGCAAGGTGGGGTAATTTCGAACCCAAATTTCCGGAGGACAATGTCAAAGGTCGCTCCTTGAGGCAAGAGGAAGTGGGCGGATTGTTTCTGTATATAGTTTTTCTTAGTATACACCCCGCGATTGTCACACTTTTGTTTTCTGCACTCCACGGCACACTGATAGGCGCACTTTATGAGCGGCGTACTAAAATTTTGTACAAACTGTAATTAATTAGTAAGCATTTGTCAAGTACTAAACGATCTGCGGGGGCGGGTGCCGCGGGCCGGGAGGCGGTTCCTTCTGGTCTGTTTATGGGCATCTTTGATTTGCATTTAATAGGATAATTTTCACATGCGTCGTAATTGGCCAGCCGTTCAATCGGCCGGTCGATCGGCCGCTGTTTTTGGCAATCCACCTCTAGGCTCTGCGTTGAAATTCTTATGTCCCCACTAATTTGCGTGTGAACCGACGCCACGCCCACGGCCACTGAGATGGCTCCTCCCGCCCCCTTCTCGGCTGCTGTTTTATGTCATTAGAGGTATTATTAGGATCGTTAATGGGGGATTTTGTCACTTGCCCGCTGGATTTCGGGCGGCTCGTCAACACTCTTCTCGTTTTTTGGACAAGTGTCAAAAAGTGTCTGTTTGGTGGTTTTGTTTGGCTTCGGCATTTGATTTTCACACGTTCGTTTAAATAGGTTTGCCAATTTGCTATTTGATTACGTTTATGGTCATATGTCACACGGGGGAATAAACACTGGCATTTTATGGTCTCGCAGCTCTGCATTCGGAGGGGCGACTATAAATGGTGATGGGCGGTGTGTTTGGGCGCCATCTGTGTTTTGGGGTCAATGGATGGGATTTCGTAGTCAAAATGGGTTACATTTGATGTCACAGAGAAACTTGTAAGACGGTGGTCAAGTCGCCAGATTTGATATTAAAGATTCTAACAGTTTTTTTTATACAAATCTTAAATCGCAATTTTTGAGGTTTGTGAAGTGAAACCAGAACTCAAAAGATAAATTGCGAGCCTAAATAAATTTGTGAATATACAATATACAAATAATAATATTAGGTGTGCCAACGGCGTGTTTTATTGAGAAGCGTTTCTAATTAAGTTTATTTGTTTAAAATATATCATTATGCTTTTTTCTAGACAAGAAAAATGTTTCATATAGGATTCATAAGCTGAACAAATTCCTGTATTATAAATGGTTAGTAAAAGATATCTGAAAAAAACTTGACAACCTAAAAATATGCCGTTCAATCAAATAAACTAAAAATCCTCCCAACGAGTTAAAATATAGTGACGATCGCACCTTTAACAAACATAAATTCTCATATCAACTCTTCGGCACGCTTCATCAAAATCAAACAAATATTCAATCAATTCAGATACTTATAAAAGTTATTATTTTAAGGAGGTTTTAAAAGAAGTAATCAACACATACTTTGAAATACCTTACGATAATTGTAAAAATATTAAAATCCTTTTTTAAAAGAAGTAAAAATATTCATAGACAAAAAATGTATCTAATTTACATTTCTAAAATATCTAATATCCGAGCCTATTTAATTTTTAGTTTAATGTTGTCTTTTATTTTTAAAACATGTGTTTTGTATCTTAATTTTTACCCGCTCTCTAGAACTCGTATAATTTTTAAGTTCACAAGGAACTAACGTTGGGATAAACTTACAAATTTGGAAAACTTCTCCGCGCCGTAAGTCGGCGTTCTCGATATAATCCAGTGGGAAAACTGCGTCCGATTATAGGTTGCTATTAATTTAAGTTTAGTTTGGAAATCGACCCAGTCACGCACTTTTTAACACCTAGGCTCACTTAATTTCGGATCACGTGGCGGATCACTTGGGTGGAAATGGATGAGATGGAAGGAATCACAAGGAAGATGCAGCCGCGAACCGCTTGCCTTATTTTTCAGGTTTATTGAGTTCTCCGAGTCGAGTCGAGTTCCGAGTTCGAGTTGTGCGCTGCCGCCGATCGTGTGTTTGCGCTGCCACCGTTCCCGAGCTAATGATCAGCGATCGGTGCTAATTTCTTCAACCATCACAAGCCGCGCTTTCGGGGCCTCTATTCCTCGTTTCCCGTCTTTGGCCGACATCGTTGTTGTTTTGGCCCGTGATGGCCGGCTAGCGCAACTCGTTGCGCGATTCCCGCCCATACGGCCGTCCCGTTCTGGCCCGGTCTGTGAGCGGTCGGCGCTCGCTTAGGCCACACCCTCTAACAGGTAAGGCCGCGGCGGCAGCTCGCCTCTCGCTCGCTCCGCCGGCGGGTCAGTCTGCGGCCATCGCTTGGGAACCGGCCACAGGTAGGCAGAAGCGCTCTGGCCGCGGCCCTCAGGTGGGTCGGATCGCTCGGGGCGAGCACACCTCCCAGCACTGGCGTCCAGGTCCTGGGCGGGAGTCTCGCGGCCCCTGCTGTAGCCCCCGTGGATAATCGTTCAGCACTGCATGCGCCAAAAATTAAGTGAAACGTGTTTCAGCCGCTCGAAATCGTGGCTCAGAGGAAAAAGTATCTCAACTTTTGATTATGGCTTGTGATGTTTTTACAGCCTCTGTTTATATATGATCTTTTAGTTTACAGAAAAAATTGTTCTTACAATATCTGTACAAATAGATGGTATCTTAAGCGAAATTAGTATTTTTTAAAGCCTATAAATACACTTTTTTAAAGGGGCTTTATAACAGTGGTCCAAGATAAATTTGAATCACACTTAATCGTTGTAAAGTTCATAGGGGCTACAGGTTTTAAATTATATAAGGTATAAGGATAGGAAATAAAAAAGCATTTATATTATTACTAAACCTACTGTAAGCTTCAAAATCAAAAGGTTATAAATCCATAAGATTGATGCAAAAATCTTGTTAAGCAAAATTCAAACCCATTTTTCTTGACTTTGGCTAGGACCCAGATTTAAACCATTTCTTCACCACCTTAGCCGGTCACTCTGTGTATAAATGTTAAACCGTTCCGCCTTTCTTTCAGTGTAAGTAGGTCTGGATTTGCTTTCCGTCGGTGCCCGTCCGCTGTCCGTTGTCCGCCGCAGACTGGCTTTGATTTGTTTAGACGCTCGTTTCATGTTTTGTTTGCGCAACCAATTAAAACTTTGTATTTTTTCCATGGGGTCTGTTTGCAGTCCAAAACGGGTTTGCCGATCCAACACTCTTTTTTTTACTTTTTGGTAAAATTTTCAGCTGAATTTCGAGTTGTAAACACTTGGCTCCGTGCGTCAATTTGTGTATGTGGCCAAAATACAAGCTGGCCCGGGGCGGAGTTGCTGGCTTTTTGGGGCGGTCCGCGACCGCAGTTGGCAAACGAGATTCGGCGTCAAAATTAGAGCGCATCGGGATTGAGTGGCTCTTTGATATGGGATCTCGTAGGCAGGGATGACTGTGCAGGTTAAAGCTAAGTTTAAATGAAAAGTTTACCTTTATGAAGTTAATCTAATTTTTTGCATTACTAATTTATTAAATTATATTCTGCTAATAATTTCTTGATGATCTAAATAACGTTCTATGCAAGACAAAAATATCTAAAAATATATATTTTAAATGACCATTCATTATAGCCTTAATTCAAGTGCTAATTTTAAGGAACATAATAAAAGTTGAACAGCTGAAACCCGATTCATTGAAAGTTGGCTGGATTGTTTCTAGTTCGTTGATGAGCCACAATGCGACAACTATTTATAGGTTTTCCGTGATTTTTTGAGATCACGCGCCTCTTGCAGTCGCCGACTGAACTTCAGAGTGGCTCCCATAGCGGGCTCGCATTTTAGTCGGTTCCAAGTCATCGCCGCGTGTCAATGGACCTGCCGACTCTATCGGGGGGCTGGGAACGGAACGGAAGGGTCGAAAAGTTGGGCCGAAAGACAAATAGCCGGCGGGCCTCGATGGCCATTAGTTTAAGGTCTGGCACGGCAGGCTGTCGGGGGTAAATGAGAAAAATCAACAGACCCAGGGAACTCAATAAAATACCCGATGCCAGATGAAAATGGAGGGGAGGCCGGAGTGGCCGAGCGTTGGCCAATGTAGGAATGTATCTGACGGATGGCGATGGACAAGTGACGGATGTGTCTGGCTACCTATGCCTTGCTACCATAATCATTCATTAAAGGTGCCGCTGGCTTTCATTAAGAATCCGTGCGGAGGAGTACGCGGAAATGTGGGACAACCCTTCGCGGGGCTGCGATCCTCAGCCCTTTTCGAGGACGAGAGCGTCCTTGCCCTAAATATTCACCGCACGGCATTGTAGCCGCTTTATGGCCAATCCTTTCTGCTTGTGTGTTTGCAAACAATTCGATTTTATGGCCGCCTAAGCGAATTTCCCCGCCTCAATTAGGCTGAGGTTGTAAACTCATAAAGCAAACACGCGAGAGTGCGAACGCGGAGCAGGCAGCCGGCAACAAAAAAGGAGCAAAAAAGGAAGAAACCGGGGCAGGCATTCCGTTTGCACAGGACACACGCAAATACGCATGTCCTTTTTCGGCGCAATTAGCCGCCGGGAAAATCCCAGTCCATTCCGATACGCGGCGATACTGTATCGATCCCAGAGCACACACCCAGCGATCGAGTTCGTGTCCGAAGTCTTTCGTTCGCCATTCTTGGCTTTCCGCCCATGGGTTCGCCCCTCTCGAGTCTGTTTGCTCGAACCCAGTCCCAGTCCCAGTCCCAATCCCAAAACCAATCCCAGACCCAGACCCAAACCCGAAACCCAGACTCATTTACATACTGCTCGTTCTCTGCTGTTTTCGCTGCGCTTAAGTATGTTTGCCCGGCCCGATCTCTATGTGTTTGCTTTGGGCCATGTTTTACCATATCGCCCATCTTGACCATCTCGAGCATCTCGACCTGTTTGCCGCTTGTCTACTTCTGGCTCTGCGATGCCGCCGCAGGATTTTCGTGGAAATTTTTAGCTTTAACGAGCTCCAAACCTGAAAATGGCGTGACTTGGCAAACAATTGGTTGGAGAACCAAGTTATGCAAATGCTATTTGGCTTTAAAAATATACTGCTTCAATTCGTTGCTTAATTTTAAAGCATTTATGTAGATACTTTCTAGAAAACATACTTGAGATATGCACCCTTTTTTTTAAATATAGGAAAACTGTTTATGCAAAATCAAAAAATTTAAGTTATTATGTTTCGATCTAAAGAGTTTCTTTAGCACCAATCTAGGAAAGGCTTCTGCGATAGTCTAATCGGCATTGTGTTTTCCATCCCAACTCGAATACACCTAGAATATTACCACGCAAAACTAGATCTAGTCGGGCACACAGACCAGGAGCTCCACGGAAAATGAATCGGCTGTTTGCCAGAAGGGCCGCCCGCCCCATGATCAAAACCCTCCTTGATTCCAGTCGCCTGTTTTCCTGCTGCAAGGACGAGTATTCCCTGACCGATCACAAGTACGATGCGATTGTGATTGGAGCCGGCGGAGCTGGGATGCGGGCGGGATTTGGGCTGGCGGAGAAGGGCTTCAAGACGGCCATGATATCGAAGCTCTTTCCCACCCGATCCCACACGGTGGCCGCCCAGGGCGGAGTGAATGCGGCCCTCGCGAACATGGACAAGGACGACTGGAAGTACCACTTCTACGACACGGTCAAGGGCAGCGACTGGCTGGGCGACCAGAACGCCATCCACTACATGTGCCGCGAGGCGGAGAAGGCGGTGCTCGAGCTGGACATGTACGGGATGCCCTTCTCCCGGCGACCCGACGGCAAGATCTACCAGCGACCCTTTGGGGGTCAGACCCTGGACTACGGCAAGGGCGGCGTGGCCAAGAGGGCGTGCGCATGCGCAGATCGCACCGGCCATGCGCTCATCCATACGCTCTACGGACAGACCCTGAAGCATGCGGATCTCTGCCACTACTTCATAGACTACTTCGTCCTAGATTTGATCATGTCCGAGGGTAAGTGTGTGGGCTGCCTGGCCTGGAAACTGGACGATGGCACCTTCCATCGCTTTCTGGCCAACAACACAGTGGTGGCCGCCGGCGGTTGTGGTCGGGTTTACTTCTCCACCACCGCAGGGCACACGTGCACGGGAGATGGCAATGCCTGGGTGTCCCGCCAGGAGCTGCCCCTCATGGACATGGAGTTTGTGCAGTTCCATCCCACGGGCATCTACGGAGCAGGTTGCCTGATCACCGAGGGAGTTCGGGGAGAGGGTGGATTCTTCCTGAACTCCAAGGGAGAACGCTTCATGGAGCGCTATGCCCCGAAGGCCAAGGATCTGGCCTCCAGGGATGTGGTGGCGCGGGCCATGACCATGGAGGTCCTGGCCGGCAATGGCTGCGGTCCCCTGAAGGATCATGTGCACCTGCAACTCCACCACATCGACGCAACGGTGATCAGGCAGCGTTTGCCGGGTATTTTGGTCACCGCCAAGATCTTTGCCAAGGTGGATGTCACCAAGGAACCCGTGCCGGTTCTGCCAACTGTCCACTACAACATGGGGGGAATCCCCACGGATCACAGGGGGCGGGTGATCACGGTGGACGAGGATGGCAAGGAGCAGGTGGTCAAGGGGCTGTACTCTTGCGGGGAGACATCCTGCGCCTCCGTGCACGGCGCCAATCGGTTGGGTGCCAACTCCCTGCTGGACTTGATTATTTTCGGAAAGGTCTGTGCCCTGGATATTGCCGAGAACAGCTGTCCCGGGGACAAGCCGCCCGAGGTAGAGGACAAGGCTACGGAGAAGTCTCTGGAGAACTTCAAGTGCCTGCGCAACGCCAAAGGATGCACTCCGACGGCTGTGCTGAGACTGGAGCTGCAGAGGACCATGACCAAACATGCGGCCGTCTTTCGGGATGGAACACTCCTCAAGGAAGGGCTCCTGAAGGTGGCCGAGCTGTGTGAGCAGTTCAAGGACATCAAGGTCACCGATCGCACTCTGGTGTGGAATACCGACCTGGTTGAGACCCTGGAGCTTCAGAATATGCTCGCGAATGCGGTGCACATTATAACGGCCATGGAGAACCGCAAGGAGTCGCGGGGTTCCCATGCTCGCGAGGATTTCAAGAATCGCGTGGATGAACTGGACTATGGAGCACCCATGGCCGGGCAGAAAAAGAAGCCAATGGAGGAGCACTGGCGAAAGCACACAATGACCTTTGCTCTGGGCAACAAGGGATGTGCCTCCATCAAATATCGGCCGGTGGTGGACACCACTTTGGACGACTCGGTGGCCTCCATTCCCCCTGCTCCGCGTATATACTGATTAGGGGAGTCAGGAACCGTTTTATTTGATCCCTCTTATCTTATTCAGGAGTTTAAAATATTAATGTACAAAAGGAAAGGGATTACCCCGAATGAAACTGTCCTTAAATAAAGTAATATATCTGTAGCGGAGGTGACACAGAAATCTCTGCTTCCCTCAGATTTCTGTGTCACCGCCACTTAAATAATTAAAGAAGCTATAAAAAATAGTTGTTAAAGACTATGATCTCTGCATAAAATTGTAAAATTTTGTTTACAATTTTAAAATCGATGAATCAATATATATGGTAAAAAGATATATATTTTATTGGATAATATTTGCATGCTTTCTGTACGTCTAATTGATATACGTAGTTAACTGGTAGTGTGTTTTTTTAGAACGATGGTAGTTGGAAATAATTTTCGAGGCTAAACACCACAAGACATATATGGTTAGTATGACAATATCCATAATGCTGACAAACACCAAGTCGAGAATAATAGTGGCAAACAAAACATTACGTCCAACAAGTCCAGACCGCAGCAAGGTGACGAGAGAACTAAAAGCAAAAACAGAGAAATTGGTAAATATGGAAGTTGGGTGTCTCCAAAACGGCACAGTGTGAATCTCCATCCATTCACGTAGATGCAAGAGATCGCGGAGGGATATCAGGTCCTGTTTGGCATTCAATTTACGAAAGTCCCCATCCAGCACATGATATATGGTCTCGTCGGCAAAGGCGGAGAATCGTCTTTGCATCGTCGAAAGCTTTGAGAGATCGCAAACAGCCAGTCCAATATCGAGGCAACCCATGGAGGTGGCAGCCAAGTTGTATAAGCTCCTCTCCAGATCCTTGCACTTCTGATCCGGTAACGAGCATAATATCAGCAACCACTCGCCGGTTAGCACCTCCGTCCAGTTAATCTCATCGATCATGGTAATGCGTCCCCTGCCATCGGAATCGGTTGAGTGGGATCTTATGAACCGGGAGCAGAGGTCCGTATTTATGGAGTTCTCAGACTCGCGAAATGGAATCATGGAGGCCAGTAGAACCAAGAGCAACTTTAAAGTCATTTATGTAAACTTAAAGGATTTTTTAATTTTTCTAGCAAGTTTATTTTTTGATGTGCCGTATCGCAGTGACAGTAATGCCCTAGGCTATCACGTACATTTTATTTGGTATCCGTTTAATATTATTTTAATTTTAATTTAATTCTAGAACAACGCGTACTGCAATGTCATAATAAAGTGTTAGAGGTGACCATGTCACAAAATGACCACAATTAAGGTGACCATAAACAAGGTGATAACTCTGGCCGAGAATGATTCAGTGTTGTGAAACGGCTTAAGTTCTCGAAAATGGCATCTTAATGGAAAGGGTGGCTAAAACTCTGGCCAAATAAGTACCCTAAAGGCGTATTTTCAACGTTGCAATTAAGTGAAACCAGTTGATCGAGGAGTACAGTTGCCACCGCAGGGCACTAACAGGTCATTAGCATCAGATACAGATAGAAATCAGTATAACTCGCTTGCCGGTGCCGTTCTAGTGCGACTGTTGCCGATGTCTGAGTGTAAATAATTGCCCGCAACAGGAATAAGTTGTAGGTTATGCGAGGAATGCTCAAAGCAGGATCCGATGGGAGGACCTCCCCTAATGACCACAATAAATTATTTTCATTTGGGGGCATTTAGCATAGAGAAAAAGCCGAGTGTCTGGTAAAGAAATAATTTATAGCTGTTGAAAACTTAACATGTTCATTTGGCCACATGTGTGTGCGTGGCGGGGGGAAAGCGGGAAAAGTGGCAAAATGGGAAATTGTTGGGGTGTGTGGGTCCAATAATAATGGCGCTTGTTAAGGCTTATGAGGAATCGCTTGTGTGTGCGTGTGTGGGACAGCAAATGAAAGGCCAACCGAGCAGGACCACACGAATACTTTGCCAGGACACACACACCCACCCACCCCTCAGCAAACACCAAGGACATGCCCCAACTATTTGGTATGTATTTCGTGTGGCAGTGTGGATACAATTGTTGCTGTTTCATATGGTTTTGCTGCTGGGCGGCTGCCACCGACAGAAAAATTACAGTTGCATACACATTTGCCTCTGTTAAATTGTCCCACAACCAATACAAAGTGACCTTTTCATTTATTTTTATGATGGCCCCTCCCTCCCCTTCGAGGCATTTCCCATTTTCCCGCCCAGTCGACCAGTCGCCCATTCTGGGCCATAAAAAATAGTTCGCTCGATTCAACTTTCCTGCGGCAACAAATGTTGGTTACTGCGACCCAAAGGGGATTCCTGGTAGCTGGATGAAATGTGCTCTTTTGAATTTGTTTATTTCAGACTGGGCCTAATGGAAGGGAAATCTGCTGGCCCATTACGGAGCTGTGTAATATTATATCTGAGCCTGATGAAGGATTTTTTCTTCATCATGCTTAGCCTGCATGCCACTCCCAGCATTTACCTTCTGCATTGGAAATTACCATATTTTCCCTACCATAATTGGCTTCTTAAAAAAGTATTATAAGTATTTATGCGAGTGGGTGCAAAACTCAAAACTGTCCTCACAACTTTGTTGATATCTATTCAACGCACAACTTTCTTTTTGCTGCTTATAGTATTAGGGAAAAGTTTGTGGTACTTCGTTAAAGTTCTAGTTTCAAATAGTTCAGATAAAGCCCTCTATTAAATCATAATGTGAACTTAAATGCATTAAAGTGGGAAGGCAATTGTATCTTTGTGTACAAAAATATTCAGTTTGAATTTATTTAATATTAAAACGAACTTTTGCTTTCAGGGAAACTAACTTTAGAAACTTTTTGGGGGCAAGTGGCTTTTTGATAAGAATTTGATTTTATTTGCTTTTATTAGAGTATTTTTGTCTGCCTTTTGATATCGGTCAGTACTCGGAGTCATTTTTATTAATATCTAATTTAATGTTGTATAATCCGTTTTCAAGCGACTGCCGGGGGCAATCTATCTTGTGGCTCTCCAGTGTCTTTACTTTGCCGTTCTGGTCTTCAGTCTCCCCTTTTGGCTTTTACTCGTTGCAGAGCATGATAGCAAGTTGGCCGAAACTCTCGAAGTTGATTCTGCACTTCATCGGAAAACAAAACAAAATGTTTCAATTTAAGCTTTTACCCAGTCACTTCAGCTTGCGAACGAGTGCAGTGCACTTGTCCCGCAGCAAGATGGAGTACGAAAATTGAATGTGCTATACAAGGCACTGCGGGAAATAACAAGAGAAATATAAGATACTCGAGTTTCAGCTAAAGGGAGTGCAAGAGGGATAGAGATATGCATGCCATAAATCTGCTGTTTTACTAACACGCCACCTAGCATGTATAGTTTATATCGACTTATGACCTTACATATTTATTAAAAGCACTCTTTAATAATAGTTCTTAAAAAGGCCTTCGTTTTTAAATTTATTTAAGAAAGTATTTTGAAGTTTATGCAAGTGTATATGGCTTTTATTACAAAAATATGTTATTAAATACTAACTAATACTTCATTTTTCGCCTTTGATAAAAATGTTTATATATTTTTATTTTTACTAAAGTATCTGAATTGAAACATCATTTTTCCCGAGTGTTCTGTAGTGTGCCACAGCTCGTTATCGGGTTTGGCGTTTGAGGGATTTGCCAGGGACATGAGTAGTGGAATATATCTGTTTCGTGGCCCCAGGCGTTCGAGTGGGCCATCATTTATATGTTGCCTTTGACTCAATCATTTGCTCGTTTAGAGGCAGCAGGAGCTCCATAATTTTCATTAGAACTGCCTCGGGAGAAAGCCGAGTCAAAGGCGGCCACCAGCCCGAAATGCCTACGATTCCCGCCAGTTTGACCACTTTGGCAGCCAACTATTCTGGACATGCCAAACTGCATTTTGGCCAGATCTGTTCTCTTGTTTTGGTTTGGCTCGATTTTGTTTTGAGTTTGGGTTCCTCGGTTTTGTTTTGGGCTAAATGTGCGCCCACAAACTAAATACAAGCCGCACAATTTTGAATTATTAATAAATTATACTCTCTCCACAAAAATAAAATGTATTTCCATTTATTTACTTGCAGGTAAGTTCCGGCCGGGAGAATGCAATAAACTGGTGCACTAAAAATGTCCGAAAAATAGAATTTCCAGCATGTCTCTGGGCACTTACACTCGTTTTTCGGTAAATTGATGGTAAAATCTGCTACGATTTCTGTGCCTGTTTGTGAAACCAACAAATTGAATATATACCTAGGTATTTATTTTTTAATCCAGCCCAGAAGCATGATGGCGAAAAATAATGTTACTTTTATAAGCCGCATGCACAAAAGTATGCAGTGAAAATTGAGTTTATGCAATGTGCGTTTGCAAGGTGACGCACGCTGTGATGCCCACGATTTCGTAAGTTAAATTGTGTAGATCGAGCATTCCCCTTGGACTTGGGACACTAAATAATTCATAAAATGACTTTAAAATGTTATTGCAGAATATTACAGACCTTAACCTCAAATTCAAAGAGGGATACCATCAAAAATATCAAAAATTTGACCCTCCTTGAAAGGGAATTCTGTCTGTAAGTCAATGGAATCACGAAAAAATGGGACATGAAAAGCTCTAAAATGTTGACTTTCTTTTAGCTGAAATATTTAAGTGTAGAATATTAGAGAATTCAACTACAAACTCATAGAGATATCAACCTTCAGAATCGGGATCCAACTACCCAAGTTATGGATTTTGGAAGTGCGGTTTTGGGTCCCCAGTCTGAAAGCCATTGGAAATACGGAAAAATCTGACATGAAAAGTAGCTAAAATTTTGACCCTCTTATATCTGAAATATTTAAATGTAGAATAATAGAAAATTCCACCACAAACTCATAGAGATATCAATCTTCAGAATCGGGACCTAACTACCCCAGTTATGGATTTTGGAAGTGCGGTTTTGGGTCCCCAGTCTGAAAATATTGGAAATACGTAAAAATCTGACATGAAAAGGGGCTTAAATTTTGACCCTCTTATAACTGAAATATTTAAATGTAAAATAATAGAAAATCCCAGCACAAACTCATAGAGATATCAACCTTCAGAATCGGGATCCAACTACCCAAGTTATGGATTTTGGAAGTGTGGTTTTGGGTCCCCAGTCTGAAAATATTGGAAATACGTAAAAATCGGACATGAAAAGGTGCTAAAATTTTGACCCTCTTATAACTGAAATATTTAAATGTAGAATATTAGAGAATTCCACCACAAACTCATAGAGATATCAACCTTCAGAATCGGGATCCAACTACCCAAGTTATGGATTTTGGAAGTACGGTTTTGGGTCACCAATCTGAAAGCCATTGGAAATACGGAAAAATCTGACATGAAAAGGGGCTTAAATTTTGACCCTCTTATAAGTGAAATATTTAAATGTAGAATAATAGAAAATTCCACCACAAACTCATAGAGATATCAACCTTCAGAATCGGGATCCGACTACCCAAGTTATGGATTTTGGAAATGCAGTTTTGGGTCTACAGTCTGAAAGCTATTGAAAATACGGAAAAAACTGACATGAAAAGGGGCTTAAATTTTGACCCTCTTATATCTGAAATATTTAAATGTAGAATAATAGAAAATTCCACCACAAACTCATAGAGATATCAACCTTCAGAATCGGGATCCAACTACCCAAGTAATGGATTTTGGAAGTGGGGTTTTGGATCCCCAGTCTGAAAATATTGGAAATACGTAAAAATCTGACATGAAAAGGGGCTTAAATTTTGACCCTCTGATAATTGAAATATTTAAATGTAGAATATTACAGAATTCAGCCACAAAATCATAGAGATATCAACCTTCAGAATCGGGATCCGACTACCCAAGTTATGGATTTTGGAAATGCAGTTTTGGGTCTACAGTCTGAAAGCCATTGGAAATTCGAAAGAATCGGACATAAAAAAGATTCTGAAACGCATTTCAAATACCGAAACATTTTTTCATGAAAGCGGAACTCTGAAAATAGGTTTGTTGGTAGAGTAGAGTAACGTTTACTTAATCACCTTATCACATTGGTTCGACAATCAAAACCTTCAGTTTATTACAAAATGTGTAATGCATATCACTGCCACTTTGTAAAAGTCGCTATAAATGACAAAATACTACTGACCACAATCGAACGCAAAAATGAACGTCATAACCATTTCATAACTGACGGCAGCTCGTGTTGTTGTATTGAATGTCAATCAAGAATTTAATGTCGATACTCGGTGGGACGTGGTGACGTGGCAGACAGCTTCCTGGGTTCAGAAGTCGAGCAGGATTTCTGGGGAGAAGCCATCACATTCGAGTAGGCCTTCCCATGTGGCTCTTCCGTGTGTCTGACAACATTTTGCTTGTGCAACTGTTTATGGGCTGGCGGGGAAAGTGCTGGGGAAAATGCAGATGATTGCACTCACACATCGAGTCGACACTATTGGAAATACAGTGCGTTTGCCTTGCTCTCGGGAGCCAAATGAGTTTTGCATAAACAAACATGGCCGGCCGAGCTTTCCCTTGCCACCTGCTGCTCAGAAAACAAGTGGAGGAGCCACAGTCGAGTGCCTCGACCAGATGTTGCTGCAACAAAAGGCATGAATAACTTTTGGGAACTACATTTTCTTTATGTTTTCGTATTTAATGGGTATACAAAAAATATTTATAATAACCAGAGGTGGGGTGATATCTGGGAAAGTTTCATACTTTTTAAAGGCTTAAATTAGTTACGATTTTGGGATAGCATTTTAAACCAGTTAAATATTAGTAGGACTATAACATTAATATATAAATTCAATTCAAATGTAATATTTGTGTATACACATTACTTTTTTATCTAAATTCCCAACAATCTCTCAAGAAAAAGCCATTAAAAGAGCCATGTATCCTAATATAATAGAAGTACCAGGTATCCGTAATAGGTTGTCAAGACTCCTGGGGAAAAGGATCAGCTCAGTACTCTAGCTGGGAATGCATAATTAAGCCAAACAAGAAAAATGAGCAGGCCCTTGCCAGCCATTCCAGATTATTTTTTGTTTGCCACAATGTGAAGGTACTTTCTGCAGCCGAGTTTGCTTCCGTTTTTCAAATTAAAATGCGTTTAGCTTGGAGTGCACGTACTCATTTATCATTTTATTATGGCCAGGCATAAGGCAGGAGCTGTTTTTCCACCCTGGTCTTGGTTCTTGTTTTCTTGCCCACTTTCGAATATTACGTGCTGGCCAACGGGGCGCATGAGTAATGCGAGCACATTGTGCACACAGAACTCGATTTTGGAATTGAAGTTTTGCCCTGTTGTCTGTTTCTGTGGCGTTTCCTTATTACAGCAGCCCACTCTGCAATGCGAATTTCGTTGAGCAGATTTCCATTAATGGTCACTCGCCCTGCCCTGCTTTTCCTTTGTTTTCAGCTCGGTGGCAGCAAATATGAGCAGGAAAAACTCGAAACAATGATGGCACAGACCCACTAGCTACACAGAAAATAATGGTTAGATCTTTAAGAGGCAATTGTTCTTAAAAAAGTTATTTATTTATATGTATCCTAACTATCCCAGTGGTACAAGATATTCTTGGTGGTCACTTTTAAGTATAATTTGAACCTTAATGACCTTATAAATTTTATTAAAAGGGGGTTAATACCTATCTAATTATCTCGCTGGCTGTAAGAAAATTTAAATACCACATTATTTAGATATAGGGCCCTTAGATTACCATCTGGAATGCCATAGTTTTATTTCCTGTGCAGTGGACAACTAAATTCCGTTGAAATTTCATTTCGCTCGCCCTGCATTGGGTTTTCTTTTTTCTCTGGACTTGGTTTGTTTCACATTTATATTCATTTGTTTTCCGTTTTATTTACCCAGCTCAACCGCAGCAACAAGAACAACAAACTTACTATACGGGTGTGTGCATGTGTATTTAGGTGTATGTATAATTTTCACAAAAAGCCGGGGGGAAAATTCTGGCATTAGAAATTTTTGGTAGCACCAGCGACGCGAAGCAAATTCATTTTCCAAGTTATCGTCGAATATATATTTTTCCTACGGCTGCTGGAAAATGTAGAAACCCCAAACACGATGACCAAGTTTGTGGGCCCCAACTAATTAATTGGGTATTTGTTTGGCTTTACTGGGCGGGGAGTTGGGCAATATTTTTAGGATACTCCAGGGAAATAGAAAAAGGATCAGCCCTGGGTCGTAAGGGGGAGGATGGAATTTAAATTAAATATTTTCCGGGCTTCTCCGATTGTACTTTTAACTTCCTGGGCGCTCATTTCATTTGTATACACACATTTGGTTTCCTTAATAAGAAAATTCGAGCGTTGTTTGTTTTAATAATAATGAAATTATAATAATTGTTAGAACTACCTTTTGTTTATAGATTGCTAAACAAATCTTGTATTTATTTATCTCTTTGAACAAACCTTTCATAAAACGTTAATTATCCATAATAGAAGATCGAACACTTTCGAGCTCACATTTCAACGTGCAACAAAAGTTATTTGGGGGAACTTCTTAAGCACCATCAAATACTGCGTCCTTGTTCATTATTTCCAACAACTTTAGAATGGAAAACTTTAGAGCGACAAAAACCGGACAGCCAGCAAACTGTGCTCAAGATTTCCGCATCTGCCTGGGACAAGGGAAAGTATTGCTAATTGCAGTTTGTCCACAGGGAAGAAGCAACAAGCTGCCTGTCTACGCTCCAGTGTCCTTCAATCCGCATCCCATCCAGGCACCCAGAAAAACCAACCCACCCACTCAGTCTTGACCACCGAAAAGTTGGGCAAGTTACCGCTGTAATGTGGCCAAAGTAGTGCCGGTACTGAAGACTCTTGTGGGGCTTTTTACTTCGGTTACCCGTAGAACGTAGAACATATAGTATATGCTATAGGGTATATGACACATCTTTGCATTTTTTATTGAATGCCACCTGTGGGAATTAAACACATATTATTTTAAACTGTTTTATCATGATTTTGCGGCTTATTCCTGTAATCTTATTTTGCAACTAGCCAGAAAGTCTCCTTGGGGCCATCTTAGTGCTTGCCAAGCCAGTGCCAGGAATCTTATAGTCGGTTCACACGATTAAAGCCTGCTTACTTGTTATCCGTCGAGTATTTAACTTTTTTTTGGATGTGGAAAACCGCAGGAAAGTAGGAAAAGCAGCGGAATGGCAACAAAGAGTGCCGGCACTTGCCCGCCGGCTGTGGGGTGGGAGTAGCGTGCTTTGCCGTAAAAATGCTGTCGCTGTCCGGACTTCTGGGCATGGAAAGCGGCCAAGGGGGGTCGGAAAAAGGGAAGGGGGTCCTGGCTGCTGTTGCTTTGAACTGCCTCTGCCGCTCTTACCGCCTTCACCGTGCCCACCGCTGCTACTTTCTGTGACATTTTTGCAGAAGGTTTTTGCATTCGTGCAACTTTTTGTGCTGCACTGCGTTTTACGGGGGAAACACAACAGATAGGGGGTGAGAATGGGGGGCGGTCAGCTGGCTGCCTTAAAGTTTGCGTGCCCGTTAATTTTGTTTGCACTCGCGAAGAGTGTGAAAATTTATTCTAAGCTCCCGCCGGCTCTAATTTCTGTGGTCTGCGCCGCATAGTGGGCCCAACTCAATTGATTTGGCATTCAGTAAATAAGCCAAGAATATATTTTTAAAAGTAACTTTCTTACACTTAAATATTGACATCAATACATTAGCTAAAGCACCAAAAATTCTGTAATCTTCGTGCTTAAAAAGTATTAAAGTTTGTTTAACTTTCAATCTTAAAAAAGTAATGTTACTTATACTATTTTTTTAAGGGTTTCAAAATATTTTTCAAATGCTCAATATTTATTTTTAGGCATTTATTTATTTTAAAAATTTTGCAATTACTTTTGGTTTTGTCCCAGTGTGCTCGGCAGAAATCGTGCGTGCGGCAAAGTTTTCCCTGCGCGTCGAAAAGTATGCAAATTATTAGGAAAGTTTTACACATTTTTCACTGCTCTTTTGCCGGCTGCCACTGCGTTTCTCACATTTGACAATTTCCAAATCCTCGATGCCACATCTTGAGCGGCAAAGAGTAAGAGGACCTAAGTGCGCACGAAAGTAGGCTAAATTATTAATGTTCCCCACTAGCCATTTCCTGCTGCCCTTAGGAAACACACAAGGAGTCGCAGGCTGGCCAACAGCAGACGTCAGGCCCGGTGCCGAGGGCCCATCACATCCTTCTTGTGTTCGCACCCACACTGGAAAACAAAGTGGTTCACTTTAAATTGGTCCTAAAAAGTTAGTTTAGCAATTTTCAAAGAAATATAATATATAAATAAGACCTTTTGATTTTTAATGTATATATTTATATATATTTATAAATTTATATAAAGACTTTAAATGTGTACCCTAAATCATAAATCCCACTTCTTCTAAGTCGTAAGAAACATTTTTTTAACAGCAATACTCGGTTTTTAATTGAAAAGTTCTTGAGTTTTGCTTAGTGTGCCTTTCACTCTCCGACAATTTAATGCCCGGTTCTTGACATTCGGCCGGACCCGGCCTGCCCATCCGATTTAGGTGTGTCCGGGGCCCCCTAACCACCCACTGGCCATCCTTTGGGTGGCCACCCACCCATGTGGGTGGTGCAATTTGTCAGTTTCCCACTCGACCTCGCCCGTCCTCGGTCCTCTGTTGCGGAAATTATTATTTTGTTTAATGATTTGTGCTTAGTTTCGTAATTGAGACTGTGAAAGGGATGCTGGCGAGTGGCAAGGACAGGGAAAAAGGACTCTGCTCTTGACCCACAATGGAAAATGGGGGGTGGCGAAACGTGGGAAAGTGGAAAACTATTGGTACAAAAAGTTGCTGTTGTTTTCCTCTTTGCCTTTTCGCTGTGAGGACAAAACTCATTCCAGCATGAACGAAAAGTGAAGAGAAAAGATTAAAAATTCTATTCATAAATTTCGTTGGCATCGAAAATATTTTGAAACCATCGTTCGGAGCAGAAAGTTCATTGTCAATTGATTTCGCAGCCAAGCGGATCCTGAAACCGAAGGACCTTTGTAGCATTTCTCCATTATTAAGCGAAAGTATTTTGTGCTGGCCGTTTTGTACTTGACTCGGAATGCTGTGAGAGGAATTTTGTTGGCAAACTAAAACTAAATGGCAAGGAATTTACCAGGGAATATTTCAAAAGCCTGTGCTATGGGGATTTCAATATTGTATTTTGTACTTGTGCATTTTATTTAGGCTGGCACACTTAGGCTTAACTTTACAATTTAGTGGTGAAGTTTTGCAGTTATTTTCAAAACAATTTGTTTTTTTAATATTTTTCATGATATTTAATACATATTGGTTGCATCGCTTTGGGCTGCAGAATAATTAATAACGTCAGGGGTAAAATTAAATAATTACAAGGGCAGGCAGCTTTGATTGGAAGGGCCTTTAATACAAATTGCTGATCGTCGATGCATTAAGTTGACGCCCATTTGGTCGAATAATTCAATTAAAAATTAAATGCAGCCATAAGCAATATACAGATGCATTCAAAAGCGGGCAAAAACCTTCGCTGTGGTTAAAGCTTATAAACGAAACGCAATTGTAGAACGAGGAGACTCAATTTAAACGCACCCACTACATAATTATTTTGCCTGTGTGTGGGCATGCGATGAAATCCATTTATCAACGACATATTAAATGCGAAAATTCCATATTTTATGAAACAATAACCAATGCCAACGCATCTGTAACTGCGACGGCGGCAGCAACAAGAAAGCGGGCAAATTAAATGTGGTTTCCAATTAAAACCGGAATGAATGCGACAGACAATTGCCGGATCCCAGGGAACTGTGAAAAGTTTTCCAAAAGCTGATTGAAAATGCCCTTTTCGACGCACGAATCAGGATGGAAAGCAATTCGACCAATATATAATTATCAATTTATATGTAATCTACAATTGCCATTAAAATTGTTCGGTAATTTATAGCAGTGAAGTGCTTCTTACTATAAAACTGCACGATGCTTTCATAAATAAGTGTATTTTATGCGTTTTAAGCCTACTTATGCGTAAGTAGTTAAAGTTTAAAAAAACATGTTAGGTTAATTTAAAAAGATGTTAGTGTGCGGTTAAATAACTATATTTTTATAAGCTTTTTGGTATATAAGTCCTTTTCGAGTGAGAAAACTATCTCTATAGGTTTAAACGGGCTTAAAATATTTAGCGAAAGTCTAAAATGTGTTTTACCTCTAACCATTATTCACTTCATTAGCCATGGCAATTTTGGGGAATAGGTTCTGCATTTTTCGGCATTTTGTTTACACTTTCGCATGAATGCAGTTTGTGTGCCTGAAATGCCCAGAAGCGTGAAAATAAAAATGCATTGCCTAGTTTTCGGGGCGCACTGGCCTCCATTTTGCCCCCATTTTCCTTTTGGTCTTTGCATGCAGGTTTCCGCTTCCGGAAAAGCGTTCTCCGTGGTAGAAAGCTACTCAGTGGATGCGCTCAAATTAATTCAATTTAACCTGAAGCCGAATCCTCCGTGCTCCGCATTCCGGATGATAGGCGTCTATTTGGCTTAGGACTTGAATCACCGCTCGACGGGCTGGCAGTAATCGCAAGATAGTTGCGGTCTGCTGGCAGTGCTGCCAAGTTTGGTAAAGAGTAAACATTTTATAAGACATGAATGTTAAATAAATTCTTAAAATATCTATACAACAAGAATTGGTGAACTTATATATAAATAAAACAACTTTTTGGTGGTTTGAATTAATGATTTTGAAGAAAGAATTTTCATTTCCCATCAAATAAGTACATTTGAAGTCCTTAGGATAAATAATAATATTCTGAATTTGAGAAATGATAATATAGTTTTTAAGAAAAAACGCATTTTAAATTACCGGACTTTCTTTTTCAAATAACCGCAAAACTCCTATTTAAAATCCGACTTGGCAGCACTGGTTTTGGGATGGGCACTCAGATGTACGCGAGCAGCGCGTGTTTACTCACTTAGGTAACATCCTTCGATCCGGCGCTTTGTCTGAGCCCGGCAAATGAAGCGGAAGAACTTCACGTGCCGCCATACAAATCGAAAATCAATGCCAGGAAGTCGGAGGACGGCGAGTCTGAATCCAAGATGTCCTTCCTTCGACGGCCTCTCAACCCCTTAAAGCCGCCGTCCCATAAACCGCCGCTCGAGCTCTGAAGTGGCCTTCGAGGCCTTTTCCTGGGCTCGCCTTCAATTGGTCGGCATATTTACCAACAACAGCCCGTTCGGCTGGAATGGCAGGATAATAAGAATGGCTGCGGTATCGGAGTGGCGAGCTCTCCACAGACAACTGGGCACAATGACAGGATATTCGGGCAGAAGGCTCGGCGCTCGAGTGGAATCTTCCACTGGAGGATCCTTGAGCAAAGGGAAACTTATGTGGCAAACGAATATGCAGTGCCACTGCGCAAATATTCACGACATATTTCCTTATTTACTGCCATGTGGTTATATATAACTCATACACAGCGCTTTTCGAGTTAATGAGGCAGAAAAATGAAAACTGCTTTAAATTCCTTTACAGTTACAACAACATCTCGACTGATAATAAAAGTAAGAGGATTGGAAAACTATGAATTAAATATTCATTTTTAAAGACATAATAAATAATATATATATATGGAGGAAATCACTTTAAAGGGCATTAAATTGATTTGGAATAAATAAAGATCTTTCATGTTACATAGAAATACCCATACAAATTAAGTGTTAATCATGACCCTGTGTTCCTTTAATTTTTAAAAACAAAGAGTAGTAACTTCCAAAAACTTCCACTGTGCTGTCTGACTTTTTGAGCATTATGAATTGACTTTCCCCAATGAGAATGCGTGGCCGAGGGGAGATAATAAAATTTAAATTTTTAACGCCAGGACCCTTTCTTTTAGGCTCTCACTTTTCCACTTTCTCCCATTCTTGCGGCTTCTCTTTCCCTGTGTTTAAAAGGTGTGCGGTGTGGCAATGCCTTACGTTTGCATAGCTTTGCATAATAGTTTTTACAGCTGCTTTAAAGGCATTGCCACCCAAATGGGTGGTACACTAGAAAAAATAGTTGTGTTTTTGCAATCACTTCTAAAGTTTTTATTTTGAAAGTCAAGAATGAATTACTTTATCTGAGTTCTCCTAGTTTTCGTTTTTAATCAGCTACACTTAAAAATTTTTTAAAGAATTTCATTGTATATCAGTTTATATCTCAGAACTCCTTTAGCTTTTTTCCCCTGTGTGGGAACACTTTCCTTTGGCTTCGCTATGTAAGCGGATTGATCCCCCGCCTCCGCCCTTGCCCCCGGCGGACCTCGCGTCCTTATTCAGTTTTCACTGTAATCATGTTGCCTGGGTGTGTTTGTGTGGGTGTTCGAGGTGGGAGTGTGTGTGTATTTACCGTAATTCAGCTTACAGCTTCGGAACAGGTGAGTGTTGCATAAATTTGCAAACATTTTGCAAGTCAGCATCAACTTGCCATCTGTCGGCAGTGAGGCAGCCAAGGAGTTCCGCAAATATTCACTGAGATGATCATTTTGAAAATCATAAACCACACAACGATGTTTTTTTTTTGTGTGAAATTTCATTATAAGTTTTTAAACATTTTAATTTAGGTTATCAACCTATATTGTTATTAAAAGCCATGTAGTTTTAGAAATGTCCCATAGAAAACACTTCTTTATTAAACTGATAAAAATTAAAGGAGTTAATTTTTAGATAATTAAACTACTTTTTAAAAGCCAAATAATTTTAAACATTAATTAGGCAATACTCTGAATTTCAAAAAATATCTAGACAGTTTTTTGATTTAAAAGAGGAATAGAAAAACACGCTTTTAAATGTATATTGCATGAATTTTATAATATTATATATGCTTTTATATTTATATTATATATTATATTATTTTATAATATTTTCAAGACAATTATCTACACTTAAAATTTTATTTCATAGAATAGTTAATTTGTAAACACTTCCAAACAGAACTTTTGGGAACATTTTAAAGTATACGAACCCCTTAAATATCATTTTTCCTCTCGCCACTGACTAAAAACAGAGGTCTACCTTTAGAGTCATCACCGTAGTCGCAGTCATCAGCATCCCATCTTCAGCATCATCATCCTCATCGTCAGCATTTGCAATGCGGGGAAGCCGGCAAACAACGCGAAAGTCGCAGGTTGCAGTAGAATTGATTTTACCCCTTAACGATGTGCTACGCGGTGCCGGTTATCCGGCCTGCCCCAAGACCCCCAACAACCCCTACGTTGCACAACAGCCCCTTCCTTCGGAAACTCGGAGCTTTGCAGTTGCATGTGCAACATCAACGGTAACAACAGTGCGCACAACTTCGCCTCCTGGCAGACATCGCAAGTCATTTTTCACGTTCCGTTTTGTAAGATGGAAAACAGTGGAAAATTTTGTGATTGGAATAATAGAATAGAAATATTATTGTGCTGGCAGTAGAAAAGTAAGTCCCAATTGACTGTGTATTTTCGCAGAAAGTGCTGTAATGAAGAAAACAAGATTGAATAAGGTGGGGAAAGTAAACAAAACACGTAAAAAGACCTAAACGGTAACCAGAGTTGTGGTCTAGGAAAAGAAACTAAAATATATCCAACCAAAATATACTTTCCTTCCCACTGTGACGCACGTAGGAACGAAGTTATGAAAAATATCCCCCTGTCAAGTCACGGTTTTTCCATAAAAAAACCCAGTTTTTTATGCGACTCTTACTTTCTGCCGCTGGAATTTTCCGCCAACGAACCGCTGAACACACAGAGTTATTGAAAATATGATTTGAAATTCAATTGTCGACCACGTGACTCGATTGTTGCGACAGGGCGCTGCAGTCAATGAAATCGAAAATCCATGTTAACCCGATGATGGAGTGAAAGCGAAATAAATAACAAATGTAAAAGCCCCGACTTTTGTTCCTGTCGCAGTCACAGGAAAAGGCTCCGCCTCATCAATCACTGCTCCTGAGGATGCGAAGGGTTGAAGATTGCATCTGATGGATGCAGGCATTCTTCTGAATCCCCCTCGCAATTAGAGACTCGGAGATGTGTGCACGAATTCTAAATGTTTGCGGACTCGACGTCGACCCCTTGTGCAAAGGAGCTGGCCAGGATAAAGTGAGCAAATTGATGTGAAAATGCAAGTGATTCGATTTTTCATGTCCAGACAAGCAGCCCGGTCCGCCCAGGACTCGCCTTGATTGTCGTCCTTGACGTTGATTTGATGAATTATTGATTTGTTTGATTAATCGTCGGGTCGGGTGGCTGGCAGGCCGTCTGGATTCCTTACGATGGCAAACAGGTCCTGCACAGGAAAAAAAACAATCGAAATCTTAAAACCCATTTTAATATATAAAGTTTTATAGATAATACACTATAAGGATTATATAACTTTTTAATATCCTTGCCTTGAAAATTTATTAACCACTTTTTATTAACCACTTTTTTAATAGTATAAAGACAGCCTTAGCATTCAGAATTCCTAAATTTTACGGATTGTTATTTTCCTTAATTTTGTTTTCAAAGAGTTTCTAGTTTTTTTTAAAGGTCGTACTGCCATTTATGAGGCCCCGTTTTAATGGTCCAACAAGAGTTGGCCAATTAAGCGCACAATCGAGTGCTAAATGCAGTTTTATTTATTTCAAAGAAAGTAAAAGTGCACTCGACCCACAGCGAGATTCGAATCCTTAAGATCCCGTAGCTCCTCTGGCCCATTAAGGTCCCCATCTCCGGACGCTGTCGAGCCGTTAAAGATAAATGGGAATGGGGGAAAAAGAGATGAGGAAAGGCAACGAAATGAAGGGAACGAAGAAAAATGGGACGGAGCAAAAAGTGCGGGAAATATGAAAAACAACGGAGGCAGCAATTTGCAGCAAGGACGTACAGGACATGCCACAACAATGGCCCTGTTTGTCCGCGTGGACGTGCCCGCAGGTTGGGGGCAAGGAGAAGGGTTCGACGGAGGCCGACCCAAAAAGTTACCCAACGTCGGACAAGTGTCAAACATAACGGACGGCGAAAGAAAGGACTGGGCCAGGACCACGCCCCCGAAAACCACCCATTGAATTCTGTGGATAAACGGATGCGATGGTAAACATTATCATACTTCGTGACATTTAAGGTTTCCTGTGCAAAACTTAAGCGGCAAGTCACGGGAAGTAAATGTTTTAATGTTAAAAAATATACAAAAAATTAATCCTATTAAAAAAACGAGATTTACGTTACTCATTAATGGGAGTGCGAGGGAGATGGAGATATGCAAGCAAGAAATCAGCTTTTTCCGATATTGCACACTTTATTTGCTTATAACTTTTGAATGAATAAACTGACTTAAGCAATTTTTGGTATGTAGATAAGTATAAATAATCAGAACAAAATCCCATTTAGACTGCTACTAAAAAATTGCGAGCGAAAGACAGACAGACAGCTAAAATAAACTAAAGCTGCGCCAGAATCTTTGTAGCATTTTATAGTAGTAGTTTTATAGACAAACAGATGGATTTAGTATACCTTTTACTCTAAAAATATTGAATTTAAATGTATATAAACAAAATACTAATCTTACTCAACATAAAGAATTTAAATTGGCTCAGGGCCTCGAATTTTACACATATTTCTACACATTGTTGCAAAATTTGTATGCAAATTTTACCTTATATTCCTACATTGTAACAAATGTTCACATTCCACTTACCCACACCGCAGGGAAACCTCTTTAAAAAACCATCCATCCATCCATCCACATGTGACTTTGTGGTTTGGGGCAACGAGTGCATGAGTAAACGAAAATGTTACAAAAAATTGAGCAGAACACATTAAATGTAAATCAACATTAGCCACGACATTATGATTATGCTGATGGACAGAAACATTTGGGCGGCTACCGGAGAACATTAATCAAAATCATAAACGTGCCCCGCCAGCCGGTCGAGAGAATGCCGAAGGGGGGGTTCCTCTGCGGGGAAAACGATGACCTAATGTTCAATTTTTATTGCCCCCAACCGAAGAGAACCGAAATGAATCGATTCCTTAATGTATGCGGAGGTAGGAGACAAGCAAAACACAGCAGGGACCCCCGAACCCAAGCCAGAACCCACGGAGGACAGTTCGATAACTCGTATGACATTTGCCATTCGCCTCCATGGATGATTAGGCAGGCACACCGAGGCATACATTATGTATCGCCTGGGTTTCCCCCGTCCCACTCCCCGGGCAATCAGTACCAGCGGAGGACAGAAAACGCCACCCCCCCAAAGGTAAGTGGGCCAATTTTGCTGACTTGTCACTTCCGGTCAACTGGCTCTGAATGCCTCCACCTAACCAACCGAGATATAAATCTTTTAGCAGGCTGGGAGGATAAATGTGCCTCGTTTCTCCCCAGCCCCAAGGGGAATGCGAAGCGTTGGCAATCTGTGAAATTTGCAGATGCCGTTGAATGCGCATGAAATTAATGAAATTAGACGAGGCCAATGAATTTCCCCGTTGTCAATAATTCGCCATCACCTACGTATTATTCATAACCGACCATCGACGAATAACTTGGCATAATATTCCTACTAACTATATGTATGCTGGGCCAACAGGGAAAGGGTCGTTCCACAGCCACATGGCTTATTCGTGACAGTTTATGAATCTGTAAGTGATTTTTATTCGATTTTATCGACATTGCAGCTGACACGTCCTCGAACTTATCCCCCCATTAGACCCCTCGGCAACAGTTGCCAAAAGTTGTAGAGTTATTTTAGACTTGGCACATTATTGAGGGCAATTTAAATTTCATAAAAAATACTACTCAAGGACAGTCCAACATTTTAATTTGACTGTGAAAATATATACCATTTTGATGCCTAAAATGTTACAAGACTGTTGAATCGCTTCATAAAATATAAAACTCAAAAACCAAACAAATTTTGATTTAAGAGTAACTTCAACTTGCATTTTTTTGCCTTTATAATAAATTCAAATTTGTGTGGCTTTTTCTACAGGCCTTGAGAAAATGAAATTGTATTTGAACCTGTCAAATGAAAGTCAAGTGAACGGGCCTCAAAAAACCTACAGTTTTTCTTTCTTTGACATTAAAGCGTCCTGCAGCTTAGGCCCTGACCTGTGACATGGGGCAATTTAAAGCTTGCTTACTAGTCAAGCCGTTAAAAGCTCCTCAAAAGGCCTGGCCTTGGCCATTAGCCTCCGGTTCAAACGGCTTTCGCGCTGCGTCAGCTGGCCTCTGGAACAAATGAACTCATTTGTTCTAATTTAATCTTATTACATGGAGATTTATTGCCTTGCGCATGATATGGCAACCCTTTCTGGACGGATCGACCTTTAAAAGACCGGAACCCCCCAAGTTGAGTTCAAAAGAGCTGCGTTTGAGCCGGGGAATTCGGCAGCTCGGGACTTCGGTCGCTCGAAGGCAGTTGAAAAAGCGATTCAAGTGAAAGTGCTCGAAAGTTAATTATGATTGATTGAGTGCCATCGAAGGCGTCAGGGGCGGGGGAATTGATTTTCGCGACTGCCGCCATTCGTACATTTTACAGCCGAGTGTAATTGACAGACAAACATTGCGCATACGCACTGTTGATCGAATTTTAAAGAAACTGGCGTGTAAACGACTTTGCCAGCCGGCTGGGCGCCAAAACTCCCAACTAAACTGCGAGTTTAAGTGGGGTTGGGTTTTGGGTTTGGGTCTGGGTTTGGGCCATCATCGTCAGCATCAGGCGGCAATAAAACGAGTTACGGTTTACGATTCCCCTGCGATTTGCACAGGCAAATATATCTAAACGATAAATAATTAAAAATAGTACAACTTTAATGAGCATCGGGTGCCATAAAAACAAATTACCAACAGCACGAACTGTGGCACAAATGGAATTTCAAATATTAGATGTTGGTTGGGCTAGTTTATAGAAGTCACTCAGGAAAATATTCGGATGATACAAATGAAATAAACATTGCTTATAAAATTAAAAAAAGTTTAGTAAATAAATTTAATCCATTTCAGTGGTAATCATAGCGCAGAATAACCTAATATCTAACTCAGATAGCGATGAAAGTAGGATAATAATCTTTATCGCTATAAAAGTTTTTTTGTATGCTTTTTTGGTCTCCTTTAAAGTAACTATAGTCTTTCCTTTCACACTGCCTTTCAGTGCGATTTATTCCGAGTGAGAAGCTCCCATTTGGACACCGGCAGTTTATCTTGGTTCCTAATGAATTGAGATGAGTGGGTTATGCTCCTGACAGGATTGCAGTTTGTTAGTTGCACCTCCCTTCAGACACCTCGCCCCCTTAACCCTCTGCAGCCCACTGTGTAAATAGGAGCAACCTTGTGCCAACTGTTAGTGTGTGCAAGTGCCTGTGGATGGATGTGTGCGTATGCTACTATTTGTATTGTCCTGCTTACCAGTTTTTGGCATTTGAGCAGCTTACCATGGGTGTTCTGGGTGGTGGCATGTGGGCAGGGAAATCCCCAGGAGGGGAAACCATCTTGTGGCGGCACAGTGGGGTCGGGGGGCGAGAATCTCGAACATTCCAGCACTGATTTATTTGCTAGGCAACCAATTACGCCAGACGTATTCACAGATACGAATTCCTACTAGTTTGATTGTTGCTTCGCAAGCCCTGTAATGTAATTACAGAGTTGTAAATACTAGTAATGTGTGTCCAATGAAACGTAAACAAAATTAAATTACATTCAATTTGGGCAGCAGTCTATGAAATATTTCGGTTGTTTCAATAGTTTCGGTTGCTAAAGTATCTGATTTCTGATAATCCAATCAAATTGATTATGTGAGCTGAAATAATATGCATCATAATACATGTTTAAAAATTGATAAGTGAAATTAAACTAATTGTAGCTTTTAATTATATCAGGGCATAGAACTTTATTAATATGCTTGTGTGCACCCACAGAATGAGAAGTACTATGCAATAAAATGTTATTATAAAATTAAATTTTAAAAATTTTATATACAAAATAATTATTATTGTGTATGTGCATATTTGTATTTATTTACATGGGAATTTTCTAGTAATTAAATATGTTATATTCCTTCGACTGTTTTTCCGTCCGCACTTTAAAATAAAAGTAGGATTTCAAACCTAATGTGTCCAAAAGTATGCAGTTTATAAAGGCCCTGTGAACAAAATCAATCATCAAAAGATATTGTTGCATACTGTTAGGGTCCCAAAAAATCACATTTCAGAGATACTCCAAAACCCTGGAGATATGTGTGGCATCCAGGGGGATATTTAAATAAAAAGTCGTTAGTTTAATTATAAACTTCCAATCAATTTCCCGATCACAGCCCATTGTGCGACAGGAACTAATCTGCTTGGGCCACCTGCCACTTGGTCCTTCCCTCGACTTTCGTTTTTAATGGCATCCCTCCGTCTCTGTCGGAGTCTCGGCATCTGTCTCTTTCTGTGGATCCAGACATGGACATGGATGTCTGTTCCGAGGGCTGTGCCTGCGATTGTCGCTTCGCCGGGCCATGGTAATTTATGTGCAGCAATCTAAACTCATTTAGCACGCAGCGAGGCGAATATGTGGCCAGACACTGAGCCGCAATGCCGGCTGAAGCCCCACAGCCCCACCTCCGACCTCTGACCACGATCCTTTGACCCCCATTCCCATGGGGGTCTCATCCTCTCGTTCTGCAATAGGCAAAGTTGGCGCTGTTTGTCCTTAAATTGGCTTCGGCTGCTGGCTGTGCAAGAGCCGAGATGGCAGTGCATCCGCATCCTCCACAATCGCATTCGGTGGCACTTGGTGACCCCGATCCAGCCCGCTCCCGCTGGAATGAACTTATCCTGTTGACACTTGGCTTTGTTATTTAGGCGAACCGCAACCGCACATCTTTGTAGTTTGCTGGTTCGGCGGTTACCCGCCACTTCAAAAACACACTTACAGCCAGAAAAACAAATATTTGTGTTGAATCATTTAAATGACATTTAATACGAATTAAATAAGGAGAGATATTATAATTAATTACTAAATAAAAATGTATTTAGTACATACTAAGTAGTAGTTAGAAGATTATCATAATTATCAAAAAAAATTAAGGTGCCGCACAAATTAAATGCCATTTTAGGCGTCTAAAAGTATGCTGTGAATAAAGGAAGGACTTTAAAACCATTAAACAGCGCGCCTAAAAGATTTTGTTGCACACTTTTAGATATCTAAAAAAATGAAATCTAAGAGTGATTTCAAATCATACAACTTGGAATGTCTGAAAACCTCAACGGATTTTTTATAGAATTCTTAAAACCAATTTAAAAACCAAATACATTTCCTGAGATAAGCAATTTATTACTTTACAACTTTTGACCTGTTCCTTCAATTTCCTTAAATCTAAATAATCCTCAAAGTACCCTAAATAGTAGTTAATTAAAAAATAGATTAAGGCCATTTTGGTGTGTGTGTACACAAGTTACCTAGTTTGCACTCTGCTGATTCTTCGGAGCCCCCTGAACTTTCACCCCCTTGCCACAAGAGGCAGCTGTTGCTCATTTCCTTCGACATTTGCATCACAAGCCACACAAAATCAACAGACAAACAAAAGGTAAACATAGACAGCCGCACACTCGCACACACAAGACACTCACACATGCCCACCGAGCATTCATATTTATTAAAAGCATTCGTCCTGCGGTTGGCAGACCCCGCTTATCCACTCTCCCACTTTCCCATTTCCCCGCCTTTTCCCTCTTGGCGTCGTCGACAAGCTTTTCATTTCAGTCTTAATTCCTTTTGAATAATATCTACCACTTAAACTTACAAAGCTTCAAGACCGCACATGACACAGGCACAAGCTCAGGCACATAGGCATGCACACTTATCACCAAGTACAATTGTCGTGCGCGTTTTGTACTACAGGACATGGGCGTAGTAAGCTGAAGGGGGTTGATTTTTATGGGTTAACATAGATATTTCTGCTCTCACTGCTAAAATTTTTAGATGTGCTGTTGTAATTCTCTCAAAAAACAAAATTTCCATGGCTTAGTAAAAATTACGCATACGCCACATAATCCAAATAGAATTTAATTAAAAAATTCCCTCTTCCCCCTTTAAATTTCTTTAATAAGTAGCTTTACTGGAATAATAGTTGTATATTTTCATTCATTTTTATTATCAAATTTTTAGGGGAGAACTACATAAGATACCAAATCTTTGTACTAACATTTAAGATAATATCACTCATACGCGATGTGGGTCCTGAGTATTTAATGATAATATCACTCATACGTCATGTGGGACCTGAGTATTTAAAATCGATTGATGGATACAACGTAATTAATACCAATAAAATGATACTAAAATAATAATAACAACATATTATATTAATATTCTCCCTCATCCCATTCAGTACACCCCCATCTCATAAAACAAAGTGCTTTTTGCACATATGTAAGTACCCACCATTGACTTCTTTTGTTCGTCTTGCCAGGGCTTTTCTGAATGTATAAATTCCGGCTGGATCTGCAGTCTTCCAATTATTAGCGGTCTACATATTTGTTGTCATGTGTTTTCCATATTTGATGCCATCTTGAAAACATTTTTGCCCCCACATTTGCCGCGATTTTGTGTGTCTGTCATTGCCTCAATGTCAACATTCAAGTCAAAGAGGACCGCAGGCCAAATGTGTATCTCGAATTAATTATGGTTGTCACCGCGCAAAGTGGCGAAGCATCTGCGGTGGGAGGCCGACCTTCAATGTATCTGCGGCATAAGACAAACAGAAAAACAGCTCAGCCGCGGGCTACGTGTTCTGTGGATACATGTGATTATTTGGTTAGTTAGTCGGGATTAGCATAAGAAGTCAGAGGTCGCGGCAGCTGTGGTTTATATTTGTCATGTCACTCCTGTGATTTAATTTTAAGCTTATGCAACTACTTATCTGGAAAAAGGTTACCAAAATTCTGATAACATAAAGCATTTCAATTTTAAAGATACAAACATATCTAAATTGTAGGGCTTTCGGAATGCTTAGTTGATTGTTTGTCATACTGCAGTCATTTCGAAATTATAACACCAAAAGCCATCAGAATTTTTCTGACAATGAAAGCATGTGTTGGATTATTATCAAAAATTCTCTTGTTTTTCCTAGCTGCACATGGAATACGAAATTATTCGTGAATAGAGATGTTCTTTGGGAATACAACATATGCCATGACAATGAATTATTAAACTGCATTCGAGAGAGCTGTGACATGACTTTTGCAAATGGCATAGAATTAATACTTCTGTGTGTGAGGGCATCCTTTTCAAAGGCTGCTCTGGACTGTATTCAATACACTGCACTGGGTGAGTCGTCAAAAGAGGCGACGTGCAGCGTTTTCAATTTCCCGCCATCGGCAGTGACGGTTTTATCTGCCGCCCGACAGGAGCAGTTCGTAGTGGGCCAGTGTATTCCAGCAGATCGCATGTCATGTCCGATGCCAGCTTTCTGATGATTACTTGTGCTGAAAGGTAAACTTATGGACAGCAGCTGCAGCAGGGAAGGATGTGCCCCACACGCACAGCGGAGTGGCCTCCTGGTCGAGTGCATCCTTGCAGCGCTGGGCGGGACATACGCCCACCTGCACACGCATAACCGTTGGCAGAGCAACAAGAACGCCTGTCCTAAGGGCAAAGGCCACTGCGAGGGCAGCTCTGTGGGTATCGAGTGGAAAAGAACCTTCTGCTTGTTAATTAATTCTTAGCTTAGCTGGTGGTGGAAACAATTGGGGATTTCCCGGATAATAACCATTTTATTTGGAAATGTAAGTACTCGCCTTTAGGCATCATACACAAGAACAAAAATGTCAAAATCTTATACTAAAAACAAAAAATATAAATAACTTCAGCAATCAATTTAGTAATATGTACTTCAGACATCTATCTAATTTTCTACTTAAAATAATATTTTTGGAAAATTCTTGAAGAAGATGATGTTTTTGTGACCCAGATTGGTCATTCTTAGATATTACTGGGTAGTATTTACAAACTAGATTAAAGTTTACACCCAAACTAATTCACAGAAAAGGCCGCAAACAATGCCTAATTCTTTAGAAAACAATTGCTCAAAATGCTTTTATTTCTTGGGCACACTTTGTGCCCTCGGTTAATGGGATTTGGCGAAAAACTTGTCTGCCTCGATGTGCAAACGTTGGCAGATTCACAAAGTGAAAGCTTAAAATGCCCAGGCTTTTTGGTTTTTTATTTATTCGCTGGGCCTACCCTCGGTGTCCTGCGGAAGTGGAAGGGCGTACGCAGTGTGTGCAGGACATGTTTGCCATGTCCTGCGGCCAACTGGCTGTCGATGCGAATATTTCATAGGAAAAACAACTTTGACCCTGTGGTACACGAGGCATCCCAATTGTTTGGCCAGCCCCGCCCCTCCTTTCTTTAATTAACCACTGACCACCAGTTGCTGGCCCGTGTGTGCGAGTGCCAGTGGACGACGCCCTTGGCGAGTACGTGCTAATGTAATCCCCGTCGTTTTAATTACAAAATTCCACAAGGTCCTCGGCCATTTAAGCGTCGGCTGCGGAGCCAAGTGGCCGAAAGGATAGGCAGCCAGTCACAGAGACGGCTCACAGAGACGGCTCACAGAGACAGCTCAAGATCCCCCATTTAATTCACTTTCTACAGGCCTCGTAAGGCTAACGTAGCATGTCAGTACTCCAAAATAAGCACGTCGAGAAAAATATAGTAAACATCATATATATTATCAATTGTACTTAAGTATATATTTCAAATTAAAAGGAGAATCAGTAACGCTTTAAATCCTGAAAGCCAGGAACATCATTATTATTTTCATTATTGTTCTGATATTGCCTGGGTAGTACTGATCCAAAGATCAAAAGTATGTTTTCAGTATAATTATATGATTTGATTTTAATAATTTATTTAACAAGAAAGCGAGATAAGGTATTTTTTGGTGAAAACAAAAAGATAGTTAACTTTCAAGTAAAACTCTTTTTGAAAGTGATTTTTTTTTATCCTATAACCTTTTTTTGCATTTATTTAATGTTTTGTGATTAAAAAACCCTATTCCAATTTTTCATGGATTGTATTTTTAATCCTGATGTAGCACAATGTTTTTTCACTAAAAGTAAGATTAATTATACTACTATTTTTTTCGTGTACCGAGTGGCTTAGCATTGTTTGTCCTGCTGACTCGTCCAGAAGTCATGTCCTGCTCGCCAGCCATTGACTCACCTCGCAATTAGTGAAACTGCCAGTTTGGCACATTTCGGCTGCCAGCGCCATCCTTCGCAGTGGCTCAAAAGGCTTTTTGCATTTAAATTGGCATCAACTCGGCCACAACAACCGGGTGATACGTCCGTGATAGACCCCGCTGCCCCCGTTGGTTGGCATACACTTAATTATGCTCCTTAATTGCCATGGCATCGACTAGGTACCGCGTGGGTCGGCTGAGGTGGTGGCAGAGGTTCGCGTCGCATTCAAATGACGATTGACGAACCGAAAATAATTGAAATTCAAATTCAGGACTCACAATTGCGGGCACGTTCCAGACGCCCCATCACTGGGGAAGGAAGTCCGAAGGAGTTTGCCTGCCAGTTCTCGCCTTAATTCCGCGAATTTCATTTGCATTTTGAATGTCTGCAATTTATATTGATGAAAAACTCTTTCAGAACCGCAGAGAAGGTGGGCAAAGACCCCCAAGTGAAAAGTGAAAAACAAAAGTGCAAAGAAAATAATTTAATGCTTGGAGATCAATAAGATATTTTAAAAACAAAAATTGTAAACTTGGGGGAATAATTTGCTGTAATATAAAACCCAATTACAAAGAAACCTTGTTGGTAATTAACGCTATTAAATGTTTCAAATTTAAATATGAAATGAACTGAAAAAAGATGTTAAGCCACCTTGAAACCGCCCGCGAAACCCCTCCAGAGCCTTATTTCGATAAAGCCAAAAGCCTCTTAATGATTGAGAATAATTTAATGGACTTAAAATACCTCATGGTGCTTTCAACGAATCCTTAAAGTGCGTTTAAGAGGATTTCGAAAGAGAATAATGTAAGTCATATATAATATATATTTTTATACAGGCACATTACTGACAACTTATTTTATTTCCAATTAATTTGCAATCACTATTGTCTCGATCTTGCCCTTTTATTTAATTCTGCTGTTGAGACGTTAAGATAGGAACCCCCATTTCATAAATGCTTGGTCTGCGACTCCTTGAGTTGGCTTAATATGCAAATTGCTCTGTAAACACTCGGGTCTGACTGCAAAATTACGCATACGCAGCGTCATCCGAACGATGGCTGATATGAACGGGGGATAATGTGTGCAAAGCACTTGGTAAACGCTTGCCAACTCACAAAGGCAACTTTAGCTTCAGCTCGATTATCCAATTTAAAGTTTGGAGTCGAGAACTCTTTAACAAATTTCCAGCTAATCTGTTCTAATTGGAGAGCTGTGCCAGGAGTAGCAGTCACAAACTTTTTTGCCAAACCTTACACAATATTAATAAATGTTGTTTCTAAATTTTACATAGGGCCGTTGGATATCCCTTTCGAGGCTCGTTAGCCCTAAATCGCAGGGTTAATTAGATAACCTGAATTTCTAATTAAATTTCGATTGTTTCACTTGCACTGCGGCAATCGCATTACATGACTAAAACCAGGGGCGAGGACCAGGAGCAGCCATTCATTATTTGATTCGCGTTCGCTTAATGCAAACATATTCCAAATGGCATTGGCATTGCGCAATTTCCGCAAATTAAAAGATATCACTTACAGCAAAATAATTTCCAAAGCCGCAAAAAGTTAGTCATCGGGGGCGGTATGGCATTGCAAACATGACACGCCCGCACGATTTTTGTCCGCTGAAAATGTAACTGGCGTTGGCGGGGCTTTTCTTTTTTTTTCGGCCACCGCGTTGACAGCAAATTGAATTAGAAACGCATTTTCACGAACAAAAGTGACCGCTTTTATGGGGGGCAAGGGGAATAGCGATGGCAAAATATCGGTGTATGATTGTGCCTGAATAAATTGGACGTGTGATGTTCAGTTTACCATAACTCGACCAATTTTAGAGGCACGTGAAAGAGATTTTAGTAATTGCATTTGGGCTTGGATACGTAATAAGGGGTAGACAGAATTGAAATTAATTAATTCCACATTATTTTTATGGTTATAAGTAGTATAAGTTCTTAGGCCCTGATGACACTTGTTTGGTTATTGACTGGATTTTATTTAAATTATTTAAATTTGATAAATATTATAGTTAATTTCAGCTTATTCTGGCAGGACGTTTGAAAAAATATCCATCCTCTAGTCAAAAATCAAACTAGTGTCATAAGAGCTTAGTAAGAACTTGAACTTTAAATATGTTTATTCCTCGTTTTAAACCTTTCTTAAAAGAAAAAGCTACATTTTTTTTTTATTTTAGTGGTTTACCCAAAAATATATATCTACACTCCGATTATCATCTTGCGTACAAACGTACACCTCACCCATCCCTAGAACTTCTCGCATGGGAGGGCCGTGCAAGCCACGCTTGTACTCGACATTTACAGAATCCGGAAGTGAACAATGACAAACCGCAAAAATTCAATTTAAAGTTCGTATTTCAGTGCCGAGCAATGTGTTTGCGAGGCAGGGGGGAAACATGCAGCCAAGTGCCAAGGGATACGTGCATGTAATTGGAAAATATTGAACTGTGAACAAGTTTCCCTTGCACTGCCAAAGAAATCCAGACACGGCAAATTTATTATGCCCGAGAGCAAAGTTTCATGGCAGCCAAGTCAGGAGCAGTAAGCAAGCAAATGCAAAATGCATACATCCATTCGATAAAGCCCCTGCAATTGATATCCGGCCATCCGCTTCAAAATGTCTTTATAGAAATTCGTAGCTATGATTGACAGGCCCAGCGGATGCCGTAAACTTGCACGAAAAATTGGGTCATGCAATCAAAAACAAATAATAGGAATAAAGTCGAACTGAGGAACACAAAAAGATGGTTCATTAAATATTATTGTATTTGAAGGAGTTAATTTATTTTATACACTATCAGAGCATAATCATGAAATCAAATATATACAAGGTCTGCAAAGCAATAAAGCCAAAAATCCCAGCTTCAACAATAACATAAAAATACTGTAATCCCACGAAAAAATGCGCACAACATTTCTTTTTCAAATTAGTTTTCACCTTCGAAGCGATTTTGAATTTTGATTTAGTAGTTTATGTGCATGCGGATTTCCTGGGGATTTTTATGTTTGCTGTGGGGCTTAACTCGTAGCCGCCTTAGAAGCAAGCAGAGTAAAAAATCAGAAATCCCCTAACGACACACACTGAGTCAAATATGTGTGTGCACACTGAAGTCATATTTTAGCATTTGTCATAATTACAAAGCCGCGCCCGTGGGATGCCGAAGAGCAAGGAGAAATGCCATAAAGTGGAGGCAAAATGCGCGAATTTGAAAATTTCATCTCCTTTCCGTTGCCATGGCAGCTTGGGAGGGCCAGAAAGCTACCGAATATGTTTTTTTGGAAAACATCCGACCTCCCAACCACCACCCACCGCAGCGCCTTTGGTCGACAATTATTAACGTCTTACCAAAAAGGCGGCGGCACATTTATGACTGCACTTTTCACATCCGTTTCCGCATCCGTCTGTCGACACGCACACACATGTTTGCAGGGTTGCAGGGGAAAAAAATCTTATTTAAGGTATCAAATAAATAAATCTTAAAACCATTATATTTAAATTGAAAACTAAAATATGTTGTAGAACATTAACTTCCTAAAATTAAAATCTAATATGACCATTTATTCAGAAGTTATACATAAAATAAATCTGCAACTCGGAAACAGCTGATTGCTGCAAGCACATCTCCATCTCTCTCGCACTCCCTTTTGGTAAAGGTATCTCATTGTCAAGGCCGTTTCTTATTTAAGTCTTTTTTTAAAGAAACAACGACCAAAAGTTGTAATAAAATTATTTTATGCAAAAATTACAAGACAATTAGTTACAATATTTTCTCTCCCTGCATAAATACGCATACGGCCACACTGCCAGAAATTCTTTAATTTTTTTCGGGGGCGTAGAGCGTACAGGTCGGTGGGCGTGGTCGCTGTTTGCTGGCAACAGCGAAAGCAATTTCACTTTACATTTGTTTTACGGCACTTGCTGCCACACATCTGTGCTTTGCGGGAGAAAAGTGAGAAATGTCGGCGAAAGTGGGTGGTTGGGCTGGGTGGCTTCCTTGTGGGCGGTGGTGCGGCGACAATATGTTTGCTGCGCTTTTCCACCCACCAACTCCTCCTTCGGACTCCTCCGGTGATAAGTATTTATTATTATGCCTCTTAATGGGCGGAAAGCTTTGCTTTGTGCTTTTACCCAAATGAGTTTCCCTCATTAGAGTGCTGCTCTTACTTTGGGGACTTCCACGCCGGCTTGTTGCAGCCATCTGTTTGATGGTATTATTACAAAGGAACCACGCATTTTAGGCTCCAAATAATGCTTCGGAGAAATTTTAACCAAGAAATTTAATTAAAGGTGAACATGCTAGAACAAGGGCCTTTGACTTATGAAACGCTGTCTTGTGGTACTTCCTTCAACTGTTCTTGAAATGTGGTTAAGAAGTTCGGTTTCTGATAAACGTTGCATTTATAAATGTTCTTTGAGTGTACATATAAAGGTCTTAACAAAAGTGAATCTGTCACTGGGCTTCCGGCGCTTTTCATATTTATTTATTTGCATTTAGTTTAAGTATCCGGAATGTGGGCTTGCCGAAAATTCGAGATTCGTTAAACACGACTGTTAAATTCAAATTAGCTCTCGGGGGGTCTGCAAGCCCTCGAAGCGCTGTGATAATTCCTCACATAAACACGAAATGTCTTGGCATTTGCATTCAACTTTGTCCGGAATCCGAGGAAACGTGAAGTACAAGATGAGCCAATAAACTTAATGCGCCCCATTAACTGTGAGTCTCTAATTACCCGCAGCGAGAGCGAATGATATATATTCCGGCAGCAACCTTCCAGCTGTTTACACTTTATGCCAGCCCAGATTTGCCGCATCCTGTTTCATGTTTGCATTTATGGTTTTATTGGCGGGGCGAATAAAACATTTTGTTGCGGGCGTTGCAATGAACGCAGTGGCATCGTTTCATTCCCATATTGGCGAATCCACAATTCACGCTCGAATTTCCCCCGAAAGCGCATAAAAGTGGGCGCGGTATCCCAAAGATATATGCATTTCGGGGGAGGGCAAGAAGTGAAAGATTCGATTTCATCGGCAGTGCGCCAATGCTCACTTCGCTGGTTATTAAAAAGCAATATTACACCCTGACCGTCCTCAATTTATGAATAATTTACGCGGGCTTTCCTTTGTACTTGTGTACTTCATCTCATTGCGAAAAGCCGAAGGAAGTCCTTTCACCGCCCCCAATACTCAGGTTATTAATTTACACAACGCGGCAATATGGGAAATTATTTTAAAATGCATCGCGACATTGAGAAAACCCCTGGGGGCGGGCCGTGCGAAATGGCAGGGCCGCCTTTTAAAATAAGAAATATCCAAGCCAGGGGCAAGTTCCCGAGAAGGTCAGAGGTCAGCCACTCGCTTCCCCTAACGATGGTGAGGTAAAAGGCCAGGTGGGTCGAAGGTTACGGTGGAATGTGAAGGATTTTCCTACCCTTGTCGTAATTTGATAGCGCTTTGTTTGGTTCATTGGACAAGAATGAAGGCAAGTCCTTGAGGAATATAAGTTTCTGCCCTCTGACTGACCGAGTGAAAAGTCTTTATTGGTCCTACGAATATCTTAAAATGAAATTGCTCTCCTGAATTTCAAGGAAATTAACTTTTGATAGGGCAGAAATGTTACATATGAGATTTTTAATAGGTTTTCTAGGAGTAATTTAATCGCTTATGCAAAAAACGAAGAGATTTTCCTAAATTTCTCAGCAGGGGGCCTTATGAAAATAAAAATACATAATTTAAAAGCAAACTTTTTGCCATAAAGCAATGCGACCCTGAATTTGGACCCCTAAGATTGGTGCCAATAAGGGTTATGTTTCCGCCCACTTGGGCCCAAGTCCGCATCCAATTAAAAATTTAAACAATACCTTTGCTGAGCGGAGGTCACGTTGGCCCGAGTGGCCGTAAACTCGCATTATTAACAAGTTGTGAGCAAATGGATTTGTGCAAAGTCAACGTAGCCGGCTAACCCATTTCAGCCATTCGCCCGGCAATTTAGCCATCCGTTCTCGGCTTTCGGGTGTCGCACGGGGCAGCACGTAAACATAATTAGACGCACATTTAAAAGGTCGTTAAACGCCGCAGCAACACGACCGGAGAAGCCATTGGAGACCCATCTCAGCAGTCCCTTCCCTGCCGGCGAAAAGTTGACCCAGGCGCCACTCACGCGTATTTGCATCTGGCCAAAGTGGCTGCCACTGCCACTGCCCATGGCTTTTCTTTCGAGCCCTCCGCCCGCGCGTGACCGGGAGAAAGGAAAGCTGCCGAGCACGTGGAGGGGAGGCGGCACTCGGAAAAAACATTTTATAAATATTTTTTTTGTCTGAGGTGCTTTAGAAAGACCGGTCCTTTGCGATGGTGCGAAGATAAATCAATAGGCAAGGAACAAAAAAACACTATTTACAAGTATCACTTATTTCAGATTCTTAAATATTAGTTACTCTGAATAATACTAATATTAATAAAAAAAATATTATTACAGAACATTTTCATATTATAAAAATATTTGGTATTTTATTTGGTTTCAACAAAATTTTCTGTAACAAATATAGAAAATATTTTTATTCGTATTCTTTAGCCACTAGCAGGAGATAGATATTTTCTTTGTAATTTAACAATCATTGTTAACCGGTTTTAAAATTTATTTATCTAAACTGCGATTAATTTTCGCGAGTGCAGCAATAGAAGTAACAGCAGCCACATCAGTAATGTCAGCAGCAGCGGCAACTGGCGAATGCCATTAGCATCGTCGAGTCGGGTGGCACTGAGGTAGGGTTGGCGTGGCCCTGGCACAAAGCATCTGGATCTGAATCTGTATCTGACGCCGGGGAGTGTGCGAAGGTGCACTTCAGGAGCTTGTCAACGAGTCGACATTGTTTCAAGAGCGAGAAATGCGACTTTGAAGCCCTGAGCACTTGCATTCGCGGGCCGAGAAATCGCAAGAACAAACCCAACAGGCAGCTCGACATCTGTCACACGGTCTTGAATTGTGGAGGTACAAGCCAAGTGGATGATATCCCAAATGGAAAACCCCACACACATGTATGCTTATGTCGATAAGTAGGCGATCTAGATTCACTTAAGGGATACTTTCAAACATTTTCTGGGGACTTATATCTTTTTAAAAGTTGTTCCTATTAAACCAAAAGGAAACTTTCGAATTCAATTGCTAAGACCCTTCATCAAAGAACTACTTAAGATCTCCCTTCTTGCTTTATCTTATCTCTGTATTTTGTTTTATTAATCTTTCGGCAGACTTTTCAAATAATCCACTGTCAGATACGTGTCCAGGCCCAGAATTAGGCAAAGCGTGTCCCCAAGTACTGTATACATCTTATTGTCTTACTTTGCGACCACCCATGCACTTTGACCCTGATAACTTATGGCTGAACTGCCTGAACCGCTCCCCAGGTGGCGCCACACTAAGTCAACACGTGGCCCTGGCAAAGTGCCTACTCCCGCACCCGCATCGCCCCTATGGAGCCCACTACCCCTCACAAAGTGGGGGGCGGAGCACTTTGGTGCCCATCTGGAGCGTGGAAGAGGCACCTAGAATTCTGTAAGACTGTGCAATAAAAATGCAACGTTTATAGCTGGTCGCTGTCGTTGCCGCACTGTGGCTTCCTCGCAGCCACGTCCACTCCTCCTGCTGCTGCCACTCCGCTCCATTTGCCACTCTCGATGGAAGCTGTTACACACTAACACCCCACAGGCCACAGTGGGTTAGGGTAATCCCGCATAAATAGTTGCAGACACTCAACTTACTTGGCAAACAAAGATAATCTAAGGTACTATTTAAAGGAGAGTATTTAAAACTAGTTTTAAAAAATTAAAACCAAAAAAAATATTTAAAAAGTTGTAATGTTTATACAGCTGTTTTAGAAATTTAAATGGCAGTTTCTTGTCCGTATGTTAAATAAAAACAAACTATAAATCGTTCAAAATTAAGGCCTAATTATTTTATATTATATCTGTGTTTAATTTAAGTTGATCACCCAAAAATATAACGATAACGAAATAAATAACCTAATCCTTGTTACAAAAATATGTACCCGTATGTATGTACAAAAATATTTACCTAAAGGTACACTTGTTGGTATTTATATTATTTTAAGTACTTTTTTTTTTTTCATTATTTCTAATTTTGTTTAATATTACTTTATTTTTTAGTTTCGGTAATAGACTTCAAGGATTACTAGTACTTGATTTCAGTTCTCTTTTTATACCTAACGATTATTTTCATAGCTCGTCCCACTGTATGTCCGTCCAGTCGTGACCTTTGCGAGTGGCCATTAACGCTTTTTTATCTGTTCATAAATTTTAATTTTGGCAAAATACTCCAAGTACGTGGTCCACCCATCGCCACACCCCTCGCCACGTTTAGGGCCCCACCATAATTCTTATTCTTTTTGCTTCTTCGAGTCTGGGGCTTTGCGTTTGTTTGGCGTTTTCATTTTGGCCAAGAGAAATATGACTTGGTGGCTGCCTTTGGCCGAGCAGATTCAAGATTTTCCTCAGCCTTTTTCCGCCGAGTCTTCGTCGTGCCTTCGCCTTTTGAGTCGAGGACCCTATTTCGCCAGCGGAGCAACCTCGTCGCTGGCGGACTTGTTTATCGTCCTTTGCATTTCATTGGGCTGGTTGCCGCTTTTGAACAGCCCCTTACTCTCCAGCCATGGCCCACTGTCACCTCCCAGAACGCTTTTCCGGAATCTCGGGGGGTTATGGGGGCCAGGAGCCGGGGTCTAGTGTCTTGCCTGAACGGTCTTGGCTTTTCCGTTTTCCATTTTCCCTCCCCCTTTTCCTGCTGCGCCCAGCACTTTTCACTTTTCCATTGCATATTTAACCTAATTAAAATGAGTTATATGGACAGGTGGGGAGAGCGTGTTAATCCTTGACCTGCTGACTTTGCCGGAGCTCATTTTCCCCGCTGCCCAAGTGGCGCCTTGAGCTGAAGATGTTGCGCTATCATTTTCTGAGGTTTATTTTTAGGTAAAATATTGTCCAAAGTGTTTTACGTAATCAGCGATAGATGCTCAAGCCTTAAAGCTGTTTAAAAACCATCAGGAAACATATTAAATAGATTTATCACCTGGTAATTTAACAACAGTTTAACTGTTAGCATGGTAATGGAAATAATCAAATGAGGTATTTTTTATGGTTTTTTCCAACGCATAAATCAACCTACTTTATGCACGCACTGCCTTGGAAATATTTATATATACATATATAATGTTGGTAATTGAAATACTATATAAAAAATAAAAAATATTTTAATATCACTAAACTCATGGATGAAGATTAAAGAAAATTTACATATTCCTGTGACATTACCCAGGCTCACCTCTATCCCGCCTCTTATCATTGCAGGTATGTTAATGGAGGCAGGTCTCAACAAGTGGGTCTCCTTGTCCGACAACCAGCAAACAATGACCAGGAGCAAGGAGCAAACTAACCTAATGAATTTATGTACGAGGTGCAAGGTGCAAAACGCACAAGGCCGGGCAAAGGCTCTAACTGAAAGTACTTAAGCCCATAAAATATTCAAGCCATGAGCATGTGGAGAAAATTACAAAGAGGGTCCGGAAAATACGCACAAAAATCCAGAGGGCAGACGGGGAAAACAGGGTGGTGGAAATTAGATGGATATATAGGCGGAATCTCGACAGAAGAACGAAATCCAAAACAGGCATTACACACAAGCTTACACAGAGAAAGGTTTGGGGTTTTTGGTATTTCAATTAAGTGATTTAAAAACATTTTTAAAAAGTAGTAATTGATTTCAGGCTACCATATATATTTTAAATATTATTTAATCACTCCAAAAATAAGAGTATTTTTTTACTTTTAATATTTTTCTCTGTGCATTCCCTTAAGCTCATTCAGGGCTCGGTGAAAGTCGCAGTCGCACAATTTGCCATTGTGAGTGTAGGAGAATGTGGCTTCACCCTTGGCCCCGGGGATAGGCAGCCACTGATTGAAAAGAAAATTACGGACGAGTAGTTGGCCGGGTGGTAGCCAGATGGTCTCCACATCGATAGCCCTGCTGATGAGCAGCAAAGATGTCCCGCGAGAAAGGGGCAGGAAACGGAAGCGAGCGGCGCCGCCACTGGGACCACGGGCCTCGAATTCCGGAAGTGGTAAGAGCCGAGGGCACACGGCTCCCAGCCATTTGCATTTAGGAGTATATACGCAGACGTCTATGCCCCTAGACAGTATCCGCTGATGGCAACTGTTTCTTTCTGCTCCGCAGAGCAGGTTTCTTTTTCCACTCCTACTGTGGAAAGGCCTTTGAAGGTCTAATAGTGAAATTGACTCGTGTTTTACTTTGTAAATAAGTAATGTATTTTATTTCTCTTAACTTGAAGAGCAGGTGGACTTATACAGAATTTGGAACAACAAGACTTTTTGCTCAATTAAATACTGCTAATGGTGATAATAACCGAAAAGCTTTTTTAATTAGAAAGAAACCTTACTTTAAACTCATAAGTAAGAAAAGTACTTAAGAACTCACTAATGACTGTTGAGATTGTTTTGAGGATTGGAAAAAACGTTGGCATAAGTGTTTGTTTATAGGGAGAGGATTACTTTAAAGAGGACGAAATAGATTTGGAAGAATAAATACATAAATTTAATTTTGCATAAAAATTGACCTTTCCTTCTTTGACCACAGTAGTATTACAAATGAGGGTTTAAAATTGCAAAATGTAAGAAACATTTTTATGACTTTACTCATGCATTCCATTTTTTAAATTCAATTAAATTTTTACCATACATTTAAATTAAGTAATGTATGACTAAACCCACTGTGCCGGGCCTGGAGCTCGCTGAGGGCTTAAATGGCGGGGAGGCAGCGCGGATGGGATGGCACGTTGTGGATATTAAGCATGTCCTTAAGCATAAAATGTCAATAAGTGCACCCAATCGATGCTAAGCACTTTACATTGCGACAAGCCACTGGGGCACCGTCTCCTACCGAGTCCTTTTCTCCGAGAACCCCGATTTCCATCAGGAACTGCGCTAACAATGCAAAGGACACGGAAAAGCACAATCACTCTCACACACATTCGAGCTTATCTTTATGCATGCGTCTCATATTTTCCGATAAACGTATTTGGATAAGCAAATTTCCGCCTGCATTACACAGAGCACAAAGCTATGGGAATTACTTAAAGAAAGCTATGGAAATTTAAAAAAAAAAAACAGAAATAAACAATAAACCAAAAAGCTGGAAAAACAACATCTCTTTAAAAGAAAAACTATTAAAATCGAGAATATTACATTCAGTATTGGCAGTCCCAATTTTGTTCAGTGTACTTATCTTTTACTCTGCTCTCTGTTAACTGGCAAGTCTATATCAACATTTTTGCAAAATTCTGCATCTCTGCCGAGGCGTTGCAGAATATGCATGCAATTTTTCGTTACATAAAGTTTCCATCTACCTTGTTAAAAATTGATGGCACAAAGCATAGGTGGATAGACATATTTTCTTTGAATAAAATTGATTTGGGCAGATGATTTAAAGTAGATTTTAAAGTTACTAACATTACTGAAAACATATTTTAATATTTAAGCTAAGGTATGCTAACTTTTTGCCTTGGGAAAGTCAAACTATTATACCTTTTCAAACTCTCATAGAAGGCATTCCCCATTTTTGAAGAGAACGTTTTGGGTAATCGACTCTGTCTTATCCGCATGTCACTTGTACAGAACATTTCTAATTTCATTGTAGAAAATGTTGTTCTTATCGGCTTGTTTTTGGTATCTACAAATAGACCGCGACACCAAAAGTCAAGATAGTTTTCCGTACTTAAGAACAGCAATAGATTGAGAAACGAGTTCAGTGCGTTGAGTTCCGGAAGAGTTGGCGGTTGACAAACAATGAGAGGTACTAAAGGCGGCGCGATGAATGCTCTGAGACTAAAGATAGCTCACCGTAGTTCCACAATGGGCCCTCAGCTTGGCCATGTATTTGGCCTTTCTGGCTGAAATCAGAGGATTTTCGATGGAAACGAAGTGCAAGCTTTGGGCTGGCAACGGATATATTGGAGACCCTAGTGATTGCCAGGCCTGGGGTTATTGCCGGGACAACAAACTCATCGAGCGACATAGCTGCAACGAGGGAATGCTCTACAATTTCCGCAGAGGAACCTGCGAAAAGGCTTCGGAAGAGATATGTTACCCCCAGCTCTCGGAGATTTGCGCCAGCCTTCAGTTGGGTGATCATGCCGCCGATCCTGCCTATTGTCGGAGATTCATCAAGTGCGAAGACATCGATGATCCCCAATGGGGCGACTGCGGTGAGGATCAGGTGTTCAGTAACAAGCTGCAAAGTTGTGTGCAGGAGACTTCCGGTTGTCCACAGGATAATATCTGCTCCTACATGAAGGATGGCTCATTTGTGGGCGATCCCAACAGCTGTCAGAGCTACTACAAATGCCACAATGGATTTGCCATGGAGCTGAATTGCTCCCCTGGTCGTTACTTTAACAGGAAATCGGGTAACTGCCAGTCCTGGCTGCCAAGCTACTGCTCCAAGGACGAGGAGATTGCTCCGGACACGCCGCCCTCCACGAACTTTCACATATGCTCCAAGTACTATCAGAAGGATCTGTCCGGGGTGCAGCTGCTTCCGGATTTGAAGACCTGCTATGGATACTACGCCTGCACTTCGGAACTGGATCTGGGAAGATGGATCAGCTGTCCTTGGGGCGAGCACTTCGAGTGGTGGAGCCAGCGGTGTGGTTCGCCCAAGGACAATAGCTGCTCCTACGATCGCTGTGGCAATGTGAACCAACTAATGGTGGCCACCATAAACACCGGTTGCAGGGAGTACACGGTCTGCCGGGACTATCGCTCGAGGAGATCGGAAAAGTGCCCCGAGGACTTTCCCTATTTTAATGAGATTTCGCAGCGTTGCACAGATGAGTTTCCCAATCACAGGGTGTGCTACATGGATGGTTAAGAAAGTGTATCTTTATGAAGAAGGGATTTCTTGCTTAAAGTGCTCTCTGCAGGGTAAATAAAGATCAGAATGTTTTACCTGAAATTTAAGACAAATTTCAAAGGTATTTGGTTCGTGCTTCAGTTTCCTGTCAAAAAACTGACAACACCAGAACAAAGGGCAACTCCTTTTTTAACCAGCAGATACATTCCGGAAGAAAAAAAATATTTATTTAGGAAAAACAGTAGAGAATGGGAATTTTTCCCGTTCCACATTTTGAGGAAAAATATTATAGAGAACATGACAGTACTTTTAGCTACCTTTTGAATTTCTCTATTTCCTCTTTAACCAGGTCATTTGGCTTTAAAAAATGCTCTTGAAAAGAAGAAATGAAAAAAAAAAACGTAGGGCAAATTGGAGATCCAATGGCGCTGAAGGAAAACATCTTACACATTCTACTAAGAAGTATTTAAAATATGTTGATTCATGTCACAAGTGATTGATCAGTTGACTAATGATAACTAATTATGGTAAGTGGCGCTCCAGCTTTTCCAATCAGTCGAGCACAAGTGGGAATCAACTGGAACAAGAGACATCTTTGAGTCGGAGTCTGCCTGCCAGAAAATCAAATGAATCAACGGAAAATTCAAATATTCCCCTGGGGGCGGTATTTATGATAGCACGCTGCTTGGTGAGGGTGACGCATTAAACGCCCTTGAATGCGGCGGTGGCAGTGGGTGGCCTGTGGGTGGTGCGGGTATTCCGCTGGCAATGGCAATGGCTGCAGGCAGCCCAATGACGAGGCACAACAATGCGTCGCGTCATTGAATTATTATGATTGACTTTTATTACACGGAATCGCAATTTATTTTACTTAACAACAGGCTGGGGCTCGCAGCCCGGAGTGCGGTTAAAAGTAGCGAAAATTTGAATGAAAAGTTGTAAAGAAATTACGTTATTTATCATTCGCAGAGTGGCGACCCAGCGAAAGGACACATTCACAGCGGAAGGGAGAAAGGCGCGGGGAGAAAGCCCGACATCTCCCAAACCGTTTCCGTATCCGCTCATTTATTTACCACAGTGTCAAGCGCACCCACAGATACACAGAGAGGAATATCTTGCCTTATATATTAGATAATTTATTAAGAGTTTGGTAATTTACGGGATCTTTGAGTGGAAATTTGTGCTCTTTAATAAGAATTTAAATTATCTTTTTAAGTTTAGCTGAAGAAGACTAAAATTTGGGGTTGCAATAATATCAATGAAGTATTTGACAGTATTTTCCTATGATTTATATAGAAATATAAATTATATAGTTACGTAATTGTTTTTAGGAATATTTCCCAAGTTTTAAATTTCATTTCGTTTTCTTTTTAAATGCTGTTTAATTATTTTCTGTTCTCTGCTTAGATTTTTAGTGTTTGTTATCAAATAACTAATATTTAATGACATATTATATATATTACCAATTGGTTTATTTTCCTTAAGTTTTTCCCGTGCACCTCCAGCCCGATTATTGATGCTTTTCCCGTCGCAGTTTGTGCACAGTTGAAAAGTTTTCCGCGGCGGCAGCAGAAATTCAAATTTATTGTTTGCGGCCGCCGGCTTCCCGGCCACGCCCACCTTTAGTCGATGGGCTTAAAATTAGTGCCGTTGTCTTGCCAATCGATGGGCGTTTGATTAACGGCCTCGCCACGAGATTGAATCGCTTAATTGCCTTAAAAGTAGGCGTGGCTGTGGCAGGAGCAGCAGGCTGGGGGAATTAATGGCAGGATAAAAGTCGTGACTATCCAATTACACACGATGTAGCTGGCTCAGGGAGTAAGCCATTCTGGTTCCGCCATCACTTACCTTTAATTAGCTAATTCCCTTTAAGGTCTTCGCCCTCGATTGTGGTTCGGGGATTACCCGATGGCGCACTCCGGGGATTAGAGTTTAGTAATTGCCGTAGAGGACTTTTCGGCTTTGTGCCCAACGGGAGGCTATCGAAGGAATGGCAAAAGAAAGTTGCCCAGAAGCCAGCGAAGCCGCGAAAACTTTCTCTGCTGTGGGCGTAGAAAAAATGGGGAAAAATTTGCTAAAAGAGGCTGAGAAATGTAATGACGGTATTTATGTTATCTGCCATCTAACTCCGCACTTACATTTATCTGCCTATCTCGGAAATTAATTTCAATGAGAGTGAAGTTTTGATGGGGTACTAAAAGCCATATCAGGGGCTGAGATCGCTTGTTCAAAGGGGAAACATTATTGAACTGCTTTTCTAGTGGAACATTTTATTACTATGATTTTTAAGATAGAATAAAAGGTCAAATTCTCGTTAATTCTAAGGGTATTTACAAATTAAAAACATTAAGGATATGACCTAACTGGTTCATAACTATATAACAAAATATAAATAACTCATAACCATATATATATCAAAATACGATGCTGGTTTTCAATACTCTTTTTCTAATTATGAAGAAAAACACAAACCTTTTGATGTCTGATCCCTGCATTAGAAAACATTTTAATGGACTTTAATATCACTACGTTCCCGCCTTTCATTGGATGATTAAACCTCATTTAAATATCAACCCTTCCCCCACCCACCTGTCAGAGCTGAAACAATTTACCAAGAATTTCCTTTGTCTTACCCTTGCATTCACGCGCACTTTCCCCATTTAAAAATAATTCATATTCATTAAAGGGCGGGCATGGCGGCGCAGAGGAGCGCAGAAAGCAATCGAGACCCCCACGGGTGTGGTGGGGTTAAGCAGTGCATTTCAATGAGGACTGGCTTCAACCGCAGGCCGCGACATTCCAGTGTCAAGCGTTTTCTTCCGATGGCAGTGAAAACCGCACAAAGCCGAGACCGCCGAGGTTACCCCGGGTTTATTCAATGCAGTCCAGGGCCAATGCCATTGCCATTCCAGCAGATCCTTCGCTTCTCGCCGGAGGCGAAGGGCTATGCTTTTGTTTTTCCAACTGGTTGACTCGGGCCACCTTCCTCGGAGCGGCTGGAGTTTCCAATGAAAGCTTTTCCCTCCTCGGCCACCGTTTTCCATCTTAACCGCCGGGCTGTTTGTATGAGTCGGCTGTGGTTTATGTCCTCGTTGTTGACATTTAGTTGACACACACAACACGGATCCCCCGGCTCCGCCTCCGCCTCCACGTCCTTTTCGTCCTCGTCGTGGACTTCCGGCAACAGGCCCTGGCAATGGATCATCGGCGTCTTTGTTTACACATCGCCACCGAAGTTTGCAGCTGCCTCTGCGGCAGTCCCCCTGATTGTTCATCGTCAGCTGGTGCGCTTTATTGTTGCTAACTAGAAAAGCCAGAGCGTCCATTCTGCTTTACGGAACGTCCTTCGCCGCACAGTGGGTGGGAATGGAGATTTATTTGTCAAAAAACTACGAACGAGAGTTCAAATAATATACTCAACAAAATATCTACCCAGAGTTTTATAAAATTGACACAGATTAAAATGTAGGAAAGAGTCTTTAATAATCTAAATTTTTCTTTTTCAAGTTTTTAGAAAACAAAAGGAAGATCTTTTTTTATTTTTGAGTGAATTCTATTTTTTATTGTGTGCTAAGCTAATTACCGACATAAGGATAGAGGAACATTTCCAATTTATTTATTTTACTTTAAAAAATTTTTTTTTTAAGTTTGGCTTAACATTACTTTACAATCTGACACAATAAAAACTCCCATTTAGCCCACTGTCCCACAGTGGTGTAAACCATTTTTGAAAGGTTATTTCGTCTGAAACAGCCGCGGCCCGCACTTTGTTCCGTTTTGCACTTCATTTACCATCAGGCCACCCAGCCCAAAAGCCGTCCTCCTAGTCGTCCTTCTAAACCAAGGCATCCTAGGCGTCCATTCGTCCAAGTCGTCCTCCTCGGGGCAGTAAATTCTGTTTACCCACTTCGTTGTCGTTGTCTTTGCAGTAGATGCATCGCAGGGACAGCTATTTGTTATGTCGTTTGACTGAAGCTTCTGACATTTATCCAGAAACTGCAGTAAACAGAATGAATATGCAGAGGATGCTGCTGCAGATATTAAATCGCCCCCTGGCAATAAGTAACTGCATAGCATTTTCTTCGGATACTTGGATCGCCTTGAGCATGTACAAGAACGGATGTCCAAATGGTTTTTCTTGAAACTCCATTCATTATCAAATATATGTGCACTGGCGCCGAGCTTTCATGACAGCAATCTGTAAAGTTTACTAAAGAAGTTTTATTATTTTTCCAGTATTTTGATTATTTCATAGTTCCCCTAATGTTATTTGTTAGTTTACCTATAAATTCCTGACTATCCAATCGCAAATAGATTGTCAATCAATATTTTATTCAACTGAGTATACAAAATGATTTCAATACAATGTCATTCATCTGTGAACAAACTTATTTGCGTCTTCCTCCGGGAGTGGGTCTGAATGGTTTTCGCCGGGACTTCGAGTCGACAATGAGCACGGATTGTCGCTTTAGGAAGTTGCGGGAGGGCACTTCATTATCATCATCGGTGGTGGCCACTGGGGGAGAATTGTTTTCGAAATGTCTTAAGGCCTTATTTAAAATCAAATTGAAATTTACCCGCTGCTGGTGCCTGTTCTGGAGAAGATGAGGAGGTGCCGGCAGCCCTTTGGGCTCGTCCTGCGAACAGGTTGTAGTAGCAAACAGGCATGGGTTGTGGCTTCTCGCCCTCGGGAACGGAAGGGGATTTGGGCTGCTCCGCCTTGTACAGCTCCTCCTCCTCTTCATCGACGATGTCCAGCTTCGGGATCTCGAACGGTGGCACATCCTCGGATTTGCTCAGCTCCTGGCAGCGCTTGATCTTCAGTTTTAGGATCTAATGGGGAGATAGATGAATTAACTCTATGAAAAAGGCGAGGTATTTCCACTCCCACCTCAATCATATCCTCATCCTCGGCAGTATGGGCCAGAAAATTGGGTAGTTCTGCTACGCTGACATGGAGCTTTCTTTCGGGTATCTCTATGTTGCTCTCGTCCACCTCCTGCACCTTGAAGATCATCTCGCAGATGCGTTCTTTGAGATACTTTAACACCCCCATTGATTTGCCCGCCTCATCAGTGTCCAGTTTGCGATCCTGCTCCTTGGCGGCGATGCTGTTCTTGATTTGCTCGATGACCTCTTGGTTTCTGGAAACAAATGTTATTTTTAAAATTATAATTTACTTAAATAGTAGATAATAATCTAGAAATACCCACACTTCACTCTCCTTGACATCTGAGAATTTCGAGACCTCCAGCTCGCTGGATAAAGCTTCTCGTTCTGCCTCCAGATTGGCCTTTTCCGCCTCGGCCGCCTTTCGAAGGTAGTTCAAACGGGCTGCCGACTCCTTTTGGGCACTGAACCTCTCGAAGACCTCGAAGGGCGATGTGGCCCCGGAGGCCTCCATAAGCTGCTTGAACAGGGATTCCATATCGCTGGTGACGCTCTCCAGCTGGGACACTGGCTCCTCCTCGCCGTTCTCCGTTTTGGCAGTGTGCTGGTCGCCCGAGCTGGAGCCCACGCTGTCCTGATGGACCAGTGTCTTGGTTTCGGCAAACAGTTTCCGGCCAATCCTCTCCAGCTCCAACTTACGAGCCTCCACCTGTTTGCGAAAGTCGAGGGCCTGACGCTCCCGCGTTTTCTGTGAGAGATTGGCCTGCTGCTCCTGCCGCTGCAGGATCACCTTGGCTGCGTCTCTCATTTCCACCGCCTCGTTGTGCACCTGCTGCAGTCGCTCTATCTCCGCCTTCTGGTCACTCAGAGAGGCCTCCAGTTCCCGCAGACTCCGCTCGAAACGCTCGGCATCCGTCATCAAGGATGCCTCAATGGAGCGGTACTTCTTGCGGATGTGCTCCGCCTCCATCCACTGCACGTTGGTGCGGTGGATCTCGTTTTCCAGCTGGCAGACAAGCTGTGAAATGTTTGCAATTAGGAATCGGGCATCGGTATGAAAATGTTGAAAAAATAAAATTAAATGTTACTATATCAGTATATATAAATGTAGTATTTTTAGTTTTTATCAAGGTGCGGCTTGCTCACCTTCCTGTTGGCATCTTCCTCCAGAGTTTCCGGGGGTTTTTCCCCCAGATTCTGGTTCTGAGCCTCCTTGTTGGCCAGCAATCCCCGATATTTCTCCACCAGTTTACTGAAGTGCTGTTGGCGGGATTTGAAACGATGTCGCAGCAGATCCATTTGCTTGCGGCTCTCGGTAATTTTGAGATCAGTTAGGAATATTGCATCGTCGGCGTTTTTGGCTCCCACCGGATAAGTGGCCTTGCCCACAATTAAAGTGGGCGTGCAGCTCTGCGCCCTTCGAGACTCCCCAGTGGACTCCTTTATGACCACCGGACGCTGGAGGGGATTACGCAGACGACTCGCCTTAACTGTCAGCTCCTTGATGTCCTTTTTCAAGGAGCCAATTGTGTCACAGTTGATGCGGTTCTGCTTCTGCCATTCGGCCGCATTAGCCGTCTTTTGGCCCTCTAAAAGGATTTGTTTTATTGTTACTGATTACTATTAGGGTTTAAGTGCTTACCTGCCAGTAAAATGCGCTTTTTAATCTCATTTATTTGTCGGTTCAATTCGTTCAGCTTGTCCGATTCCATGACTTCATCTGTGCGGTTTACCTTTTCAAATAAGCTTCACAAAATAGGCTGTTTGTTTAATCGATACTCAAATTGTTGTGGCAACGTGAGAGTTAACAATGAGCTGCAATGGTTGCTAACGTTCTTATTTCCATTAGACCATGTTTCTCGAATTTACAATATTAATTTTTAATTTATCTCTAAAATAAAAAAATAGTTTTTTCTTTATTTTGCCTTAATTTATAATATTTAACCGCTTTATTTACAAAATATATTTAAAGATTCCACAATAATTTATCATCAGCTTGAAACACGCCGTCGAACGCAAGAAACACCAAGGAATTCACTGGGAACTCAACTAGAATTCTGAAATATGAGCAGTTTAAAATAAGAACTCTAGTGGAAGCGGGATTGGAGGGCGCTATTCCGGACCCGGGCGACGAACTCGGCGGCGTGGCTGGGTTCTCGGAAGGAGCAGGCGATCCTCTCCAGGATGCCCTCGCGGCTGGTGGCGTAGTTGATGTTGGTCCAGCGGCAGCTGTAGGAACTGTTGGTCATGTAGTCGATGCGCCACCTTTCGTCCACCCGCATATAGATGATCAGTTCTCCGGTGACCTTGTCGTGGAGTATGATATAATAGAATCCCTGGTGCTCCAGGATCTCGATTCGACCCTCGCCTGAGAAGGTGGGGGAGCGGTAAGGACTCTCTTGGGAACCTGGTAATTTACCTTGCCATTTCCACTCCTTCAACTTGTTGAAACAGAAAATCCTCACCGGCTGGCTGAACAATACCCTGCCTTTATTCAGAATGTCCTTCAGATCGGTCATGGTTCGTGGTGACCCATGAACATCCCCAGAGGATTGCATAACACACAACTTATTTTGGACTTCCGAGTCATCGCTTTCGGAAACATCACTAAAAACGGAATCTTTACTCACATTCAAGCCATTGCAAGTCAATCCTTCACTTGCATCTAGTCTTTCAAATGGTATAGGGAGCGGTTCTTTATATATGCTGGGATGCTCGATCATGGGTTCTCCACAAGCCAGCGAACTTTCTTTAATTTCCTTCTTGCTACCCTCTACTTCAGAGGTGAGTTGAAAAATGTTCTGCCTAAAGACCCTAGAAAAGTTCAGTGAGCTCCTGACCCTTTGGAATCGGTTTAATCTGCTCTGATGGGAGTTATCTGAAAATAAAGATGGGATAGTAATATGTAATCACTATAGGAAAAAGTACCTACCATGGTAGGATGCCTCCAACTTTTTAAGCATAGTCAAGCTTAGGATGAGTGCCTTTAGAGATCTGGATGCCTGCTGTTGCATAATCTCCTTGGCTCGAATTTCCTGCATATTGTTTCTTTTCAATGCTCTATCGCCAAAAGAAAGCCTTACACTGGGTGTGAAGGTTAACTTGTTTCCTATCAAGGAACTAATGAAACCCATTTTAGGCTTGGCTTTTTCAACCAATGGAGAAATCATTTCTTCTATCTGCAGAGTTTTTGGAGCAAACAAACCAACTGATTTTGGTCTTAGATCCATTAGTTTTTCAACAACTTCAGGACTCGATTCTTCGCTTTTGAATTCCTCTTTTGTTTCGGTACCTTCTTCAATGCTAGGGGAACTTATTTCTTCTTTCAGTAAATCTAGTTCTTCTAAAACAGAACAGTTTGGTGCTTCGATCCTAGGCAAAGTTGCTTCTTTATTCCCTGCTATAATTGATTCTTTAATAGGTGATATCTCCAATTTCTTTATTTCTGCAGTAGTTGCATTCTCAATCTCAGGTGGAGTGACTTCTTCAACTTCGTCAACTTTAACTTCGGCACAAGCCATTTCCAATTCTGGAATAAAGTATGGCACGGGGGTCGAGACCTCTTCAGAGCACTCTGTCTTTGTGGACAACGATGGATCATACTTGTCAAATAAGGAAAGATCCCCAAGACCACACTGAAAGTCTAGAAAGTCCTTAGCCTCACTCTGCTTACGCAATTGATCCATTATATTAAAAGGTGACAGAAGGGTGTCAAGAGGTAGGCTAGGCAGGCTGCAGTCGACTTTGAAGGACTCTTTCGAGGAAGTTGCCAAGGAAGTTTCAACACCTAGTTGATTAATAAACTCAAAGGTCTGGGGTTCTGCCGAACTAGAAGTTCCTTTGGATGATTGTAAGTGCTGAACGGTGCACTGGATTTTGGGGTCCGGTTCCATTTTGTCAACTGCGGTGACCCCACTTTGCACTTCTGCATTGGATCCATCCTCTTGGCTGTCCAACATTTTCGAAGCTGAATATCTACCGAATGAAAATAAAATAAATAAAAATGTACTGGGATTTTAAATACAAATGACTTACAGCTTATTGAGTGTTAGTTCAATGTGGAGCAAAGTCAGGGAGGTTTTTGATCTTTGCAGAGTTGCTAGGTTCTATTAATATTGGAAATCATTTTTTGATAATTATAAGTGAGTTCCAAAGAATGTGTGGAAAGCTATTAAGAATAAAAGTATCTCTTCAAGATATAGATATCCATTTATAATAATTCATCGTTTATATCAACAAATTCAGCATTCTATAAATACATGGAAATAAATACATAGTAATTCTTTTTGTATTTAAAAATCATATTTTATTATATTATTATACATAACTTATATTATTTTTATATTTTACACACATTAAATTCAAAGAAATAGCAAAGTTCCCATCATTCTTCTCGAGTATCCTACGGATTCGTTTTTGATGCTTATTTGTATCTGCACTTGCCTTTGTGCCGCCTTCAGTTGGCCATAACAAGACACAACTGAGCTGGGGCACAACTTCCGTCCATTGTTGTCCGCTCGCATGGGCCCATCGGCCCCTGTGTCTAATTACAATTTGCTTTTTGCCCAACGGAGCGTATGCGTAATCATAAGGACGGGAAAAGGAAGCCGGCATGTGGGGCAGTCTCCGTCGTGGAGTGGGAATCAAATTACATTGACAACAACTTTCCGTTGGCTTTTCAATGGAAACAAAAGCACCTGAAGGCCAAAGCAAAACATCGCCCCGTTTCGTCATTATTTTCTTGCCGCGATGAGGACTCTGAATGCCCCGAATGTACTTTCTACATATACATTTAGATGAGAGCCCGCAGCTAAACAAATACGCGAGGGACCAGTCAAAAGCAAATAGCGCTGGAAAAATATTTGAATCTGAAATATGCATAAAATGCGGCAAAACGAATTCAAAGCTTGGCGAAATAAATAAATAGCGAGTGCAAACAAAATGGAACACAACAAAAAAAAAAGGAAAAACGCTGAACACAAAAAAGGGAGGAAGGAAACTTCCATTCTCAAGTAAAACAATCAAAATTTGCGCACCATTAAATTTTGCATGGCACTCGTTCCGTCAGAGTTTTCCCCGGTTCTCTTGATTTTTCCCAATTTTCTCATTTTCCCAGAACTCCAAACTCACTCACATGCTCGTTTGTGCTTCAAATTGACTTTTCGCACAACGCTCAAAGCTTTGATTTCCGCCACTCGAATTTGTCCCCTCTTCTGGCATTCTTTGTAAATATTTTGTGACACTTATCTATTTGCAAAACCGATCAATGCGCAGAGACAGCGAATTGTCAGCTAAATTGTAGCACAAATGGGATTTGATTTATGACTTTGTTTTCACAAATCCCACTTTAGTCGTATCGATACAGATCCCAACTCATCGACATGGCGGATTAAATGTGGCTTATGCTATTTTTAAATCACTCTTGAATCTAATTAAGTTTACCATGAACGGAAAACAAATGATATTATTCACTATTTGCTTATTTGATTTAGCTGCGGTGCGGGCAGTCATAAATTAGCATTTTTTATATATTAATTAGTGTGCCTTTTAATGAGTAAACTTTTTAAATTATGTCAAATTTCTAGGGGATTTAATATGAAAGGGCGAATGTAGAGAAACAAACATTTATTTAGGGATATGGTTCTTATTTGCATAAACATGCAAAGTTGTTCTTTGTAATTTAATATGCAATGGCAAATGTAGAAAAACAAACATTTATTTAGCAGAATGGTCAGTCATGAGGGTTTTAATCTGTACAATTTTGCAAAGTTTCACTTGATTTAAATAATAAAAAAAAGTGAAAATCTACAAAGTTGGGGTCCCATGTTTTGCATGGCGTTGGAAATACGAAAAAATCGAGCACAAAAATCGGGTAAAATTTTGACCCTCTTTAAAAGTAATAAGTTTGATATCGTTTATAAGAGAATTCAGCCACAAACTCATAGAGGTATCCCACAACAAAATCGGTATTCAATTACTCAAGTTATATAATCTAGAAGTTCAATTTTTGGGGTTTCATTCTAAAGCCATTATAATTTCGAAAAATCCAACATGAAAATGGGCTAAAATTTTGACCCACGGACAGAAGGGCAAAATTGATGTAGTTTATTAGATAATTTAGACACAAGCTCCTAGAGGTATCCCACATCAAAATCGGTATTCAAAAACTCGAGTTATGGAATCTCGAAACTCAGTTTTTGGGGTCCCCTTTGCAGGCCAATGGAATTAAGAAAAAATCGAACATGAAAATGGGCTAAAATTTTGACCCTCTTTAAAAATAATAAATTTGACGTAGTTGATTAGAGAATTGAACCACAAAGTCATAGAGGTATCCCACGTCAAAATGGGTATTCAATAACTAAAGTTATGAAATCTCGAAACGCAGTTTTTGGGGTCCCATTTGCAGGCCAATGGAATTAAGAAAAAATCGAACATGAAAATGGCCTAAAATTTTAACCCTCAGAAAAAAGAGTTACTTTGATGTAGTTGATTAGAGAATTCAACCAAAAACTCAAAGAGGTATCCCACGTCGAAATGGGTATTCAATTACTCAACTTATGGAATCTAGAAGTTCAGTTTTTGGGGTCCTATTCTGCAAGTCAATGGAATTAAGAAAAAATCGAACACGAAAATGGGCTAAGATTTTGACCCTCAGAAAAAAAAATAAGTTTGATGTAGTTGATTAGAGAATTCAACCACACACTCGTAGAGGTATCCCGCGTCAAAATGGGTATTCAATTACTCAAGTTATGGAAGCTCGAAATGCAGTTTTTAGGATGCCATTCTGCAAGCCAATGGAATTACTTCATTTGTACTTTCCCCAACAATTCGGTGCAGTAAACTAATTATCTGGCTGAAGTGTCAACTAACTACCAAGTAACTTTAAGGAGAATATCCAATTGAAGTGCCATTAATTTGGCTGCTCGGTTGGCTGACACATATAATGTATCATAAAGGTAACCCTATATTGTAATTTCCAGAGGCAACTTAAATATTTAGCTTTCGGTAGCCCAGGCCCTCGAGTTAACTTTCATCTCTAGAGTGGGCCAGGCACCTGGCCGAAAGTTAGGTAACCCAGGCAGGGAACATAGTTGCCGAGTGGCACCTGGCCCCCAGGTGAGACATTCTGCAGCTGCCAGGACAGGCTTCGAGCCCATTAAAACTAATTACTCATAATCATTTGGCTACTGCTCGACTGCCTCCGGGCACCCCATCCCCACTTCCAAGCCATGACTCTTGCCGAGCGACAGTCACAGCTGCCACATACACATTGAAATTAATTAAAATTAAAATGGGAGTGGATGTGCGATGTGCAAATGGCAATGGAAATGGAGCTGTGCGATACGAACTCAAGTCCTGGCTGATCCCCATGAAAACGACTCAACCGCAGATGATGGGGAAATTAGTGACAGGCGAAAGAGCAACGGAGACGAGTCGGAAGCACAAAGTCAAGTGCGCGGCGGCCAGCGATGAAAAATCTCTGCGAAATTAATTAAATTCTGTAATTTAAGGCACTCCCCGTTGGCAGCGCCGACTCCTGCGGCTCCGCAGTACATACATATGTGGGATGCTTTTATCATGATTATATAGTATCACCCTTTCTGAGAGGCACCTGGGTTCGGTGACCTTTCGTCCTGACGCTTGCTCATCATAACAGAAATGCATGCCAGGTCCGTGTGCCCCTTCACTGGCAAAAATTATAATTTAAATTGGCAATTATACTATGCAGCGGTTAGCCATTATACATTTATTAAGTGTACGTACTTCAATCCATATTTAAATAAAATACCTACTAACTAAACTAAAAAGGTAATGTACAGTGTTACTTTATTACTTCTTTATATAAATATTAATTAAGATTAATTTTTAACTTAAAAAAAATTATTTTCAAATAACTTTAGATAAAAACATATTTATCCTAAATTCTAGAAATTAATGAAAATATTTTGGTCAGAAAAATAACTGCAAAAAAAAAATGGAAATTTACAAAAAAAAACTATGTCGACACTGCCATTTAAGTAAGTATAATTATTTTTAAACTTAAGTAAAACTTAAGTAGAAGCATAGAAAATGCATTTCTTAATATTTTTTAAAGATTAATAATATATTTTTAAAGTAAACGTAAATTGTCTCAGTGCATTTGTTTGCTTTGTGACTTGACGTGCATGTGTGTGTGTGTGTTTGTGTATATCCTGCAGGCAAAGCCTTCCTCCTGCCAGATGGCGCCACCTCTGCAGCGCTGTCAAGCGCAGCGCAGCGCAAAATTATTCTAATTAGAGTGGCCCACCTCCCGCAGTTCCGTGATATCCCTTACAGTGCCTTTGAAAAGTTATCCAGCTGGACGGGGAGGGGCCGGGCACGTCTGTGTGTGTTTCTAATTTGTCTGTTATTTTTCTGGCTTTAAGCACTATAGTTTACCAGCAGTTACACTCCTTTCAAAGAGCTAATGTGAGTGTGCGTGTGTGTGGATAAAAGCTTCGTGAGGAGTGTATTTATCTTTCGGATTTTAAACTGCATTAGCTTACCCTTAAACTATATCAATACATAGTGGAACTTAAAAGATATTTTAATATTGTTTTTTTTTATAATTTCTTTAGAATTTTTTAAATATTTACAAATTAAATTAAATTACTATAAATTCATAATTACTTAATCCATGGGGATAAAGCCAGGAGCTTTACATTTTTCGAATAAAATATGGTTTTTCCTTTAAAAACAATAATAGAAATTACTTTACTTCTTGCGAAAGCCCATGGCAGCTTTGTTTTTCACCTTCATAGCAAAACTGCTACCCAATAACCTGAGGCTGTGACAAAATGGAATTTTTAAATGTGATGGCAGCTGAATTTATGTAGTAATCTCACGGCACGGCGACATGACCCAAGACTTATGTGCATGATTTATCCAGGGCCGCATAACAAAGGCGGCGAGAGCACTTCCCTGTGCGTGACGCAGATCCTCCGGCACCCGGTCATGAATCACCCGCCGAGTGGCAACATGTGCTTAATAGTTTAACGCTTCGTGTGCCACTTAGCTGGGCGTGAATGCCTATCCCAGGCACGGATAGGAGACTCCTCCTCCTGCCACTCCTCCTTCCGTTCCTGCTGATAATAATGGTAAAGTACTGCAGGAGGTGATGATGCAGTCTGTCTACCGAAGTGCGCCAGCACTCACTTTTCGTTTCTGTCGTTAGTGGATCCGTCTCAGTTTCAAATCCGCGACGGTCTTTTCTGCACGCCCGCCGTTTTGCTCCGCTTTGGCGACCCCAGCCAATTTCATCTCGCTCCGCTTCATGAACGGACGGACAGATCCAGACTGCGATTCCGACAGGGAGCAGGTGGCCAGGGTCCTCGTCGCCAAGTCCTCCTGTCCTCCCGAGCCGACATCGCGTGTCGCATGATGTATGACATTTTTGCGCCCCATAAACAGCTGTGTTCAACCCCCGATAATAAGGTAGCCACACTAAGAGAAACTATGGGTTAATAAAGTGTACAGAAAAAACCCTCTTTTGTGGATAATTCACCATAGTTCGTTCATACAATGTTCAAAAACTGCAAAGTTTAAAGCAAGAAACTTTGTATGTACGAAAAGTGAGAGCAGATTGATCTTGAATCGAGAAAATATGTTCTTGAACTTTTTTGTTTTTTCTTAACGAATATGCATTCATATGAAAAACGTTATAAAATGTTATTATGCATGAAAAGTAAGAGCAGATTGATCTTGAATCAAGAATAAATGATCTTGCACTTTGTTTGTTTTTCTTTAAGGGATATCCATATTTATATAAAAATTGTCACAAAATTTACTCAATTAATTTAAAGCAAGAAAATTTTTATGTCCGAAAAGTGAGAGCAGATTGATCTTGAATTAAGAAAAAATTGTTCTTTAAACTATTAAATTTTTCATTGACAAATGCCCATATTTATATGCAAATTTTAAGGTTCCTTCTCCTTTTCGCTTGCATAGTGCGCTTTAAGAAAGTTTAGCTATATTACGTAATTTTTTGGATAAGTTGCATTGAAAGTTTATAACTCATACGCACTGTTGCCTTTGATCAAATATATGATGTAGGTTACAGACTGTGCAGCTTTTATTTTATCTGAGACAGAAATTAATCTGTTTATTTAACATTGATTTATGTAAGTGAAATATTTTTCCAGGTGCACTTGTACGTCGGGCCAGGACACCTGTCATCCTGTCATCCTTGCCCCTCCGCGCACCTTGTTGCTCTTTTTGTTTTCGTGCATCGAGCAGACAGCCTGTGCAAAATAGGGTGGCTCTATTTGTTCCGGGCTTGGGTTTTTCGGGGTGGTCCCTGGTTGTTGTTTGTTTGCACTTGCCTTAACGAAATTGGCACGAGTGGCGGGCTGCGGGTGGCGATGCCGCCGTGTTGACTGTTTGGCTATTTGCTCGTTTACGTTAACGGTGAGCTGACTTATTTTCCTCGGCGGCGCAATTCAAATATGCAGGGAGTTCCTTTACCCACAACCGGTTGATTGCACGAGTCAAGTCAATTGACCTTTGGCATTCACTGGGATCCTTACAATTCCGTTTGCTTCAAAGTCAAAAAGTTTTAGACAAAAAGCAATTAATTACCTAGACTGAAATAGGTTGGCTTGTTCTTATTTTTGGAAGCTTGTGCTTCAATTACATTTTATTTAACCATGTTGTATGTTTTCTACTTTACCCATGCTGGTTGGATAATTTAATCCGCAACAATCTGCCATAGCATTTACTCAGTTTTTCGGCTTTAAAAAATCAGATTTGCATGGGCTTTTTTTGAGGTTTACTACAGAAAATGTTGATGTTTTATCACGGTGACCGGGATATGTAGCTCTTTTAAAAAAAATATATATTTAAATTTTTACATGTGATTTATGGCTTTCATTTAAAGGAGGTTATTCAATTGCTTCAGGAGTTGTAGGTTAATTTCAAACTTAAATAATACAAAAAATTCACAAAAGCTCACAAAAAGATTATACTCTGAATGGGTTAAAATAACTGAGTCTTAGCAATGAGTTTTTTTATTTTAGGAAGTTTTTTAATCGAAAATAAAATTGACCTACGTTTTATGACGGCAGGCTCTTGTTTTCTTTTCTGTGTATTGTAAACAGCCAAAGTTTCCCATCCACTAATTGAATAAGTTAGTTTTCCGGAACGGAACATGCGGTTATAGTTGGCTTCCTTTGGCTGCACGGATTTCTGCACACACAGAGAGCTAACTAAACTTTTTGACTTCCATTTATTTGGCGAGCACACTCCTCATCATTTCGGCCCGGACCCGTGCTGAAATGCCATTAAAATCACATTTCGATTTAATTTGCATAAATTGAAGTCGAGGCAGCCAGTGGAAAATGAAGCCGAACGGCAGTCTAAACATGAACTAAAACGCCATTCGAAATCGATTCGAAAGCAATTAGAGAGTGATTTGCAATAAATACATATAAAATGAAACGAAATGCTTGGCTGCCATTCAAGTAAATCAACCGAATCGACGGACTGTTCCGGGGTATGGAGTAGGTAGTCCCTGAGGTCCCCAGCCAGTGCATTGAATTCAGCGGGTCCAAGGACACGGGCAGGATTATGACACTTTTTGCGGCTCGCTGCTCGCAGATTCGGCTTTTGCTTTTATTGAGCGAAATGAAAAATTCAATTAAAATGCACACATGCTCGGAGCGCCACAGCTCGACAGCCCTAAAACCCGAAAACCCGGCTACGTTCCGTGCCAGGGAAAAAATTAAGAGCGGAACGAACCTTGCTGGGTGGCCGGTGGGATGGCGGGAAAAACGAAAGGAAACGAAAATGTGAAAAATCAGCATAACAAAGTGGGAAAAACTATGAAAATGCATTCGCCCGGCATGGCCGCTTTCACTTTCCTTGTTGTTTCTTTATGGTCTTCCTTTTTTCGGGTGGTTTTTTGCCACGCTCCATGAACCTGGCGACCATCCAGCTAGACCCACTCGTGTTTCCATGGACCCCGGGACAGGCGACACAATACAGTAGCCCCATATCTCTCCGGTGCTCCCAAGGGGCTACGGTTGGAAGTGCCAGTATGTAAATAGCCGAGTGCTGTAAGCACATTTCATTTGCACAAAGAATTAGACCTAGAAGGCTTTTGTGACGCAGGTTCTGCGTGCCACAAACCCGCCGAATCAGCATTTATTGTTGTCGACCCTTTTAAAGTAGCAAATTTTGGGCCTGTTTTGGGCAGAGAAATTGGAGACCATGAAAGTACAGTTCATTGTTGGGCACATTCTATTGAAAAGGTTTTCTTACCGAGAAAACACATTTCCAATTTGTGATAAATTTGTAGTTTGTAATATCCTTAGAACCTATTTTTAGAACCAGAATCTTTGGCATAGAGACACACTTATTTTAAATAGTATGGCTTTCGTTATAAATACTATTTATATCTATCCATTTACCTTTTTCTTTAAAAATGTTTTTAGATTCCAATACTTTGTCTCCGGTTCATTGTATTCGCTTTCCAATTAATGTTTACAATTTGTTTGTGGCAGAAATGTATACACACGATTTTAATTATTTCAGACATTTTCGTTTAGTATTTTCCATTCCGCATTCAAGTTTATTATTTTTCATTCGCTGCCCCCTGACACTCTGTCGTTTTCCAGAATTCGCATATTAAACGCCTGCAAATAATGCAGCAAATTGGGGAACAGTAAACACAACTGTGTATCGCGGCGCTAATGAAACAAATGCCGACACCCCGACCTCCGATTCTGTCAGAATCAGTTGATATAGGGGGATCCTAACCCAGTCAGCGAGCCCAGCAAACAAACTGCAAAGCTGAATTTACGGTTGGCGCTTTTCTGAATCGACAGCCGGAAACTGGGGGGGGGGGAGGCTCGGTTTTACGGCGGATTTCGACGGAATATAAAAATAAAATTGGATTTTAGCGTAGATTGTAGAGGGCCGTAAATATTTTTCAATTCACTGGCCCCGAGAGGGGCTCCCAAAAGGGGGGCCGGGGCCTTCACCCGCACATATGATTTCCCCAAGGGGTGCAAAGGGGTTCTGCGGTCGGGAATCGCGTGCGAATGATTTGGCAGTATTAACTCCCCGACACCCGGAGGCGTCGAGAGACCCCTCCCCAAAAACCCATCCCCCCAAATACGGGGATGGTGCAGGAGCAACATGTGGATAGGGGATTATCGAGCGGAGGGGTTAAAGCCTCATTTGAATGCCGAGCGGAGCAATTTTTCCCCGTGCAGAACCCTTTTTGATCCCTTCGTCGGCGTGGGGAGTCCTTAGCCCTCGGGCGTTAGATATAAGTTGGAGCTTAGGCTACCTCAACAAATCCTCCGAAAACTCATTTCGTGTTGCTGGCGCCCAATTGATTTCATTGCCTGTTTGTTTGGCTTTTTTTTTCCACCTAAATGCCAGGCTGCCTCCATCCTTTTCGAATCCTTTCCTTCAGACTTCTAGCTGCGGTCTATCCTTTATCTTTAACAAATACATAGATGGTCATTCCTGCGGCATTTTGATTAAAATTTTGATTGGAATTTGTTGTGCGTACGAAGAAGATTGTTTGCCTGGCGTGAGAATCGCTTGAAATTCCATTGATGACCAACAAGTTTTTAAAAACAAAATTGGTGTCCGAAAGTAAAATATTCGAATGGAATTACATTATAATATTTTTAATAAATATTATGGCTTATATAATTTTCAATACTGAACTTATTAGTTACATATCTCGATTAAAAATGTCGTTATGCCGTATATGTCGTTAGCAATTCAAAAATATTTTGTTAAACCCACTCCAAAATTTGAGGTTGCAACAGCTTGGAACTCAGGCATGGCTACTCCCATCCAAGGAGGCATCATTGGTATCCCAGATGGCCCGACGATTGCAATGGAAGCGCTGGGCACAGGCTCTTGACCGGTTCCACCAGGCTGCCTTCAGTCCAAAGTATCTCCTCTATACGAACATCGGGATCTCCGTGGGCCTGAGCATGGTGGGCGACACCATGGAGCAGAGCTACGAACGCTTTATAGGGGAGCTTCCGGGGTGGAACCGGATACGAACCCTGCGGATGGGCATTTCCGGTTTCACCGTGGGCGTGGTGTGCCACTATTGGTACCAGTACCTGGACTACCTGTACCCCCATCGCACCTATAAGGTGGTCATCATCAAGATCCTGCTGGACCAGTTCATCTGCTCGCCCTTCTACATCGCCGTGTTTTTCCTCACCATGGCCATTCTGGAGGACAATACGTGGGCGGAGCTGAGGCAGGAGATCAAGGATAAGGCCCCTATCCTATATGCTGCCGAATGGACTGTGTGGCCCTTGGCGCAGTTCATCAACTTCCTGCTGATTAGACCACAGTACAGGGTGTTCTACGATAACACCATTAGTCTGGGGTACGACATCTTTACCTCCCAGGTGAAATATCGCAAGAAGCCGGAGCCCAAAACAGAGTAATATTTTAAGGAGTATATTCAAAATCTTAATTTATAGCTAAGCATTAAATTCCAAAAGTATTATATACATTTTGTCTGTTTTTTTAAAGCCTAAAATTATTTACAAATGGATTAGACTCTTAATAAATATTTACGATAATAAGATATTTCTAGATCCCCTTCTATAAATGCTTAGAATTTAAATTAGAATTAGAATGGGAAAAGTAAAAGTTAACTTCGAGTGACACATACCCACTTTTGTTGGGTTCCACTGCTGACACAACCTGACGCCTTGTCTCCGCGTGGCAAACTGGAACCTCCCAGCTATCCCAAAGATAGACGATGATGGAAGGTGACCTCCGCCCGAATCGTGGGCGGCTGGTTAGTTGTCAAATGCAGAACCTGGGCGGAACCCCCGGTGGGGACTGCGAAAGAGCAGATCCTGGGCGAGAGTGAATGGCATCGAGGACCGGAGAGACACTCGAGCCGTAAGCCCTCGACGAGGAATTGTGTCAAGCATACAAAATAAATAAAAGCACAGGCCTGTCACGAAGAAATGCAAAAAAAAGCGGCAAAAAAAGAAGGGGAAATCAAGTGACGAAATTGATGTCAAGATGAGCGAGTGGCGGCCGGGCCAGGATATCCACAGCCAGGGGCAGGAACCGGGCTTCACGGCCACCGCCGGTTGACGCCGCCAAGGATAGACACCCACTCACACACACATGTCAACTAATCCAATTTAAATCTCTTAACATGATTTGCCGCTTTCTTTTCATTTTGCTGGATTTCATGCCATTATCCCTTTCGGTCTCCGTGTGTCCTTTTGGCAACCGAATCGCCGGGCACATCGAGAAGTCATCCACTTCGCTTTCTGCCGCTGTACAGTGGGGAAAAATTAAGATTTAAGGTGTCAATGAAATCATAATATATTTTCAAGGAACTGTTATAAAAATACTTAAATATGCATGGCTTAAAAGTATTTTAAAAGAATGTTCAAATGCGTTTTTATTTCACCAAATAGTTTATACTTGATGAATAAACAGAACATAGGTAATATTAACATAAATTTATACCCAATGAAAAAATAATTAGTAAACTAATAAAATGTACAATAAATATTTACGAATAGTAATATATAAAACTACGATTTTGTCCAGTGTTTATTCCTTCCCCTTCCTTTGGCCCACTGGCAAGTTGACTTCCTGTCCTCGCTGTTATCTCTCCCAAGGAGGATGCGCCTTCAAGGAGCAAGGACACCAAGGACTGCGGCCAAAGGGTTTATTTATTTGGCTTAGCGACAGCCTCGGTTGCCTTAGTCGCTCTATCCTCATTTTGTGATTTAATTTAAAAGCTCACTGCCAGTCCCACCCAGAGGAATCCTCTCCTGGAGGAGGAGGAGTGGGCGCATCTGGGGGCTCTTCGGCACGTGGCCAGCCAACTCTGCCGGGGCTTTTGATGAGTTGTGTGTGTGGTTAAAGCATTCCAAATGAGACTACGTGTTGATGGTCGAGTTTACCAAGTCACCGCCGCTGGCTAACCCAAGAAAATAAGGAAAAACAGGACTGAAAAATAAAGATGTTTGCTGCTTTGTATGTTTATTAGATGATAAACAACTTATTTGGCCCCCATTAATTGGAAATTAAACGAAAACAGAATTTATTTTTTTGATAGAGTGTGAAAATAATATCATATTAATATCTGTAACATCATTATTTTCAAGTTGCCTCGATGACACGATAAAATTGTTCACACTTTCAGTCAGCAATTATGTTATCAACACCCATTGACAGCATATATTCCGGCTCAGATCGATACCTTCTAAATGTGTGCAGGTTCCTGTACAACCCGGCGGTCGAGTACTCTCATCCATCCACCCATCCGCCCGGCGGCTCAGGTGGGGCAGCCACGTTCAGTTAATTGGCACTCAGAGCCTTCAAACAGAAATGCCAATGTTGTTTGTCTACGAAATTACCCCGACAGCAGGGACGAGATGTACGGTTATGTTACACAGTCCCTACAAGTTCTGTATGTTGTGGAGGCCCCTAAACAATCCTGCCGGAGTCCGGGGTCTGTCTACGGGGTTCCGACTGACCCATCCGACCATAACATATGCCCTAGTAAGGGCATTGTGTGTAAATGCAGAGAGGAAAATTATTCTAAATAAAGCGATTTCCGAAAAATCTAAATTTAACAATATTTATAGATTAATATTATTTACTATTTATACATTTTTTTTAATATATCCCACAATTTTATGAATTTCTACAATTGTATTAAATATTTCCTATAAATTTACCTATTTTTCTGAGTGCACCTTCGCAATGGGCACAAGGATGGATATAAAAGTGGGTTGAGCCCTGGGTAGTCACATACCCTGCAGTTATAATTCCATTTGCGATCATAAAAATGTATTACGATGGTAAGCTGCTCATAACAGGCCACTTAATTAGGGAGGTATGCACGAGTAGGTCGAGTACTGGACGCGCTCTTTGTTTCGCTGAGTGTACGACCATGTAGTGGAATAATGGGTGCATACCATATAGACTTTATGTAAGCTCCAAACCGCTTTTCCAAACACAAATGACATAACTGCCTTGAGAGCACGTGGCATATGTTGCTGATGACGGCGATTTCCCTACTGCTGCTTCTTCTTCCCTTTGCCACGCGTAAAAGTTGCGTCAACTTAATTAGCCATAAATTAGCCAGGATTCACGCGTTTTTAACGACTTGTTTGTTCGCAGGGCACGGGGCTAGGCAATGATGGCTCTGTCTCTGTCCCATCATGATGGCACTAAGTCCATCTGTCAGCCAAGTTGAACGAGTTAATTTATTTATCTTGCCGCAGCAGCATCGCCCGGAAACCCGTCCTAATGCCACTTGATTTATCTAGCGGAGTTGCTCAAAACTTTCACCAAGCGACGGGGCACTTCGTGGCTCTGTCGAAGTCCTATTGCGGACAGCATTGATAAATATGGGTGTAAACAAGCTGCCGCTGCGTTCAAGCAAGGATAAGCCAGGGATCACGGCATTAGCTCGCTGCAGTAAATGGATAATAAATGCACTCATTACTCGGGAACTTTGAAGACTTTATAGTAGTTTAATACCATAACGTGGTCTTATGAAGAAAAGGAATGAGTTGAGACAAAAAGTATGCAGTATACCTATTACTTTAAGGCATTTTACTTTTATTTACATGTGAGACATGGGATTATTCTTCTTCAAACCCATTTATTTAATGTAGAGCAATATTTTAACATCTGTCTATTAAAATTGTTTAAACTAAAAAAATGGTCGAAAGATTTTTCTAGCCTTAAGAAGTCAAAAAATAATATAGTTGTCCTGGTTTAAGTGCCATTTAATAGAGAATTTGATTGAGATAAGGTCTCAAAATATTTTTTAAAATGTATAAGTTTCGATTTTGAAAAATATTATATTTAAAAGTCATAAAAAATTCGTACATATATTTTCAGTTATTGTTTAGACTTTAGACAATAGACTTTAATAATATATCAACAAATATTCCTTTGTTATCACTCTAAAACTTACTTCCTTTTTAAGTCCCATGACTATTTAATTCCCAGCGTCCAACCACTTAAAAGAGAACTATGCATGGGCATATGGGCCAATCCCTTTGACCCGTTTCCGTTCCGTTTGGCATCGGTCAAGTGGGCCCTCCATGGAGAGCCATGATATTTCACAGCTGTTTGGGTAGTAAATCAACCGCATAATGGAGCCATACAAAAGGCCGGCCAACCGACCAGCTGGGGAACTTTTGGGCCTCCATCGTTTTGCGGACTAGTCGATGATTAAAAACTCTTAATTGTGGGGATCTGGAAAATTGAATGAGCATTAAAGTGGCCATCCAGAAGGGGATCATGAATCATGGTCGGGCAACTTCATGCGAGCTCCTCCAATCCGTTTCGGTTCGCATATTTAAGCGTAATACCCAGCAATCCCGGCTGAACTTTTATGCCTGCCAGCCCGACGGAATCGCACTAAAATCGGCAACAGCGGCGCAAACAACAATCCCAGTATCCCCAGAAACAAACAACAACTGTGCACGAACCACACCACAGCAACAATCGAAATGAGAGCAACAAATTTTAACGAGCACCACAAAACCCCAACGCTCTGCTTTTTTAAGCCGCTTTCATTTACCCGGCTAAGACCCCAGCCCCCAGCAGCCCCCTTTTGTCGTTCTCCGCACCCCGAGTTGTGTAATTACAAAAAAGCCGCGGGCTAAAGTTGGGAGCAGAACTTGACAAATGGCACGGCGGTGTGGAGCTACATAGCTCTGGGGTGCTGCGAACGGGCCGGTTAACCAGGATAATAGGATGAAGCAAATGTAAATGAAGGGGGAGGCCAGTGCCACGGCAAAGTGTGTAAAAAAAAAAAAATAATAAAAGAACACAATACAAATCGCAACACAAAAACGTTGACTCAAAAATCTGTTAAAGACATCTCCAACTGTGTTTTTGCCTTTCGCCTCTGCGTCCCAAATGGGACATCACCCCAGGTGCCATGTCCTGGTAACAAAAAATGTATATAAAACAAGGAAACAGAAAGCGCGACGCGTGGCTGCGGATTTATTCGAGGTGGGTTTTGGGAACAATACTTGCGAACATAGTGAAAAGTTGGTCGTGTCTAGATCTCCATGTGCGATTGCCGCAGACTATGACAAATATTTTAAGCTCTATCTTGATGCTGTCTGAATTCACTTATTTGGCGTGCAAATTTACGGGCTCCGGTCGTCCAAAGTGTCAAGATACAAATGTTTTTGGCACACACAAAGCAAGCCATTTTGTTGGTTTTGCTTTCATTATCACTGGTTTTCAGGTTTTTAGTTTTATTTTATGATGCCAATAGAATTATTCAAATAAGAAGTAGTCAAAAATAGTGAGAAAGGCATATAAATTTTATTATGATACATTAAACGTATTTTTTTAATATTATCTGTGATATAATATAGTAACGATGAAGCATTAGGAATATTTAAAAGGGTCATATAAAACCTCCCTTTTTTCATACATATATATAAATATTGAAAATTAAATTGGTTTATTTACAATCTAAAAATATTATTTTATTTTTTTAACGAGTTTATTTTTTATTCATAACGAGTTTATTACAAATATATTAAACGCAACATATCCTTTGCCGTGACCACATGGCGGATGAGTGATTTTCCAAGTACGGTCTTTAGAAAAACTAGCAAATATTACTCATCCGCACTGGTGGCCAAACAAAAGCCCCTTTAAACCCACTGGCACATGAGAGGTTTATACTTTGTTCTATCAATGCCAGTAGCATGACGAATTCGCTCAGTGCACGGCAAAACATAATATTCGTGTTCCCCAGTGGGTTTGAAAATGCGGTGGGATTGTGTGAGCTCAGCGCAGTCAATATTTTGCTGGCCATATCAGAAAGTCATTTTCAGGATGGCTCGGTGCAATCAGCGGCCATTCAGCCAGGTCATTCCCTCGGAGTCGGGTGGCCCCCACCACTCGTCATCCGCATAAATAGTTATAGGTGGTGGCCGGCCTGGACTTCTAGCCCAACAGTTGGTTGCACATCTGCGCATTGCAGCAGGACGAAGAGCACCAAAAGGATGGGTCGCACCGCAGTGCCCACTCTCCGGGGACTCCCACGCCGCGCTTCTCGGCGAGCGGCAATTAAAATCTTGTATTCGAGTTGCGGGAGCAGCTGGGAAGTGCTTTAATTTCCCACGACGTACGAAAATCAACATGGCTTCAAAACAGCGGATGGGAGCAATCAACTCCGCCAGCTCCGACGATAAGAGTGCACTGAGGGAAAAGGCCATCCAGTTCTTACAACGCTAAATTTCTAACATGTTCTTAGAAATTGTTGAGCCATCTTTATGATTAAAAATAAATAAAAGAACGTACTTAAAATTTTAATAAAAAACAAATTATTATTCCCAGTATTATCTTAGCTTTTATATCTAAAATTTATTATTAAACCATAGTTATATCTTATATATTATTTTTAGTTTAGTTCAATTCATTAAAATATAATAGACCAATCAGTTTAATTCATTTTTAAGAAATCTTAAACATAAAGAGCAATAATATAAGGTTTAAAAATAATAGCAATAATATTAAACTTCCTAAAAAAATATAAATTTTTATATATTTTCTTTGTCTGGAAATTACAAATCACTAAATTACAAAATAAAAACAAAATATTTTATGAACTTGAATTTTATTTTGACTTGTCAGTGTAAAATTGGAACCTATACTTATTTCTTGGAAATTGCTTCTTACGACATGTTTTTGATACACTTTTTTTCTCTGTACGAAACGGAATCAAAACAAAACGCGTCAAGTGGGGGTAAAAGGGGGAGTGTCTGCGGCGAAGAGCCGAGCCTGGCCAGCGGACTCCGGGCGGCGCATGCGCCCCGTCTGCACAGACTCCGGCGAATTGGCGGTGCGAAAATCTCCAGAGATTGGCAGGCGGACTCAGTAGCTGCAGGACTGTCGCGGAATAAAGTTAGCCGAAAGGACGAAAGCGCACGGGTTTCTTTGCGTCGGGCGCGATGTGAGCAGGACCTAGGGAACGCGCGCGAAAACTTCCCACCCACTCCAAAGCACCCCCAAAAAAAATACATATATATTTGTACGGGTGTACAGGTGGAAAACGAAGCAAAACCAAAGTGCGTTTTAGAAATTCTGTTATTTATAACAAACAAAAGTGAAGACATACTATAGAAGTGACTCAACCACGCCCTAAAAACCAGACATGGAGCACTTGCGTCCGCTGAGCTACGAGGAGATGTGCCAAATGGAGCTGCTGCAGGCCGCCAGTGGAGCCACGGCCTCCTCCGTTCCCCCGCCGGCCATGATGCCCATCATGGTGATACCCACGGCTCTGCTTCAGCCGGCTCCCGTCGAGGGGGCGGCGGGCGGCGGAGGAGGCCTGCCTGGGGTGGCGGGAGGTGCCATGGTGGAGCACTACTATCAGCTGCAGCCCACGCACCACCTTCTGCCAGCCAGCAACCCATCAGCAGCGGCAACAACGACAGCAACCACAACAACAGCAGGCAACTCCGGCGAATTGGCTCTCCTGGCGGGCGAACAGATTCCACACACCATCCACCAGCATCCACATGCCCAGCAAATGAACATCCTGTGCACCGGAACACTGGGGCGCCAAAGGATGCCGGCTTCGGCTGGCGGGCCTAATCCCAGCCTTAATCCCAATCCGAATCCCTCGATGGCGTCCACGCTGCCGCGCGGCTTCCAGCCGGCCGCCTTTGTCACGGACGTCGAGTCGGACTTCGAGGGCAGTGAGTGCGGAGCGGGCGGCATGACCACCACCTGCATGCCGCACTTCCGCTTCGGAGCCTGCGGCCTTCAGTCCCTCCAGCACCACCCACAGCAGCAGCAGCAGCAGCAACAGCAGGATGCAGTGGTGGGCTGTGGGTCGCTGGCCTACATGATGGGCTCCGGCACTCTGGGCAGGGGGAGGCGACTGGCCGGGGGGCAGGGCAAGCCAAAGAGAGTGTCCTTCAAGGGCGACAACCTGCCGCCGCCGTCGCCTCCTCCGCCGCCCGCCGTTGAGCTGGACGAGAATGGCCTGCCCATGCCGGGGCCAGGCGATGCGGGCAGCTGCTCCTACATGCACTTCGACAACTACATGGACTACCAGGTGGGTGGGTTAGGTTAGGGGAGAACATGGGGTATATGCAGGGAAAAAAAGCAGAGACATCATTGGGTTTAAAAACCTCCCTAAAGAATATGCGTCACCTACAAAATAACTGCTCCTTTAAATTAGTTTTTAAAATTTTAGAGAACCAAACCTTTCTTAAAAATTACAGGATTTTCAGATTTTCTGATACTATACGAATATGAGGAGTTTTATAATAGGTTATGCTTATAAGAAACTAAAAGAAGACTCAAGGAAGTTATCTGAGGCATCCTTTTAATACTGGCCATATAAAAAGAACATATAAAGTTTTATTTTCTAAAATTAAACGAAAACGTTTTTAACCTAACCATTAGCAAAAACTAAGGTATAGAAATTCAGCAATCGAAGGTGGGTGAACCTCCGTTAAGGATAAGACCGTTGCCGCCTCCGTAATTGGCATTCATGGCGTTTATCCCACAGGATTGGGTTGAGGAGAGGGAAGCATTTACGATTATTGCCGGCTCTTTGTGTTCGTGCCGCGATTTCACAGACGACACCGCCTGTCACAAAACAAGCACTGCAAAAAATGCTATTTTAAAGTGTAAAATTCTAAAAACAAATTTTAAAAACATTTACCAACAGTTTATCTCTATTTTGTTGAGACCATAAAGTTATATGGCATAGTATAAAATGATAATAAAGAACACAGTTTCTTCAAGGACTTATGACAGTAAATTAATTTAAATTTTATTTACTTACTTATTTTGACCAGTGAGGCGACTGCGTGAACCGAATCGAACGACCTGGCCTTGAATGAAAGAAGATGTGCCGCTTTCATTTGAACCAGATAGGATACGTTATGCAGATTCCCCCATAAAGAAGCTCGTATACTTTTATGGCGCACATATCCGCCATATCCGTATCCCTTCATTAAACGATATTCCCTGCAGTTGATTTGATTTGGAGACGACTCGAGGGGCTCGCAAAGGTCAAACAATCGCTAAATCACGGTAGATTATTACATTTTAGAGTGTCTGGCGCAAGGGAAGTTATAGATTTTCATATAATATTTACGCTGCCAAGAGGAATTACTCTTAAAATAGCATAGAATTAAATGTGTTCGTACTGCTGGCCAACGGGAAATAGTTGGCAACTTAACCAAAGCGAAATCCTCTCCTATTTTCAAGTACGGAAATTAAATAAAGACCGAAATATATGTAAATATATTCAACGTTTATCATACATTGACAAGTGCACTTGCAGTGGTTTATTTGGCTAGACAAGTGCCCCACCTGATGAAATATGCAAATTGGCTCTGGCAGATGTTGCATTTGAATTTGAGGTGTGGAGCCAAAAAGTTGTGTAAACTGAAGTGAATACAACGCACCCGAATCAGATGAATGTTTAATTACTTGCGGTAATATTGATTTAGATAGAAAAAATAGCAATTTTTCATGTAGCCTAAAAAAGAACATATTCTGCGGTTAACCACTTTACAAAGCAGGTGTAAAATCTTTCAAGTAGTTGAAGTAGACACTCTATTTTAAAATGCTTAGGAGATCCTTCTTAAAATATTTGCAATGTCTCAATTGTCCAAAACTTACTTTCACAATAGTATCTTTTTGCTGTCGCTATTCAGAAGATAAAGCAAACGCTCGGAAGGGGACCAAACATGATAAATACCATCGATTTTATTTACACTAGCGTGGGACACATATCCTGTGTCCAAATCGGACAAACGATTATTTGCATGTAACTCAATTTGTTTGGACTGCGGACTAGGGCGAATCAAATCCAGGACATGATTCCAATCCGACTGCCAAAGCCACCAACAATAAACCCTGGCAAACTTAAGCTCAAGAACCCGAAAAAGGGATAGAATAGGGGGTCTTGGGGTGTTTTCACGGGGGCTTCAGCGGGTCCAAGGGGTTCCCGGGGCTCAGGGGTGAAAGGTCTGGGACCGGGGCAATCGTCCTTCGAAACCATTACTCACTGGGAGCGCTGTCATCTTTGGTCGCCGGCGCCATTTGTTCACATTTGAATAATAAATTAAATGTTGCAAATGTCGTTCTGTTGCACTTGCAGATTCAGTTTTCAGTTTCAGTTGCCTTTCACCAGCCCGGGCATTTGTCCAGCTCGAGCTGCTGCTCCTCGGAGCCAGGGTTTTTTATGCGTTCCGCCAAAGCCATAAAAATCGCCATTATTTTCCAGCTCCCCCACAAGCCCCACACCACCCGTCTTCATTTCGCGCTTTGTTGCCTTGTCCACTTTCAGGATTTCAGCAGCAGCACCGGGAAGTTCTTATTAATCAAGATCTGTTTTAAGATATATATAAAGTTAAAAACACCCTTTGAGAATAAACATGTTTTATTCTTGAAAAGAAAATTTAAAAACAAACTACCCTATTTTCTGTTAATATGGATATTGGTAATATAATAAATTGCATATTTGAATTGGTATTATTATAAACCACTCCAAGTGACAACTTATCGCACATAAAATGTCCCACCTAAAGTATCTTTAAGATACCCATCATTTTTCTCCGTGGATCCCTTTGTGCCCTAACCTATCCGTGTCGGTTGCTCCGCTCCAATGCTCCCCATCATTGAGTTTGCCAATAGTTTGCCAAATTCCTAACACACCGCCCCCTTTTCCATTGACACCGCCCAAAAATGTCGAGTCCGCACTTTGGCTTCCAGTCAAACTTTCCACTCCGCCCAGCGCTTCCTGTGTTTCGTGCGCAAATAGTTTCTGGCCAAGAGCTGCCATGCGATGGAGAACTTTTTTCAGACACTGTTCCACCGCAACTCCAAGTGAGTTTTGATTGATGGACGTGGTGGCTGCGTGTCAAGTTCGCCCAAACCAGACACTCCAAATCCATTGTCCTGGGCTCCGGCTCTATTCGCGGGTGTTAAGGGCTGTCAGGAGCCAGGAATGAGGTCTGCAATTGATGAAACACTCGGTTGTGGGCCTGCACGTGACTCTAGAGAATAAAATTGCACAATCACCGAGCGACGAGAGCAGCGAGATAAACCAATCAAAATGTGTTCAACGATTTGATCTTCAATTTAAGAACATGCCCTTTGCCTAAAATTTCTTTAATTTATAGAAAACTAAAGCTCAGATAGAAACTTCTGGTATCAAGTTCCGGGCCAAGTGTCCTACGACCCTTATATTAGAAATATTAATTTAAATTGTTAAATAAATAAAAAAATATCCTAATCTTTAGTTTCCTTATTTGATTTCCCTCTTTCATCATAGCTTCCCAAACCATGCCTTTCTGCTCAAGAAGCCCGCACAACCTTGGCCAGATTGCCTCACAGGAACATATCTCAATGTCAAACTCGTCTGATGATAACACACACCAATCCGTATCCGATAAGGCATTATTCGGCCATTCAGCCACAAGACATTACAATTAGGAGAGTGCTAGGCCAAATTACGTTTAAGGCCAAATCCATTGAGACATATGCACGTCACACACATTCCTGTGCCCGCCAGCCAGGGCCAATCAACTTTAAATTGTTTAATGAACACTTAGAACGTTTCGATTCCGTTGGCACACAACAAACAGAAGGCGGCCAGGGGGTGAAAAATGGGGTGGGTGAAAGTCGGGGGGTGAAAGTTGGGGCTTGGGGTGCGGACATTCGCCGGTCATCGCCCACATAAGTCGCACTGGGACGGCAAAATAAACAAACAAAATGCGAAGGTCTAACACAGCCATTGTGGCTAACGCCAACGGCCAACAGTCTGCTGTCCCTCGGACCAATCTCCTGGGCCTGCACTGAAAGAAAATCACGGAAATTGCTTACCAATTGAAACATTTTTATTTAATTTGAAGTGCCTCTGGTTTACTTTTGAATTACTTATATGTCAGAAGGAAAATGTTCTCCAGACTTTACTCAGAAGGAATTCTTAAGTTCTCTTCTCGGTAGAAAATGTTCTTACAAATATAAAGTAATTTTTCGAGTTCAAAATGTTCTCAATGTGCTTAAATTAAGTCGCTTTGTTTCTTGAAGTTTTATTTACTCAAAATGAATTCTTAAGTTCTCTTCTCAGTAGAAAATGTTCTTACAAATATAAAGTAATTTTTTGAGTTCAAAATGTTCTCAATGTGCTTAAATTAAGCGGCTGTGCTTCTTGAAGTTTTATTTACTCAGAATGAATTCTTAAGTTCTCTTCTCGGTAGAAAATGTTCTTACAAATATAAAGTAATTTTTTGAGTTCAAAATGTTCTCAATGTGCTTAAATTAAGTGGCTTTGTTTCTTGAAGTTTTATTTAGTAAAAAGTGTTCTCAATATAAGAACAGAAACCACTTGAGTGAAGTTGATATCTAACTAAAAATAAGTTGTTTTTAATTTGTTTTTTAATTTAAAATTTTGTTAAGGAAACTACACTTATATTTCCTGTGTAATTTCGGACTGTGTTTGGGTTTGGTTTTGGTTCTGCCTTCCACGATTGCAACATTTGAATGCGGCTGTTGCCGGAGCAACCTCAGTACGGAAGGCAGAAATTACGTGGCAGCCACTGGGCAATTTGTGGGCCAGAGGGACGCGGGTGCGGAGGGCAGAGACTGATGTCCATCAGCGTGAAATGGCCAAATGACATTTGAAAAACTTAAAACAGCAGCCGGAACAGCAGCTGGCAGGGACCGCAGTCGACAACTCCGGGCTGTCGACATGCATGCTGCGCACTCTCCGGGGTCCTTTGGGCTCCGAAACCGGACGAGGACCAGGATGAGGATGAGAATGAGGGCTCCATCGCATCCACAGCAGCGTACAATGGGGACGAATTGATAAAGTTGACCGCAAATTCCTTGTACATTACTTTCCCCTCATGGTCGAATCAATCATAATCAAGGCGAAGGGCCACTCGATAAATTGATATGGTGAAGTTCATTGCATTGTCTGGGAAACTTATTGCCCCTCACACAAGTTGCCCTATGCCAGATGCAAGAAATCTCCAAAACATCTTAGCTCGACAGAAACAAGAAAGTCAAATAACCATAAAGATAAATTAACTTTTACGTGGTATACTTAGTAGCTCAATTACAAGGTTAGTTAAGTTAAAAATATGAACCAAAGACCTTTCAAAATGTGAAATGTAAGTGATATAAGAGTATAAATATACCTTACTAAGTGTTCTGTTTTGTACAACAGTTAAGCATTGATAAATATAAAAGGCTTTTCCATCCCACCTGAAGTATATATTTGAGCAAAAAACCAATTTATAAATCGTTTTACAACGTTTAAGAAATTATCAGTAACATCTTGCAAAGCCGATTATAATCCTAAAGACCTCCACAGTAGCAAACTACTCGAAGGGAAGAGCTTAGGCGATGCTTCCAATTCACCTCGGGCTTTTAGGGTTCCTGGGATGCGGGAATATTTTGGCACTGGCACCTCGGACAAATCTGCATTTCACTTCCCCGAGCACCCCATGGAACCACTGGGGAATTATTTATGGAATGGATTTGCTTTGTTTGCCACGAGTGCCGCGTGTAGCATGATATATGCTGTGCACAGGGCGGGGATGAGATATAGCATGACAAATACTTTTCAGCATGCAGCAAAGAGCGCTTCCTGTCCACCGCCCATTGCAAAGCCCCTCTGGCTGTTGCACATGCGGCACAGATTTTAGTTGTTTTTAGTCTCGGACTAAATTCGCGTAGCCAGGGTGTTGCAACTGGAAAAAAATACATGGCAGAGTAGGGGATCCACTAAAAACTGCAGCTGCAAAAGGGAAAATAATGGCGGAAACTATAAAGCATTCCGTAACAGTTTTTTTCTGCTCCCGTTTCTATTTTTTGCCGCTGCCATTGCCGCTTTCATTGTTATTGTCCTTGTTGACGTTGCTCCTGTTGCCGCCTCCCATCGCCTTTTGTGCTAACTGGATGCCTCAGATGTTACTGCTGCTGCTGCTGCTGATGTTGCTGCTGCTACTGCTCCTGCTGCTGCTGACATGCTGCAGGTTGCCGGGTGGAAAATGGAGTTGCTGCTGCCATTGTTGTTGCCGCATCGTCTGCTCATTTTTATTTAAAACTCAATTGGACGAATTTCTGCCCCGGGTCGGGGATCAGGCAGCAGGCAACAACAATGCAGCCAATTTGTACAAAGTCCGCCAGGCGCACAAAACACCATCATCATCCGTTCGCATCGCACCCACTTTCGGGGCGGAACGCATCCTAAAGTGGCTAGAAACAGAGTGCTAAGTGGGCTTTATTAGATATCTTTAAAAATGGATAATAATTGGGTGTTGTGAGCAAAAGCATGCAAGGATTTTAATAATTTAGCATCGAGTGTGGGGAAGCCTGGCCACTATTTGTACACAGATAAAAAAAAGAGATTACTTATTTACTTCATCAATTAATACTATTTAATTTAATGAAAACGCTTCTTGTATTAATTTAAGTTGAAAATTTAATGATAAACTATTTAAGATTTGAAAAATTCTGTTTTAAACTAATAAATTTAACATTTTCATATAACAAATGAATAAAGCAATGCAAGTAAATCACATGGAAAATATTCCAGTTTAATATAAAGTAATACATGTTTTTAGATTTTTTCCCCCATTTACCAGGCATTTTGTATGCATTAAATAAAGAATTATAAAGCCTCTTTTATTATTTAATGGTTTGCTTATATTTAAACTTACAATGACACATTTAAGCCTTTTATTTTTACAATCACACTACATTGAAAAGCATTTAACTTTTAAAAGCAGTTTAAAAAGTCTGGACTTTTATTTCTCAGAATCAATCAAGTTTGCCACCAGAAAACATTAGGAACCCCATAAAATATTATGACAAGCAGTCACTTGCTTACTCCACTTCCCCTGACTTATTTCCAGGAATTATGGAGCTCGTAAATTGCAAGCCAGAGCGAGGGGTGGCAATTAGCAGCCCCAGCAAGTTCACCCCCATTGCAATTGTTTTGTTCTCGGTGGCATGTCAATGCCGGGCATGAAGCGGGCTAAACTAATTATAAACTTGGCGGAACTCCGGCAAACCTGTGGGACAGATCCTGTGGCTGCGGGCCTTCATGGTCATGCATTTTTCGGGCGGCGGGCCTGTCGCCTGCCAAAAGGGCGAGCAAAGTCGCTGGAAAATGTGGCCAAATCTGGTGCCCGGATTACAGCTTTAGCTCCCGCACTGCCGCCAACGAGATGACGATGATGCGACCTCCGTTGGCAAACAAACTTTCCCGCGTCACACCAAGCTGTCCCGGAAAAGCGCCCACCCCCACCCCGTTTGTCGCTTCAGGAAAAGCGGAAAAGTGCACTGTACAATGAAGCGCCTTTTAAGCAGCCAACGGTGGCTGCCGAAAAACTTCTTCCCTGATTTCTATTTTTTCGACACAGTCTAAAGTCTAGGGGAAAAAATTATGCAACTATGTGGGGAATGCAAGTGAGAGGGTGCCAGTGCGATGGCGGAAGCACGTAAAATATTTGCATTTTTATTAAAAATTGAATAAATTGAGATGAATATTTCTTTGGCTGCCGAAAAAAAAAAGTTCGCCCCTCCCCTCGTCATCTTGTTATCGTTTTATTACTTTCGCGGATCCGCGCAAAAGTTGGTCTGCTTTTTTTGCCAAAGTTAATTTCACTGTTGCCTGCTTTATGATGTTTGAAATTCATAATTAAAAAATAGTTGAAAATGTAGCAAGTGGTCAAGGCGCCACAGCATCCCTTTGTGGCCGCGTTATATTTCATTAAATTTATTTTATTATTTTTGCGAGCATTGAAGCAGTGCAAAAACAGAACTCTGCTTTCCATCACGCCCGTTGCGCATACGCCGTGTGTTGCAGATTTTCCAGCTAATTAGCCGCAGTCCGGGTGAGTCAAAGCTTTCGGAAAAACCCCGGGAAAACTCTGGGCAGCACTGTCTTTCGCAAAATTGCACAATTGGGCAGCATATTCCGCCCGAAAACATGGAATTTTATTAGTGAAAGAGAAAAAGACTTAAAAAAACTTTCAAGCTGAAATAGAAACTACTCATTAAAATTTGGCTTATAGCTGAAAAGAAATGTATACAAAATATATTAATAAATTGAGTAAACTGGAAATTAGGTCCCTTTTAAACCAACTTGTTTGGTGTTAAATTATGAATTATTCATTTGAAAACTGTTTCAGTAAAAATACGTAATTGAACTGCTAGGGGGCATAAATATTTAATAGCCCTTACAACTTGCAATGAAAAAAGATTTAACAAGTAAACAATAAAACAAGACAAGCCTTTAAAATAGGAAATTAATATTTGAGTACCTTTTTATTTTTAATGGAAAGAGAAAAACATCAGACAAAAACTTTCTCAAATCCTTAACGTGTGCTCAATTTATTTAATAAATCATCCGCAAATTGGTTTGTTTCATCTGAGGACAATGTTTCAAGTTTGTTTCCAATCTTATTTTGTGTCCCCATCTCAGAATTCCCTGGCTTGGGCTCCACTATGTGCGCATTTAGATTTGATTTGTACTTTGCACAGTTTTGGCATAATTCCTCAGGCAGTCGCAATATAAACAAATCATTGCCAGCCCCTGGCAAACTTTATGTCGCAACTTTCATACGACAAAGTTTCCCATTTTGTCCTCCTTTTTGGGGTGGGCAGTGCCCCATATGCCACGCCCACCCCCTCCTGGGATCGAGGTGGGTCGAAGAAGTTACATTGGTTTTTTGGACCTGGGGACACATGTGGCCCTAGTCCATGAATTATGACTGAGGCTTAATTATGTCGGGCCAAGATTAGCCTGGCAGCCATGATTCCGTCACTCGGAATGCCAAAAGGTTTTGGAGCAACGGGGGAAATGGTGGGTGGATGGGTGGCTGGGTGGCTGAGGTGGTTGGAACGCGGGCCATTATATTGATTCTGATATGGTTATTCGGTTCATTAAAAAGTTTCCCTGAGCATCGTGTTGATGTTTCATGCAAGTTATGAATATGGCAGAGCGCTCGAAGTTTCCTTCTTCGGCTGCAGTTTTAATTAGGGCACAAAATCAACGAAGAAACTTTGACGCACTTTTAATGAAGCAACTTTTCGACGAACGGTTGTATCACCCTGCAGTCAACGCCTCACCGCCCATTCACCCCTAACCCCTTCGCCCCGCCGAAGTTAAGCATTGTGTTCTCTGGATATGCGTCCTGGCTGCAAAGCAAACTTAACCGCCAAAGAAGCCGCGAATATATACTTCCCTAATACATTTAAAAGTAACAAAAAATTAATAAAAATATTGTATGTAAGTTAAAGATTGTCTATAATTTAATTTTAAAACCAATAAAAGGGCTATTTCAAAACTATTATATACCATTTATATTAAATGAAAGAGATGAAGTATATTTAAGAAATTTTTAAAACCTTAAAGGTAATAAAATAATGTTTGGTTTTTGGCTTACCTATATTAATAGAAATGATTAAAGATGGGGGAAGAACAGGAAAAAGTATAATAAGTCTCGGATAAAAAATATACAGTTTATAAAAAATAAAGTTACTTATACCAATAAATAAACAAGTACTGAAAGCATTTTTTTAAAGGTATGCGGCTAATAAAATATTTTAACCAGAAAGCTATTATTAAAATTTTTTATCAAGTTTATTTTTTTCTTATTTCAGACGACTGGTTTCGGTGGTCTGCCCGACGTCACCGAGCACTCGAACATCCGCCGCACACTGTCCCGCCAGAACTCGATCTCCAACAGCGATTCCGGCGGCGAGATAGCCAGCATCCAGAAGTCCAAGGTGAACTTTGGCAATCCTCTGGCCGGCGGCGTCGTCGTGGGCGGGGACATCGTGGGTCTGGACGCCAAGTCGCCCACCTCCCTCAATTCGGCGACGGGAGCCGGTGCCTCTGGAAAGGCGAAGGGCAAGGCGTCGAGGAAGGCGAACGCTGGGGCGGATGCCGGCCAGAAGGGCAGGAGGGGCTCCTGGCTGGTGGCCCTCACCCTGGTCAGCGCCATCTGCCTGCTGGCCATCGCCGCCACCCTGGCCTACCAGCACTTCCTCATGGCGCCCAGCCGCAATTCGCACGCCCAAAGACTGAGAATCGTCCGCCGAATCCTGCGCGAGGTGCCGCTGGTGGACGGGCACAACAATTACGCCTGGAACGTTCGCAAGTATGCCCACAGCAGCCTGGAGCTCCACCTCAGTCACGATGTGGACCACAAGTCGCTGTGGGCGCGGCCGGCGTGGGCGCAAACGGACATGGAGCGGCTCAAGCAGGGATTGGTCAGCGTCCAAGTGTGGTGAGTCCTAAAAAGTCCTAAGATTAAAAAGTCCTAGATAGTAAATTTAAATTTAAAAATTCTCTTTTTACTTTTTGAGAAGAAACCTTGTAAAAATCAAGATGAAAGAGATCTTGAATTTGGTTATAAGATAAAGCCATCCTATATAAATAAACAATTTTATGAATTTGGGTTTTCAAAAATATTGTATCCCGATTTTTGAATTTCGTAAGGTGAAAGTTGTTTTTTTTTCCAAGAAGAATGTATTCTTAGAAACCAAAAAATTAAATTATTTTAAGAACTTTCCATTATTACAATCGCAATAAAAATATCATTATCTGAATGATTCTATATGTCTTAATACAATAAATATAAAATTCAAAAAATACTAAATCCTTTTCCCCTTTTTTTATTTTTTACTCTAAAAAATACTCTTATTGGTCTCTTAAGAATCTCTTATAGCTGCACAACATGTCCATTAGTTAAAGGTATAATCATGTTGGCCATCACTGCCATGATTTAAATCCAATCGAGCCTATATTGATACTTAACTGAAATTACAACATTCAATGGGGCGTATACGCAATGAAAATTCGCCCACCAGCGGCCAAGTCATGAAAATTGAAAAGTCACATAAAACTGCAATCAGGCCGAGGCGACGTCCACCCGGGTCACAGATTTGACCCTCCACCGCCATGCATTCGAGTGCTGGCCAAAACATGGCAACATACAGCTCACGGGCCACGCCCACCCAGAGCCATGCGAATAGCCGCCCACTCCTGACCTCCGCCGGCCTGCCCCGCGCGGCAATAAAAAGCTGCCAACAATTTGACTGCAAAATAAAATTTGGCAACCGGCTGAATGCCCCAGGGCAAGCAGCCAACCTGTCTGCTGTAGGTCCTCCTCCTCAGCCTATCCCTAGACAAAATCCACATTGAGAGAAATTCCTTTCGAAATTGGTCCTCTAGGAATTATTTTAAGGTGTTCGGGGGATATAGAATAAACCTACTTCTAGAGAGTCAAAGCAGGATGTCTAAATAAACCAATTTGAAAGGTATATATTTTAAGAGATTAGATATAGGATGTTGAGATAGGTTTATTAAGAGGACAACTATTTTTCGACATATATTTTGTCAGGTATAACTTTCAGATTTTTAATTTCCATATTTATTAACTTTAAACACTTAGAAAAATTATTTGTACTTGCTTTGCTTTTTTGTATTGACTATTAAACATGATTTAACAAGCATTTTATTGTTATAATTCTAGAACCATAAATATTTTAAGACCATTAATCTTCCGTACACTTACATTTATGTGGTTTTTTCTGTGTAATATACACCCACTCCCAATTTTCGAATTTGGCTAGGGAAATAGGGGAGGACAACAATCTGACAGGCAGCAGACAGCTGCAGTTTGGGAAAAACGCTGATGGGCAATCGACTTGACTTCATTTGAGTAGGAGACTAGACCCCCATAAAAAAACCGCCGCTGCTGTGACCGCCAGATGGCGCAAGCGTAACTTTTCGCCAATTTCGCATTTCGATTCGCTGGACGCCTTGATGAACTTCGCTGGGAGTTTTGGGCCAAAACAGCAGGGCTTCTGCTTTCTGCGAAGTTTTGGATGCCCCCTGGCTCGCTTATTGCCATATTAAATGGCAACTAAAATGCAAAGTTCGACTAACCGCTTTGGCACTGTCAATTTGCATTCTTCCATAAAACGGCAATCGTGGGTCGTTAGGAGTTTTTCGTGCTGCTTTAAAGGGTATACATTTACCTCAATTAAAAGCGTAAGGGTTTAGAATAAATTTAAAGCTCAAGTAATTTTTTATTTTTTATGATGTTTTATGATTTAAGTGAATTGAATTCCAAAAAAAAAAAATAGCGCGAATTCTTTAGAACGAGAGGTAATAGATTCGCTCCGGTAATCATTAAAAACTTTCCACGAATTAATGAAAATATAATACAGAAAATAGACACATTTGCTATTTACTCAGAAATAAGACATATTTAGGATACTCTCGACTTTAATTTGTTTATAATTCAATTTAAAAAAAATGTATTAGGGAAATAAAAGCTATAAATAAGATTAAAATAAAATGTTAAGGTATATTTTTTTATTTATTTACCTATTATCATAGTTGCTAACATGTAAAAATTATACTAAAAGTAAAAATCACATATTTATTTGTACACCTCCACAAATATGTATTTTTGGCACCGTAACGCCTGTCAAAAGCCCGCTAACCTCCACACTTTCGCCGACCTTTTGCAGGTCAGCATATGTGCCGTGCGAGGCGCAGGGCTTGGACGCCGTCCAGTTGGCTCTGGAGCAGATCGACATCGTGCGGCGCCTGTCGGACATGTACGCCCGGGAGACGGTGCTGGCCACATCCTCGCAGGACATCGTGGAGGCCCATCGCCGGGGACTGCTGGCCTCGCTGATTGGCGTCGAAGGGGGTCACACCATAGGCTCCTCCCTGGGCGTCCTGCGATCCTTCTACTCCCTGGGCGCCCGATATCTCAGCCTGACCCATCGCTGCGACGTGTCGTGGGCAGGATCGAGTGCCTCGCCGGCGGAGCAGGGACTCACGCCCTTTGGCAAGGCCATTGTACGTGAGATGAACCGGCTGGGCATGATGATCGACCTGTCGCACAGCTCGGATGCCACCGCCAGGGATGTGCTGCAGGTGACCCGGGCTCCGGTCATCTTTTCGCACTCCGCCGCCCGCCAGCTGTGCAATTCGACGCGGAATGTTCCCGACGATATCCTGCGCTTGGTGGCCGAGAATGGGGGCCTGATCATGCTGAGCTTCGACTCCGAGGATGTGGCATGCGGACGGCAGGCACGCCTCCAGGATGTCATCGAGCACATCAAGTATGTGCGGGCCATCGCCGGCATCCAGCACATTGGCCTGGGAGCCGGTTACGATGGCATCGAGCTGCCGCCCCTGGGACTGGAGGATGTGTCCAAGTATCCGGAACTGCTCGCCGCTCTGCTAGAGGATCACAACTGGAGCGAGGAGGATGTTGCCATGCTGGCTGGCAGAAACTTCCTACGCATCATGGAGACGGTGGAGACGGTGCGTGACTACTGGAAGCGGGCGGCCATCCAGCCCATTGAGCAGACGGAGCCGCAGCCCAAGACGCAGTGCACCTACATGTCCTCGTGACCGCAGGCGCAGGCGGTCAGGCAGCGGCGGGATGAGCCGCTCATGGAGCGGGCCAATCGCACTACCGCCACCCTGGCGGGGGAGCACTTCTGGAATCGCGGCCCCGAGTCCAAGGACTCGGCCTCCAATCACTCCAGTTCTGCGGTCATCGCGGCCACGGCAACGAGTTTTACGGTCAGCGAACTGCTCCAGTAAAAAGGTTTGGATGGCAAGTCAGGGTGGGGGATTTCGGTTGGCGGTTCGGTTTGTAGGGTTTTTGGTTACCAGAGCGAGTAGTTGGGCAATGGAAGATGAGAAGGTTCCTTTAAACCAATTTTTAATTTGAATTGGATTTTAGCCGAAATATGTCATCTCCATATTTTAAAATGATCAAGTTAAATTAAGTTAATAAATTAAAAACAAATCCTACAAAAGCAAAACTAATTTCAAAACAATCTTTTTTTTCCCAAGGTGTTTGAAAAATATTAATTGAATTAATACTACGAGTATGAAAACTTCTTGTGTGGCAAATATTGGAAGATATTTTTAAATATTTAATAAACCATTTAAAATGTACATATATGTATGTATTTGCTACTGAGTAACCTTGAGTTCGTCAGATCCTTGCCATTACTCGCTCTTCACACCGAAAAAAGGACATACTCTCGTGGCGACCCTCGTGAATAATTAGTGTGTACTCGTAATTTACTTCCATAGGATGCATTGATAGGCGTATGAATAAATAATAATAATAAATGTACTAGTACTTAGCCCATAATTGTTTGCAGCTATACATATTGGTGTTGTGGCACTGCATAATTAATGCCCAGGGCGGATACTTATCGATGTTGCTGTGCCACGGGGCGTATGCGCTACGTGGCAAGCCGAACCGCAAACCGAAATATTTCTTGGCTTGTCTGCGACTGTATTATACATACATCCATATATGTAGGGCACCCATCAACGATTCACGCTAATTATCGCAATTAAGCGCAATATATTTAATCACGAGCATCACACAGACACAGCCGAATATAAATCATCAAAACGAATTAATTGCAGCAGATTTCCCACAGTCAGTTGGCCTTAATGCCCAGGATCGAAAGTCAGAAGCAAAAAAGGCGATTTTCCACCCTGACTGCCTGTGAATCCATCTTAATTTCTGCACTAGGTTAGTTCGAAACGAGGAATCCAAATCAAAAACAAAAACGCAATGTTGTTCGTGTATGCATAGCCACTACAGATATACCACACTCACCAAAACTGACATAAAAGTAAGCTTCGGTAGAAGCAATGCGTATAATCGAGTAGGGGCACGCATTTCCATAAAAATAAATCGGAATAAAGAGAATATATACCAACAGTCTGTTTTTCATTCGTTCGCGGGGGGGTTTTCACCCAATCTGGGAGCAGAATAAATTAAAACGCTTTTTGAGCTGTGTATGATGGAACAACCTTACACTCGAAACAGAACTGAACTCTGCCTATATCAGGTACCTAAAGTCTGTTTTCATTCATATTCTGGTGAGTTTTTCTCCAGAATAAATTTAAGCTATTAATCAGCTTTGTATTAGATCAAAGTTCGGAACAGCCTTGAACTTTCCCTATATCAGGTATGTTCCGATTTTAGAACTCTTCAATAAAATATTTGCTGACTAAATAACCTTCTTTTAACCGAATCAATCAATGCATGGAACACTTTAGTTTTTTATGATTACTTCACATCCAGAATGGTAACTTAGTGCCGGAGTGTCGGCCCCAGCTTAGTTATACAGAAATCCGCCGTACACACGCGAATTCCCATATAATCGCCGAGTCTGGGGACATAAAAAACGTTAAGTGGTCGTAAATCAAAATTGTGCAAGAATGGGAAAGTTCGCAAAGTTCTTCCTTTACTACTTGGCGACGACACGGAGTCCCTTCGCCGCCCATTCGGTCTTATTGTCCTCTCCCCGGTATTTATTTCCACATGCTCTTAGGAACTCCCAGTAGATCCGGAAATTGGCGGCGGGAGCAGCTCGGGCGGAGCATCCTCGCTGTGGGCCCATCGCAATCCAATTTCGTGCATTTGCAGTCCATTGAGTTTTACTTAAATTTTAATGAAACTAAGCGGTCGACATCCCAAAGATTCTTTTTGGGGGGCCAGACATCGGCACCCCCCACTTTGTTTGTCGGCTAGCGACGCCGTCAGTTTTAATATCAGCATTTTTTCTCTTAATTTTTCTTCTTTTTTTGTTCACAAGTCTCTGTTTTGATTGCTTTCGCCCGCCTGGGGACTCTGAAAAAGCTTTTGTTCAATTTTGTTTATTTTGCGAGGACTTAATAGAGTCACTAATTGTTGTGTACAGGGCAGGGACTGACAGACAAAGCTTTGCCGAGCCAGCAAGAATCTCCACAAAATCAGCGAATATTGTCTTGGGATAATGTTTACAAATGCTAAACGGTAAGTCTGCATAGGAATATGCATATCTTAGAGGCCGGCTATCTCTTATAAGAGGTGATTTTATTTGTTACTACTATAGCTTTTAGTTACTAATGGTCACTAGATCTAGAGGTAATTAAGGCTTCAGTTAGTTGATATTTCTTAAAACGCGAAGTCTTCCCTTCATCCTATATCAAATACTTTTAAAAATATGATTAAATTAAGTCTTTTATGCAGTTTTAATGCTGCAATTAGCCATCCTAGCCTAGGTTTTTAAAATACCACAGGTATAAAGAAAAACCATCTTAACAACCATCTTACTCCATTATTCTTTGAAAATCCCTTGATTTTCAAAAGCGTGTTGCTTCTTAAGCAGGAACATAAAGACAAACTTAAAATAAGATAACGTGTAGAAAATGTATACCAAAAAAAATTTAAAATACAAATAATTTGAATTAATTTTGACCAATCTTAACTCCACAGCGGTGGGAAAGAACACGCGCTTTTCAGACGACCCAATTTAGCGTTAAGGGTTCGGAGCCTTCGGACATCATCATAACTTCGTTTACGGTTACACTGGCCGTTAAAAGTAATTACCCAATTTCACGGACACCTCAACGTAAACAGCCAGGACAATCCAGTGGAGGATGGGCGGTTGTTAAGGGGCATCGAGGGTCCCGAGGCGAAAATTAAGAACTGGCCGTTAACGAGACGAGTGGCTTGGCATGGCATGGCATCGCATTCTCATTAACACGCCAGTCCGGTTTCAATTTCCCGCTTAATTTTTCTTTTCATTATAAATGGCCCTCTGCATGGCCGGCAAAGCCAGTGCCAGAAGATTGTGCCACCAACTCCGGAGTCCGGACCCACGAGGCAGAAAGCCATAAACAATGCGCTCCGACAACTGCGACGAGTTGATGGACAAAATAATGCCTGATGACATTTATAATGAGCAAAATGTTGTTGCTCCCCGCCCCTGTTGTTGCTGTGCGGCTGTTGATAAGTGGAAATTCGCTTCATGTGGCCGAAATTCGCGCTTCATAGCATAATAAATCTGAGCACTCCACTACTCCGCACCACTGCACCACCATTTAGCAGCCCAAAAAAGCTCTATTGTTATTTAAAGGCATTATTACTGACGCCTGGATGGCAGATTAAATATCTGACAGACAGTGGCGGACCAAAAAGATCCAGTGTAAATAAACAGAAATGCAGCTTGAATATTTTTTAACTGTTTTTAAATCTCTTTCGTATGCAATATTCAAATCTTTATTTACGCAAAATACTCAACATAGGAAATAAAAGACCTTATACTTTGTATCATCTTAATTATAGATCAATGTTTCTGATTCTGGAAAATATGTTTATACCATTCAGTTTTAAGACAGAAATTTTTTATAATATGAAAAAATATGTCGCTTATTTAGTTAGGTATAGTTTTTCGTATTTTTCCTTATAATTCAACAAAGTGGACTTGCCAATTGTTCTGTAGAATTCATTTTTAGTCATTTGGTCGAATTTTATGTACCCCAGTAGTCTTTTAATGTATTTACGGTGTATGAGTTTAATTTTACTATCCACATCGTTATCTTTGGGGACCAAATCTGTCTCTCCATCCGCTTCGTCATCTTTATCTTCTTTATCCTCACTGTCCTGAAAAGTGGGTTTAGGTATTACCAAGTCACCGTCAACACTATCACTTCCATCGTTCTTTTCGTCGACGACAACCGGTGAAGACTCGTCATCCTCCTGGTTAATTAATCCGTTTACGGTCATGTAAGACTGGATCATCTTGAACCGCTCGATCTCGGCCAACACGCCCCCGGTAATGATGATGTACTGCTCAAAGGCATCAGAGGTCAGAAGCAGTGCATCGTAGCAGTTCATGGTGGCTCCAAAACGGTTCTTCAAGTTCTTGGGGTATAAAAAGAGAGGTCAACAGTCTATCGAAACTCAAGATAGTCACTCATAAATAATAGTAACTAACTTTTAACAAACTCACTAGGGTAGAAGTTCTGATGAGAATTTTGTTGTTTAAATTGTGGGCGTACTGGAAAAGCTCGACCAGCTCGGTGATGACCATACTGGGCGCTTTGTCACTGAGGATCTCCACACAATCGGAGACCAGCGAGGTCACAAGCCAAGTGGATCCGCACCTAAGTAGATCCATTATTAGCAAGATTGGCTTCTTCGCCAGGTTCTCCTTGTTGTAGGTATACACATAGGCAAGGAACTCGGCGAACGTTTCCGGTTCTACCTCGGTCAGGCGGAATTCGCCCGACTTGGATTCTTGGAAATCACTGAGGAACATGCGCTCAAAGAACTCCGATGCACTGGACAAAATGACTTTGTGCGAATCGAACGACTTTTTTCCCACCAATATGCGACAGTCGCTAAATTTCTTGTTCTCCAAGAGATTTGAAAACACCGGTTGTAGCCTAGAAAGTGAAATCGATTTGGCAAAAATTCTAAACTCCGTATGTAATAACTCACCATTTCTCCATGTTAGTTTTTTTCGCTTTAGCAAGTTGTGATGAAACTGCTGAAAAAAAAAAGAAATATTTCACGCTTTCAATGCTTTTTGTAGACAACTATGTAAGTATTTTTGTATTTCGCCCCCGTCTCTGAGAATGATAAACTTGGATCCGCAGACTTTATGTTTGCATTATCTTAATTTGCGTTTGTATGCATGCATTTACGTATTATCTTCTCTTTTGGTATCGTATTTCGCCTATAAAGCCTATTTTATTCAAGTCTTTTTTCTGGGAACCCCCTTTTTTATCAAACTCACCAAATCAGAACAGAAGCAAAAGTCGACCCTCCGATTCACTGGAACTTTGCAAAGTGAAGGAATTTTAAGATTTCAAGTCGGAGATGGAATTAAAGTCAGTTCTGCAATCGATGTTGTATCATTTATCGATGATTTTCTCTACCATCGAAAATCATTGTTATACATATTTGTTTTATGATTAATATTGTTATACTGTCATACTTCTAACTTAAACTTACTTCTTGTACATTTTGGCATCAGTGGAAAGATAATTTTAATGCCTACTAACTAATAGTAACTAAAAAAATCACTTTGCTTATATTTTTTTATAATTTTTGAAAATATTTAGAAAAAGGGCAATTTTTTCTTTTTTGTTCCCATTTTTTTTCGAAATTTTCACCTTCAAAAAATCATAAACAATATAGGCAATACTCTTAGTTTTGTTTGGAGAAACTTATTGCATCAAAAGATTTAAGTTCTTAACAAAAAGGAGGAAAGCTTTGATATCATTTTAATGGTTCCGAATCATTTTAATGGTTTGTTTATTCAGTCAGGCACTGTGCCATTGGAGTAATATTTTTTATAGAAAGTGGATAGGTTCATGTACATTTTGGGGCTATAAAACATTATATTCGAAGCAAAGTTCCATCTCAAGCTGGACTTTTGGTCATTAATACATGTAAGTTTACGATATTGCGACCAATGGAACCACGTCCAATCGCCACTGTGAAATGCTAAACGAGTGATGACTCCTTGGTCAGCTCAAATGTAAATTATCACGAAATCTGTTTGCTCGGTCGGAGCTCCGTAGTCCACACTCCATGGTGTGTCAAAGACATCAATTCGTAGTGTGTCCGGGCAAATCCGCTGGTAAATGGATGTGGCTCCGGGCCGAGAGTGCTCAACAATTGACATTGACCGACTCCATTGATGGGCGCTCACCGCCCACCCACCCATCCGTAAGTAATTAGGAAATTTGCAAAATTTGCCATTGGCCATTGGCCGGACGTGGATCTGGCGATGTCCTGCTCGTTGAAAACCGCATTATGCACACAAACGAATCTCATTTCCCATCGAGCACTTGGCCATCGACTGTGTTTGCCAGACAAATATCAGTTAATTATTACACATCCACATCTCGTCCTTAATCCATTTATAATAATTCATCTTGGTCAGCCATTGCACACTTGGCACTCGGTATTGATATTTGCCCATGGACTCTGATATTTACCCAAAGCATTTGGGTGTAGGATTACCAATGATGTACATTTGTGTAATTGGCAGCCTGGCAAGTAAATTGCATATTTCGGAATTGCATTTGTTTGTGAATTTATGGATTGCCCTTTTTCCCTTTTTTAGAAAGCGGTAATTACTTAAATATTAGAAATAAATATTAGAAACAGTAAGCAAGGAGTATTTTTAGGTGGGAATGTTTAGAAGCATGTCAAATAGTTCACCACATCATTATGATGATATGTATTAAACATATACATTTTGAGTTTATTGGAATATTTTACAATATCCATAGGGTTATTTCTGCCGCCCTATTTAAGGATATATCTGCATTAAAGAAGTATCATAGAAAACCGCAATACTATCAATATATATTGAGGACTGGCAATAGTTTATGGGCATTTGTACTTCCAGTGCCCCAATGTTTTTGGCCCTGCGTGTGCGTACAACTTGAAATTGATTTACCTTTGCTGCAGGCCAATTTGGCCCGCTCATTTGGCCAGCTCACGACTTTGGCCAACACAGCCCGGCAAAACACGCTCGTAATTAAGCGCTGCTGTGTCCCCGGAGTGTAGTTAATGTTGTGGTGCCATAAATTTGACCTTTGCCCGTGTTCCGATGTCTGTGAACCCGGTTATTTACGGCCGGAAGCTGCATTTGTCAGGTGAGAGGGAGTTCCGTGGGTTGAGGGGCGTTTTCTTATTCAATTTGGCAAACACTTGGCAGCTTTTGGCCCATTGAACTTCAGTTTGCACTGAAGACAGCAGTGTCAAATAGCTTAGTTGGTAAGTTGGTAAGTAATAGTAGATTTTAATACCCCATAGAGTCAATCAGCCCATAGTACATTACCCGAAATTCACATAATTTCAAAGCCCTTCCTCGGGTTGCTTTGACTGCGCCCTTGGACATAATGGAGCAATCAAACTGAGCGACTTATGCCAATTTGGTCCTGGTTGCCATTGGAGCCTGGCTGTTTTCATGGTAATTTGCCTGCGACTAAGGACTTTAAAGCTGCGCACTTAAACACTTTCGTCGTTTCGAGGGGCGGAAAGAGATGACATGGTGAAAAAAGGATTTTCAGTGGGGAAACTATCAACAAGTTTTTGTTGCTTTTCCACCTGCAATGTGCATTCGCCAAGGAAACTGCGCCTGCGCGTCGAAGGAAACGCTACAAAGATGCGACAGGAGCCTCCCATCATCAACATGTAAGCAATGCCGCATGTACAGAGAGAAAATATATTTGAGGTAATATTTAAAGCCTTTTTAAGCAGTCATTTATAATTACCTTTTGAACCATCCATTTCGAGGTAATTTTATGAACCCATATACCATTGAACAAAAGAAGCATTCTTATAAGCCTTATTTCTGAAATGTATACATTTATTAGTATTTTAATGGAAAACCTATGAAATAAATAATATAATATATTACATAACCTATCTTCAGGTGTTCATTTATATACTTTTCACACTAATTTTAAAGAAAAGACATCACTTATAGGAGAAGCATTATTTTAGGCATGTATATATTTAAATGATGATAATAGTAAAAAATATTATTCTTTTTAATTATTTTTTATTATTTATTAAGATAATAATAAAATACAATATTTAGTTATTTATTATATATTTTAATAAAACTATAACCCTATTTTCCCCTGTTCACATATGTGCAGCTGTCTAGCTGTCGGCTTGTCCATCTGCCTGGTCGTTACATCGTGAAATATGACAATCTACGGCAAAGTTAAAATGTAGGTGGAAGGAAGCCGGGCTGGAGTACTCCGGCACTCAGGTGTGCACGTTTATGGACAACATAATGGCGGAATCGAGTTGGGCGAAACATAACACCCACGGGGAAAAAGGATAGAGACATACACACAAAGGTGCGAGACGAGCTCATGCAAATATTCATAAGGAAAATATTAAAAATGAATTACCAACTCTGACATGAGCAAACTCCCAGAAACACGTCGCGAAGTTGGGAGCCACCCACATGCACCCCTCCAATCCCATCCAGGAGTGCTCCATGGGTGGTAAAGTTAGTATGTTTATGTAGCGTACGACAGCACTGGCACTTATGCAAACCCGAACCCAGAGTTGCTTGCATCTAATTCTCTGCCAGTTAACCCTTTTTTCACATTTATCTTTAAATTATTGTACACCAGATTTTGCACTGCACTTTCTTTCCTTTTTTCAAAGCGAGAGGTGGTTGTTTACTAGTTTTCTCGACCGACATCGCATTACTAACATCCCATAACTAAAATTTGTACACACTTTATCCTGTAACTGGTACCTTGCTTGATAAAATATGCGTTTCATAATTTAAAATAGTTGCCAAATATTTGTATTATTTACTCCATTAAAAGCAATCAAGCTGAGCTGCAAATTAAAATGATGAATTTGTGTAACAACAAAAATGGTGTATATTTTTGGAATTTAAAGCACTCCCCGACTGAGCCACAAATGGATTCCGATTTTTTATCTGCCAGAAGCTTTGCATTTTCAATTAGGCGAACATCAATGAGTTCCCACAAAGCGGAGGACACGGGCAGGCGCAAATTCAAAAACTCATCCGCGTGAAGTCGGTTAATTTGCTCATCTTCTCCTGGACGCGTTCGTGCACTCGCGGCGCATCCGGCGGAATCCTGTACGGCCGTAGTCGATGTGCCGTAGTCCTTGTTCCCTGTGCCTTCGTTTGCCGTTCATGCATGACCACGCCAGTGCTTTCGCTCCCAATCGCTTTCACAGCCGCCATCGCACAGTGGGACCAACGTTTTGTTCAAAGGTTTAAAAAAAATTAGAGATTTATAAATCCGAATATTCGAATCCAAATTTCAATTAGTAGTTTAAAAAGTATGTTAAGTATACCCTTAAGAAAACCAAAGCTGAAGAACTAAAAGTATTTTACTAATTTAACAAGGTTTGTATTTCATAATTACAATATTTTTTTTTATTTTGGTTATTGTTCTATTTGGGTTACAAATATTCTATAATTTGTTATATACTTTTATAAAGAGCATTTAGAAAATATAAATTTAAATTGATATAAATTTAAAAAAAATCTTAAATAAAAATGTATAACCTCAAAATATAACATATATATAATTTGTCTTTGAAATTAATAGTTTGACTTTATTTTTTTATAGTGTTGAATGCCAATGCTTAAGTAAAAGGCATAAGTGAGCAACAGAAATTTTATATATTTTTCCAACAAGTCAAATAATTTGTATTTACCAAAGAATCGAGATCCCTTGAACCACTGTGGCACCGCTTACATTTCCGCTTCCTTCTTTAGTAACTCGATGTCGCCTTTGGGGGTCCTTGGAGTCCGGAAAAAGCAACATTTTCGATTCGATTTTTTGCCAATTGCCCGAGACTCTGTCCTGTCGGCATATGACGAATACGTTCTGTACGTGCCGCCAACGTTACTCATACGCAACGTGGAACTCAGCCGACGTCGCACAGCTCCCACATCCGCGAAATATGTATTTTGAACTCGCCGAGCGTGGTGCGTGGAGCATAGAGCGTAGAGCGACGAGCCCCTTTCGAGATCCCTGGGCGGTATTTGTTTTTCGCTTTTGCATATTTTGCGGGCAATTTGGGTAAAAGGATTTCCGAACTCTGCTACGCCGTCTCGACTTTGCGGCTTTCCCTTTTCCCCTCAGCTCGGCACCCATTTTCCACAGCACCCCGGCAAATCGCTCACGTAAAATATGCATGCGTTTCCTCGGCGGTTTTCGCTCTCAAGTGCCTGCAATTCAATTACATTTCGATTGATTTTCGTGTTTGGCCCCGGATCGAGGAGGAACCTCTTGGTCTGGTTATGCATGGAGCGTGTTTTTGGGCGATTTACGAGCGTGAACCGGCATTTTCCGGAAGTGGGGTTCGGCTACACTACGAAAAAATAATATTTGTAATATTTAATATTGTGTAAGGAAAGTTGCAAAGGGCCGCCCGATAATAATTTAAAGCTCTTTGGTTTTAATAAAAGTATTTACTAGTTTTAGGCAATTTAATTTTTTTCCATATAACTGCAGCTTTACCAACGGATTCAAAGAACTTTGTAATACAAGGTCTTTTCCCCTTAGTTATATATTTAAACAATCCTTTGTTTTATTTTCTTATGGGTTAAACTACAATATCTTTTTATTTGCTTAGTTTGTTTACTTCTATTTTGCTGACTTAAATAAGAAACGATGAAATTCTTCCTTTCGCATTTACTCGTATCAATGTTTTTATTGCAGATGGCGAGACAGTTGAAATGAAAAGCTGAAATCAGTGATACCCAAAGCAAAAAAGCCATTGCAATCGCAGAGATACACAGATGCAGATACGCCAATAAAAGTACACAGATATATGTATAATATATAAGGGGTTTGGTACGTAGTCACTTATGTTGGCCTTGGCATATTGCTCCCTTTAAACAAAAAAATAAATCGAGCAGCATGCCGAAAACATATAAAATTAAATGGGGCAAACGAAAGTCGAAATTCCCCCGGGAGTGGGCCATTTGTCGAGCGAAGGGCAGATCAGTAAAAAATGTGGATAAATGAGCCGAGATTCTGGTGAAGTACTTCTCCACATTCCAATTTTCATTTAAACCATTGCTAGTCCTTATGATCAACCATCACAGCCTTAAAAAACCCTATAATCGATGCTGAGAATCCCAGGGTGCCTTTTCATTCAAATGAATTTATTCATTTTAATCAATTTCCTCTGCCATGGCAGTTAAACATCGTAGGCTACCCAACCGTATTGATGCCTCAATTATCTAAATGACTAGGGCGCACATAAATACCGAAGCTAAATATCATATAACCTTCTTAAAATGAGTCATTTGTATCTTTGCTCATTATAGCAAAGACAAGTGTGATGCAAGGTACAAGGAATCAATTAAATTTTGAGAAATCGAATCGTTAGGGAGCCCAAGGCCATGTTAGCACATCCGTGCGTTCCGTTAAGAGTCCTCCAAAATACGCCCACGGGAGCCATTCGCCTTCGAAATGGCCCAACCCCAAACCCAATCGCCGGTTTGTCTTCTTTAAAGTACTCCACGTTCTTGCACTGCGGTCTGGGACTCCACCTCAGCCATTTCTATTTGGGTAGATATAGGGTGAAGCATTCGGTGGGAAAATGGGGGAAGGCAGTTTTGCATCGTGAATATGTATAGACAGACAATCTCGGTGCATCCAAATAAAATACATTTTTCCGTATTTCCAGTAGCTTTCCCAACGGGACCCCAAAACTGGACTTTTAGATTCCATAACTTGAATTAATAAGGTCAGATTTTGACGTGGGATACCTCTATGAGTTTGTGGTTGAATTCTCTAAAAATCTACATTAAAATAATACTTTTAAACGATGCTTCAATTTTTGGACCACTTTAATGTTCTATTTTTCTGAACTTTGAATGGCTTTCAGAATGGGTCCCCAAAAATGCTCTTCTAGATTCCATAACTTCAGTTATTTAGATCCGATTTAGACGTGGCTTACATTTTTAATTTTGTGGTTGAATTCTCTAAAAATCTACATTAAAAAATTTATTTTCATGTTCGATTTTTCCTTAATTCCATTGGCCTGCAAAATGGGACCCCAAAAACTGAACTTCTGGATTCCATAACTAGGGTTATTGAATACCGATTTTGACGTGTGATACCTCTATGAGTTTGTGGTTGAATTCTCTAATAAACTTCGCTAAAATTAATCTTTTTTTCGAGTACCAAAATTTTAGCCCATTTTCTTGTTGGATTTTTTCGTAAATCCACTTGCCTGGAGAATGGGACCCCAAAAACTGCGTTTCGAGATTCCATAACTTCAGTTAAATAGGTCAGATTTTGACGTGCGATACCTTTATGAATTTGTGGTTGTATTTTCTAACATTAAACGTTTAAATATATCTTTTAAAAAGAGGTTCAATTTTTAACCCATTATCATGTCCAATTTTTTCGAATTTCAAGTAGCTTTTACTGTGGGACCCTAAATCTGCACATTTGAATTCCATAACTTGAGTTTGTTTAGTCAGATTTTGACGTGGGATCCCTTTATGATTTTGTGTTTGAATTCTCTAATGTTCTACGTTATATTTTTCCTTATTTTCAATGTCTTCCAGAAAAAGAACCCATGCGATGCCATTACCATTTCCATTCCTTTAATAATCATGTGACTTTTTTAAGGCACAGTACATACATAAAATACAGATAAATCATGCCTGTTACCGGAGAAGCGTTTCAGAACTCTAAAATCGGGCTGAAAGGAAGCTGCGGATGACAGTCAAAGGGCTCGGAAGGGCAGATAAGCGGTCATAAGATTATTTTTACTAGTGACCCGATGACCATAAAAACGAACGCCCGCAGCCGCGACTCTGCGGTGGAAAACACTCGCTCATGCGGAGAGAACATCCACATCCTGCATCGGATCCGGAGTAGGAAGTCCCAAGTCCTGGCTGTCCACCAATTTGCTTTGTTGTCGCCCCCCGTCTGCCTTTTTATGAACTGCGAACTTACATATCTTCCGCCTTCGCCCTTTTTCTGCACTTTCGTTGATTTCGGCATCGACGGAGGTTGAACTTCCCGGCGATGATAAAAACGAGGCCGTGACCATAAAAATTTACGGGCTCCTTAGGATGGCGGGTGGGTGGTACCTCCAAGCAGCGCCATATATTGTTGTACACTTGAAATTAATGCCTGATTGACACGGAAATTACAAAATTTAGAGTTTTACATGCCCGTGAATGGGACCTACTCTTGGGTATACTTAAAATGGTTTAAAATGACACATCCAACGGTTTACTTTAACCAATAAAATAGTATTAAGATGATTGGACAAAAGAGCAAATATTTTAGTGATAAATAGTAATTTCTTACAAAATAAAAAAATATGTATTTTATAAATGAAATTAATACTTTATTTAGCACAAACTTTTATAAAACAAGATACTATTTTATTTATCAGTTTGTATCAATTTCAAGCTTAAAAAATACAAACAATTAAAATGATTTGTTTTACATTTTAATACAGGAATAGTCATAAGTGTAAAATTATATTAAAAATCGTTTCGATACTTTCCTTTCAGACACCACCAGCTGACCAACCAGATTGCTGGCCTGGTGCCAATAATTTGGATCTTATGCGCTCCATGCAGGTTCCCTCAAGGCAAACATCCATGGACATTGGCATAGCCTCCACTTCGGCTCTCTTCTCCCGATTCGGCAGAGCCTTGAACTTCATATCGATGGTTTCGCCACTCAGTGGATCATCGCTGGACTTGGCAATTGAACGTAGTACCTCACTAACCTTGCGCATACGCATGGGAGGATTATCTGTGGGTGGTTCGGGATCGGGAAGTGGTGGCTCCTCAGCGATTTCCCTCGCCATTTTGGAGAATCTAGTGTAAAGCTTGTACTGATTGAGGTCAAAGGCCTTGCCATGATTGGAGTACTGCTTGAGGGTCTTCCTCCTGAGCTTTTTGCGTTCGGCGGAGTCCCGAGTTGTGGCACCCACGGCCACCAGGGCGACGTGGCTCTCGCTGTGCTCCAAGTGGAAGCCGTCGCTCTGGCAGCTGCTAATCACAGCCCGCACCACATCGCTGCAATCCACTCGACGCCCCAGAAGATTGGTCAGTCCAGAGGCAATCTTCTGGATATTCGGGGGCTCAAAGACAGCTCTGGCCAGCGGCGTCAGCAGAATTTTGTCCCGCGGATTGTGATACTCCGGCAACAGAGCACAGAGCTTCTTAATCGCCAGCAAACCCGCCTGCTTGAGGGTCAGATAAAGCTTTCCGCCACCGAGGCGCGGCTGTCCGGCGATAGGTTTCTGGAACGTATACGTGTAGATGTAGACACTGCCGCCTCCATTGAAGACCAGGCGCCACATTTGATCCCTGCCACTTTGCTTCAGCTGCCGCATCGTGGGACCCAACTCGAAAATCACCCGGTTGGCGAAATCCAGGCTCTCCATCTTGACCGCTCCGGTTCCGAGGGCGGGAACATCTCGAAAGTCTGGACATATCTCGGCAAAGGTCTCGCACAGTATCTTGAAGTCGAATTCTTTGGCACGCCCTTGGGATCCGCTAGCCATTGTTATCTAGGAATAAACAAATGATATAGTTTTATTATGGGATTTCTTATTTCTGTAGTTTAAAATAAATTGAAATCATACATACTTTTATGAAAGGCGTCTATGTGCAGAGGTTCGGTTTAAAATTTCAAGTAAACAATTGAAAACTGCGCAGCTCTGCGTTTTTTATTTGCTCCTCCGAATCGTTTCGCTCTCGAGGAAAATCTGATTGCAACTGACTGGACGGCCTACAACGGAATTTGATATTCTTATGGAAACTGATCGAGAAAGCAATCGAAAAGTAGCTTTTTCTTCGTAGCTTTTTCTTCGATAATTGTGATGGAATAGGTCTTTAAATTTTATATAAAATGTTTGCTTTTGGCATATAAAATGCTTATAAGATACACATAGATATCTTTTAATAAAAATAAAAAATCATTACATTAAACTAGCCCAGAAGACGAGCTGTATCTGTACAATTTAGGAAAGAAGCATTGTGACTTTGTCCATATCGAACCTTGTGTTGACTTACAATGCAAGCGAGCTCCACAGCTTTTACCTAACCTGCCCGCGGATATATTTATGCGGCCATGTGTGCCATAACTTGGTGACAGACAGGACGAGGCTTCTTTTCACCTTCGAATTTAATGAGCTTCCACGGCACGTGATTATTAGGCGAACGAGCGTACGTGTGGGCTTCCCTGGCCAAAGTTCCCATCCCGGCTGGTTACAGGTGCTGACAATCCCCCCAGCTCCGTGGACCCAAGCCAGGCAAACCAGGACCACATCCACATCCACATTGGCGCACCGCCCTAGCCACATGGGCGCAATTCCGCAGTTTCCCAGCCATCTTCACATATTCAAAATATTTCCCTTTCGCCCACCTCTCAAGGCGAAACATAAACAATTTTTCGCGACGCTGAAAAACTTTTAACTCCCTCCGACCGTACATTTTCCACACGTGTTTCTGCTTCGGTTGCCTCCACCAACATAAATATGTGTATGGTATCAACGTGGGATAATGTGCAGCATATCCCCTTTAAAAGGCAATATCAGAAGCTTGAAAAAAAAAATGTAATGGACCAAAATATTTTATAAAATAACCTTTTAGTAACAGAATTCTTTACCTAGAAAATCATATTGTTTACCTAAAATATAAAGAAATTAGTGCAATATCAGGCTTTACATATTTTAAAATTTGACTTTCATATTAACTCTGTCATTTACATATATAGAACTATGAACGGCTTAAAACATACTTAAATAAAAAAAATGTATAAATTTAGTTATTTATCGATTTCACCACTTATAATATCATAATATTAATCGTGGTTCTCTTAGCTTAAATGTAAGTTAGGAAAAATAGATAAATGTATTACCCGACATTACATATTTTTTATTTTTTAATTTATGATTTATGTTTTACCCGAACTATTATAATATAGCTTAAAAGTATTTTAATGGTTATTTTATTGAAATAAATTCACGCGAGTCTAGAGTAAGTTCTTGCTTTAAATTATAAATCGCCTTTAAGGGAGTACGAGGCTCTCCTTACTACTTTCGTCTAGGGTTAAATGACTTATGGCCATGTTTGCCGTCTCCAATATTTTCTGGGGCCACTGCCAGCTCCGTCTGAGAATTGATCACCGCCGTCAGCTCATCGACGATCTCGTCCAGGGTGAGGGGATGTCCATTGGCCACCATGACGGCCAGGATGAGGGGTGCCAGGATGTCGTTGTGGCAGCCGTCCATTGTGCTTCCTCCGCCGGCAGTATTGGGAAATTTAAAAAATAAAACACGAGAGCTCAATTTGGAATATTCGATGTCTGTACTCATGTGAATTTATGACAACTCAGTTGGCTGACAAGCCCTGCAGGGGCTACTTCAGCCATGGCTCTATCTGCTCGGGCATCCACTTCGCCACCAGCGGAGGAGTGGAGTTCTTTGGGGGGAATTCAATTTGAAAAAGTGTCACTTGTCAGTTGGTCACAGTCCATTGTGTTGTGCCCTCAGTTGTTGTCCTCTCCGCCCATGCTGTGCATTTTTGGTTGCGATATATCAATACCCCGGAATAGGAAAGGCGATGCGGATGCGGATGGGCATGAGGATGCGGATGCGGGGCTGTGCAGATACATTTCGTATGCAAATTGCTCGCAAGTCGGAGACTGTCAGGGCAATAATAAAACAGAGACGACCACCCGCCGCAATCCACTCACACATATGCAAATGAGCAGGCGATATAGCGCCACGCCCACTCCGCCCACATCCAGACACCAGAGCACCGGGAAAATCTTCAGCTTATTTCATTTCATGGATATTACACGGACGGAACTCAACAACTAAGAATTGTCTTAATAATGTTGATTTTGGGGGCTTCCCCTTTCTATCTATGTATCTATCAACCCATCAGATATTCGATACTCTGTTAACCGGTTCTTAAATAAAAGGCCCGCCAGATACGAACGTTGTTACACATTGCAAAATAAATGCATTACATTTAAAATTTAAATTCTAACCCTAAAATTATTTTTAAATTTTGTTTTCTTATATAATATTTTATAATTTATTTAGAAATATTTAATAAATTTTAACAAATTTTATTCTAAAGTTATGAGCTCTGGAGAATTTTATAATTTGTGGACAAACTGGACAAATATTTGGGGAGTTATTTAAAAATTCAAGTTAGGAGGTCACTGCCAGGAGAGGTAGGTGGCGCTCACTTCAACCAATCTTCACCTAGCGCCATCTGGAGGCGTATTTACTTTTGAAAGGTTTAACAGAGTAAGGGGTATCAGATAGTCAATATAGCCTTTCAACTTGTTTTGTTTACTATTCTTCCAGCCCTGCTTGAGATATATCCATGTGTTTTGCACTTCGCTCGCGAATGTACATATGTAAGTAACCCTCGGGTGCGGGATCGCCTATAGCTTTGTTCGACTCTCTCCAGAAGTCAGTCAGATTCCGACACATCGCCGGATCGCGAGCATTAATAAAAAATCGCATTTCTGCACTGCGTTGCTGCCTTTGTTATATAGTAAGATAGAAAATCACACAAAGCTGACTGCGCCCGTAAAAATTCGTTTACAATTGACTTCAATTATTTATTAATGAATTTATTTTTAAATAAGTTAAAAATATCTTCTTAAGAAAGTATTCAAAAATTTTTTTTAAATGTGCTTGTGCGTTTTTTTTTATATGTTTATTACTACTCATACATAAGTACTCGTAAACAAAGACCACTTTGATAAGCCCTTCGACATGTCTAAAAAGAGAACTCAGCGAGAAAACAATTGAACGCACAGTATATATATATTTATATGTACATTAGAGTGGACCTTAAGGTACGCCAAATAAAAAAAGAGAAGCTTTATATTATAGTTTAGACAAGGTTCCTAAAGTTGTTTTAACAATTACTTAAATTCCGTTTCCTTAAATACATTTTTCAATGGCACTATCAAAATATAAAGATAAAAACGTCTTGCCCCAGAGAGAATACTGTATAATGCCTACTCTTGAAATTTGGAGCTCGCATAAATACAAATTATTTATACAACAAGATATTTATTGCTTACTCTCAGAATAGTGATTTATTCTTATAGTCAAACCCGAATGAGATGATAAGTATAGAACAGAAACTTTATCCGCTGACTTCTCAAACGTGCTTAAAACGAAAATAAAAATATACCATAGTAAATGTATCTATAACAAGGTAAATATAAAAGATAATTTAATTTAGTTTGGATTTATGAAATTTAAATTTATTTTGTGGAAAATAATCTTTTTACTCTACACTCTTAAAAACAACATTTCTTACAGTAACCATGGCTGAGCCCAAGTCGAAATTCGTCTTTGACTTCAAGAAGCTGAAACACACGTTCGCCGAGATTTGCCCTGACTTCAAGGAGGAGCCAAGTTATGAGGAGGCCACCGTCAGTCGTCGCTTTGCCCAGCAGGTGATCTTCACCTTCAGCAAGGAGGCCGCGGCAGCCAAATCCCAGAAGAAGGACGTCTCCTGGTCGATGCGCCTGGATGTGGTCAATGCCAAGGGGACAGCGATCCGCAGCGAGGTTAAGATCCAGACGCACTGGATCCGAGATCCCCCGCAGAACCAGCCCTTCGTCATGCGGGGTCTGCTGCTGCTGTCCTTCAAGCAGGCCAGCCTGCTGGCGGTGGAGAAGTACTGCCAGCTGGTGCCCCACCAGGTGAAGCGCGGCGAGGTGGTGCTCACTCCTCTGGCCGGAGCCGTGTTCTCCAAGTTCGAAATGCCCAAGCTGGCCGAGGCCCTTGGCGAACCACTCGACGACGTCGTTATGGCCGTCATCAGCAGCTGCCAAACGGATGGATACTATCTGGAGCACAGTCGCTGCCACATCGCCTTGGTTGCCCTGATCAAGACGGTTTCGGATCTGAAGATGCGAGCCTCCATTGTCAAGAAGACCATCAAAATGTACAAGCTGCATGGCAAGGAATTCGACATGGACAAGTTCAAGGTGTGGAGCACGTTCCTCAGGAAGTCTGCTCCTGCAAAGCCCCAAAATGAAAGCGAGGATGATGATTACGAAAGGCTGACGGAGCAAATTCTTCAGGCATTCACACTCAGCAGCAAGGAGGAGTTCCTCCAAGAGAAACGCAAGCCCAAAAGCCCAATGAAATGCGCAGCCAACTTTCCGGTGTCGAAGGCTGGATACGGAAAGATTTGAAGCACTCGTGGAAGACTCTTTCGCAAGGAGACCGAAATGAAAACCGTGCTGGGGACAGGCAAAGCCATCTATCTGCACATTGAACCAATCAACTGTATTGAGAACTCTTGTTATGTTGCATACAAATATTCATTTTATCATGTCTTTCTATTATGTAAACATTTGACAATCGCCTCAATAAAATACATATTTCTTTGGTTCAACGTAAGTCAAGCTTTTCTTATTGCTAGCTTATACTTCAAAATAAGCAAATATGCTTTAGTTTTCATATTTAAGATATTAAAATATATAAATTACAAATAACTGCATTATCTTTACAAAAATTTCTGCTCTTTTATAAATAAAATTAACCCTGGATGGCTTAAAACAAATTCTTATATGTGAGATCCAATCATTCTTTTTCTGGCATTGCTTACACCCTTATTATTTCACCAGTTTATTTACGTTATCCCGTGCTTGCGTCCCTTAAGCCTATATAAATATAAAACATTCTTATAAAAACTTTATAGGAACAGAACAAAAACAGAGGTCCCCATTTCGAGTAGTGGCGGCTATTATTTGGTCTTCTCACTTGGCTTAGGCTTACGCTTCTGGAGCAAAACCATGGACAACTTGAGTCGCTTGTACTGGGCATGGGAGCAGAGACCCACAGATTGCATAAAGGAATTTTTCATAGGATCCCCCTGATCTTCATCTTCTTCCTTCCTCTCCGCTGGCTGGGATTTTGAATGCGCACGATTTAGAGCTGCCTGCAGATTGAGACGACTCTTCCTTACATCCAGGTTGTCGGGTGACGATTGAAGCGGCTTAGGCTTCGGCTTTGACTTTGGCTTTGTCTTTGGTGGTTCCTCAGCAAGAGGAACTTCTATGGCGGGTTCGCCTCCTTCTATTATGAAATACTTCCTAAGCAATTCACTCTCGCTGGGCCGCTCCAAAACGAAATACGGCTTGATGAAAGTTTCTGGGGCAACGATGAGCGGCACTATGGCTTCACTTACAATATCCTTGATGACCAGCTTGTTGGGCTGGAGGTCCTGCTCCGTGAAGGCCAAGCAGAAGCGATCTATGTCATCCTGGAGGCGAAGCACCAAGTAGTGACATTCTGCATTCAATTCGTGCAGCATTTCCTCCAGTTCGACTATGTATTTGTTTTTGATCACGGGATCCTGCGGGAGTTGAATAATTAGATTGTATATTGATCAAGTTACTCATTATATGTCATTTTTCTATGAAGCTGTATGCATTTTATATTAAATACTCCAACAGAGGTAATACGAAATCGTATTCCGCCCATTACAATGGAGATTTAAGTATCATTATATTATCATTTGGAACGCGATCAGGAACCACTTACAGCATCGGCCTGCTGTCCAAAAACACTGACGATTGTCTGCAAGAACAAAAAGATAGAACTTTAGATAGCTCATTCGCAAGATATGTAAGCACCTACCTGATGGATAGCCAGGTGTGTTTTCATGGCCCGTTGGCAGTATGCAATATCATTGACCAATTTATAAGGTAGTTTGTAGAATTTTCGTAAATAATGCTCGAAGAATCGTTGGACATGCAAGTCCTTGCTTGGCATCGAGTCGGCTCTGCGCATCTTGACCAGAAAGTCCTTGATGATCTCATAGCGCTCCTTGGGCGTGAAATCGTGGAAGTTTATGTCCTCCATTATGTGTTTTTATTATTTTTGGTTTTTATTGTTATTTGTTTGTTTTGATGTCAGAAATTGCCGCTTTTCTGTTGAAAGGGTGGCCAGACTTTCCGAAGATGCCACACGTGACAGTACCTAAAAAACGCCAAGGGCGCAGTGGCAGCCCTGTGATTTCAATAGGAAAGATATGTCCGATCAGTAGTTATCGAATTCAAAATTATATTTATGAACTGGACCTATTTTAGATAGGCACTATTAACTAAGAACTAATTACCAAATAATGGTTTCCACCCGCTCTCTACTAAGGTCAATACAACTATTTAATTGTTCCTCCCATTTGGCGTTTCGCACTAGCATGTGCGACCTCTGCTGGCCGGTAATTAATGGGGAAACCCCAATTTACGACCCGAGCAGGCACAGCTGTCAATTCAGGCTCACTGTTATGCCATGGCCGTAAATATGATTGATAGAATGGGCTGCGGCTGAGTTCTGTTCACCCATCTGCGTAAATAAATTAATTACTATTTAATTATTCAGATATTGATCACCCGATGGCGGCAGAAACGTGCCAAATTTGTGCGAAACAGAGTCGATTTCAATTAATCTTCGCAGCAAACATATGAAGAAAGCGGAAATTGTTGGGTGATTAAATTGGTAATACCTTTCACTTGTTAAAACTCACATTATGCGCATTTTGCACGCTAAAAACAGAATGCACATAAAATATATGATAAAGTTTTGCCTTTTCTTGCCCAGATCTGTTCTGCACAGCTCTGGCCAAGCTGCCAACTCTTGTTTTCCTTCTGCTTCGCAATATCCTGCGGCAACTTTAAAGCTCTTTGGCCCGGCAAGAAAACTTTTGACCACAAAAGGGTCTGCCGTAGGAGCCCCCATAATCCTCAAAAGGCTTTCGCATTTCCAAAGCAACCAGAATACGCAACAAATCTTGGCCAGCAATGGGTAAAGGCCAAAACAGATGCAGCTGAAATCTCATCATAAGCTCTGCCTTGGCCAAATCTGAAGTTCGCTTTCGGCACAAGGAGATTTTAAGGCTATGCCTTTCAGTTTTCTTGTCGTCCTTGGAAATGTGTTGTTAGAAAACAGATGTAACTGAATTGGCTACTCTTTTTGGGGGTAAACTTAAGGAAAGATGATGCAAATCTTTAAAAAATTAAATCTAAAATTAAAATCACAGTTCGGTTTGAGCCCACCTCAAATTAATGTATATTCGTTTTCATTTATTTTTCTGCATTGATATTCAATAAAAGGTTAGATTCGAGTCTAAAATGGAGGTTGGTTCTGCCCCATCCCAGCATAAAATCACCTTTATAAACCATATAAGTTTAATTTAACTTAATATTCTGCTTAAATAATCACTAAAAAGATAAAATGAAATTTAAAATCCAGGTCGGTTCCGCCCCACCCTCCCATTAACAGCCATCCAAACTAATTTTCTCATTGTTTTTTTTTTGTCCACTGCCCAAGTCCCCTCAAATATAGCAAAGCTAATAATAAAAGTCGAGAAAGAAGCACTCCACGTACTTCAGCCGAAATGGGAGTCTATATAACTGATGGCTCCTGGATGCCGGGCCATATTCATCCTGCGACTTCAAAGCGTGGGCGTGGCAACAATGGATGGGCCCGGGACAGAACAATAGACCTTGTTGTCCTGGCGATGCGGTGGCTAAGGAGGCACTTTTCGAGGCGAAAGAAAAGGGACGAGCGAAACAGAAAGGGACAATGGCACCTAATGGTGCGTTGTGGTGTCCGTGGCATCGGTGGTGTTGGGCGTTTTTCGGGTCTGGTCTGCTGGTGCTCCTGGTGGTTCCGGCCGGAACAGTTGCACGCGGCGGAGCCACCGACCGAGTCCCTCATTTATCATTTACACACCAACGCACGGGAAAACAGTCCGAACATGGCCAAATGATGGCCTGGCTGGGATGGCTGGCTGGCTGGCTGGCTGGCTGGCTGGCTGGCTGGCTGGCCGGGATAGAAAATCCCCGGCAGAAATTCCATTAACGCTTTATGTCGGCGCATGCGGCACATCGGCCCGTCATTTGCATTGATTAAATCACTTTGCGGTCGGTTCGGCAAATGGCTTGAAAACCCCCCACCAACTTTCCGCTCAATTGTTGCGCACCCCTCCATTTTTATGCACTTTGCTGGCGGCCTTTCCTTTTGGGCTTAGCCCGCAAATTGCCTTTGTTTTTTATTTGACTTTTTCCCCGAAAATTTCCAACCATTTTTGGTGGCACGCTGTACAGCCATATTTCCAATAAATTTCAACAGCCTGATGGCTCTTCGAAGTTTGGTGCGGGAAATTGATAAGGGGAAAGGTGAAATTGTAATTGATTCCCGGGAGAATAAGGTAAAAGCGCGCTAAAGCCATACATTGTGGTTCTGCTTCTTTGTAAAATATTATTTGTGGCTAAAACACAGGCATTAACTATGGAAACATATATACAAAAATGTAACAAAATTTTCATAGAAGTAGGAATTTAGGCAGAAAATTAGTTTAAGAAATGGAAAACGAACTAAAGCCAATTTCTTATTTTTATGTATAAATGTAACAAAACTGTCAGAGAAATAAAAAATTACTTTAGTCAATGTATTATTTTATTTTATATTTTTGAAATCCAAAGTTGAAACTCAAAAGAAAATGTTGTTTTGAATGGCACGAATGAGGCCCAAACTGAAATGACACCACACTCAGGCCGTTGCAGATGCTCACAATGTTTATAGGTCTGCCGGATTTATCAGAATTCAGTTCAGATGCATCCCGAATGTGCGAACTAACTGTCGAAATTGAATATCTCATGCCGCACACCCACTGGTTCCATTTTTGGGTGTAAAAACTTGCGCTCCATTTCCATGCTGTCTGCAACAGGCTTTCGAACAATAACAAAGCTGAACGAGTACACGATGGAAAAGTTTAAAACAAAAGCAAAAAAAGGTTGATGGTTTCATTACACAGTGCCCAAAACGGTGTGTGTGTGTGTGCGGGCCACCGTAAAAAGCGAAAGAAAATAAAAAATGGAAAGTGCCTATGGCGCAGCGCGTGCAAAAAAGAAAATATTTCTCCTGCCAGTGGAAGTGGAAAAATATCTAGATACAAGATGATATTAAATGGCAGTTGAAAGTAATTGCATTGCTGAGTGATAGAAATATTAATTGCTTGGGATAATTTTTAAGATTAACGGTCGATAAATGAAGGCAGATATCAGTGACAGAGGAAAGGGTGGCAACGCCAGGCCATTATCAATCAGCTGTTCACCGGTGTTTATTTTCTTTTTGGCAAATTGCACGTAACTTTCAAAACATTAAAATTAGCTGGTGAAATGATAATCCTTAATAGATGTTCGCCTTTGAGGCAGATTCTGAGACGCTGCTATAGTCAGGGTAAGCTGGAATATTGATACAGTAAGTAACCTACTCGATTTAGTAATCATTCTATTCCAACTCCTTTTTAGCGGCTGAAATCACTAGTAATAAGATCAATTTAACCGCATTTTTTGGCAAATGGCCCGAAACAGAGCAACAGGAATTCCGAGAGCACATGAGGATTATCACAGACTTCATCAGCGAATCGGAGGAACAGCAGCTCCACGAGGAAATCGAACCCTACATGAGTCGCCTGCGATACGAGTTCGACCACTGGGATGATGTGGGTTGACATCATATGTCTTAAAATCATATACTATTTATAGAGGTTTACTGACTTTTAGGCCATTCACGGTTTTCGGGAGACTGAACGTAAGAAGTGGTTCCCCAAGAATCGCGAGATTCTGGAGCGCGTGCGCAAAGTAGCCTTCGATGGAGCTGTTATGCCCTATGTTCATATCCTGGATCTGGCTCCCGATGGTGTTATCAAGCCCCATGTAGACAGCACTCGAGTAAGTCCAAGTTAAACCGACATATAAATAGGGGATCTTACTACGGATTAGTATCAGGCACCGTCGTTAGCCACAAATATAAACTATTCAATCTAACTCAAATACTTCAGCCACTTACTGGTTTTAAACAAATCTTTCTCCCCTTTTTAGTACTGCGGCACCACAATCTCTGGGATCAGCTTGCTCAGCGACAGTGTGATGCGTCTGGTGCGCACGGATGCCCAGCGGTACAATCAGCCATCCTCGGGCACTGCAAAGGAACTGGAGTCCAAGGGGTCAGAGCCCGATGCAGCTTATCGCCATCAGCCGGCGGCGTCACTGGAGAACAACTTCTACGCTGATCTCCTGCTGCCACGGCGCTCCTTGTACATAATGAGCCACACGGCTCGCTACAATTTTACGCACGAGATACTGGCCAAGGAGCACTCGGAGTTCCAGGGCACGCCGGTGCCAAAGACACGTCGCATTTCCATCATTTGTCGCAACGACCCCTAGAAGGGTCATCTGTTACTCGCTGCGAATGCTTTTCGGTGCGCTTGAAGTCTGAAAGTCAAAATATTTGCCCAACATAGTTGCTTATCCAAAAGTTTATTTATGTAGTCTGTAGTGTTCATAAAATGTATATAAATACCTGTAGAGGTAGTAAAAAGTTAAAATTTCTTTTCAAAAAGTAATTTAAAGTAATTATTTACCCCTTTTTATGAATAGGCTAAGCCAAGTTTGAATAGTTTTTTCTTTTTTTCCAATGGTAGAATACATTTTAAGTCGTTACTCTTGCAAGTTACTGCGATTTAAGGCATAACAAAGCTACTTATTGTTGTTAATAAGCTCACAAGTCGTCTTGAGAAGTTGGTAAGTTTGGACGTAATTGTTGTCCTGTAATTACAGTCGAACAGGTAATTTCCGCCAATCACTGCCGAAAGAATCGAGACCCCTCAAGAGCTCCAGCATTGTGTTAGTTTGCCAACTAGTTTGGGAGTTGAAGCTTCGAATGCATCGAGCAGTTAAATAGAATTGTATAGGTACAAACAGGGAAACTTTTCGGATCGACTGACTGGAATTTCCCATTACGAATTGAAAAAGCAGCCAGTCGAGGAGGGAGAATGAACGAGAGAGATGGAGAAGTGTATCTTTGATTAAAAGTTAAGAGCTTGAATAACAACAAATCAGCGTTAGTGGCCTCCGTTTGCACAGCGCTCAACGCCTTGCGGCCCACATTTCAGCCCATTTGTTTGTTTATTAGAGGTCTTGGCTCGCCCTGGCTTATTTGAGGGGAGATTGAAGACGTGCCGGCAAATCCCTGCGCAAATACATATCTGGCGGCGGTGTTTTTAGCGCCCGATAACAAAAACATGACGATTTGCAAATGATGTCATAAATTGGCAAGCAACACGAGCATTGTACGCGCTTTGTATATCATAAATCCGGGCTGGCGAACGGATATCATTCGGCGATAAAGCATCCTCGCACTTTGATGCGATTTGTTGTGGCTTTAAAGTCTGGCTGGGCGCCATGGCAGCCCCGAGTGGGTGGCGGAAAAGCTCGCTGTTAGTTTCTCTTAAGCTGTTAGAACGCCTTCCACACGGCTGTTAGGGACGTCAGTTCACGTCCCACCTGTTAGTTTTATCAGGCACCCATCTGAGGCACTAACATGGGCATTACCAGGTTCAGATAGGACATCGCAGGTTCGTTACCACTTTATGCTTTTGTTACTTATGTGTGAAAAAAATATTGCTTTAGAATTTTAGTTCTCTAACACATTTTTAAAGCATACAGAGAAAGTAGGTTTACATAATTTGTGTTCCAAAAAAAAATAAAATAAAAAAAGTAAATAACAAATAAATCGTATTTATACCATATACTATTTTAGATACAATATATTTTAAAATCTCCTAAATAAATCATAATTTTATTAAAAATTGAATTTGATTTAACTCTGAAATTATTATATTTAATGACGAAAATTGTTTTATATTTTCTAACGTTTTGTAAAAAGTATTTAAATATTTTTAATTTTAAAGAATTAAAGTCTATTTTTGATATGGAATTGATTTCTTATGATGAAAAATGTTGAAAGTATAAATTGCTTCGTTACTTTTATTTTCTACCTTAGTTTGAATGTTTAAAAATTAATAATATAATTATTAAAAATTTAATTTATCTATAAAATAATTTTTTTTTAATTTTTTATATTTTTTAGCTTGATTTAAATATATATATAAATTTAATAATTTAAGTTTATATATTTTGTATTGACTATTCTGTTTTTTTGTTCAAATATTTGCTATATGCCTTTCTCTAATAAAACTACTAATATTTGTATCTTTACAACTAGTAAATTTGGCCAAGCAATTATTTTCTGTTTATGCAGGCAACCAATAAATCCATAAATCGACCATACTTTAAACTCAGCCCCAAGTCAGTGGAACATACCGAAACTTCCAATTAAAAACTGCCCAACAAAGTGGCTGCACCAAAATAAGCGCAACTAGAATCTTCAATTCGTTTAAGGTTAGTAGCAACACTAGCTGCTCGTTTCCACCTGCTCAGGTGTTCAGTTCATCAACGGTTTAAGAACTTTTGAACAATGTTCAGGACTCAAGTGGGGAAATGGCTAAAAGGCAGGGGGGCTGCTAGGAGCAGGGGATAAGAAAGCGGAGGAGCAGGACTCGAGTGGCTCGAAATGGCAGCCAGATGAGGAAATACAGCTCCTGCAGGTGAGTCGATAAAAAGGCCATCAACATTTGCTCTGCCCGTTTTCTGGGGCAACCGAAACAGAGCTCGAAATCTGCAGGACACAAGGAGCAAAAGGGACCCTCCCCCTCTTGGCCAACAACAAAGTGGCAGCTCGAAGTTCTGAACAAATTATCAACTGTATGTAACAGAAGGAGCACAAATAACAAATAACAACAATAATCTCGGCGACAATTTCAAGGGGCTGGCCCGCAAAAAAGAAACCAAAACCCTTAGGAACTTTTATTCAGGGCTTCATTTCGGTTATAGCTATTATTATTATTATTTGCCTGCCATCCACTCGTAACAATTTCACCCTTTCCGAGCGGCGTCCCCAAAAAGTTGGGCACAACTTTTGGTTTTTCATTTCGCTGAAACAGTTCTCGAAATCCACTTGCCAGGACTTTGACCCCGTCGCAATTGGACGCCGGGGAAATAGGTCGAAATGCAAGCAGTTTTGATGGTAAAAATAGTATTTCCTAGAAAAAAATCTCCATTTAAAAAATCTCTATTTAATTATTATCTTATCTAATATATATATATATATTTATATAATAATGAATACAAATTATTATGTTAATTTCTATATCACATTTTTTATAGAGTTTATTAGGTTTGTTCTAGGTAATTGTGTTTTAATTTAAAAGGTTTTTTTTGTTTTTAAAATCAGTATTTTAACTAAATAAAGATCAAGTTTTTACCACATATTTTAAGTACATTCTACGCTTTTGGTGACCTCTACTAGCTCCTCTCTGAGAAATCCTACATTTCCGTAAAATTACACCGCTGTCTTAGGGAAATGCCAGGCCGAACTTCAAAGGATGTCGTCGGAAAAGGCGGAAAGTGAGCTCCGGGCGGGGCTTTTGTGCTGCGCCGCCTGTCGAAGGACTTGCAGGGACACTCGCCTTTTCGCCGCCAAATATTTTCTTTCAGGCAGCGCAGGCAGGACAGCTGATGATCCGCTCTGAAAGTCCTTGGCAGCAGGTCGAAAAAATCCAATTAAATGAAGTTCTTTTTTGTTGTCCTTTCCGCTTTCCCAGCGATTTCAATGCGCTTTTGCCAGAGGGGAAAGTGCACCAGCAATGGACAAGGAGCTTAATGCACAAATTCGCACCTCGACAGTTCCATAATCTACGGATTTAGTCAAGTACAGTGGTGGCGAAAATTAATACGCTAAGTAAAGCACTTCTCACCTGGTCTACTGAATGTCATGGGAGGATTAGCCTTTGAAAGGCAGAATTAATGGGGGTTTTATGGGGGGACCAAGGATGTTATTTGATTAGGTGAGATTAAACCACTTACAATGTGTTCCTAACATGACTTTGTTAATCTCTATTGAGCAAATTATTTGTATTAAAAATGTTTTGAGCTATTGGTTCAAATTGATCCAAAATAACATAGTTAGTTATAGAACTGGAGCTCTAAATTTTATTCATTAAATAGTTACTCTTACAACAAATTGTTTAAAAACTTCTGTACCTCTCTCTTTACACCCAAAAGTATAAATAGAAACAATTCGTTTGTTATTTATCAAATATTTTTTTCCACTGAAATATCTAAACTAGATATTGCAAATTCTTGTTTGCGATTTATCCACCTTTGAAAATACACATCAAAGTGAGTTTTTCATTGAGAAATCCACAAACGCCGCAAACCTAAATTGTGATTTCAATTTATAAATTGACAGCTATGGAAAATTATGACATTGCCAAACGAAATTAACGTTGTTTATGACCGCTATTATTGAATCTGGTTTTTGACTTCCCTCTGCGATTTTCAAATTTCCAGGTTTTAATGTAATAATCATCCATCAATTCCCACTAATTTCGCGGGGATTTTTGTCAAATATGGTGCTTTCCCTGCTCTGGGCGGCGGGTCCATCATTATCTTTGGCCGGGGGCCTGACCATCGATTCGCTGCCCCTTTCCCAGGACTCTGCTGGCCGAGATTAATTGAGCATAAATTTCCCCTGCGCCGCGTGGGTTGTGAAAAATGTACACAGAAGGGATGGGGCAATCGGGAAACTCGGAGCGTCCTTGAGAAAAATCTAATAGACTTTTGAGTCATTTTTTGTCGGCCTTTGAGGGGGCGGGCAGCTCCCTAACTGCCGTCACCTGCCGGCAGTCAAGGCCATTAATCACGATTATTTTGAGCTGAAATCGAAAACGGCCCGTGTTCCCCACGGTTCGGCGCTATTACTCACATTAATAAGTAATTATTTTCACTTGCCTGGCACACTTTCACCGGCTCGAAAGGGAATGGCTCCCAATAAAAGTGAGGTGTGCTGAATTTGGGCCGCGTTGTGGGGGATTCGCGATGTTTGATGGCCACGTTTTCACACTTCCACACGCACTGAGCTGGGAGTATTGATTTTGTGGTAACAATTTATTACAGGCACTTTCCTAAAAAGTGAAAGGTTTTTAAAGATTTTTGAAAGTAAAGAAAAGAAAAGAAAAAAATAAAGAATATTGATAGGTTTTTTGAAGCAAGAAATCATCCTCTCAAGATCCTTTATAGTATTATATAGTATTTTCCTCTCAGTGGCCTTTAAGCCTATTTAAATAATGTTTTCGAAAATGAATTCATATTATGAAAGTTTTAACTTTATATATATTTTATATACTTTTTGGTAACTGGGATTTTTTTTACTTCTTACTACTTATACTATCTATAAGATACTTTTTCCTAACAATGACCTGTAAACCTAGTAAATACGTATATTTTCCAATCAAGGCTACTTTCATATCAATTTTAAATGCTCTTAAATAATCGGAATTTTTTTAAGATTTTGATTCTTAAACTTGCTCATTATAACCAATCTTTGTCAAACATTTTGGGTGAATTTTGAAATAATGTTTTTCTTATGCTTTAAATATTAGCCAAAAAATAAAAATTTAAACAAGACTTCATCTACATTTAATTTTTCCTAGTATATTAAATGCTTTCCAATCGTTAGCAGTGTGTTTCATTGTTGACTACATTTACGCAAATTAAAATGTGATTTTACTTTAAACTCCCCGAAAAATACAAGTTTATTGGGTTGGTAAGCCCTGCAATGCGTCGAGCCCAAGCGCTTGGCTCGATAAACCGAGACACTTTAATCCCCATTAGGAGGCAGTCTGGAGTCCGGATTGGATCCCCAGGAGGTCCTGTTCGGCCGGCGATTAAAACTTTCTGCGGTGGTCCTTGTTTCAGTTTCATGCCCGGCTTCTGGCCCTGCCCTGTGCAGGCCTCAAACAGTTGGCCAAGTCGAAAGTTTCTGCTCTGCGGTTAATTCATTTTTATTTCCATCGGGCGGTGCGATTGTTTAACCGAAAGCCCCAAAGCCAACTGGCGCCAGTCTGTCCACTTTCCCGGCTTGCTTACAACAAGTGAGATGTCCATCAATAGTGCGGCAAAAAATGGATGCGGGTAGTTTTCCGCCGGAGCGAGTGGGTCTCCCCGAAAAAATAAAGAGCCTTATTTATGTGTCTGCCTTCCCACCTACCCGTATGTGCAAAAAACAGTCGGAGAACTTAAATTTTGTAGCTTTTGCTGACTTATTAAAGCTCTACGAACATGCTATTTTTTATTAATTTAAAATTGTAAACTTTTTTGACCTCATCAGTGCTTCTGGCAGCATTTTTAATTGACATATACCATTCAAACCATCTTATAAAGGTCAATTTTATATTCATTAAATTTTAATACGCTGTTAAAATCCTATTGACAGTGAAATTGGTTTTTTACTTCATTAATTTTATCATTGCATTGTAAGTACTAAAAACGCAGTGTCATTGATTTTTAGCCCTAATTGAATTGTTGTTTGATTGCTTTAATTTACCATTCCGGCTTTTTCTGCTATAAAAAGAGGTAAAATTGTATATGAGAACTTACTGTTTCGTAGCAAATATAAGGCTTGTAAATTAATTATAAATATATATTTATGGGTTAAATTAGGTAGGTTAAATATGTCCAACTGTCCCCTAAAAAGTTACCCATGTGCATTGTTAATACTCCTACTTATCTGCGGAAATTCTTTGTGAAAGGGAATTTTCTGGAGCAGCTGAATCGCCTTGAGACAGTGAGTGCAAGGTATACGAGATTTCGCATTGTCCTGCAGAAGGTATCTGGCAACAGCCGCCCCGGAACCTAAAGAAAATTACAAAAATGCGTAAACAATGTGAGTGAGGGAAAAAATCCGAAAAATAATGGCAAACAGTTCATGTATCCGGGACCTCGACCGCGTTTTGCACAACCGCTCCTCGCAAGAAGAGTCAACGGGAACGCAAACCAACCTCTGGGGTTCTGGGCTTCTGGAGTCCCGAAGTCCTAAAGTCCAGGTAGCAGGACAATGGACTGGCAGTCACAGATTTAAATTGCAATTTGAGCGCGAGCCTGCAACTGCAACTAGTGGTGGCAGTATCTCTATCTGGAACCTACACAGAAGATAGGGCGGTAGATATTTTTTGGGGTACCTTAAAATGGTATTGATAAAATAATAAATTTATTCCTTCCTGTTAAGAATTAGTTTAGGGTCCTTCGGCATGCATCAAAAATACATTAATTTCCGTGTTCATCCTAAAGAATAAGTTATGTATTATATGTTTATATTTGAATAAACAGGAATAACTAGTAAAATAGAATGCTGTTACTATATTCCCTACTTAAAAAAATATTTTGAGAATATTGACTATTCATAAGTACCATTTTTGGGATGTATTTGAGATGGATTAAACAAAACTACGGACACTAGGTGTAACCTCGCATCACTGATTGCAGCTGGGTCAACGAACGAAGATGTCCATCAGCCGCCCACCAGTCTCCTCTGCCGCCGTACTACCAGGACAATGCCAAAAACAGGCTTCCTGCGGCGTTTTATCCTGTGTGCAAACGACAGGCATCTGCAGCACGGGCGACCCAGTGTCCTCCCAAGGCGTTTCAACCCACAAAAGGCGCCTAAGTAGCGTAACCTTTGAAAACCCGGCTATTAAGACAAAGAGCAGGCCAAGATGTCCAGAAATTGTTAACAGTTACCTTTTTTAAAACACATTCCATGATCATTAAATATATAATATATATTTATATACGCCGAAGAAAGTAAAAATAATAGCTCATAAGTAGAAAATACTGTATTACTCATAATATATAATATATTTAGTTATTTACCTTTTAATAGTATAATAAAAGAATTAACCAAAAGCCCTTTTTTTAGTGGGGTAAAATCACTACAACATACAAAAATCCCAATTCAGCAGTTAATACTTTTATTTGTTAATTTTTGTTGTATTGTCAATACGTTTTACATGCAACAGTAGGCATTAAAGTAGAAAAGTGAAACATTTGAAAGATTATTTTCCTCAACTAGATCTGCACTTTTGAAAACGCTATAAAAGCGCGCGTATTTTCGTGTTTGATCGTAGGCAACGTAAGCAAAACGTAAGCAAACGTAAGTGTTACTGTTAAATGTTAACAGCGCTGTTAAAGAGCAAGATCTGCTCTGAAAGGCAGCGATATCGATATCTTGAGTGTATCGATTGAGGATTCGACTGGCGACTGCATTGCCGATACCTTCCGATTACTCTCCACAAAAATACGACGTGTTGACCGGGAAAAAATCAAAAAGACCCCGCAATTGAATTTGAAACCGCGGTCGAGCAAGAGCGACAGAGCGACGATTAAGTACATTAGGACCGACTAGACTTTCTGCGGCTTTGGAGGACAGTTTGCAGGACGAGCGAGCGTAGCCAAACAAGGAAGCACATTCCAACGCTGCCGTGACGCAAAATGCTGTAGGAATTGAAAGTCAAGTGAGATCTGTGTGTGTGCGTGTAAGTTAAGCGTCAATTCGGTGATGATAAAATCTGCCTGCGCCTATATACGTTCGTATGTGGTGAGCATATGAGCCTGTGACTGTGAGCGTGTGTTCGTGTCGGTGTCAGCATCGAGCATAAGAAAGCGGCGCAAAACACCAACAACAACAACAACAACAACAGCGGCAGCAGCGACGCTTGGCGAAGGAGGGAACAAAGAGCAGAGCCGAAGAAGCCTCCATTTTACAAGACGAAGAAAGGGACACAAGGAGCAGCGCGATGGCCAGCTTCCAGATCCACCAAGACATGAGCAACAAGGAGAACCCGGGCCTCAAGGTGCCGGCCGGAGTGAAGAACGCCAAGCAGCCGCTGGCCGTGATCGGCAAGGCGGAGAAGAACGCGCTTGCGCCGCGGGCCAATTTCGCCGTGCTCAACGGCAACAACAACGTGCCGCGTCCGTCCGGGAAAGTGGTGAGTACCGTTGCCCGTTTTCCCGTAACTCCAGTTCTCCAGTTCGATTCCAATGCAGCTGCTCGTTTTCGTGTTTGGTGGTGGAATCTTCCCATAACTGCGCCTGTGTGCGTGCCCTGGCGGTGGTGGTTTTCTCTCCTTTTTTTCCCCCTCCCCTCCCCTATTTTTTGGTTAATTCTTTTTAGATTACTTGTGCTAATTAACCACCTAACCTATAACCTAAGCTAACCTAGAAAATAGCGCAAAGCCTTGCAATTGCGCGCCTTTTCCAAGCTGCAACAACAAGTCGGCGAGGCAAAGCGGAGAGCGATAGCAAATGCAATTACCCACGCACACAGGCGCACCTTGGGAAGCCAGGGAAAGGCGCGCAAGCAAATAGCAGGATCTTTCCATTGGAAGTGGAACGGGGGCAAAGAACTTATTCCATGCATGCACAGTGAAAAAAGAACGTATTTATTTAACATTTATGGCATCTTAGGTATATGATGTGAGATCATCAAATATCCGGTTTCGCATACAACTGCAAGCCGCTTTGCTAAAAATAATTAAATTTTGATCATTCAATTATTCATTTTTTTAATGTTTAATTTTTCCAACAAATTTTTACATTTTTAACATTTTTGTAATGATACATTTTTTATATATGAAAAAATGGATTTTTATAATTTAATAGTTATGCAACCTTATCTTTCTATCCATTTTGCATCATATTTTTACTCTTTCCTTTCAGCAAGTCTTCCGTGACGTTAGGAACCACCTTGTCGACGTCGAAAACGTTGAGTTCGGCGCCAAGAAGTCGAATGTGGTGCCCGTGGTGGAGCAGTTCAAGACCTTCTCCGTATACGAGGACAACTGCGACACCCAGGTTGCGCCACCCGGCAAATCCCTGGCCTCCGTAGCCGACAAAGAAAACCAATGTGCCGTCAAATTGTAGGTTGCCATTCCTGCTCTTTGTTGGTATTTGGCTACAAATTTTCTTTTATTTCTGTTCCCCTCAGCGATGCGGGGCAAAAGGAGTGTGTGGACTACGATCTGAACACCACGCCCATGTCCGTGTCCGATGTGCTGTCGCCCATGTCCGTGGATCGCTCCATTCTCGGTGTCATCCAGACAAACGATGATGGCGTCATTGAGACGGGTGCCACGCCAGGTGGACAGCTTAAGGAGCTGCCGCCGCGCAATGATCGCCAGAGGTTCTTCGAAGTGGTCCAGTACCAGATGGACATACTCGAGAACTTCCGGGTAAGCGAGGTGAGTGCGATCGAACTTGTATTATGAAACCAAGACACTTAAGATTAGAAAGTTATCTTCGATACAACGTGTTAGGTATTGGATTGCCTTATGCAACTTATTTATTTTATTATCTATTATTTATGGTTCTACTTATATTTCTTCAATAGTCTTCAATTTAAGCAACATATTGCACTAAAATTAGTTGTAATACCTTCGTTATTTAGTATAAAATCTATATACTTTGACTACACTGCCTAAACTTCGCTTAAATTTCATTTAAAAGTCTGGAAGAAAGGGTCTAGCTCATCATTTTAAAAAAGTGATAAAGTCGAACTTTGAGCAAGTGCCATATGGTTATAAGAACATACATTTGCATAAAGCGAAGTGACAGCGGCCATCTTAAAATTGCTGATGTTGTCATACCTATGGGATTGTGGTACTAAAATCTTCTCTTGTTTGATATAATTCAATATAAAATGGTATATACAATATTATAAAGATGATATATATATATTCTTTTTACTTAGAAACCCTATAAACACTTATATTTTTTCTAGAATCAGTTCCCAACTTAATTGTTAAAGAGCACATGCGGACGTGTATCGTCATGATAGGGAAAATCAAGATGCCAAGATAAGACGAAAATGTCGCCTGGTAGGGATTCTCCCCCCGAGTACCTTGGTTTTTTCGTTTGTTTTTTTCTTACCCCCTGTCTGTGCGCTGGCCATGTGCATTTCGTGTCTGTTGTTTGTGTGCAGATGCAGGCAGACGTAGTTTCTCCGTTCCCTATTCAGCAGGGGAGTGGGCAGGGAACAGGAAGACGGACCCTGTCGCACCCTAAAGTGGCATTCCCTTCACGCAACGCTGCCTGGTTCTGGGTCCGTGGGTTCCCTCCGCTGCCCCGCTCCTCGGCACATGCTTATCGGGCGGGAAACGCTAGCAGGCGTCCCATCCTTCGGCTACCTTTTCTCCCCGACTCTTTGCATTCCGCACTTTAACTCCGAAAGACGTTGAACACTCGGAACTAATGGAATTCGACTTGCAGCTAATTGCTGATGTTGTGCTCTGGAAACTGGAAAACTCTTCAAAAGCAATGTCAAACTCTTTGATTATATGGTTTTTTTTTTCCTAAATTAAATATAAAATGAAAAACAATTAAAAAGACGAAAACCCTCGATTCCCTAGTAATATTTTTATTTATTCTTCCGAAGTGATAAATTAAGCTTACATTTTATTAATTTTTATTTCTTTGCATTGAACTTAAACATTATAATTTCTCTGTAATTAAAATTCCCAGCCAAGCACTGAAATTGTATGTGTCCAGGACACGCGTGCGAAACTGCTCCACTCGCAAGCGGTGAAGGCAACTTCCCCATCGCCTCCAGTTCATCATACCCATGCTTCTGCTTGGGAACTCCTTGTTAAACCAACTAACGAGAGTTCTTGTTGAACTGATCGTAGAAATCATCGGACACGGCATTGCTCAGGCCCACAAGGGCATCCTTGCGCTGCTGGTCCTGCTCCACGGCCAACTTGGAGTTGGCTCGCATGAGCTCGTCGAACTCTGCCTTGCGCCGGCGATCGTCCTCGATCTGGTGGAGCACCAGAGTGCGGTCCATATTGATGGCATACTGCTCCCACTGTTTGTCCATCATCTGGGCCTCTGTCTTGCGCTGCGTGGCCAAGCGGAGCTGTTGCTCCTGTCCCAGCCGGAAGACGCGAAGCTCCTCCGGCGTCATGCCGCGGTACATGAAGGCGATCTTCTTGTTGGGATCGGTGCGCGACTGGGCCACATCCGGGTTCTCAGTGAGCATGTCGCTGGAGAGCATGTTGTAGATCTCGGCCATGTCGTCCTCGTACTTCTCACGCTTTTCCCGCTCGCGCTCCAGTTGCTTCTGCTTGGCCATGTTCATGTTGAACTGACGCACTCGCTGGATCACCTGGTTGCGCATCTGGTGATCCGACTTGGCCATCTCCTGCAGATGCTTGTCCCGACAGCCGACGTTGTCCATCAGCAGATTGTCGGCCTGCTTGCGAGCATCCTCCGCCTTCTTTCGTTCCTGCACCTGCTGGTCCAGCCAGGCGCGCTGTTGCTCCCGCTGTCGCAGCTTGCGGTCGGAGTTGTAGAGGTCCTCGCCCTGGAAGATCTGGGCACTGGACACGCCCAGCGTGATGTCATCGTCCGCGACTCTGGTGGGACGTGCCTTCTTCAGGAAGTTCGGGTCGTTCAGGTCGAACTCGCGACGCTGCTCCTTGCGCTGGTAGCGGCAGCGATAGTAGTTGAGATCCGAGTCCACCACGCGCTGCTTCTTCTCCAGCTCCTTCTCCTGGGCGGAGATGAGGCGCTTCTGCAGCTGCTCCTGCTCCTCGAACTTCTTGTCGCACTCCAACTGCGCCGTTCGCTGCTTCTTCTTCTCGAGGATCTGGCGATCCAGCGTTTCCAAGTCGAGCTGTTAAATGGAATAGATTCTTTGAGAAGTTTCCCCATCGAGTCTGGTGAGGATTACTCACCCCGTAGAGACGCTGCTTGGCATTGAAGATGCGCCGCTTGCGCTCATCCTCGTACTGTTCCCGCTTCTGCAGCTTCATCGCCTCGTCGAGATCCTGCTTCGTGCATATTCCGATTTTGAGGGTCATCTTGGTCGCGGTAGACGTGTGTGATTTGTGGGATCTAAATAAATTCTGGCTGTTCCTGGAAGAAAAACGTTATGTTTATGTTATGTGAGTTTCGGTTGAGTTTGTTTGCCCGGTTGCCGGGTGCCTTGTTTATTGTTTGTCTCTACTAAATACTCTGGTACAGTCGGACTTTTTGAATAGGTTCCATTATAGGGGAATGGGTACTATTTCTGCAATTGTTTTTATGGTGTTTAAGTTAAGTTTTTTAAAAGGTAAAACATATTACCCTTAAAAGTTACGAATTCCCATACCAATTTAGAGCAAATTGTATAAACCTTTTCTCCAATCATCCATGCCGTGGCGCTTGACGTGTCCAATAATCGTTAAAGCCACCATTAAATAAACACCTAATATATGTACATATCCCACATAGGCGTTTTGGCAAAGATTTTCACGTTTGAACTGGGCATTTGAATGCGACTCACGTACCACGAAATAACCAATAAACAAATAAAAATTGGTAAACTCGATTCCCTCGCTTTTGGTCTGGTCACTTCTCCCATGGAAATCACTTGAGTTTGAGTTGGGACTTAAATGATACCCCTTAAAACTTAAATTCAAAAGGTCTTTTGGTCCCAACTTCTCAATGTCTTAAAGAATATATGTTATTTATACCAAAAACTATACTATTTATATGTTTTTTGTGCCCTTTTACAACTTCAATTTAAGAGGTGTAAAATAGTAGTTTCTTTCCTGAAAAAGTAAAATAAACAAACTTATGAAAGTAAGTAAACTGTTTGCCAGAGGCATCGAGCATTACCAAATTTGTGGGTATCTTGTTACGCTTTCCGAACATTTCAGTGTCCATATCCTAACTAAGTTTGCCATAGTAATAAACAATTACGAGTTATTTGCTAATTTGTTGAATGAACTAATCGGTACCGTCTTCTTTTATTTTAATCTTGTAGAAGAAGCACCGCCCGAAGCCGAAGTATATGGACAGGCAGAAGGACATCAGTCACAATATGCGCTCCATCCTGATTGACTGGCTGGTGGAGGTTTCCGAGGAGTACAAGCTGGACACGGAGACGCTCTACCTCTCCGTCTTCTATCTGGATCGCTTTTTGAGCCTGATGGCGGTGGTGCGCTCCAAGTTGCAGCTGGTGGGCACAGCAGCCATGTACATTGCCGCGTAAGTAGTCCTCAGGGATTATTGCGAAACCTTATGAATATTTTATTAATAGATTATTCTACTTTCCAGTAAATACGAGGAGATCTACCCCCCGGAGGTGGGTGAGTTCGTCTTCCTCACCGACGACAGCTACACCAAGGCTCAGGTGCTGCGCATGGAGCAGGTCATCCTGAAGATCCTCTCCTTCGACTTGTGCACTCCGACTGCCTATGTCTTCATCAACACGTACGCGGTGCTGTGCGACATGCCGGAGAGGCTTAAGTTCCTGACACTGGTATGTCATGTCACCGGAGAGTAAGAAAAGTTCCCTTACTATACTTATATTCCCTGACACAGTACATATCTGAGCTGTCGCTGATGGAGGGGGAAACGTACATGCAATATTTGCCCTCACTGATGTCGTCCGCTTCGCTCGCCTTGGCGCGTCATATTCTGGGCATGGAGATGTGGACGCCGGCGCTGGAGAAGATCACCACCTACAAGCTGGAGGACCTGAAAACCGTGGTCTTGCAGCTGCACCGCACCCACAAAACGGCAAAGGACCTCAACACGCAGGCCATGCGGGACAAGTACAATAGAGACACGTGAGTCGGAGGCACTGGTGCAATACAATGAGAAGGGGCCTGACCATTGCTCTTCTTACAGGTACAAGAAGGTAGCCACGATCGATGCGGTTGAGCTGAGCAAGGAGTACATTGATCAGCGTTGCGATGTCTACAACTGCAAGCAGCCAAACGAGAATCAGCAGCAGCAGCAGCAGCCAGAGAACAACTCTAAATCGAACGTGAATTTGTTTTATAAGTTTTAAGTGTTTTGAGCCTCTGCCATGGTCAAATTGTATTTTAGTCTAGTGTTTCCATGTAACATTTTGTAGTTTTAGAATTTTAAGTGTACAAAATATGGAGGAATCGCAGTTCGGTGCCATAAAGCTGGGGTACTTAGAAACATGCTGAACTGGTTGGCCGATTGGCAAGCTCCCGTAACACGTCCTGGACAATTTTATATGCGCGCCATATAGAAGATTAGTTGCCAGCAAGTATGCACACCATCTCCAACACCCAACATTCACGTCTGCCCACGGTGAGAGCTTGCCACGCCAAGCGTGAGCAGTAGGAACTGCGGCAGTCTCCAAACAAAAAAAAAAGAAACTGACCGACGACCACCAACGAGCTGAACAAGAGCAAGAGGATCCAACCCCCCGGACACCGAACCTGATTTAGTGCTGCTCAGGCTACCGATATTTTATATTTTACGTTACCAACAACCCTCCCTGTTCTCTGTGTATTTTTATGTATTTATAAAACGAATCACACGGATGTATACAATGTGTCTTTAGCAGGAACAGCTAGATCCGAGAATTATTTAACCTAAACATATTTATATACTAACTATTAGTCCAAGAATGTTCTGTGAACCAACAAATACACAAGTCAATTTTACAAAAGACACAAAAGCCACCTGAACAATGCAGAAAACGCAAAGAAAAACCCGAAACAGACTAGACAATCACCTCGAACTGGTGAGAATTGCAGCCCAGCATTGCTGCCAGAATCGTATTCACATTAATCTAATGACGCTTACTAAATGTTTACTAAACTTAGTCTAATCCCCGTGTCGGTAGGCGGATTGATGTTGCTGAGAGCACAAACAGAGCGCTAGCTAAGTGCAGGAACCGAGTTGACGAGATTTAACTTATATGATTTTACTAACTACTCGATGTAATTTGATGAAAGCATTGCCGAGGGCGTCGTGCCCGCAGGCGGAATGTTCCATATACATATTGTACTCAATAAAATTATGAAAGACATGCACAATGAAGATTATTGTTTGGTTAAGAAATTGTTTAAAGGGGGTGGGCTTAATTTTGGTAGAGCTTCGCTATCAGAATGTATTTTAAATTTATATTTTTGGAAGGCTGTAATATAGCTATATATGTATGAATTTAAATATACTTTAAAATTGATTCAAATCATATGGCATTATGTTATAGATGTAATATATTACCTTTAAACCATATACGTACATCCTGCTCTTCGCAATTTTATTTTATTTTTAATGGAGGTGTTTTTTTTTATTACCACATTGCATTTTAATATTTAATAATTTTCAGGGCTGCAAAATCTACCTTTTAAAAAAGCGCGCCAAACTCCTTGTAATGGTGGTTCAAAAAATGGGGGATAATATCCATAGAAATCGATAATAAACCCTCTATTTTAACGGGGTTTCTGGCGGTAATTAACCCTATATTATAATGGAGTTTCTGTCGATCCAACATATAAATTAATTTAACACATTTATTTCAAAAATTTCCATATGGAACACCCTTTTTAAAATACTGTGACCTCACCGGGATGTGTAAAACAGTGACTGTGGAATGCGCCTCAGATTCGGTATTTCGTTGCCCAGCCTCCTCTGGTCACACTGCGTTTTTGCAAATAAAAAATAAAATATTCGCATAGCACACAAAAGCAGCACTTTACCATTGTAATGCGTGCGATATAATCGATCAAATACCTGTTCGAGCCATCTCAATGCCAATCGCAACGAGCTTACATCCGCGGGCCGAGTGAAATGGCAAGAAAGTGATTGCTGATTCGCCCCACGAACAATTGTTTGTGTGTTTGTACTTAGTGACGTGCGCTCGCTGCGCTGCAACTGCGCTGCCGCTGCTCTGCTCTGCTTTCTGGGACTCCGCTGCAACGCAAAAAGGAAACCCAGAGGATTTGGTAGAACCTAGAGTGCTCCCGAGGGATCTCAGGATCGGGCGATGGAAAAGTTTCCGCTGAAGGGCAGCAGGGAGGCCGCCGCGGAGGGCAACAGCTACATAACCGCCTACCAAACGGTCATGAAAAAGGTACGTACCGTACGTGATAGACCAGACCCGTGGGGATTTCCCCCTGTCGCCTACGCCTCAAAAGAGATTAAGGTTAAAACAATGGAATTCTGGGTTATTTTAGATAAACATGTTGGCGATACACAAGTTCTGAATCGTATGGCTGTTCCTGGGAAGTGTTTAAACATAACAATTTTAGGTTTCTCTACATATGGTTGGGAAAAACTAGTTCGCGAACCAAGAACTTTTAAGATGTCTTCAAAATATCTATTATATCTACCATAACTGTTCAAGAATTTCTATATATAACAACAATATACCTAGATCCGGGCCACTCTGCCCTCATCCAAAGTTAGTTTCCTCGAAAGAAGCATACTTATATGTTATTTATCTCTTTAGAATTCCAAATATCAGACCGGATTTGCAATATAGTTTAAAGTGGGTACTGCAATATCAGCCTGTTCAGTTCCATCGAAAAGAGTATGAGTTTGGGGGAGATTTTTGAAGCCCCCGGATAAGGGCCGCAGTAGTCTACAAAACTAGACAGCAATATATGGCACAAGGGGGCGGAAATGCTGCCGAATGAATTCAAACGCTCAGATGTCTGTACTACTTTAGCTATCTCGCATTGTCCGAGATCTTAATCTTATCACAGTCGATGGGTAAACAAAGCGCTAGGTTCTAGCTCTCCAAATCCACAAACCATGCCTCACAGCTTTTCGTTATATTGCGCTTTTTTCAGTCGAACGGCCACACAAACGGAGCTGGCGGCGACAGCGACCTAGACGGATCTTTCCGCGACCACCCGCTGGCCCAGCACTCCAAGCTGACCACCTCGCTGACGGCGGCGGGCACCGACGACGAGGACATGATCGACATCACACCGCGCTCCAGTCCGGGCGATGTGATTGGCGGCGGCGGCGTCGGCGGAGGAAGCAGCAGTGGCTATCACCGGGAAACGGCCACCGAATCGGACACCGAACGAGATTTCGGACACCTGGGTGGCGGAGGCGGCGGCGGTGGCAATCACCACAATCAACGGACAATGCACCAGCTTCACCACCAGCATGTGCCGACCCACAGTGCCTTCGGCGATCCCATGGACGGTGAGTTCGGAGGGAAGACCCATTGCGTAAAGCATCCACTGTCGCCGCTGTCTGTGGTGTTAATCAAGATCATGATCATATGAGTAAGGCGACGTCACCTCGCCTCGTCGCCGGGCCCCAGTTGCCAGTTTTTCGGTGGCGTGGCGCACAGCTGTACTCGCTCTCTGGGCAATTCAATTAATTCGAACGATCATTGGCATACAGACATGTGCATAATTGTGGAGGTACTGGTTGGATACCAGTTAAATTCGTGATACATTTGTATCAATATATATAATACAGTCCCAGCACTGTAGTTTGTACACGTGATGACTATTTGGCGAAGTAATCACTGAGCTGTCTAAACAACCAGCTGGCATTTCTATGGGGAATTATTTATTCGATTGGAAATGAATGCATTGTATTTGTTGGGTAAATACTAATTCACATGTGTGATGATGGTTGCAATCATTGGATTATTATGATGTTAACGATACGCTAAAACGATAAATATCCAACTTCATTGGAGCGAGAGAATAAATTGCGTTTACATTGTCGTAATCATATACAGCTTTGCATGTCAAAAGAACCCATTATTGCCTATATGGCATTCAAGTAAGGTTATAAATACCAATTGTTTTTGTGTATGTACATAAGTAAAATGTTCAGAATTATGATTGGATTTCCTCTGTGCACCATTAAAATTAGAATAATCAAGTTTAATTCTACTCAATACAGAATATGTGAGTCCCAGCCTTAATTGTCAACTAAAAATGCTTATTGTATTCTTTTTTATTGCCGTAGGAGCACTATCCTTCTATGGTTCCTCGGATGTACAAGATGATATTCCTGGCATTGGGCAGTACGAAGATTTTCACACCATCGATTGGCAGCGGGACATAGCCCGCGACCGGATGCGACACCGCTACATAGTCAAGAAGCGACAGGACTCCCTGTGGGATCTGATAAAGGTAAGGTATCTCTAACTCTCATTATAAAATACCCTAGATCATCAACTATATCCTTGCAGGGCTCTATTGATGCCGGATCTGGCTGGCTTTGCGTTCTGCTCGTCGGCATTGCGGCGGGCTGTGTGGCGGGCATGGTGGACATTGGAGCCAGTTGGATGTCGGACTTAAAGCATGGCATCTGTCCACCTGCCTTCTGGTTTAACCGGGAACAATGCTGTTATCCGGCTAAACAGTCGGTGTTTGAGGAAGGCAACTGCTCGACCGTGAGTGTAACTATATTTCTTACAAACTAGAAAGTAAAACCGCTTTCTTTTCTAGTGGAAAACCTGGCCCGAGATCTTTGGCCTGGATCGCAATGGCACCGGACCATATATCGTCGCTTACATCTGGTATGTGCTGTGGGCCTTGCTGTTCGCCTCGCTCAGCGCCTCACTAGTGCGCATGTTTGCGCCATATGCCTGCGGATCGGGTATTCCGGAGATAAAGACCATCTTGTCGGGCTTCATTATACGCGGCTATCTCGGCAAATGGACGCTGCTGATCAAATCTGTGGGTCTAATGCTGTCCGTGTCCGCCGGCCTCACTTTGGGCAAGGAGGGACCCATGGTCCACATTGCCAGCTGTATTGGAAACATATTTTCGCACGTATTCCCGAAGTACGGTCGAAACGAGGCCAAGAAGCGTGAGATTCTTTCGGCGGCAGCAGCAGCAGGTGTCTCGGTGGCCTTCGGAGCACCGATCGGTGGAGTTCTGTTCTCGCTGGAGGAAGTGTCCTACTACTTCCCCCTGAAGACGCTGTGGCGTTCTTTCTTTTGTGCGCTGATAGCAGCCTTCGTCCTGAGATCTCTGACTCCCTTCGGCAACGAGCATTCCGTGCTGTTTTTCGTCGAGTACAACAAGCCCTGGATCTTCTTTGAACTCATTCCTTTTGTATTCCTTGGAATAATGGGAGTAAGTTCGTAACGATTTTAATGTAATATAGTTTATTAACATTATTCGATTTGCAGGGTGTGATTGGAACATTCTTTATAAAGGCCAATTTGTGGTGGTGCCGCTACAGGAAGTTCAGCAAGCTGGGTCAGTATCCCGTCATGGAAGTGCTCTTCGTCACCCTGGTCACTGGCATCATTTGCTACCCCAACCCATTTACCCGCATGAACATGAACGAGTTGATATTCCTGCTGGTCAGCAAGTGCTCACCCGGAGATGTCACCAATCCCTTGTGGTTAGTTTAAAATATAAGATTATGTAAATCGAAACTCGTAGCTAATGTTCTCTATTTTTTTTAGCGACTACAAGCGCATGAACATCACCACGGGCAACACCATTATTGAGGTCACGGAGCCAGGTCCCGGTGTCTACAGCTCCATTTGGCTGCTGATGCTGACCTTTATACTCAAGCTAGCCCTGACTATCTTTACCTTTGGCATGAAAGTGCCGGCTGGTCTGTTTATTCCGTCCCTGCTGCTGGGAGCCATCATGGGTCGCATTGTGGGAATCGGCGTGGAACAGTTTGCATACAGCTATCCCAACATTTGGTTCTTCACCGGCGAGTGTGCGGACAGCAATCTCATCACGCCCGGATTGTACGCTGTTGTGGGAGCGGCAGCTGTGCTGGGAGGAGTGACTCGCATGACCGTCTCGCTGGTGGTGATCATGTTTGAGCTGACAGGCGGAGTGAGATACATTGTACCACTGATGGCAGCTGCTATGGCCTCCAAGTGGGTGGGCGACGCTCTGGGCAGGCAGGGCATCTACGACGCGCACATAGCGCTGAATGGTTATCCGTTCCTAGACAGCAAGGAGGAGTTTGCGCACACAACACTGGCAGCGGATGTGATGCAGCCCAAGTGAGTTTTCCAAGAAGGTTATGCGTTGCCAGTCTTAATGATAATTAATCCCTTCCAGGCGCAATGAAACGTTGAATGTCATCACCCAAGACTCCATGACGGTGGACGATGTGGAGAACCTGCTAAAAGAAACTGAACACAATGGATATCCAGTGGTGGTTTCCAGAGAGAATCAATATTTAGTGGGCTTTGTGCTGCGCAGGGATCTTAACTTGGCCATAGGTGAGTCTAATATCTGGCCCCAAACTAATTTTCCATTAACACCTTCTCTTTATAGGCAATGCCAAGCGCCTGATTGAGGGAATCAGCAGCAGCTCCATAGTATTATTTACCTCCACCCAGCCCATCCAAAACCTGGGACCCCAGCCGCTGAAACTGAAAAAGATCTTGGACATGGCGCCGATCACGGTGACGGATCAAACACCCATGGAAACGGTAGTGGACATGTTCCGCAAGCTGGGACTTCGCCAAACACTGGTGACACACAATGGGTATGTTCTTAGTGAGAGATTTCCAGCCAGTTAAAGTAAATCTAATGTTTATCCCACTGCAGTCGCCTACTGGGAGTAATTACCAAGAAGGATGTGCTGCGCCACGTAAAGCAGATGGATAACGAAGACCCCAACACGGTGCTCTTCAACTGAATGTATCTGCGAATCCGAAGCTGGGCGAGCGCTGCTTCTAGTTATTGTAATGTGAACTATCGCAACCAACAATATTTGATATGTGCAAAGTGCAGATTGCAATCTAAGCTTAAGTAAAAAGTTGAACGTGTGGATGCAAAGCGGACTGAAGTGGATTAGAGTGGAATCGCGTGATTAGGACAGTTAGGATCGGAATCAGACGTTCGAGCGTGAGAGATTTAGCAAAATTGTGTGCAGTTCTATTATATATTTATATATCTCGTTAATGTTAATTGTATAATTTATTTTACTCTAGGCAAATGGTTATAAAAAATATGTATTTATTGCCATTTTGTATTTATGTCATTGTAACACCTTTTTCTACACACCACATATTACTTTTTACGTTTTTTTCTAGCCTTTGAGCCTGATAAAGAGTGTACACTATGGAGTGATTAGTACTTGATATAGATACAATTTTATTTTATGAATCCTTTTGATAAAAGCGCCGTTTTAACGAGATCCTCGAAAGAAAAACAGTCTTATTTTACGCAATATTTCACATATTTTTGCATTTCGTTTGAAATTATACAAAGAGAAAAGAACTCTTGTTTATACACTATATAGTCTATATTTACATGTGGTATTTGTTAGAGATCTGAGAAATTTTAAAATAAACTCGTGTAAATAGCAACCCTAAGAGAAGATGAAACCGTACATATTGACATAAGCAGTCATGCAAATATAAGCGATTATTTCCAAACTGAGAACAAAACGAAGGTGGCTCTTTAATACTCCACGTAGAAAATCTGGAACTCATCGTCATAGAGGCCGGCAATCAACCAGCGACTGTAAGACAATTTATGTGCGATTTAAATTACCTAATTTAACCTTATTTAACTGGATTTGTATTGGTGTTTCAGCTTACCCATTGTCGCTGCTTCGGATGAGGCTGCCTTTGCCTCGAAGACCTCCTCTGACATGGGCATGGGCTCCATCACTCACCCGGTAGTATTCAAGGGCTCCATCATTGGCCGGGCAGTAGATGATGTTTCCATCCCGACTGCAAGCGATCACGTTCTTGAAGGGCAATGGGATCTGCACTATCAATTGGGCCAAATCCTGTTTGATAGCAGAAATTGTGTTTATTACTTATACCATGACATGTTGGCCATGTACTTACCTCATCCATAAGTCGCATGTCGTGATAGAAGGCCTGGTCACTTAGATCGCAGCTGAGGACGAACTGCTTGCCCTCCATTTCTATGCGGAGCAGTGTGGAGACCATGAAACGATGTCTCCTTAAGGCCAACAACTGGATCTGCTTGGTGGCTGCCGCCTGACGGCCAGTGCTCCAGCAGCGGTAGACGCCACCATCGTTAGTGCCCAGCACAAAATCATCTAGTCCAAGGGCCACCAAAGCTGTGGGCTCCGAGGTAACGGTGGCGGGAAGGGAGTACCTGGTGGAATGCACAGAGTATTATACAAATACCAAATGCTTCCGGTCCTTTTAGAGCTTACTCCCAATCCAGAGCCATTTTCCTGCTCAAATCCCACTGCCTAACACTGCCATTGGCATAGCAAGCCATCAGCAGCTGTTCCCTGGGCCAGTCGAGAGCAACGGCAGCTCCTTGGCTGGAGGACACACCGTAGAGTTGTTTAATGTCCACACTGGCATCGGCACCCCTCGCCTGTTCATATAACCACACGAAGAGCTCTCCATCCATGGTGGAACCCGCGAACATGTTCTTGTTGAATGGATTTGTGCACAGACTTCGCAGGCATGACTTCAAGGGCAGAGTTTTGGCTTCGGTGTACATGACCAGGTTGCCATTGGACATTCTTTGGGGAACGAACAGCTTAAGCTGCTGATCCACATGCTCGCACCAGTCATCATGGGGAGCCACCGTGGTGGCCACCAGAACAGGAGCATTATTGGTGTGGACACACAGCCAGATGGCCAAACCCTGCGAGTTTTCCACCCCTCCCATCGCCAGCTTCTGATAGGTGTACACCTGCAGCTCCTCCTCCAAGCGGCACTGTATCATCGCCAGGTCCTCCATCAGGGGAGTGGGATTCATTAGCTCGCGCTCAACCATTGGACAAACTTGGCGTAACCACTTGGCCAGAGCCCTCTCGTCGTATTCTACATCCTTGCTGCTGGCTAATCGTTGCTCTGTTTGCGTGGCCACATGCATCTTCTCCTGCGTTCCCGTGGCGGCATCTTTGCTAGGAGGCGGTGGATCGGTGCCGGTGCAGTTGTCCACCAGGGCGTAGTGCTTCTCCAGCGGCTGGGTAGCCGGAAATTCAACAACGGGTGAGCTGTAATGCGATAATACGTCCATTTTCCGAGAGCCTGTGAGCACTACTGTTTGGGCTTTACCCCTTGGTTATCGGTAACCTAGGTAACACTCTGATTCAACCCTTAAAAATAAGGAGACTAAAGATCGGTTATGATTCAATGCTTATGAAATCATTTATAATGCAAATATAAAAAATATACTTTTTTAATGTTATACTATTGGTTAGAATGCGAATTTGAAACAGTAATACAAAACTGATAAAATAATAGTAATAAAGTTATAAACATATTTATTTTTTAACTTAACATTTTTAGTTCTTAATGCATTAATCTTATTTATATAGAAATTTTAGAAAAAGTGTTAGAAAACCAATAGCCTTGCAATAAATAGGTGACAACCCAAAACCCAACAGAACCCGTAAAAATCCTTTGGTAAAGTTTAAGAAACTAATTTTAGTAGGCTTTCTTGGCATATGTCAAAGGAAGGGGTCATTACAAGCAAAAATCATTTGCAGCGAAGACGTTCAAGGAGCAAAACTAAAAACTTAAATCAAAATGCTAGGGACTTTGACTAAAGTGGCCGCGGGTAAGACTAAACTTATCTTGTTAGCTTAGCTTTTTCTAAAAAAAAGAAACCATGGCAGCCTGTGCTAGGATGGGTCTGAGGATTGGCCAGGCTAATGGAGCTCATGGGGGACTGACCCAGATGGGTAACTTTGCCCAGCTACCCAAACATGCCCGCTCCTTGCACGCATCCTCATCGCTTTGGGATGATAAGGATAAGGACAAGTCCGGCGATGCCTGCGAGCCTGAGCCGAAGGACGTCTGCGAGACGGACGCCGAGCTGGTGAAGAACAAGGACGAATGTGAGGTTAAGGAGAAGGATGAGTGTGAGGTTAAGGCGAAGGACGAGTGTGAGGATGGAAAGTCGGGCGGCGGAGGCAAGGTTCTGGACAGCAAGGGCCGTAAGGGAGTGATCCATGCTGTCATCGGTCCCGTCATCGATGTGTACTTCGAGGAGGAGGTGCCCGAGGTGCTGAATGCCCTCAAGGTGCAGGATGCTCCTATCGAAAACTTGGTGCTGGAGGTGAGTCATAAGTTTTGTTTTTTTTAATATATTTTTTAAATAAAAATCCGAGTCCGAATGGAAAGTTTGAAATTGTTTATGAATATTTAAACTCAAAATTTGTTTATTTTTAATATTAGTAAATGATATTGCATAATATTTTATAAGTTAGGGTTAAGTGGATTCTTAAAATAATAAAAAACGTAAAAATCCTTAAAATATAATTCACTTTTAAATAATTTTTAATAAACTAAAGTACAATGTTGTCTCCATAGGTTTTCCACCACCTGGGCAACAACATCGTGCGCTGCGTGGCCATGGACTCCACCGAGGGACTCCGTCGTGGTCAGCCGGTCATCGACACGGGATACCCCATCCGTGTGGCTGTGGGCAAGGCCGTCCTGGGTCGCATCCTCAACGTCGTGGGCGATCCCATCGACGATCGCGGAGAGATCAAGTCGGACTACTACTCCTTTATCCACAACGAAGCCCCGGAGCTGACCGATCTGAGCGTGAAGCCTGAGATCCTGGTCACTGGCATCAAGGTGATCGATCTGCTGGCCCCCTATGTGAAGGGCGGCAAGATCGGACTCTTTGGCGGTGCCGGCGTGGGCAAGACTGTGCTCATCATGGAGCTGATCAACAACATAGCCAAGTCGCATGGCGGCTACTCCGTTTTTGTGGGAGCTGGAGAACGAACCCGTGAGGGGAATGACTTGTACCACGAGATGATTGAGTCCAAGGTTATCTCCACGGAGGACGACTCCTCGAAGGTGGTGCTGGTCTTTGGCCAGATGAACGAGCCACCAGGTGCTCGTTCCCGTGTAGTCCTCACTGGCTTGACCATCGCCGAGTATTTCCGCGACGTTGATGGGCAGGATGTACTGCTCTTTATTGACAACATCTTCCGGTTCACCCAGGCGGGTTCGGAGGTGTCGGCCCTGCTCGGACGCATTCCCTCGGCCGTGGGCTATCAGCCGACTCTGGGAACCGACATGGGCACCATGCAGGAGCGGATCACCAGCACCCGCAACGGCTCCATCACATCCGTTCAGGCGGTCTATGTGCCCGCCGATGATCTCAGTGATCCTGCTCCGGCAGCCACCTTTTCGCACTTGGACGCCACCACCGTCCTCTCTCGTCCCATTGCCGAGTTGGGCATTTATCCGGCTGTGGATCCCCTGGACTCCTCCTCCCGCATCCTCGATCCGGATGTTGTGGGCGAAGAGCACTACAATGTGGCCCGTGCTGTTCAAAAGACTCTGCAGGCCTACAAATCGTTGCAGGACATCATCGCCATTCTGGGCATGGACGAGCTGTCGGAGGACGATAAGCTAACGGTGGCCAGGGCCCGCAAGATGCAGCGCTTCCTCTCGCAGCCGTTCCAAGTCGCTGAGATCTTCACCGGTCATCCGGGCAAGCTGGTGCCCGTGGAGAAGTGTGTGGAGGGCTTTAAGAAGCTGTTGAATGGGGACTACGACGACATTCCAGAGATCGCCTTCTACATGGTCGGAGATGCGGAGGAGGTGCTGGCCAAGGCCACCCAACTGGCCGCCAGCATGTCTGGGGATGCTCCTCCAGCGCCGAAGGGTGAGGCAGGCAAGGAGAAGGAGGGCGAGGCCAAGAGGGAGGGTGAAGCCAAGAAGGATGAAAAGGACAAAAAGGAGGCCAAGCCGGAAGAAGCCAAGAAGGAAGAGTCCAAGGATGACAAGTCGAAGGATGACAAGTCAAAGGATCCGGAAAAGAAGGACAAGTGAATTTAAATGGTGATTCCCCTAAAATGGGAAATATTAGTGAATGTCTAATTTTAGATTTGTTTTGATAATTACATTCAAGAATATTACGTTTGTAATTTTATAACCAAAAAGGAAAATATTCCCAATAAAACCTATTCAAACTAGAATTTGGTATTTAAAAAAAATTATTATTCTATTCCAATAAAAGCATTTAAAAGAAATTTAATTTTTCTTGATTTTATGGTCAACCAAAGGCATATTTTAATCTTGACATTATGGAAAACAGCCATTTTTCATAATTCATATCATAATGTATTGTATTATTTCAAAAGTTCGTTGTTTGGATTTTTGTAAACCATTAATCATAGTCAAAGAAAAAAGGGGGGAGAAGAAGACTAACAAAAGAAGAGAAGGATGTGTAAGATTATGTACGTTAAACAATTTTTTTTTCATATTTTATAAAAGAAAGAAACGAACATATTACCAAGAGTTAAAATCTCCTTTAAAATTTAAATTCAGTGAAAATAGGGGTTTCAAAAATCCCATTCGTTTCACAACTTTCGCGACGCTTTTGGTATTTTTGGTATGTGCTGGTATTTTCTGAGCTGTCAAACAATCGATAGGCGCACAATCCCACACTCCGATATTCCGATAACCACGTATTAAAGCCGGCGCATATCGCATAGACGGAGAAAAAAATTTCATTTCAACGAATTGAGGTAATTAAATTGCAATAACCGTGGCCAAAACATGTGCAATCTGTGCCGACAGCGTAGTTAAAAGGGGTCAATCTCGTGTGCTAAGTTGCATGTGGCGGGAACACGCGAAAAGTGCGTCCAAAGGGGCAGGGTAAAAATCGATAGAGAAAAGCGGATGGAAAAAATGGACGGGAAAATGGAGGGGGCGCTCCTCTTTCAACATGACGTGACTAAGACCACTTTGCATTTGCAGCTATAAACAGGCTATTACGCGGAAAGCACATATAAATTCCCGGCTTAAACCGCATTTCGAAGTCGCATAAATATTGACGGTCGGCTAGGATAGCTAATGTAAGTAGAGCACTCGGCACACGACAGCTTGGAGGGGGGCTGTGGCGGCAGCACAAATGCAAATGGTTAACCCGCAAAGAGATTGTCAAACAAATTCGATTTCCCCAATAATTGCAGCACACCGACGACGTCGACAATGGCCAACAACAACTACGCCGGGTTCAACTACGGCGGCACCCAGTACAATACGGGCCAGGTCTCGTACCCGGCGGTAACCAATGCCACCTACGCGAACGCGGCTGCCTATCAGAACGCCGCCGTGGCCGCCGGACAGGGTGGCTATGGCGGCGGAGCGGCCGGGGCAGGCGCTGGCGCCTCCTCGGGCCCGGGGGCAGGGGGCTACGGCGGGTACGGCGACTACCGCAGCGCCATGCAATCGTACGACGCCACCAAGACATTCTATCAGCAATCGTCGGCCAGCTACAACGCCTCCGGTTCGACAGCCTCGGTCAGCAAGACGCACTACTCGGCTCCGCCAGTCAAGAACCAGGTCAACAAGGGCAAGATGGACAAGTCGAATGGTGGACCCAAGCCACCGAGCTCGGCTCCGCCGCCGGGCAACAGCTATGGCTATGACACGGCCCTCTACAATGCCGCCAGCATGTATGTGGCCCAACAGCATCAGGGCAATCCCAACCAGAAGCCAAATGGCGGTGCCAATAACTGGTATCAGCGCAAGATGGGACCGAATATTCCCGGTGCTCCCGCCCTGAGGGGCATGCGCCCCAAGGCGCCGCCACGCCCGCAGCAGCTGCACTACTGCGAGGTGTGCAAGATCTCTTGCGCCGGCCCGCAGACCTATCGGGAGCATCTCGAGGGGCAGAAGCACAAGAAGCGCGAGGCCTCGCTGAAGATGTCGGCCAGTGCGACCAGTACCACCCAGAATCGAGGCAATAACTACCATTGCGAGCTGTGCGATGTGACCTGCACTGGAACGGATGCATATGCCGCCCATGTGCGCGGAGCCAAGCATCAGAAGGTGGTCAAACTGCACCAGAAGCTGGGCAAGCCCATTCCCTCCGAGGAGCCCAAGAAGCTGGGCAAGATCAATTTTGTGCCCGCCGCCGCTGGGGCTGGCGGTTCGGCAGGAGGAGCTGCTGGCGCTGCCAAGACTGAGGGTGGTTCGAATGAAGGCGATGCAGCTGGAGACCTTGATGATAATCTGGACGATTCGCTGGGCGAGAACACGGACAACATTAAGCCCGTGGGCGGCGAGTACATCGAGGAGGTCAAGGACGAGGAGGGCAAGATCCTTAGCTTCAACTGCAAGCTGTGCGACTGCAAGTTCAACGACCCCAATGCCAAAGAGATGCACATGAAGGGCCGACGCCATCGCTTGCAGTACAAGCGCAAGGTGCAGCCCGATCTGGTGGTGGACTTCAAGCCCACTCCGCGCCAGCGTCGTCTGGCCGAGGCCCGTGCCAACCGGGCCATGATGTCCTCGCATCGCGGCGGTGATGACCACGACGGCAGCTACTGGGAGGAGCAGCGCAATCGTCAGTACAACGAGGAGTATGACTACAACAACTGGATGTCCCGCAGTTTCGGAGGTGAGTTCGCACACAGTGTTCTTTGGGGTGGGTCAGTGCTCCAGTTTAAGCAGTTTGAAACCACCCCTGTGGAAGAAGTACATACGTAGCAAGGGAAGTAGTAAATATTAAATAAGGTGCTTTAGTTACATAATTATTTGCAGCACTCCAAGGGCAACTTATTTATTTAAAGCATTTTTTTTTTTTATTTCAAAGCAATATATTGCTTGGATACTCTTTTAAAGATTTGTTCAATAATAACATATCTGTTTTTATTCTGAAGACATAAATTGAGGTTTTACTTTGTTCTTTGTGATTTTGCTATTGCATCATATGAATACATAATAACCATCTTGTCCGAGAAGTATCATAACAGAAGACTTTCCCTAACATTTGTCCGAATTTATAAACGAAATACTTAGCCACAAGTCAAATTTTCTTAGCTGGAACAATTTTTCTGCCAGGGGAAGAACGATCTTAATTGATTTCCGGTGTTTCAATGAGATTTGGGCTACAAATTAAGATCATGGCTAATTATTCTAGGCACTAATAATATTCTCGAAATTCTCAATGCAGGTGCCCAGCGCTTTGGCCGCATGGGCAATGGACCGCCGCCGCACTTTGGCATGATGCCCGGCGGAAATGTGCGCCGCCCGGAGAGCACCGACGATCGCCACGCCATTGCGCGCCACGCCGAGATCTACCCCAAGGAGGAGGAGCTGCAGACCATCCAGCGCATCGTCTCGCACACCGAGCGTGCCCTGAAACTGGTCTCCGACGCCCTGGCCGAGCAGCCCAGCGATGCCGGCGCGGCCAACAAGAAGGACAAGGGCGACAAGCCGTCGGAGAAGGATGGACGCGACAACCAGATCTTCTCGTTCCACAAGGACGCCGACAACGGCGGCAATGTGGTGCGCATCCTGAAGGGCGTGATGCGAGTCGGTTACCTGGCCAAGGGGCTGCTGCTCCACGGCGACAACGCCGTCGAGCTGGTTGTCCTCTGCGCGGAGAAGCCAACGGCAGGCCTGCTGCAGCGTGTGGCCAATGTGCTGCCCGACAAGCTCAAGGAGGTGGCAGGTAAGTTGAAGACGAGGCGATGAGGCCAACGTAGCTCAATGCATAGCCCCATATTCTTGAATGACATTTCGGTTGTCCTATTGAGAGGATCAGATGAAAACTTTTTCCAGAGAAATGGCTTGAGTGATAAATGCGGCTGAAAAGCATCACTGAATCACTGAATAAACACGTTCTTAGCTTGGCCAATTTCACACTGACCAGCGCAGTTGAATTTGGCCAAATTGGAAGCGGCTTTAACTAGTCAACTAAAACTACAAAAAAGAAATGAGTAAAAAACAATTTTCGGAGTGCTCAAGATGCAAGACGAACGCAACTCTCATATTCGCTATTCATTACGTTCACGTTCGACGGGCAATTTGTGTGGAAAAAGTCAGCAAACTAAATCGAATCAAATTTAATTAAATCAAATTATTGTACATAGAAACTAGGACAACTAGGAGTTGAGCCCTGTTGTTGCGGCGGATATAGATTGCCACGCCAGCCAAACCGCGCCCAACGCCCGCCCCAGCCAACATCAACCAAGCAACTAATTGCGAATAAAAACCGTATTTGCCGTTTTCAGCTTCTCTCTCTGCAGGATAAGTTTCGAGCCTCGAGCCTTGAGCCTTAGCCTAGAGTCTAGAGTGTGTCTCTCGTTCAGTTAGCCGTCTGTAGCCGTAGCTCAGCCCAGCCCTCCCAGGTTGCTCCTCTTCCCGCTCGGCTGCTGCTGCTGCTGCTGCCGCTGGTCTCCGCTCCACTCCACTCCACTCCACAATCACCAGCAGCGGATCGTCACGGTAACAAGCGCGGACTCGGTGCCACAAGTCAGTCCAGCCTCCTGCAGTCTAATCATGTGGTGTGGTGTGGTTTCCCCTTGATGAATTGTGAACCGAAGCCACAACCAAATCTCTTAACCAACTGAAATTCGAAACCAAAGGAATATATTTATACAAAGTTTGCGCGCGCGCTCGTTTCCTTTCCTTCCATTCCGCTTCCGGATGACTCCAAACTTTGTGTAAATAAAGTCCTTTGCCGGCCTGGCCATGAAGTTGAACCACACAACAGCACGCCAAGAAGCAATATGCGATTGATCCACACACGAGAAGCCAGTGGCTGAGCCCAAAATTGCAGCGCTGATGTGTGTTGCGCCTCCAACTTTTACTCGAACCCCCAAAGCAAATATATCTATACAATATATTTGTCCATGCGGCCGAATTGTGTGTATCAAGCTTGATTGTCCAATGTAGAATGCAAGTCAAAATTGCGAGCGAAATTTGAGTTGCGCCCGGGTGAATGGAGGCCACTGAATACAGAGACGTCCGCAGCCATAAATTTCGTTCAATATTTTAATGCAAAACAAACAAAAAAAAAACTAAACTAACCAACAAGCAATGCGAAGTATATATAATTCCGATTCCTTTAAACCATTCAAATCGAAATTCAGTAAATAAACAGAAAAGAATGAAGTGTGCGCGCTCTAAGTGGAATTGCAACGGGTGGATGACGCCGAGTCCGAGTCCGAGTCTCGAGCTTGCAATTCCGTTTACGAGACCCCGAACCAAAGGCGGAGACACCACTACCGATACCAAACCGATCCCAGCACGCAAGTCGAACGAAGCCCCTGTTTGCTGGGACCCGAGCGAATACGAGGATCGTGGGAAGAAACAAACATTATTCGTGCTTTTCATACCGTGCATCAAGTCCCCATTTGAGCAATACTATTCTATTGATGCTAATCACTAGTTTACAATACAATACTATACAATGTACGTGCATTTTGCGGGCCCACACTGGAATTTTGCTTCGACCACAATGTTTGTCTCTTTTTCCAAGTCGAATCTAGTATTTCGATGTTAGTGATTCGTCCTCCAAAACGCCTTTAGTAAGCTCTTGTGCTTTTGCTCTCTCGATTGCAGGCGACATTCAGGTCAATTACCGCGTGGAGGTCAACGCCGAAGAAGCCGCCCTAATCGTGCTGGATGAGTCTGTCTCGGTTAAGATAACCCTCACTTCGCCCCTGCTGCGAGACACCAATCCGGGAGAGGTCTCCACCAGCGAGGAAGGCGAGGGCGATGCTGAATTCCTCGCTCGTGAACCGTGTCTTCGTGTAAGTTGTCTTAAACAAAATATCATATTATAGGAAGATTCCTGTTCAAAGATCTTAAAAGTGTCTCGGTTAAGTTCCTTTTCTCAATGCTTAGTTACGATTATAGTTTGTTGGACTAATTTAACATGAACAAGTTTTTATTTAAAAAGAGTCTAGTTTTTTCAATGTCATGCCAAAGTTCTGGTTTGTTATGTGTCGAAAAATTTAACTTGAACTTAAATTTTTCGGCCATATAAACTTGTTTTCTCAATGTGATGATAATTTTACAAATTTAATAATATACAATTTTCTAGTTACGATTTTTCAGTCGGAACACCAACAGGATATTGAGTTTTTGAATGTTTTTGAAAAACTTATTCAACTCAACGACAAAACTTAACGTTACATTGAGAAATCAAGGTTTATTTCTTTCAATTTGGTATTATCTTCCTTAAAGTCAAGTTCAGACGTTAATATTAATACATTTATCTCAAAAACTTTTTAAGGTATTAAAATATTCTTTGCTTTGAAAACAAAAGAAATATCAATATCGTATCACCAAAAACCTGCCACTAATCCAATTCTCTTTGCAGGCTTTGGCCGACTTGCGCCATGCCAAGTGGTTCCAGGCCCGTGCCACAGGCCTCCAGTCGTGCGTCATGGTCATCCGCATCCTCAGGGACCTGTGCCAGCGCGTGGCCTCCTGGCAGGCACTGCCCCAGTGGTCCTTGGAGCTGCTCGTGGAGAAGGTGATCTCGTCGGCCGGCTTCCCCATCTCGCCCGGCGACTGCATGCGTCGCATCATGGAGGCCCTGTCCTCGGGCTTTTTGATCAACGGACCCGGGCTGCTGGATCCCTGCGAGAAGGACCCGACCGACGCCCTGCTGGAGCTGACCAAGCAGGAGCGCGAGGATCTCACTGTGTCGGCGCAGCTGTTCCTGCGCTACATTGCCTTCCGCCAGATATACAAGGTGCTCGGCATGGAGCCGCTGCCGGCCATGAAGTTTCCCATGCGTCCGTGGCGCGTCAACCGCAAGCGACGCAGGTCATCGGGCAAGGCGGGTGGTGCCCCCGGCGGCGAGGCCGAGTCCAATGACATCGACGAGACTGGCTCCGATGAGAAGGTGGCCAAAAAGGAGGGCGCCGGGGCCACTGGCAGTAGCAGCGCCTAGGCGCACTTAGGTTATACACGGCTACTAATATTACGATTTCTCTCAAGATTACGCGCGTCCAAGCGCCTCTTAACTATAACCAACTCTTATCTCTCCGCGAGTATTCAAACCAATTGGGCCACGAGGAGCCAAGCATGTCCAACATGTTGCCCGGTGGGCACTTAGAGAACCCCCCTATACCCAACAACCCAACTGTTTAACTTACAATATCTAGTGGATCATGCAACTTGTATTTTTCTAGCATTAGTCCAACGGAAGGAGTGTATTCGGTTTGGATGTGAGCATCTCGATACCCACACAACATATACATAAATACAAGAACGAAACGGATTTTAATAAAACGTAATGAACAACTATAACGATCAAACTATTTTTATTGAAATAAAGAAATGTTTTATCCATTTATTAGTTTGGAAATCATCACTCCTTTTAGGATCTTTGATATTAGGGAGGTTTTTATGATGATAATTTATGATTTATGATGATAACGATGCCTTACAAAATAAGTAATGTTAGAAGCGAAATATCGTTTTTATTTTTTAAAGATGATTACACGAAATTGTTCCACTTCGAGCAGCTTTTCTTATTAACAGCAGGCAGAGTTTGAGCAGGACGTTTATTGGATCTTGATACCTTGTTCCTGGGTTTATTAAAGTTCATGGAAAGTTCCTCCTGCCTTTCATCCTCTATCTCTGGAGTTAGTGCTGTAGTTTTGTGGGGGATTTCAATGGGTTCGTCCACATAGTCTGCCCACTTGTTCGTCTTCTTCAGAGTTGGAGTGTTCTGTTTTTCAAGACTGTTCTCCTTTTGGTCCACCTGCTCCTGGGCTTTGAGGAATAGGTCCTCCTCCAGTTTTTCCTCCTGCATTCCACGCTGCAAGTTTAGCTGCTGCACCTTGGCACGGCATTCTGGTCCTATAATCTTAGGTAATTAAGTGGTTATTCACTTATATTTAAATGTAATTACCTGATCCCCTGAAGAGCTCCTTTAGCAGATTCTGCTTTTGCCGGCAAATTTTACACTGCCATTTGTTCGCCTTCTTTACAATGTCCACCTAAATGGGCAATATTATATCAAAGATAGGTTTTTAATGGTGTTATTTGTAAGCTCACCTGGTACATTTTGCATTGGATGCATTGTAAAACGCGGATTTCCTGGGACATCTTTTAAGCGGGAGAAAAACCAAAAATTCAAATGACGCTAAGGGATGACCAGGGATGGAGCACAACAAATAATGGAACTGGTAAAGGAAGTATTATACCTTTTATAAAATTAATGTACAACAGCTTAATTAGTTTTAAATGTATATTTAACTAAGGATTAATTATAATAATATTAAATGGTTATTATCTCCCCGAACCACTGACTCCGGTTCACAAGGGAGCCAGTCAAAGGAGGAGGCCTCTCCACCCCTGGTCCAAATATAAACAAAGCTGCTGCGGCAAATCGAAAGCGCCGTCATTGCGACTGGCGGTTTCCCAAAATGCGTTTGGTAAGTCATCCCGCCCATATAACGATCTGCCTATCAGCGGAAGTGACACTCCACTTTGCAGTACTGCCTCAGCGGGGACCTGGCCAAGCCATGTTACATCATTACCTTCAAGGGCCTGCGGATCATGCTGGACTGCGGCCTCACGGAGCAGACGGTGCTCAACTTCCTGCCGCTGCCCTTCGTGCAGTCCCTGAAGTGGTCCAATCTGCCCAACTTCGTGCCCAGCCGCGACCACGATCCCCAGATGGATGGCGAGCTGAAGGACTGCTGCGGCCGCGTCTTCGTGGACTCCACGCCGGAGTTCAATCTGCCCATGGACAAGATGCTGGACTTCAGTGAGGTGGATGTGATACTCATCTCGAATTATCTCAATATGCTCGCCCTGCCGTACATCACGGAGAACACTGGGTTCAAGGGCAAGGTCTATGCCACGGAGCCAACGCTGCAGATTGGCAGGTTTTTCCTGGAGGAACTGGTGGACTACATCGAGGTGTCGCCCAAGGCCTGCACCGCTCGGCTGTGGAAGGAGAAGCTCCACCTGCTGCCGAGTCCCTTGAGCGAGGCCTTTCGGGCCAAGAAGTGGCGCACCATCTTCAGCTTGAAGGATGTCCAGGGCAGTCTGTCCAAGGTGACCATCATGGGCTACGACGAGAAGCTGGACATTCTGGGCGCCTTCATTGCCACGCCCGTGAGCTCTGGCTACTGTCTGGGCTCCAGCAACTGGGTGCTGAGCACGGCCCACGAGAAGATTTGCTACGTAAGTGGTTCCTCCACACTTACCACGCATCCAAGGCCCATCAATCAGTCGGCGCTGAAGCACGCCGATGTGCTCATCATGACCGGGCTGACGCAGGCGCCGACGGTCAATCCGGACACCAAGCTGGGCGAGCTCTGCATGAATGTGGCTCTGACGATTCGGAACAATGGATCCGCGTTGATTCCCTGCTATCCGTCGGGAGTGGTTTACGACTTGTTCGAGTGCCTCACACAGAATCTGGAGAACGCTGGCCTTAACAATGTGCCCATGTTCTTCATCTCCCCCGTGGCAGACAGCTCCTTGGCCTACTCCAACATCCTGGCCGAGTGGCTTAGCTCGGCCAAACAGAATAAAGTGTATCTCCCGGACGATCCGTTCCCCCATGCCTTCTATCTGCGGAACAACAAGCTGAAGCACTACAACCACGTGTTCTCCGAGGGCTTTAGCAAGGATTTCCGGCAGGTAAGGTTCAACCACTACCAATAAGTATATTTATTTATATTTCTTTAAATCATCTCCCAGCCCTGTGTCGTTTTCTGTGGACATCCCAGTCTGCGTTTCGGCGACGCCGTGCACTTCATCGAGATGTGGGGCAACAATCCCAACAACTCCATTATATTTACGGAGCCGGACTTCCCGTATCTGCAGGTTCTCGCGCCTTTCCAGCCGCTCGCCATGAAGGCCTTTTATTGCCCCATCGATACCTCGCTGAACTATCAGCAGGCCAATAAGCTGATCAAGGAGCTGAAGCCCAACGTACTGGTCATCCCAGAGGCGTACACAAAGCCACATCCCTCGGCGCCTAATCTGTTCATCGAACAGCCGGACAAGAAGATCATAACGTTCAAATGCGGTGAGATCATCCGCCTGCCGCTGAAGCGGAAGCTGGATCGAATTTACATCACCTCGGAGCTGGCCCAAAAGATTTCGCCTCGGGAGGTGGCCGCAGGAGTGACCTTCTCCACGTTGACTGGTGTTTTGCAGGTGAAGGACAAAGTCCACTGCATCCAGCCGTGTGCGGACACCATTAAAGAGGAGACCACCTCGAATGCCACCGCCCCAACCAAGGAGGATGTGCTAAAGAACGTCAAGTATGAGTACGGCACCATCGATGTGGAGGCCGTGATGAAGCGGCTGGCGCAGGACGGCTTCTCCAACATCAAGTTGGACCGCACAGGCGGCGCTCTGACATTGAATCTGGTGAACGAGGACACGATCATCAAGTTTGAGGACAACGAGACACACATTATATGCGGCGGAAAACCCACCACGCGTCTCAAGCTTCGCGACACCCTAATGAAGTGTTTGCAGAGTTTTTAAAAACATAAATGTATTCCTTAGACCTAAAAAACAACATATTCTAACTATTAGTTTCTTGCTTCCAATATTACAGAGCAACGTTGGCAGGTCTCCTGCTCTGAATTCTCCTCCAGACTGTAACGACGACAACGTGGGCACAGCGATGTCTGGAGTGTAGTTAGGACTAGGTCCAAGCCGGGATTGTCAGACTGTTGGAGAGTAACTGAACCCACTTGCAGTAGCTCGCATAGTTCCGAATTGCTGACAGTTTCACCAAGAGTCTTTTGAAGTTTCAGTAGCCGATCTAGCTTACTGCCCTTGATGGTCACCGCCAAGTGCCAGGTGTTGACCTCCCCAGCCTGCTGGTTAATCAGACGTTTCACTTCAAGAGCTGCGTTTACCACCTCAGTGGCTTCAGGGTCTTTCCATTCTTGTTTAGCTTGAACTTTCTGCTCATGGAATGCTCCTCCTTTAAGGTCGTAGTAGCTCCAGCTTTCCTCCACCAGGAAGGGAACAATGGGCCACAGGCTCTTGCAGAGCTGTTCGTAGCAGTGGGTCAGCGTCTGACGAATGGCCAGCTGCTCCTGGTCGTCGCCACAGTAAAGGCGATCCTTGATCAGATGCACATAGATGGCGGACACCTGGTTAGCCAGGAAGTTTTGAACACAGGCCACAACGCGATTGTACTCGTATGCCTTATAGAGCTGATCCACCTTAAAAGGAAGGAAGTTATTTGTTGCAGAAGAGAATGAATTGATCCCTTTCCTACCTCAGCTTGGAACTCAACCAACTGGCTCAGCAAAAAGCGATTAAGATAGCTCTTATCGGAAGTAGCTAGTTCCTTGTCCGTTTGTCTCTCTCCAATTACACCCTTTAGATACCTCAGGGTGCCACGAACCTTGCTCAGGCTCTCGGCCGCCTGTTGCAGCAACTTGTCGCTGACCGTGATGGACATGTGTTGGGTTCCATGGGAGGCCACCCACCAGCGTAGGGCATCTGTCCCGTACTTTTTGGTAATCTGCTTTGGGGAAATGACATTCCCCAGCGATTTAGACATCTTGTGGCCTTTCTCGTCCACTGTAAAGCCATGGACAAAGAGTGCCCTTTACAACAACAGGGTTATAGAGATATTCTGTTTAGTTAAAGCTACATCTTCACTCACTTGTAGGGAGCAATTCCCCGGGCAGCAATGCTCATCAGCAGGGAAGACTGAAACCATCCGGTGAACTGGTCATAGCCCTCCAAGTAAAGATCGGCCACCTTATCCTTCTTTAGTACCGCAGACCAAGTGCTGCCCGAGTCGAACCAGATGTCCAATATGTCGCTGCCCTTAACGAGATCCTTTGGTTCATAGCCCAAATCCTTGAGTATATTAGAGGGAACTAGTTCCTCCACCGACTTGGCCCACCAGAAGTCTATGGATCCTTCTTGGACTAGCAGATCGCAGAGGTGGTTAATCAGAGCGGAATTAAGTACCACTTTTCCCGTCTCCCGACTGTAGAAAACGGGTATGGGAACTCCCCAAGCCCGCTGCCTGGAGATGCACCAATATGGCCTCTTGTGCAGCTGGGTAAGCAACGCCTTCTTGCTGGCCTCCGCGTTGGTTCGGGGATAGATTTCAACCTGCTCCAGGGCGTCGGCAGCACACGACTTCAGTTTCTCGGTATTGATAAACCACTGCTCGCTGGCGCGAATTATCACAGGCTGCTTTGTGCGCCAATCTATGGGGTAGGAGTGCTCCATCGTGGTAGAGTATACAACATCGTTGGTTATGTGTTCTAGCACAAGGGGATTTCCCTGTTCCAGTACTGATTTACCGCGTAGAAACTCGGGGGCCTCCTTTGTGTAAGTGCCCTCCTCATTCACCAGGCATTTCACGGGTATTTTCTTGGCCAGGCTAACCAGGAAGTCTTCGGGCCCATGGGCAGGAGCTGTGTGCACCAATCCCGTACCCTTGGTATCCTGCACATGGCTTGCGTCGTAGAAGGGCAGATTCGACTGCTCCTTGTCTATGGGATGTCTATAGCTGAGCTTGTCCAACGAGTTCCCATTCACCTTCTCCACTATTTCACATTTCAACTGGGTGCTGCCCTCGAAGTCTGGCAGAAGAGCTGAGGCCATGAGGTACAGCTCATCCGGGCTGTGATCCGATAGTCTAACCAAAACATACTCCAAGGAGGAATTGTAGCAAATGGCTTGATTGCTCGGCAATGTCCAAGGCGTTGTGGTCCACACAAGAGCATATATTTGCTTGTTCTGAGTATTAAGAACACTTGCATTCAGAGCAAATCTCACATAGACAGAGGGACTTATGTGATTGGGGTCATATTCCAGTTCCGCCTCAGCCAGGGCTGTCCTAATCGAATATATTTTCGCATGAGAATTATTCTTATTTATCAATTAATATCTCTTCAACTCACCTGGATGAAGGAGACCAGTAAACAGGCTTCAAGTCCCGATAGACCAGTTCTTTTTCGTAGAGATTATAGAACATTTGCAACTGATTGACTATAAACTCTGGCTGAAAGGTCATGTAGATATTGTCCTTCTGCCAGTCGGCCAGGATGCCCCATTTGCTAAACTCCTCCTTCTGAGATTTGATGGCCTCCAAGGCAAAGGAGCGAGCTGTAGGGGATCATGAGGTGATATCAAGGAATCTATTTCTGAGGAAAGCACTCACACTTCTTTCTAATTTCCAAAGCATTTTGACCATGAGCCGCACTGGTGGCCTTCAGTTCGATGGGCAAGCCATGGCAGTCCCAGCCGGGAATGTAGTTAACCTGCTGGCCATGAGCCACTCGTTGGCGCAAGGTGATGTCCTTGAGGATCTTGTTGACCGCATGTCCCATGTGGAGTTGTCCATTGGCGTAGGGCGGTCCATCGTGGAGGACAAAGGTGGGTTGCCCCTTCACAGCCAGCTGCCTCTCCTGGTACTCATAGGAAACGGCGATCTTCTTCTGAATTGGAAATAATAATCATAAATAATTGAAGATTTAGTTAAATCCATTTAGCTTGCCTCCAAAATCAAACGCTCCTGTTCCTCCCTTTTAGCTGAACTCAGACGGTTGGGAAACTTGGTTTTTGGCAGGTTGATGGTGTCTGTATATCTCTTAGCATCTTTCTTAGCTGCTTTCACTGAATACAAGCGATAGCCAAGGCGAAAATTAAAAACCTTAAGCATTTTGTCAAACAGATAAAACGTAACATCAGCCGGCAAAGTGGAAATCATATGTTTTGTGGAACATAAGCTCCGTTTACACAGCACGCATTGTGGATTGTATGTACAGAAAATGTTAATTTAAAATGTAGTTTATTCTATTAAAGCTATTTAATAAACACAGTCGTAGTCATGCAATTTTTATGCACTTTTAAAGGCTTGAATTTCTTATTTCGAGATATATTTTTTTAACACATGCCATGAGGCGTTAAAGCCGAAGTTGCCACCTGGTTTAATAAAAAGTCGTTGGAAATCTGTCACTTGAGTACCGCGGTACGTTTGTATTACATTTAAATGTAATCAAGGTATATGTTTTTAGTTTTTAATATTAAGCTTAATTTAATTAAATTAAACAGATTTTAATTCTGAAAAATATTACAATTATATCAAAAATCTGCAGAACCAATAAAAGGTCAGTTCTCTAAGCAGATTTTTTTTTGGTAAATTCTCAACACTTCAGCAACAGTTTTAAGTACACCCACGATGAAACGGCAACAATTTGAAATCCGAGCCCATATGGTATTTCCATTTTTGGTATATATTTTTGACCGCAAAACGCGTTTTACTTTAGGACATTCCCGTTTCGCCCGCGCCACGGCCACACTGCACACACACTCGTCCGTACCTCGGCGGTCCGTAAACAATATTTACTCGGTTTTCGGCTAAATCGCCAGAGAAACGCAACGGGAAATCGTTTAAAATGCGCCCCAGTGCACCGAGTTTGAACGCAAAATGAATTGAAGTGAGTGCAACGGCCGCAGGCCCCCACAAATTGCCCCCGACATCTGCAGGCTGTACAAAACTGATACTGAGACACGCACACACACACATGGGCGAGCGTACACGGACGTGGGTTTATGCCACCACCCGCTGGCCGCAAAAGTAGAAATTACTAATACTACGGCTGGCACGATGCTCCATATTGCCACCGGAGATAGGGTTTTATTGCCATTTTGTTTTTTTTTTTAATGTTTTGGCTGGTCATATATGACAAAAAATAAACAAATATATATTTCTGCTCGCTAAAAATTAACATTTAAGTGTCCCCGATTAACTATTAAATGTGACGGATTTGCGGCAATTGCAAACTCGCCGCCCGCATAAACGTGCAGCCTTGCCAGATTGCCGGTTACGTGTTTCTCGCCCGCCATCTGGCAACGCGCGCCTCCCTCGATTTTCGCTTTACACGCGCATTCGTGAAAATGGCGGCGTTCTGGCACCGTCGCTGCCAAATTTTTTGTACATCAAAATAATCAAAATAAAGCATTCTTCCAGTGCTCAACAAACAGTCCGTGCGAGCGCGCGCGTGTGTGTGTGTGCGCAGGAAAAACCGCCGATCGGGAAAGGCGTAGGAAAAGTCCCCCGGGGCATCAAACAAAAGGCAGCAGCGAATTAGCAAGATAACACACACGCGACGACGACGTCGGATGCGCCAGGAGAAAGGCGACGACGACGGCGGCGAAGGCGAAGGCGACTGAGCCAGCGCAGCACTAAGTCAGCGGAGCACCCGCTTCTCTTGGCCAAGGTGAATGCGCGATTACCTGTGCGCCGCCAGTCCAGGTGTTCCCCTACCGAGTGTCCCCTTCTGCCCAGCATCTGGTTTATAGCCAGGTAGCCGGTGGGCAGGTAGGCAGACAGCTGCTCCGCCGCCCACCTACCTGCTCCTCCGCGCCGCCGCCTCTCGTATAAATACTAAATGCGCCTCCCCTTGCCTTGCAGTTCTGGGAGCGCACAGCATGCAACAAGAACAACGGCCGCACCACCTCCTCCACAACCGCGACGACGACAGGATGTGCGCTAGTAGTTGATCGGAACAGGATCGCTCGCCCACAACACACAAGAAAGGTCAAAGGAAGGGAGTCACACTCGCCAACAAAACCAACAACATAAACAAAACAACAACAACAACAACACCACCAGCACACACACAGCACGATGAACACCAGCCAGACAGCTGCCGGCAATCGCATCACTTTCACCAGCCAGCCGCTGCCCAATGGCACCATCAACATAGCCGGCAATCCCGGCGCCGTCATATCCACGGCCCAGCTGCCGAACACCACCACCATCAAGACCATCCAGGCGGGGATCGGTGGTCAGCATCAGGGATTGCAGCAGGTCCATCATGTCCAGCAGCAGCAGCAGCAGGCGCAACAGCAGCAGCAACAACAGCAGCAACAGCAGACGCAATCCGTAGGTGCCACCCAAACACAAACCCTAGTTATTAAATCCAACCACCATGCTGTCACCCTGCCGGCGGGTCTAGTCTCAAGTGCACCAGCAGGAATCGTAACCATGACCAAGACCATCAATCAGGTATCCACATTAAAGCTAAACCCACTTCGGGCGCTAGGCGATCGCAAGTCGGGCGTATCACTCGTCCAATTCTGAATATCCCTATCCGAAACATCCGAAAACACCTCAACTCCTTGCTCGAATCGGATAGTAGTGGCCGCACACACTTTGGTTGTACTTTATACTTTTATTGCGCTTTCCTCTATGGCTATCTGAGCTCTCTGAAAAAACCCAAATCCTCACTCAAATCCTCAGGCTTTACTCATCTCTCGACCACTTTTTGATATATTCCAAACATATTAGTTATTCCTTAAAATATCATTTATTGTTGAAAATCATGGTACTGTCTGACACAATGTTTAAAGTCAACCGTACATATTTAGCTTTCTCTGCTATCTCAAAATCCCGAATGCTGACACTAATGGGGTAAAACCCAGGCTTGACACATCACTCACCTAGTTTTTCAAAAATTCAGGCATAATATTTATTCGTAAATCATAAAATTATCTGAAGCAATATATAAAATTGGAGAACTTTTCTGAACATTTTCCTTACGCTTTACAATAAATTTGTGTATCAATCCTACCTATCAATCATACCGGGAAAAACCCAGGAAATCAGTCATATAATTTATACAATTTTAAACTTCCTTACAAGTTGTAATATTTAATTTAAAATATGTTTTAAACCCTTCTTTTTAGGAAAAAAGGATTTCGAATAGCTCAAATATATTTTTCTATATTTTTTTTTAATTAAAGTTCCACTTTAAAAAATACAAATTAAATCTTAAGTTATCATACAAGAACTACAATATCTCTATAATTCCCCACCCCAAGGCACACTGTGACTACCCCCAACTCCAAGAACATTGCCAAATATCAAATCCCTAACCAAAACCACAATTATTCCAACAAACGCAAGCACTAGTCCACTTTACAGCTTATTTTGTACAACAAGATCCTTACCATTATATTTGTAGAATTATTGCTTTCAATGCTCGCTTCATATAGAACCTTTAGTAGATCACACGCCTTAAAAATTCGGCCAGCACAACAGGAATCGGTTAAACAAGTTCACTTTCCTTGGGGTCCTCCGACGAGCGTTAAACGCCACCTGCTGCATGTTGTAGGCCAACTTAGAATCCCGCAACCCCTCTCAAAGCTTCCTCAGCCCCAAAATAATCTTATGTGATGAGATAAGCTAGCGATCGAATGATTGACTGATTCACTAATGATAATGCTGTGTTTTCCCAGGCCGGTCAACCGCTGCTGAACTCGATGCTGCCGGCGGGCGTGGTGGTGGGCATGCGCCACCAGGCGCCATCGCAGCAGCAGCAGAAGAATGTGCCCACCAACCCGCTCAGCCGTGTGGTGATCAACTCGCACATGGCGGGCGTGAGACCGCAGAGTCCATCGGTGAGTATCAAGGCCAAGCAAGCTTTTATACTACGGTTGTTGTGGTGGGTTCTTCTCTACTAACTCACAGAGCTCCCTAACCCAACCGCCACACTGCATCACAAAAAGGCGCATGTGCACAGCCCATCATTCAAGCACTCGCATCACATAACACCACACACTCAGCATACACACCATGGTCCAGCAGATGAAAACCGAGTCTCTCTGTCTTCTCTCTCTTTACTTTTAGATAACTTTAAGCACACTTAATACGGGTCAGACCCCGGCATTGCTGGTCAAGACGGACAACGGATTCCAGCTGTTGCGCGTGGGCACGACGACGGGTCCGCCGACGGTGACACAGACCATAACCAACACCAGCAATAACAGCAACACGACAAGCACCACAAACCATCCCACAACCACACAGATCCGTCTGCAAACTGTGCCGGCTGCAGCTGTAAGTAGATACCAACAACAACAACAACAGCAACATCAGCAGCAACAGCAGCAACAATCGCAACAGCAACAGCAGCAACAAGCAACCAACAGCACTACCGCCAGCACTAGCATTGCACTGCGCAAAACGATTGTCCGTACATCATCCACAGTCCCATCCAGCAATAATAACAATAACAATAATAATAATAATAGTATTATCAATGCCACCACCACCACCACCACCACCACTACCAACAACAACAACAACAACCAGAACAACAACAAACCCGCTACTAACCAGCAACAGCAGCAACAGAAGCTCCAACAGCAGCAACACCTCAAGGCCCAGCAGCAACAGCAGCAACATAAGCAGCAACAGCAACAGGCATCCGCTGCGGCTGCCGCTGCAGCAGCTGCCGCCAATGTGGCGGCCACCATAAAGATCAAGCAAAACGTAAAGAGAAGCCAGCCAGGATATATACTCCTGATCGAACATTTTTGTTTTTTGCTCTTCTCTCCTCTGTTCTCCTTTGTCTGTTATGCCTTTGAATTTGATCTTATTTATACAATATACTTAATATAACTATGCCTACGCTTCAGTTCCGTTTTGGTTCGTAATGCGCGAACACCACTTCATTTTGATTTATCCAGAATACTCTCGTATATGATTGCATATATACATGATATATAAATACGTAAATGTACTGCATGCTGCGTTGTGTAAAACTGTCTGTGTATTTTCGATATTCCTTATTTCGATTCGATTTAGTTAAATATGCGCTGTCCAGGAGCTGCTGTTCCAGGCCAAACATCATAAAGCAGGACTGGCTAACGGGTTGCCCAACGATGTGTGCTGGGCTGTTGTTTAAATCCTGTCAAACCCCTCCTTAACTAATAGAGTCTTAACCAAAATCACCTAAAGTTTCACCAAGTTTTGAACCTAACCTTCGAATAAGAGTTGTTTTCAACAAATAAAGCCAGGATATACCTTTTAATAAAACAAGTATACCCAAGACATGTTCAATTAATCTCGATTCTATAACTAAAGTCATATAATTCAATAACTTCTTAAAATGCATTATGTATTTGGACGATTTGTCAAGCTCTTGTGAATTACATTAACCTTACTCTTGAGGGCTTTTAAATGTCACATCTCCGGTTCATCTCATTATCCCTGCCCCAGCCATAGCCATGTCCCCTGCACACATATTTGGAGACCAGGTCCCTCAAACCAACTGTCCCATCCTGAAAAAAAAAGAACCATCATCATCATCTTTATTCTGCTATATAATATTTTTAATAATTATTCTAACGCTTTTTGGTCTTATTTTTGCACTACTATATATCCTAACATTTGATGCAAACCATTTACTAACTAATTTCTTGTTCTCCTCTATAGTCGATGACCAGCACGACCGCCACCAGCAACATTATCGTCAATTCGGTAGCCAGCAGTGGCTATGCGAACTCATCGCAGCCGCCGCACTTGACCCAACTGAATGCGCAGGCGCCGCACTTGCCGCAGATCACGCAGATCCAAACGATACCGGCCCAGCAGTCCCAGCAGCAGGTGAACAATGTGAGCTCCGCGGGTGCAGTGGCGTCGGCGGTGAGCAGTACGACGGCGGCGGCGACGACGACGCAGCAGGGCAATACCAAAGAAAAGTGTCGCAAGTTTCTAGCCAATTTAATCGAATTGTCGACACGGGAACCGAAGCCGGTGGAGAAGAATGTGCGCACCCTCATCCAGGAGCTGGTCAATGCGAACGTGGAGCCGGAGGAGTTTTGCGACCGCCTGGAGCGCTTGCTCAACGCCAGCCCGCAGCCATGTCTGATTGGATTCCTCAAGAAGAGTTTGCCCCTGCTCCGGCAGGCGCTGTACACCAAGGAGCTGGTCATCGAAGGCATCAAACCACCGCCTCAGCATGTGCTCGGTCTGGCCGGACTCTCTCAACAGCTGCCCGTGAGTCAAGGAATCCTTTTGATATGCATAGCGTTTTCGTTAACCCTTCATTTTCGATAGAAAATACAAGCCCAAATCCGTCCGATCGGTCCCAGCCAGACAACGACCATTGGACAGACGCAGGTGCGCATGATAACGCCGAATGCCTTGGGCACGCCGCGACCCACCATTGGCCACACGACGATATCGAAGCAACCGCCCAACATAAGGCTACCCACGGCACCGCGACTCGTCAACACAGGAGGGATTCGCACCCAGATACCTTCGTTACAGGTGCCTGGACAGGCGGTAAGTTTACAAAATTGTTATTAAACATGCCTTCTGTTCGCCTAAAACCCTTTTAAAACCCTTTAATCCCTTAACAACAATCCATCATTGATAAAAATAAACATTTCTTCACAGAACATAGTGCAAATTCGTGGCCCGCAGCATGCGCAACTGCAGCGCACGGGATCGGTGCAAATCCGGGCCACCACTCGGCCGCCAAACAGTGCGCCCACCGCGAACAAACTCACTGCCGTCAAGGTGGGCCAGACGCAGATCAAAGCGATCACGCCCAGCCTGCACCCGCCCTCGCTGGCCGCCATCTCTGGCGGACCACCGCCGACGCCCACGCTGTCCGTTTTGTCCACGCTGAACTCCGCCTCGACCACCTCGCTGCCGATACCGTCGCTGCCCACGGTCCACCTGCCACCCGAAGCTCTGCGAGCCCGTGAGCAGATGCAAAACTCGCTGAACCACAACAACAATCACTTCGAAGCGAAGCTGGTGGAGATCAAGGCGCCGTCGCTGCATCCGCCGCACATGGAACGGATCAATGCGTCTCTTACACCGATAGGAGCCAAGACGATGGCAAGGCCGCTGCCAGCGATCAACAAGACACTGGGTAAAAAGAAACGTGACGCCATGGAGATGGACGCCAAGTTGAATGCGTCGAGCGGAGGCGCCGGATCAGCGGCTAACTCATTTTTCCAGCAAAGCTCCATGTCCTCTATGTACGGCGACGATGATATCAACGATGTTGCCGCCATGGGTGGCGTTAATCTGGCGGAGGAGTCGCAGCGGATTCTCGGTTGCACGGAAAACATTGGCACGCAGATTCGATCGTGCAAAGATGAAGTGTTCCTCAATCTGCCCGCCCTGCAGGCCCGGATACGGGCCATTACGTCGGAGGCGGGCCTGGATGAGCCGTCGCAGGATGTGGCCGTTCTGATATCGCACGCCTGCCAGGAGCGACTGAAGAACATTGTGGAGAAGTTGGCTGTGATAGCGGAGCACCGCATTGATGTCATCAAGGTGGGTTCGAAGATTTCTTTAAAAGAGTTTTATATTAATTGACTGAATCACCTAGTTGGATTCACGCTATGAGCCCGCCAAGGATGTGCGCGGACAGATCAAGTTCTTGGAGGAGCTGGACAAGGCCGAGCAGAAGCGACACGAGGAGCTGGAGCGGGAGATGCTGCTGCGGGCAGCCAAGTCGCGATCGCGCGTCGAGGATCCCGAGCAGGCCAAGATGAAGGCGAGGGTAGGATCGCAATCGCAACCGCCGTTCCCCAGGGCCAATTGCTTACGTCTTTCTCTCATTGTCTAGGCCAAGGAGATGCAGCGCGCCGAGATGGAGGAGCTGCGTCAGCGAGATGCCAATCTGACGGCTTTACAGGCGATTGGACCTCGGAAAAAGCTGAAGCTGGACGGCGAAGCGGCCAGTGCGGGAGTGGTATGTATAGATCTATTCCCTAAGCTAGCATGTACAAAATCCCAGAACTGTTATTGATTAAGTTGTGTTTTTAACCCAATTTAAGGGTTCCAGTGGCGGCGGAGTGCTCAGCAGTTCGGGATCTGCCCCGACGACGTTACGGCCGCGCATCAAGCGTGTGAACCTGCGCGACATGCTCTTCTACATGGAGCAGGAGCGCGAGTTCTGTCGCAGCTCCATGCTGTTCAAGACATACCTCAAGTGATCGCTGCTGTTGCCCATCATTCGCACCGTGTTCTCCTCGCAGATTCTCCTACTCCGTGGACTGTCGTCGTCGTCGTCGTTGTGTCTCCAGCTTTACGATTTCATCCATTTGCAATATAATTTAGCCTCAAATTTAACTGCGTCGCGTCTCCCCCCTTGTTGTTTCTTTTTTAGTTAGGCGGCCCTATTTAATTTCTATATTTACGTTTACACACTTAAACCCTAAATTCTAATCGTATTTGATTTAAGCCTAATTTAAAGCTCGTTTATTTCTCCCAATAAATTGTCTGTAAAACTTAAACCAAACCAATCCAAAAAAAAACACAAAAACAAAATCAGAGTAACGTAAACGAAAAGATTAAATAATAGAGTGGAATATTAAAGTACAGAGAACGCGCAGTCAGCGGGCGTTTGAATTGTAATTTGTATCATAGTGTTTGCATCAACTGCATTGACGGCCTTATCTAAACGATATAAACATAAATATTAATATTTAATTATTTAGCTTAGTTTGTTAAACGAAAACAAAGCATAATTTATAGATATTAAGCGAAAAGTAAGAGCGCGCGCGCGATAACACGAGAAATCGAAACCGAATTACAGATAGATGGTTTTTAAAACCAAAAGATCGAAACAAGTTCAGCAAAAGCTAAAGCAAAAATTTAACAAAACACATCAAAATGAGAAGAGAAAAGATATCCATTTAAACATTAAAACATTGAATTAGTTCTAGTTGTTTAAACAAAGCGATGTAATTTTTAATTACCCATTATGTATAAACGGAAACCAATCGTTAGGCAAGACCACAAACAAATTGTAAATACATGCTAGGATACGGTTTTTCTAATAGATAACTAGGTAAACGCAAACGTAATTAACGAATTCTCGATGGCTAGGAGCGGTGGGAACGCAGAGATCTTAGTACACCGATATAAAATATGTTTTAGTGGCGCTCGTTCATCCATTGAAAACCACGGTTCCCCCAAATCCCAAAACGACCCCGATCCAACCCGGCCTACACACACAAAATAGACAAATTTTATACAATTAGCCGGTTAAATCTTGTAAAATACAATCCCAAAACAAAAGAAAATTATAACAAATAAATTAACAATTGATGTAATTCAATAAAACTAAGCAAAAAGGAACAATTCTAAAAAAATTCTTTGTGTGTACATTAAATTAATATTGAAAAACAAAAAGCAGGCAAACGCAACCGTAAACACAGCGCATAGTTTGGTAGGCATATAACTGAATATATATATATTATTATTATTATTATGTTTTAACATTAAGCGAAAAAAAATAAAAGAAAAAATTCAGAAAACTTCAACTGAGCACGGAAAATTGTTAGTGGGGAAAATGCAGAATTAATTCGAGTGCGCAGTGTTTTCTTATACAATATATTATTTTATGTCGGATGGATTTTGTAACGGTATCTCAGTTAATTAGCTAGTTAAATAATTACAATTTATGTAGTTGAATTAATTAATTTTATTGCTATTTTTATATTCATTTATTATGTTAATTAATATTACTGAAATTTTGTGTAGCCCCATAGAATGAAAATCTAACACAAAATAAACAGAACCAAATTCACGTTTGGATTCAACTAGAAACACCTAACAAATTGGCCATTTTTTCAAAAGCGATTTTTTTTTGATTTTGTTTAAAAATTTATTTTTGTTAAAAATCTTGAAATTATATTTTTATTTTTTTATTATATGCTTTAAGCATATCTAGTTATATTTTTTTCAAATTTAATTTTGTGGTATTGCATATTTATTGACGCTATGTTCAAGAACAAGAAATCTGATCTTAAAGGTTGGCATTCCATTGATTCTTATCACATATTTTCTAAATTTAAACTTTGGCGCCTTTAATATAGAAATGCTCGACAACCCTATAGACTGAGCTTAGTATGACCCGAATAATGTAAGTATTTTTTTTGCAAGTATAGCACGTTCATACTAGTGATTACCAACAAAAAACAAGTGATAATATTCATAAATGGAATGATTTAAGGTAAATATACCCGCTTAGGTGATATATTATAATAAAAATTTAACCATCTATAGATTGCCATCCCAGAAACCAAGAAAATGGCTGAGTTTCTGGACGAAAACAATGCCTGTGGCCAGAATCTGCTGAATATAGTTTCTGTGGGCAACTCCATAATAGCGGAGATCCTGCGTCTCAAGGACTACGTGCCCAGTATTTATAGGTAACCTTAAGTAATACACCTAAAAACAATGACTAATAGGTGTCCCAACCCCCGCAGACTGGACAACAAGGCAGATAAGACGAAGTATGGCGAGATTATTCTGGATTTCAGCTACTTCAAAGTGGCCGAGGAGCACGAGAAGAAGATCGAACAGAGTCCGGTAAGGGGAAATGGTTATACTCCATCAAACATTATCGAAAACAAATTGATCTCCTCCAGGCACTGACCGAACTGGATGACGAGGCGCGGGCCCAGCTTCCGCTGATCACCCGGTTCTACCTGGCCTTCCAGAGCATCCATCACTACGCCTCCGATCTCAAGCAGTATATCGAGGAGCTAAACAGTGGCTACTACATTCAGCAGACGCTGGAGACAGTTCTCCAGGAGGAGGAAGGACGCCAGCTGCTCTGCGAGTCGCTCTATCTGTTCGGAGTGATTCTCCTCCTCCTCGATTTCCATTTGCCGGGAGATATAAGAGAACGCCTGCTGATCGCCTACTATCGTTATAGTGGCGGAGATGCCACGCCCAGCGGGGATGAGAGCAATATCCACGACGTTTGCCTGCTCCTCCGCTCCACCGGCTATGTCCATCCCGCGGAGGCGAGCAAAGTTCTGAGTTTGGGTGGGAAACAGGCAGCTGCTGCAGCTTTGAGCTTGGTGGTTCCCCGATATCCGGAGGCCTACTTTGCACGCTTTCCCTTCGACGAGAACTTTGTGGATCTTGTGGTGGCCCGCCTCCGGTGCGATGATATATACAACCAACTGACCCTGTACCCACATCCTGCCCATCGCTCCACCGCCCTGTCCACCCAGGCTGCCATGCTGTATGTGTGCTTGTACTTCTGCCCAAAAGTTCTCCACTCGCAAGGCTCCCAGATGCGTGAGATTGTGGACAAGTTCTTCTGCGACAACTGGACTATATCCTTGTACATGGGCATCACTGTGAGTCTGGTGGATGCCTGGCTGGACTTCAAGGCAGCCCGATCTGCCATAGAAAATGTGATAAGTCCGGCGGGAATCAAAGCTCTCTGCCAGCAGCAAAAGGAGCAGCTGGGAAAGATTATGCAAAAGACACAGGAAATTGTTCGTGAGGGAGTCCTCAACGATGACTTTGTTTTGGAGCATGCCAACAAGATCATACTGATGATGAGGCAAACCAATGTCCTGCTCCGCTGGTTTTGCCTTCACACCTCAAAGGAGGTCTTCGTCTTCGCCCATACAGCCACTCTGCCGGGGCAAGTGCAACGAATGGTGCTCCAGGAACTGCAGTTTGATCGCAATATGCTGTACCACCTGTTGCTCAACTGCAGCCAAATGGAGCTGAGTGTCAGGGAGTTCTTGGCGGAGATTCAGCAGAGCAAGGAGGAGCGCTGGACGAAAAGCAGGGATGAGACCATGCAGAGGTTGCAGGAGTTAAGTGAGGCCTTTGCCGGCTCTCGACCACTGACCAAGATCGAGCAGAATCCTCAGTTGCAGCAGTGGTTTGGAGAAGTGGCTGGACGTCTCCAGAAACTGGAGTTGAGCAGGCCACAAAAGTCGGGAAGGCTGATTATTCAAGTGATGCAGGCACTGGACGAGGTGCAGGAGTATCACAATCTCCATTCCAACATGCTGGTCAAGCAGCAGCTGCAGGAGACCCGGGATATGCTGAATCGGATGGCGCAGTTAATCAACCTGAAGGAAGACATTGAGATCCACATCCAGATGATCACAGACTTTAGCTACGCCTGGCATCTTCTGCAGCGCGACTTTACGCCTCTCATGCAGGATCACATCAAGCGACAACCGCAGGCGGTGATTGGTATCCGAGCAGTGTTCCTGAAGCTGGCCAGCACCCTGGAGGTGCCTCTGATGCGAATCAATCAGGCCAAGAGCGAGGATCTGGCCTCCGTGTCCAACTACTACAGCACAGAGCTGGCCAACTTCCTGCGACGCGTTCTGCAAATTGTTCCAGAGACCATGTTCAGCATTCTGGCCAGGATCATCTATCTGTTGACGAACGTGATCAAGGAGTTTCCCACTAGGGTGGAAAAGGAGCGTCTGAAGGACTATGCCCAGTTCGAAGAGCGAGCCAAGGTGGCTCAGCTAACAAACTCCATTGCTGTATTCACCAAAGGAATCCTAATGATGAAAACGACTCTGGTGGGAGTAATCGAACTTGATCCCAAGCAACTACTGGAGGACGGCATACGCAAGGAGCTGGTGAATCACCTGGCCAATGCCTACAATCTGGGCCTGATCTTTACGCCCGAAAAAGGCAAAACTCCTGTGCAGCTCCTTCAGCAGAAACTGCAAGCTCTGGCCAAAACGATTGAGGGATATCGCAGATCCTTCGAATATATAGAGGATTACTTAAGAGTGCAAGGACTTCGCATTCTGCTGGAGGAATCGCAGCGCATCATCAACTACAATGTGGAGAAGGAGTGCAACGCCTTTTTGCGCAACAAAGTTCAGGAGTTTCAATCGGAGCACCAAAGTCAGATCATTCCCATTCCCAATTTTCCACCGCTTGTGGGTGATCCTTCCAACAACTTTATTGGTCGTTTGGCCCACGAAATCCTACGTTGCACGGATCCCAAGCAAACGATTTTTCTAGACCTCAAGAGCACGTGGTATGAGAAAAAGGCTCCACACCAGGAGGTGCTTGCTGGTTCCGGATTCTTTGGCATCCTTCGAGAAGCTGTGGCTCCGGCGGGAATGGTAGGATTGGAGCGCCTCTATGCGCATATGTTAGCAGATGAGTTGAAGAGGAATGTGGAAAGATTACAGCGAAACCTGACCTCGGATCGCATGTGGGTGGACACTTTAGCCAGCCTCACTAAAGAACTGGAGGCGCGGGACTTCCCGTCACCCGAGGTGGCCAAGCAGCCATTGAAGTATTACCAATCGTACACGCAAAGGTGGCTTAAAGTGTGGCCTACGCTTCTCGAGTGGGTGTTGTCCATTGGCCAGAAGCAGCTGCTGCGACGGGAAATCGCCGGAGAACTGAGCTTCAGCAGCAAATGTGATGCAAAGCTGCTGGAGAACACGGCAGATACCCTGAACAAGTAAGTGAAATAAGATGATGTTAAGGAAACTATAATCTATAATCCTTTCACACACAGAGCTCTTCTGCTGGAACTGTCCCTCAGCAAGGACCTGTGTGATGAGCAGGGAGTGGCCATGTTGACTGAACTGCAGGAAACCCTGCTCTATACGGGCAACTTTGAGCCCTTGGAACAGGTATTCCTCACCACCAAAAACACACATAACATGGCGCTGTTCCTGTTTCTCTTCACTGTGGCCCATTTGGGTCGACTGCAGCATTCCACGAACACCGATTGCCTTTTGCCAAAATCAGCCAAAGATAACATTGATAATGTGCCTTTCATTGTGGGTCTAGTGACCATTCTGCAGCAGTTCCACAGGAACGTCGAGATGTTGTTTATATCCTACATGAGCCAGTATGTGGTGACCATATCCGAGGCTCAGTTGGTGTAAGTGGAATTTAAATGATACTTAAGGATTAAGATTGATTAATACCATGTGTTTCTTTTTAGGGACAAGGAAACCTTGGGTTTCGAGGTGGTCACCGCGCTCCACTTCCTGCTAGCCTTTATACGCATCGCTCGATTGCCACTGAGAGTACTGGAGCAGCGCATTCCCAATATGATACTCAGCGAGTACGAGTACCTATCCACACCCCTAAAGTAAGGACAAATAGTTTGGGCTACACAAACTTTAATAAATCCGAAAAACATAACAAGGAAATGCCTCGCTGAGGTACAAGTGGAGATTGTAGTTGGATGGGTTGGTAATCTCAGTGATCCTTTCCCGGTGGGAACTCTTTACGTGATGACGGTGGGAGCATTGCGCCCGGTGAACTTGGGCAGCTGAGAGATCTCCAGGGCGATGTCGATCAGGGGCTTCAGCATAACGCTGGCCTGACCCAAAACGTTCTCCTTTTCATACGAATCAATGTACAAGCTGGAAGGAAAAGATCACAAGTTATTTAAAGGAATTATTTGGATAAGTTAAGTCCAAACTCACCGCACGGTGGCTCCCGAGCTGCCAGTTCCACTGAGACGCACCACAATGCGACTACCATCCTCGAAGACGATGCGCAGACCCTGTTTCGTGGCCACCGACTTGTCCACGGGATCCGTGTAGCTGAAGTTGTCCGCCTCCTTGACCTTGTAGGTCTTTCCGCCGCTGGAGTAGCTCTTGCCGACGAACTCCGGGGCAGTGATCGTCTTCTCCATGGTGGACACCATCTCGTTGCAAGGATCCGAGGCGCACTCCTCGTAATCGTAGCGGGTGAAGTAGTTGCGTCCGTACACCGACCAGTGCTGCTTCAGGATGTCCTCGATGCCCTTACCCGTGTGCTGCATGACGGAGATCCAGGCTAGTACCGCCCAGATGCCATCCTTCTCGCGGATGTGATTGGAGCCAGTGCCGAAGCTCTCCTCTCCGCACAGGCACAGCCTTCCGGCGTCCATCAGGTTACCGAAGTACTTCCATCCGGTGGGAACCTCGAACACCTCCTTGCCCAGCTTCCTGCCCACCAAATCCACAGCGGAAGCAGTTGGCATACTGCGCGCGAATCCCTGGACACCATTCTTCTGGAAGTACGGAATGGCCTCCAGGTAGTGGGCAATCACGGCCAGCGAATCGCTGGGGGTCACGAAGAACGCCTTGCTGCCGATGATCATGTTGCGGTCACCATCTCCATCGAAAGCGGCTCCGATGTCGTAATCTCCCTGGGCCACGGTGTCCACCAGATCCTTGGCATAGGTCAGATTCGGGTCAGGATGCAGGCCACCGAAGTCCGGCAGTGGAGTGGTGTGGACCACCGAGGATTCGGTGGCGCCCAGGCGGTTCAGGAAGATCTCCCGCACATAGGAGCCAGTTACTCCGTTCATCGCATCGATGCGCATCTTCAGGGGCTTTCCAGTAGACTTGCCGCTCACGAAGTCCTTTAGCTTGGCAAAGTCGAAGATCTCCTCCATGTGGCGCACATAGTTGGCCACCGAATCGATTACCTCCACGGTGAACGGCTTGCCGGCGATGTCGAAGGCGGTCACGCCCACCTTGGAGATGTCGATCTGCAGATTGCGCACCAGCTTGTACTCCTTGATCTCGGTGGTGATCTTGTAGATGTGGTTGGTGAAGGCGTCGGGGGCGGGTCCTCCGTTCTCACAGTTGAACTTGATGCCGAAGTCGTTCTCGGGACCACCGGGATTGTGGGAAGCGGTCAGCACAATGCCTCCTATGGTGTGTGGAGAAAGAAGATGTCACTCTGGTTCTTAAATATATTAAGGTAAATTACTAGAACTAAAAAATGAATCACTAACAATGGCCCAGTACTATCAAAATTTAGGTTTTTTTTAATCATATTTCAAAAAATATATATTTTTATGTTATCGTATTAAAACTTATACATTTTTAAAAGAAAAAAAAAATTATCAAAAAAAGTTTAAAGTAAATCTTTCAAAATTAACGTTAAAAAGTATTACTAATTTTAATTTCATTTTTTAAGAAATATTCAATTAAATAGTTATATATATTTGGAAAAGTATCAATAAAATAACTGAAAGTTTCAATAAGTTTTGTTTAGTGAAAAATCACTTAGTATGGTGAAATGATATATGTACGCAGTGTAATGTCAGTAATCAGTTAAGCCAATAATGAATTGACACAAAATATAGCATGATAAAATTCTTTAAAAAACAAATTTCAAGTTCTAAATCAAAGGGATAATTTTAACCGGTTCAACAAGGTCTCTGTTAACCGATTCAATCTACAGTTCCTATTCGACCCTAGGGACCTCTGTCACTTAACAGCACCCCAGTTGTTGATTGTAAAGAGATGAATCTTATCAATTAAGATCTTTACGGGCACAGTGAAGCCCGCCTGTGGGGTAACTCACCCAAGGCCTTGTTGTGACGGATCAGGCTGGAAACGGCGGGCGTGGACAGGATGCCGTTCTGACCCACCAGCAGCTTGGAGACCCCGTTGGCGGCGGATAGCCGAACAATCAGCTCGGCAGCCTCCTTGCAGTAGTACCGTCCATCGCCACCAACGACCAGGGTGGATCCCACCAGAGCAGCGCCATTGGCCTCCAAAATGGCCTGGACAAAGTTCTCCGTGTAGTTGGGTTGGGTGAACACTTTAACCTGGGTTTCGGATTGGATTTCACAAGTTTTGAGATGGTTACAGAGCTTTTGTATGATCCAGAGACCCCACCTTTTTGCGCAATCCACTGGTTCCTGGCTTCTGACCCTCGTAGGGCTTTGTGGCAACTACTTCCACCGTTAGCGACATTTCACTGGAGTTTTCCGGCTGCTGGCTGAATTCCAACTGGACGAACGAACCGCGTTTGCGTGCGATGAAAATCGAGTGTCAAACACAGCACAGCGAAATTCGCCTCCCACTGATAAGCCCAAGCGGTTCGGTCATGGCGATCGAGATAACCCCTATCTTCGATGCGTGCTACCAGTCAGACATAATCTGAAATCGGAGGTGTGTCTTAAAGATCCCTTAGGAATCCATAAAACTGCTTATCTCCCTTTAGGCTCTTCCAATTTCCCTACTTCACCATGATTTAACGCAATTTAAGCGTCATGATTTGGCGTACTGATGTGCCCAAAAGCTTGCTGTAGGGTGCAATGTCATGTCAAGGGCATTCCCGGGTACCGGCAAACAGCTGTTTTAAGCGAAATGTGTGTCAAATTTCAAAACAAAGCTAGGTAAAACCTGGGAATATTAGGCAGGGGTTATATTAAACAATAACCAAAGTCATAAAATTCGAAAAATTAGTTTTGTTTACATTTGTTATTCGCTTTTTGAATAACAGCTGCGCGCGTTAACAGTGGGTTAACAGAAGTGTTGTGGGCTGTGGTAGGGTTGCCAATACACCGAACCTAGGATTCAATTTTATTGAGTGAGCCTATCAATTTCAAGAAGCTGAATGTTTTGGTTTTTGTAACTGATTAAAATATATAAGCTATATTTATAAAAGGGAAGTTAAAAAATACACTGATCTACACGCATTGCACAAGGTGCTCCACATTATACAACCCCCACATGTATTTAAATATGGTTTTGATTCAAGTGCTTTTTTCTACGCCAATGCATTCAATTTTAAAAAATATAGTTTTTAAAGACATTGTTAAAAGGGAAATCCTTGCACTCAAAAAAAAACAAATAAAATACCAAAAAAAAAACCGGTAAAAATACCGCTGATACCCAGTCGATCTATCGATATATCCAATGCATCCCTGGCCACCCTGACAGCAATCCCGAAGTCTGACAGCTCCATTCCACGTCACGAACCGACGAGAAAGCGGCCGCCTCCTACGACTGCTGTTAGTTGCACCGAAATACTCGAAAAAGAAATAACCAAGTCCAAGTAAGTACTTGAGTAATGACATAAAAAGCATATGCCTATGTGATGTGCGTTGCGTCCGCGCCTTTGTTTTCGAAATGGAGGGGAAATGCGTCGGCAAAGTGTCTGCCCTTCGGGGCTTCTTCGCACTTTTCGGCGACCCTTCCACGTCAACAAAAAAGTGAAACGTGAAATTCTAACATCATTATCGCCGTGCAATTGCAGCATGTTCAAGCACCTGCTGGCCCTGTGCGCCCTGTGCGCGGTATTTAGCACCTGCCTGTCGGAGGACGAGACCCGTGCCCGCCTCCTGGTCTCCAAGCAGATCCTGAACAAGTACCTGGTGGAGAAGAGCGACCTGTTGGTGCGCTACACCATCTTCAACGTGGGCAGCGGAGCCGCCACCAAGGTGAAATTGGTCGACTCCGGCTTCCACCCGGAGGCCTTCGACGTGGTGGGTGGACAGCCCACTGCCATCGTCGACCGTATCGCTCCCCAGACCAACTTCACCCATGTCCTGGTGGTGAGGCCCAAGGCCTTCGGCTACTTCAACTTCACCGCCGCCGAGGTGTCCTACAAGGCTGTCGAGGAGTCGGAGACGGTGAGTTGTAGCTCCTGAACTCTATCTAATCTTCCATCGGTTTCCAATGTTTCCCACGAGATAAATAATGAACAACCACTTTACATTATTTTAGCTCCAACTGGCTATCAGCTCTGAGCCCGGTGAGGGAGGCATTGTCAACCTGAACGAGTACAACAAGCGCTTCTCCTCCCACTTCTTCGACTGGGTGGCCTTCGCCGTGATGACCCTGCCCTCCCTGGCCATCCCCTTGGGTCTGTGGCACCAGTCCAAGAGCAAGTACGAGCGCTCCGGCAAGAACAAGAAGCACTAAGCTGCGCCGTGGACGGTTGCCTCACCTCAAGAGATTTCTTTTCGAACACCCATTACAATTCCGTATAATTTTGTTGCTTTAGTTTCCAATTGATTCCATGCGTTGTTCATCTATTCAACCCCACACCATCTAGTTTACTCCAGTCTGGGACTGTCGTCTGGAGACGGGCGTTAAATCGTTTTAGATTTGTTTCAAGGACGCATCGAGTAAAGAGATAGTTAAAAAAGTCCATCAAGAGTTGAGCCTAGGCTGCTTTTATAAATAAATTAAAAGAAATGTAAACTAAAAGTCGCGTAATTGCTTTGAGGGTTGGTTATGGGAAAATCTTATCTGGAAGAAATCTTATAATTGTATAAAGTTCTCTGCAAAATTAAATTTAAAAGATATAGATGATTCAGAAATCCATAAAAAGTCGAGGGTTATGGGATCATATTTATATTACAACGATACTTAGTGGCTAGAGATTTTAACAAGCTTAGGATAACAGATACTTCCGGCCAAAGATCTCCGACTTCTTCTCAAACATGGGGGATTTGATGGGAGTGTTGATCCGATAGAAGGCGTTCATGGAGTGCTTGATATACGTGTCGTACATCTCGTTGAAGAAGTTCTTGATGCCCTCGTCGTTTTTGTTGTCATGCACGATGATGAACCGGATCTGGCTGGCTGTGATGAAGGCCGACACGAACCACTGATTGAACCTGTCAATGGATTTCAGCTGCATGTTGGCAGTCTTCCATTTGTGCTCGTCCACCAAGTCCAGGGCGGCATGGGCAATGAACTGGCTCAGGTGCCTGTGGTCCTCTTTCTGGGGGTTGGAAGTGGGTTAAGCCAAGGCTATGTGGCTAGGTGTGACATAGGAATACCAACCCTGAGTTCCTTGTTCACCGTGCTGAATTCCTTCTCGTAGATGGGATTATCATTGTGGCCCACAATAACAAAGTAGTAGGTGGACATTTTCACGAAACAAAAACAGTGCGCAGTGTGGCCGTACTAGGAAAAGGAATTCCAATAAAATACTATACTAAAACTACCAACTATGAGCTTTTCACACTTGAAATTATGCAATGTGTTCGTGTAGTTCCTAAACTGCTGGCTTCTAGAAAATTCTATAGAAAATTAATTTGGCCATATACATTTCATTCCGATTTGGTTTTGATACATGTTTAATATGACATTTAAGCAATGATTAACAAGGACGCAAAAAATCACCTAACGCCTGGTCAAACAGTGCTGGAAAACACCAGATCGCTGCTCACCCTTACCAACACCGTCTCTTCGCGCCTTTTTTCCCTCGGCACATTGTGCTTACAATTTTTGCACCGAAAGACTCGGTTAAAATGACTATAATCGCCTGAGTTGGACACCGGATTAGTAGCAACCCATTGGGGCCCGATTACCGCGAGCAAGGGGACCGCGACCCACGCGACGCCAGCGCGATCGCGGCAGTGTGTGTGCGTGTGCGGGAGTGAAACTGATGCAAAAGTCGAAGACTCGCTGCGAAGGTAGATCAGATCTCATTATTATTGTATTGTTGTCTCTTGCTTTCGCCCCCAACCACCACCGATCTTCAGTTGCGATCTTATGAGTTTGGCTTTCGTACAACCCCCTGATTTCCAGCGCTTAAGTACCTAGATCCCACAAAAGAAAACTACACCACACACAGACACACGCACACACTCAGCAGTATGCATTAAACAAAAAGTAATACAACAAAAATAGAAAACCAAAAGACTCCCAATAAAATGACCGATGTAAATTGTCTTACAAGTGAGCACATTGCAACCGGCGCCACCACTGCGAGTCCACCGGGAACTCCCGCCAAAAATGCTGGCCGGGATCTCGACGAACCCACCTCGCCGTTCGTACTGAGAGCACCGCCCAGCGCCAAGTCCAAACTGATCCTCCAGAACATGGAGGAGGTGCTGCACTCGGTGAAGCAGAAGCACCGGGAGAAGCACAAGCGGAAAAGGGAGGAGAAGCGCCGAGCGGCCCTCTTGGAGGACCAGAAGAAATCCTCCGAGGAGGCCGTAAGGCCGGAGAAAGAGAAACCCCAGCCGCTGCGCGAGAAATCCTCGCAGGAGAATGGTCTTAAGAATAGCCGGCGGCGTTCCAGTCCTTTAAAGTCCAGCACTCCGGTGGCCGACAGCCAAAGCATCATGAAGCACTTCGCCAAGGCGAGCAAGCCGGAGAATCTGGCTGCCTCGCCGGTGACCACCGCCAAGGCCAAGCCAGCCACCAATGTCTTTGAGTTCATGATGAATGCCCGCAATCGCTCCATAGGAGTGAACGAGGGAGGCGCCGAATCCCCTGGGGACGCCGAGGTGGCCAGTGAAGCAGCCACTCCAACGACAAAGCGGAAGCTGCTCCTCCAGGAGTGGAACGAACGCAAGGGTGGAGCCAAGAGAAGGCTGGCCGACGAGTCTCGCGGGGAGTACATCGAACTGCAGATGGAGCAGAGAGCCAAAAGGTGAGTGGGGAACTAATATATAGGATTCAGAACCTATAATGATACCCATTACTCCCATAGATTGAGGAAAATGCTGACCAAGACTGATCAGAAAGAGGTGACGGCTCCTTCGTCAGCGCCCACAGAACCAACAGTCAGGCGTGCCAGAGGACGGCCACGTTCCAGACGGCTCAGTTCCGTGGATGCGCAGCCTCAGGTTGTCGTGGAAGCCAAATCCCAAGATCCTGAGACAGAGGAGTTCCTCTCGAAGCTCGCGTCGCCCACGAAAAAGCGTGACAGCCTGCTGGGCTACTTTGCCAAAGTGGAATCGCCTAAGGAGCTGACCGAAAAGGTGACCATTGCGATAGAAACCCCACCCATGGAAACGCCCAAGCGGAGAACGCAGCGAAGGAAGAGCCAGGCGGAGAGACCCATCTTAGCAGCTGAATCCACTCCTTCGTCGCGACCAAGGCGCTCGTGTGCGGGCAAGGCGCGCTACGACTACGACCTGGAAACGAGTCCTGCCAAGCAGCAGAAGGCCAAGTTGCCAAAGGCAGAGGAGACCATTGAGGTTATCGATCTGGATAGCAGTAATCCAGCTGCCACGCCAAAGAAACTAGCGCCTCTTTTTGTTCGTCAATTGCCAAAGCCCAGTCCGGATCCGTCGGTCCTGAAAGCACGCCAGGCTTTCCTGCAATCCGGAGTGCCAGATAAAATTCGGCAAGAGCAAAACCGCCAAAAGAACTACGAGCAGATGTACGAGGAGAGCTATGAGGTGTTTCCCAGATTGGCGCACATAGGTTGCGAAAGCTTTGCATCCAAAAACGAACCCTTGCAGCTGCCCTTTGCTCTAAGGGCAGAAGAGGAGTTTATAGAAGTTGTCACAACCTTGCCCTCCAACAAACGACGTTCCAAAACGAGTAGCATCACCAGCTGCCTGGCCGCGGACTTTACATCTAGTAAAAGTGCTAACAAGTTCAACTATGCCACTCTGCCCCAACTGGAAAACAAGCGCGGCTTTGTGAAACTCTGGAAGAACGACTTCGATCGCTTTCCCACATTCAAGTGCTACAATCAGATGAGGGAAAAGTATCGGCATTTTAGCGCCATTGACAGTGCGCAGGATACGCAGCAAATGGGCGAATCCTTGGTGGTCACTCGGCGCACCCGCCGCTCCATGGAGCAGAACATGGCCCGGACTGATGAGGAGGCGAAGCCACCGCCCTCGGCTCCCAACGGAGAGCTGCTGTTCACCGAAAAGTACAAACCACTGCTGTTCGAGCAAGTTCTAGTGAATCTAACGCCCGTGCAAGAGCTCAAGGAATTCCTGTCTGCCTGGAGTGGCAATGGAGGCAGTAATCGCAACTCGCAGGGTATGGATGACACCTTCGACATGAGCAACGATTCGGCATCCATGGGCTCGAACAGCAACACAATGGTGCTGGTGGGACCTTCGTCCAGTGGCAAAACCAATGCCGTGTTCACCTTAGCCAACGACATGAACTTTAATGTCCTGGAGATTAATGCAGGAATGAAGCGCACGGGCAAGAAGCTGATACAGGAGCTCCAGGAGGCCACGCAGTCGCATCAGATAAGGAAGGACAGCAAAACGGGCGGAGGATCCTCGCAGCAGTTGCTCCAAAAGCTGCAAAAGAGTGGTTTAAAGGCGAAAGCAGCCGCCGTGGAACCGCCATCCGAAGTGCGCAAATCTCTGATACTTATAGAAGATGCGGACATCCTTTTTGATAACATGGATGCAGGATTTACGGAAGCCATCTACACTTTGGCCGCCAGTTCAAAGAGGCCCGTAATTGTAGTGGCCACGGATCCAAATTGCGCGCATCTGCAGCGCCTTATGCAGCAGAATGTGGTCCACTTCCAGCCTCCGAATGCCTTGAACATCTCCCGATTCCTAGCTGTCCTATCGCTGATGGAGAACTGTCCCATCGAGCTGGATGAATTGATATCCCTGTATCTGTACAATCAGCAGAATCTGCGCAAGACGCTGATGGAGCTGCAGTTTTACATTCAGAGTGGTGGAGATCCAAGTGGTGGCGGTAAGACGAGTGGCATTAAATCGCCCACCAAGTCCTCGCTTAGCCGGCTGGCCACCGTCGATGGCAGTCGCATCCATCAGCGCTTCTTTGAGTTCTTTACTAGCCCGCAGAATGTCCAGCACAGGATACCCTTTCCCGTGGACTTTAGCCTGCTGCGTTTGAATCTCTCCGAGCTCATCTCTAGTTCCCCGCTTCTAAAGGAGCAGCCACCAGGCGGAGTAAGCAGGAACACGGCCAAGCGGAAGTCGCGCTCGCCCAAGAAGGCCTGGCTAAGCAGCGCCGCTGGGCAGAAGAACGACGGCTACAGTTCGTCCCTCGCCTCGCTGGCCTCCTTCTACGACAACATTTCGCAGGCTGCTCTGATGGAGTCCGATTGCAGTGATCGCTTGCAGTGGCACCTGTCCGAGGACATCGCGCACCTGCTGGTGGAGCAGGCTCTCCAAACCGGACTGGCGGCCAAGGAGTGTCCCTACAACCTATTCGACAAGCCGGTTCACAGGTAATATGCTCGGAAAATATAGTTGACTCTATATCCCTCTTAATTTCCTTTTAATTGGAAATTTAATAATGAGTTATACATATATTTAAATGGCATTCAGACTACTAAGAAATAACCAGATCGAAGGAAAACTCTGACTGACACCTAGTACTTCTTTTTATTACCAACTTATCTACATATTTATATTGCTGTCATGAAAGTAATTGATGGAAAAAGGAAATCGTGGCTTTTTTATCGCCTGGCAGTAGTAATAACGACCAGTCACAAGATAATTGGAGCATTCCATAGTTTAATAGCACTGTCATAAACATGACCGATCATTTAACTTTCCCAAAAACACTCTCATACATTAAGTTACTCAGCAGAATGCTTAGTAATCATAAATATCCCAAAATGTTGGGTGTTTGTGATAAATCAAAGAGCAGATGACTGTTAAAAATGGATATTTTAAGTACCAGAAAAAGCTTTATGAAGTATTTTTAAAAAGAGATCTCACTTTTTGCCCACACTAATAATTTTTGAAATATATACCCTAACCTGCCCTACTCTAACCTTTCTAGGGTAACCATCTGCGAGCACCTGGGCAGCGGAGTTTTGCGATCCGCCTCCGCCAAATCGCTGGACTTCGAGCCCACCCTGCGTTCCATCTGCCGCAGCGAGAAGGAGAGGGCAGGCCAGGAACGGAAGTCGAGTAGGTTCTACCACTACCTGCGCAACCACACGGTGAACGTGACCAGCTTCGCGATGGAGTACTTCGACGCCGCCTGCAGCACTTTCCAAACCATCCCCAACAGCGATGCAACGACGGAAGCCGAGCCACAGGACTAGCAGTGCATCCGACATAGTTTAATTTTCTCAATTCATGGTGGAGCAGCTCCACCAGATTTATTTGCAATTTATTCAGAGCGAGGTAAGAAGAGTTGATCTTTTTAGGATAGTTTTTGTGGGCACGATGATGTGGCGTAGCTATTATGAGATAAATCTAGAACTAGTTACAAGTTAATTACGCTAAATTAATTACGACCTGATCCTATGTTAATAAATCAATTAAATGACATGTAAAACGATGACTAGCAGCAGCAGAAGCCGGAGGAGCTCTTCTCCGCCGGTTCGGGATCTCCTGCGGCAGGGTTTGCCGCTGGTTTCGCTGCAGCACTGGACGTGGGCTGGCTTTGAATGGGTGCCGCTGAGTTGATTTCCCCGATTTTGTAGTTCTTTAGATCCCTTTCGGCATCGGAGGAGTGTCCCGCCTGCTTGAAGGCCTTGGTGGCATCCTTGCCGCCGTACTCGAGCAGCACATCGCCGCCGCCCGGATGTTCGCTGAGGAACTTGGTCACATCGTAGACGTTGCCCTTGATGATCAGCCAGCAGGGTTTGCCGTTCTTGCCATTCTGCACGGCCACCTCGGAGAGTTCGTACAACTGAGACATAATGGAATCGATTGCTTGATGGGTTTCCGGTGTAAATGGAATGTTGTCTTATGGCTGCTCGATAAAGCGCTCTATTGATTTGCTTATTTTAGGAGCTGTTAACCGTTGGACGGACTGGCGAACACTGGACGCGTGCCGCTGGCCGAGCCTTGCTTATGTTTAACATTTATCAATATGGCAAAAAGTTGCCCAGATCGCTTGTACTTGCCCTGTTTCGGCCTCCCATTCAATTACTATTTGCCGTGTTTTATTTCCACAATCTGTCTGACTTGCGGATGATAAGAAGTACGTGAGAATTTCGCCGTCTTCCAAGGCGACTTACTAAGTTGGGCCATGTCCAATAACTTTTCGCGGATTTGTGCGAGTCATTAATGCAAATTGATTGAGCATGTTGGCATGGAGTGGTGTTCTATCTTGGCCGAAATCTATATGCGATTCATGAATCACTGGAATATGAGTTGGGCGTTTTTCATTGACTTCTGGTTGGGTGATAAGTTTGTAAGGGGAATGAGTTGTGAGTGGAGCCCATGAAGTCTTTTGATAACCATTCGCTGAATGATTCATCAGATCTAAGCTGAAACCATTTTGCCCTCGAAAGAAACAATGATTTTTGATATTTTGGCTTTCAAAGTTATATTCTATATATTTCGGAAATATATTTTAAATTTGCTTTCATTTTTCCCATTTTTGCTTTCGGTTTTCAAGGGTTTTTGGTTTTTTTTCTTTTTATATGAGACAACAACAATAATTGGTATTCATTTAATATATATGTATTTAGATATATATCGATTTTTATATAGATTTATGTATCTTAGACGTTTGCTTAATGCGCTTTAAAAAATTTCGCTAGTGTTGTGTGCAACTTTTGCCTGCGGGGGGAGGGATCGAAAAGCAAATTCGATTTCTTTGGGGGAGTGGGAGATTTTGATCTCGGATGGGTTGGAAAACTCGGGGGACTGTCTGTTCACATTAACATAATGCTCCACTCCGCATTGTCCTGCACTCGGTGTATTTACAGATTAACCTCTTTATCCTTCCTTGAAATTTACTTTATTTAGCTTTACTTTGTTATAAATATCAGTCGACGGTTTTGCATTTTCGAAACGCAGCTCGTGTGCGCTTTCATTTGTATTCTCCATCTAAATGTACAGATACCATATCGTAATATGCATATATCGTATATATTTAAAGTGTAAAATTAATTACTTGTCAATGATTGTTGATTTGTTGAATTTATCGATCTGCTTGAATTTTAAAAAATTGTAATTTAATCAATAAATTTACTATAATTTAATCGTTTTGTTTTTTTTCCATTTGATTTACTTAGTTTCCGTTTAGTTTCTGGCTAAACATAATTCGTAGACTTGATCTTCGTTTAGAATTTAATTGTTTAATTTAAAAAACAGTTTTGGAGGTAGTTGAAATTAGGCCTGTTTACGTAAATTAAATTTATGTATGTATATAATTATTTGTATAATGTGTATATGTGTAGCTTATTTTTGCGACCAGACGATCGTGATCGCCTCGATATCTTAGCTGGACTTAATTTGTTTATAACTAATTAATTAATTAAGTTCTACGGGTTTAATTTAGTTATTCATTGTCTCCGGTTTACTCGTCGGTCTGTGATATTTCGGGCTATTTCCGGTTGCATTACTTTAAGTATTCCTTGATCCATAGACATCGAACTATATTGTTATGTATTTAAAATGTAGGCTTGTAGGACTTTGTTGGCTTAGTAAAGTGTTTCCTTTATTTTGCATTCGTTATCGTATTTTCCTAGTGTTTCGCATTCGATTTTCGTCTAAATTGTTGGTTAAATGTGGTTTAAATTTGATTTAATGGATCGTAAGTTCGTGAAACCATTTTTTGTTTTTCTTCTCATTGATAATTGATAATTTAAATATAAATGTTTCGAGGGCAACAATGTGGGTTGGGTTGTGTGGAAATGACTCTTTCGAATTTCAAAAATAAGAGTTTATACAAAAGAAAGGCAAATACCTAAAAGGAAGTACTATTACCAAAACGTTCTAATTTGTTAAATTGTGCTTATAATTTACATTGCAGTGGGATTACTCGTTACTAATTTATTTTCCTAAATTAAACACCCAAATTAATTGCTATTCTCCTTTTGAATAAACCGCCAAGATCTCTTGGTGCTGCCACCCGCGGCAACGTCCGATCAGAGTTGCCATTCGCTAAGCACGATCGACCAAAGTTGCCGGACTGCGTTTGGTAATCGATAAGGTCTAATTATCGATCTTTTGAATTTCAAATTTAAATCCCGCTGAAAATCCAAAATAAAAAGCATCAGCCAAATAAAAATGAAAACGAAAATTTCTCTACAAATTGGGTTACATAGATTTCATTTCATTTTGTTTTTTTTTTTTACATTGTAATTCCGTTAGCAAATATACAAATACGAATTTCAATTGAACTAAAAATTGTTTGTGTGTGTTTTTCGTGTGTTCCAGCACATGGGACAAGCGTATAATAATAATAATAATAATAATGGGGGATATGGATAGGGGTTGGGATAGAGTATAGTTAAGAGTTGGCTTCGATTTAAAACTAGAGTTATTCAAACTAAAGTGTATACAATATTCATTCATAAAATTACAATTACATATTCACTTATGTTTTGTTATTTACTTTCCTCTTTGCCTTCATCAAGTTTAATGGTATTGTGTCTGTCTCTTTCAAGTTTGTTGCTTTCTTTGTTTTTTTACAAAAGAATTTCGTTTCCTTACGTTTAGCAAGCGACGAATGGAAATCATGTTACAGAACTAAAAAGAACCTTCTATGGTCTGTGGTGAGTGCTTAAAAGGCGGCAGCGCAGCTATATGTCTTCACGATTTATCATTCTCTAGCTTTCCTTCTCACTTGTTACTCAAATTTACAAATTAAATTCTGACTAATAAACAGTCTTTTCGTACCAGCGCAAAAGTTGGCGACAGACCTACATAAAATAAATCTGTTAAACTTTAACATAATAGATAAACATAGGCTAACATAAAAAAAATATATGCGTATATATACGTAGATATATTTAAATATTGGAGGTGCTGCACAAAACTCTGAACATGGAACATACTTGTTGAAGTATCCTGGTTTTTCCTCACAAAAACCTTTTTTGTTTCAAGACTTTTGTGAAGAGGAAACGATCTAGTGGACAAATCTTAACTAGTACTCTACAATCTCCAGTGGTTTCTGCACCACCTCCGACATTTCAATGTAGTTAAACTTAACACGAGCTCAGTTATGAGTTGGCCGCACAGTGGCTGCAATTCCGGCTATTGCAGCTGCAGTGGCAGCTCATCATGCTAGAGTTGGAATTATTGCGGCTCATCGTGGTCAGCGGGAGATCCCCCGTCGCTCCGGTGGCAATGGAAGACTGAGTGGTGGCTGTTGTTGTGCTTGTCTCGACGGCGGGTAGGCTGGCGGTGCTGCTGCTACTCCCGCTGCTGCTGCTGCTTCTCAGTGGCTGCAGGCCAGCTCCGATGGGCACGGAGACGGACAGCGGCGGTGTGGGTATCCTTTCGGGGCTGCAATTGCCGCTCGTTCCGGTGCCCAGGCTGGTCAGCAGTTGCGCGCTCGGTCCCAATCCCGCGTAGATGTGCGTACCACTTGGGTTTGTCCCGTAGCCACAGGCCGTGCTCTTCAGCAGCGATGCATTGGACACCGGCAGCGTGGGCAGCGGCACGGCAGCCAACGAGGAGGCCGACGACGAGGTGGACACACAGGCGGAGGAGGCTAGCGAGGAGGCAGACGACGACATGGAGACGGAGGATGGAGGGGAAGCAGTGGCCATCGAGGACATCGTACAGCTCGGCGGCGACTTGGGCGAACTGATGCGCGAGAAGAACTTGGTTATGGCATTCGGCTTGGACTTGCTGGACGATGAGGAGGCGGACACTGACGCGCCGGTGGGCGTGTAAGTGGAGGAGGCGGCCTGGAGAGTGGTGAGACGGTAGCTGGAACTGGAGACGCCGCAGCCGCCCGCCGAGATCTGCTCGGGCACATCCCGCACCGTCTTGTTGGGCGGCGGTTTCGTGTACGATCTGGTGATCTCCGATTGCTGTTCAACATAAAAATATAAACGTTAGTAAGGGAAAGATAATATTGAGTTGCTAGATAAACTCACCTGATAGCTGCTCCTGATCTGCAGGTGGCGATCCTGTCCGTACTCGCTGTCCGGCAGTGGTACGTGATGGGGACAGCGGGGCGTCTGCTGCTGCTGCAGCTGGTACTGGTAATGTTGGTGGTGGTCGTTGCTGTGGCTCTGGAGCGAACTGCACGACGATCCGGATGAGGAGTTGCCGCAGTCGCCCTTGTAGCAACCACTCCCGCTGCCCGTGTTGCCGTACTTGAGGGTGGTGGCCTCGATGCCGCCTCGCGCCACATTACTGCTAATACTATAGTTGTTGTTGCTGCTACTGCTCAGCTGGTGATGGTGATGGTCACCGCCTGCTCCTCCTCCTCCGCAGCTGCCGCCGACGCCGCCGGAGTTGTGCGTGCTTGGAGTTGTCATGCGTTGTTGCTGGTGGTGGGAATGTTGTTGCTTGTTGCTGCTGCTGCTGCTGTTGCTGGTGATGCTGCTGTGATGGAGATGGTGTTGCTGCTGATTGTTTCCGGCGCCACGAATCACAGTCTCGCCACGTACAGCCAGGAGCTCACGTGCTTGTAGCGTATCCACGCGCATTCTACATCTAAATTGATCCCTAAAACAAAGGCAAACATAAATTAGTTAAAGCCTTTCTTTAAATGTAAATATATTTTTGACATCTTACCTATCATCGGGTGGTGAGCTTAAAGATGTGCGGGTCGGAACGCCGAGCCGCTCCATTCCCGCGCAGCCGGCCGTCTGTACCGATAGCATCTGCAAAAGAGAAAAACTCCAATTAGCATACAGTCGAATTAAGGGCTTAATGGCATAATCTTAGAAGAGACCTAAAAGATCTGGTCACCAGTCTCCCCCAGCTCATCCTGACAGCTCTCCACCTCACTGAAAGTCTGAAAGCGCTCCAGCATGAGCCATCTCTTGGCCACCCGACGAATACACACGGCCCAATCGTCTTCTTCCTCCAGGCCCTCGTAGAAGTCAATACGTATTTCCATTTCCTTTAAGCTATTCGGTTTCAGTGGCTTGAATTTCAGGTTACCCGTGTAATGCAGATTGCTGCGCAATACAAACGGCTGCTCTACGAAAAGCACGGTTTGCAACCAAAGCAATTTGTAGGGGGTCTTACAGCAGGGATTGCAGCTCATCTTGAAGGGTGAGCCACTGAACTGCACCTCGAAAAAGAGGAGAAAGCACTCGAGGAAGCCCTCCTTCTTGACCTTAAGCCTTATTTTTCGGTCTATAAAGAGGTCTTCCCTCTTGGCTTTTCGCAAATCTACGTTTAAAATCCCATGAGCCAGGGTCAGAAGCTTTTCGCCGCTTGTTTTGGCATAACGCGGTTCCGCCAGGGAGTACCGACGCATGGCATTCATATTGAAACCGTAGATATCCCGCCACCAATTGCAGCGATCGTTCTTTAGGTTGTGCTCCGCGGATGCGACAAGGTACAGAGAACCCAGATCGGGTAGGATAAATCCGCCCCTCTTCAGCCAGCGATCCCTGGCTTCCAGCACCTCCAATATCTCCGATTCGAAGAGCAAGCAGTGACCCATCCAGGCGCATACAATGCCATCGACTTTCTCCGGTAATACCAAGTCCTTCATGTGTCCATGTAAAACCTTGATGGCATTTTCCTGGCCGTTGTGGCGCACCACCAGCGCCGCATAGCCGGTAACCTTGGAGTAATCCACGGCATAGACCCGTTTGGCGCCCAGCTGGGCTGACATTAGGGCCAGGGTACCAGTTCCGCAGGAGAGGACCAGGATGATGCGACCCTTGAAGAGCTGCCGGTTCTGATACATCACAGTTTTGAAGAATTGCATGTGATATTGACCCTGCTGCCGGAATCGCATGTTCTTCAGATCTGCCCCGTAATCATAGCGAAAATCCGCTGAGGTCATGAGATCCACTTCCTGAAGTTCCTGCGGCACATATCTGGGAGGCGTGGCGATCCGGGGACAGGTTCGCACTTGCGTGGTGGGCCGACCTCGAGAGGAGACCTGGGGATTTGGTCTTTGCGGTAAGGGGACGGCGGGATCGCCAGTACTACTTGTGTTGTTGGGCTGACCATTGGACTCCGGATCCTCCAACTTTCCCGGAGTTTTCCTGGCTTCTGCATGGTTACTCTCGTTTTTGGGAGCTCCACCACCCGGTTTAGAGTTAGTTGCCTCCTGGATCTTTGCCTCCCCCAGATATCTGGGAACTACTGGAAGCTTTTCACAACAAACTCCACGTCCGCGAGTTCCACCGAGAGTTCCAGAAAGTTCCCAGTTATTGGTGTTCATCTTTTCGCCATTCTTTTGTGTAGTTTGTTTGGCTAGCTGATTATGGAAATCGGCCAGACTCAGTTTCAGGGGTTTTTTGGGAGCATTAGTGGCTTTGCTTTCAATATGGATTGATTTTTTACTCTTTTTACCAGTCATTGTGGTACAAGTAAAGGAAATAAGCTCAATAAGTTCTTGAGTGAAAGCAATGGAAAAGGATGGACTGGAAGATTGAGAAGGTGGCGCAGAAGAAAAGCTTGTGACGTCAAAAGAATAGAGTTTTGAGCCCTAATTACTAATGTCTATAAGAACCTTTTAACTAATTCAAGACCAGAGATGTATCTAAAAAAAAGTATAGAAGGTCCTATCCCATTTATAATATAATTTTCATTTTAAAATCAAAAAAACAAAAAACTTTACCCACCTCTTATTTCTCGCACCCTTTGTTGATAACGATAATATCGATTAAAATAGTATGACCGAATCTTTTGATCGCTTTACATTTCCAAACAGTGTTGGAAAATGCAGTTTTTGTTTTGAAATTAAGTTTGTTTTCGGTTAAGTTTTGAAATAAATAATTTTATAAAGATACATTTTATTATACATACTAAGAAAACACATATGTTCCTCGTAATATTCAGTAATCTTATGAAGTGCCCTAAAATCTTCTGTACACACCGATTATTCTCTACACAGGCGATTCGCATAACTCAACATGCTCCACATTCCGTTGGCCACCTTTTTCTATGGCTTTTGCATTACTTTTTTTCGTGTGTGTCTCAACCCCCCAGTGCCCCACCTCACCACCTGGCGATTGATGTGTGCAAGCGAGCATGAAAGAAATGACAAATCTCTGCGCGGGCAACAACAAATAATAGAGCACGAATATTTTGGGCGACGGCGGACTTTGTAAATTATACAAATATGCAAATGCAATTTTGTAAATTATAAACTCGCGAAACTATGTATGTGGTCAGAGCTCCCTGTGGGCCGGCATGTTTCCTATAATTTGATTGTACAAGCCAATTTGTTTTACTTGAATTTATTGTGAAACACGACATCGTTTTAAGTGATGTCTTCTAATTTTACGCAGAATGCCACACGCTCTTTATAAAGACCAAAGACTTTTTAAATGTATACATAAATATTTGTATGTTTAGTTGACTTTTTTAAGTTCCTTGCTTAAATAAAACCATTTTCTCTAACGACCATTTTAAGGTTCGATTGAAAGCTGGTACAAGCACCTTTAACGGCACAAACATTAATGGTAAACTATTATTTCGAAGTAAAAAATATAATTACCACTTCAAGCCCATCCATAAACTAGGAGCGAATAAACATTAAACAAAACAATACTTGAAGTTTCTCTCGGTGCAAAAAAGATTATCATTTTAAAAACCCCTTAAAAACTTTCCCCTTATTAGATACAATACAAATTGTAGAAAAGGTTTTTAACCTGGAAATGTTTTCTGAAGGTTTTTCATTCAGTAGTACCAAAGTATGCATTTTATGATGTGATATCTGAACTTAGGGGCTCCTTAAATGATATGGCAGATGCGTGGCTTGCATTATGGGACGTTAGAGATTGTTTTTGCAGTGTTTCCCTCCTTTCTTTTGGGTAATCCGAGGCAGCAGAAAATATCGCATCACATTGTCTGGGGCGTCTCCGCTGGCAAACAAACACACATGAAGCCCCCGAAACAACGTCCCGCTCCCAGGGCGAAAAAATTAGGTTAAAATGTTTACTCGAGCATTGCAGACGGGATTGGCAATAACCTCATTTTCCGTTCGTGCCCTGGTGTGCGTGTGTGTGGGCCAGACTCTCTGACGTAAGAGAAATGTCTGCCTTTGTTTTTGTTGCTGCTTTTGCCTTTGTTGGCCTAAGCCCAGCCATAAGTTAACATGCTTACCACGACCCGACGGCTCTGCATCTGTCGCTTGTTGTTGTTTATCTTTTGGGCGCTTTTTTTTGGCGAGTAAAGTGACATAATATTGAGGGTAAGCCCCTGTTTTTTGTGTCCGCCCGCTTCTGTTTGCCTTTGGCCTTGTTCGAATCCTTGAAAGTTTCCGACTTTCCCTGTGTTTGTTTGGGCCAACTCGCAATTGGCAACTATGCGAAGTTAAGATTCGCCCACAGATGCATCGAAAGAAAATATATTTTAAAATATTTCTAATATCAAGGAAACAATGCTTATATTTTATGTGAAGACAAAATTTTAATTTTTAATTTCAGAAAGTTAAATAATTCACAGAAACATAAATTAAAAAAAAAAACAAAATGAAAATGTGTACTCATGTGTAATGTTATTGTTATTGATAGTAAAAACTTGTAAAGCTCAAAAAACTTTTCTAATTTGGCAATACTGTTAATATTCATATTAACTTGGATTTTTCCATCCATTAGTATTCATAATTTTATTAACTAGGATTTTTCCATCACTGTGATAGTATGGGTTTTTCGAGGCCGCCAAAAATTCCGAAACAGGAACAGCTGTGTGTGTGTGCCGGCGCTCTCTTTCGCTGCCTCTCTCTCTCTCTCTCTCTCTCTCTGGCTGCTTGTAATTGTAATTAATTTATGCACGTCTGCGTCTGGTGCGTGCGTCTGGCATAGATAACGGTTTTAATGAAAGCCCGCTCCGCTCTCACACATCCACATCCACATCTACATCCTAATGCTGTTAATGCTAACGCCTACGGGGCGTATGCGTGTGCGTGCAGAAATTCGCACACTCCAACACAGACAGACACACACACGCACACGCACACACGCCCGTGCGAGTGTACATTTTAATAATCAATTTGAATTATTCATTGGCTAACGGCGGCAAATAAAATTCGATTAAAACACAACGCCACTCCGCGCGTGCTTCTTCTTCCTCTGCTTCTGCTAAACGCCTTGGGTTATTAGCGGCAATTGTGTTTCCCATTTCCAGCCGCCACAACCGCCGCCCAACCATCGCGCCCACGCACTTGCGGCCCCACCGCCTCGAAGTCCATTTTCTACATACATTTCCACATTTCCATCCGCATCTTGGGCTTCTAAATGGCCTTTTTTTACCACGGTTGAGGGGGAGCAATGTTGAAAAAACATTCATTTATTATGTTCTCACTACAGTACTAACTCGTTAGCGTTCTATTTTGGTTTTTATTGCCCAAGAATCCCCATAAAACCTTTCGCTCTTATCATAATCTCCTATTATCACGCTCTAATTTTAGACTTTTATCATGATTACTTGAAAGTTCTTAACAGACTTATCCCAGTAATCTCCAAATGCACAAAGTCCTTTACTGCGAGTTTGGGTTTTGTTACTATAATAATATTATAGTATATATTACATATAAAATAATACTCGAATAATATTATTTTATATTTATTATAGACTCATTAACATACTTTTTTTTTGCAAGAATTGTTTCATACAAAAAACAAACATTTTCTGTTGCCTACTTTCAGGTTCCAATTTTGATATGACATCAATGAGACCTCAAAACATTATCAAAAACTTAATTATTTAAAAGTACCAAGTCATTTTAATATTTTTAAATAATAGTTCACATTTATATTATGTATTCTCAATTCTACAATACTCAAAATTCTATAACTAAGCCTTCAAAATGATATAAATCATTGAGTTCCAACAACTTTCTATTTGTGGATCTGCCTGGGTAGTCCCCACTGTACGTGATGTGTTTCATTCATAATGCTCATTTGGCGTGGGCAAATTAAACACGAGGAAAAATATGAAACAAGAATCTAGCATCTAGATGTGGAGAAAAATGAGCAAACGCGCACTGGAAGATGTCAGCAAAGCGAGTAACAATTTGTCAAAGTTGCCGACTTTAATCTTTTGTAATGGGCGTCACACGGAGCGGCACGGCACTGGCACTCCCCCGCCTCAGCCTCAGTCCCAGCCCCCCCCGCAATGGGAAATCTTAAAACCACAATCTGAAAAGCCGCCTTAACAACTTTGGCCCAATGAGCCCACGATGTGTACCCACAAAATCCACATGTGTGTGGGTGCCTCTTTTTTTGTTTTCAATTTTTGAAGACCCTGTCTTTTTCCGTCGTTGAAGTTAATCGGATGGCCTCAAGGTTAGAGCCGGCGTCTGGTGCAAATTCAATACGCAAATGCGCAGATAAATAAAATATAAAGACAAATGGAAAGCATTTAAAGTCGGGCAAATAGACAAAGTGAAGCACTGATGGAGAAATTGAATTTGCCATGTCCATTATAATAAAGACGTACACAAGTGCCAGACGCAAAAATGGAGCTTTCCCCGGCGAAAAAAGGACGTGCTATGCATTCAACCAACATTGCATAACACTTGGCATACACAGGGAACAAATATTGGGGGGACTGGAGACGTAGTGGCAGTCGTAAAGGGAATAAATCGGTGTAGGCGCAGTTACATAAGACTTTTTGCGTAGGCGGCGACGAAAGCAATTTAGGCATGTCTGCCACCCACAGCCGCCCCTTTTCAAGGACTTTTACTGCACTGGCAGGGTGAGCGATGAGCTGGCTCTCTCTCACATTTCCCCCGGCTTTCCCCCACTTTCCCCAGGCCATCTGTCTGCCACAGTAGCTCTGCTTCGCCCAAAAGGCAGTGCATAGGATATTGGCAACAGCGAAGGAAAAAGGCAAAAGACAGCACGGAAAAAAGATGAGAAAAGGAAACTTTTGACACGTGTCTTCTGACTGCCTTGCTTTTACGGCCGTACTGAGAGAAAAACTATAAGTTGCTGAAATTGGGTCGAGGAGGTAATTGGCTTACATGGGCAACATAAAATGTCTCAGCACGTTATAGCCATTAAAATATTTACGGCTCAAGCGGCGCAAGTCCCTAGTCGTTAAAACAATCACTTTTTCATAAATTGCATGCAAATATTTAGCGAATATTAAGGTGAATATACTAAAAGACTCTTTAAAAACACAAAAGAATTAAAATAAGTAAATCTAGAAAGATGTATTACGGTATGACACCTAAAAGTATGCAGTGATATACTTAATACGTCGAGTTCTTTGTGATGTAGCATACTTTCAGTACAACTTTTGGGAGATTTAAAATATTTAGAGATTTTTGTTATATCTCATACTTTTGGTAAGCTTTTTTCGAGATTTTTGGATTAACCAGTTTAGTCTTTCTAAAGTATTTCGACAAATGCATTTGAGAGACAGACTAACACCCACTTTCCCGCCCATCGGCTGTTGCAAAACTTTTTCTTTTCCTTCCTTTCCCGTATTTTCTTGTTTTTCTTTACTTTTCTGTTTTTTGTGAAGGGAAGGGTACTTACGGGTACAGAATGTTCCGGCTCGGTTGGCAAAAGTGTTGTTGTTTCTGCTGCTGCTGCTGTGGATACTGTTGCTGTTGTAGCTGCTGCTGCTGCTGCTGCTGCTGCTGCCGCTGCTGCAGAGGCTATAGCTGTCTGATCCGCTGCTGTGGAGCCCGATGTTGCTGGTGTTGCTAGTGGCAGGGCCAGAGCCGAGTTGGTTTCCAGTCCAGGCCCGATCCCGTTGCCAGACCCGCTGCCAAGCCCGATCCCAATCCCGGTTCCAATCCCAGATGACAGCACCGCGTTGTTGCTGCTGCGCCGTCGTTGCGACGAGCGACGTTTGTGCCGTATCCTTCGCGTTGTTGCCGCTTCCAATGTTGCTGCAACTGCCGTTGATGTTGCTGTTGCTGCCGTCGTTGCTGATGTTGCTAATGTTGCTGTTGTGTTGGCCGAGCGGCGCAGGGCAATCGCGGCCACCAACACACTGCCACAGGCCAGGCACACGGATAAACTAATGGCGATTAGCAACAGGCGACCTAAAACGATTGCAAAAGCGGAAAATAAAAATTAGTTGTGGTCTCTTCATGTGCATTAATCGGTTTTTGTAGTTAATAAATAAAGTATGAGTAGAAGGCTTATCAATTTTACAAGTGGCAATTATGGTAGTCTATGCTTATTATTGGTTATACATAAAAGACATAATATATTTTATTTATATGTATAAATAGTTATTTTTTTCGTTTATAAACACTTTGTTTAAAATTAATAAAGTATCTATTTTAGGTGTTATTTTTTATTTATTTTTTCTTTAACTGCAGAAACGGCCTATAAAAAGCACCTTTAATGGCATTTCCTTCCACTTTTTCTGTAACATTTGTTCTCCGCCACTCACTCAATTGTAACTAAAAAATTCGTTCTTAATTTTCGGCTTATTTGTTGTACAATTTAAATAACTTATTCCCACTCACGAACGGTTTTAATTACTATAAATAAACGAAACAAAACGAATGCTACCCACAGCACCGACCAAATAACAATGAAAGAGAAACAAAGTGTAAGAAAACAGAGCAAAAACCCGTGAAACTGTCGCTGGGTGTACGAGTATTTCGTAGATACCCGCACGTATTTCTAGCCGTATCTACAAGGTGCGCGGCGTTCTCGTTCCCGCTCTCCCGCGCTCTCTCCTTCTCTCTTGATGATTTCGCCCCGTAGAAAGACCCCGTGCAATGTCTACGGCTACGGACGGACATACGGGCCTACGGGTACGGGTGTACAAGCCTACATAACATACATACGGGCGTCTGCGTCTAGACTAGATAGCAGACGACTTAAGTGATACAAGCACACATGCGCAATCGGGGCGCAGTAAGTGCGAGCGAGGCGGCAAATGTAGGCGGACAGCGGTTCGATAAATAAAAAAAACCCACTGAAGGGATTGATTGACACATGTGGTACCCTGTAAAAGGGGGCAATTGGGGGATGTCTGTGCTCTTACTAAAGAACCTCAAAGTAGGGATCACAAAAAAGCAAACAACGTTATTTAAGTTAATAATACTACCTATTCTTTAAGATTATAACAATAATGGCACACTTCTTCCATGGCAAACCAAAACATAAAAGTAATTCCTAGAGAAAACAACCAAACCGCAAAGAAAAAATCTTATTTCTGATCTATAGAACATTGAAGGTAGGATCACAAAAACAAACAAATACGAGTATTTATTTCTATAAATAGAACATTATACAAGTAAAAAAAGCAATAAAGTAATGCCCAATAAGGCTTCCCCGAAACCAAAGGTAATAATCCAATTTCCAATCTTTTGTGCCCAAGCTGAGAGTCATGATTACAATCTTTGTATTCTATTTTTGTACCTGAACAAAGCTATATTTAGGGTTATTTCTAAAGCAGCACTGTCAAAGCCAGTCCGCTCCAATTAGTAATGGGTATTATACGGACGATATGGCCGGGCCAGACGCTGCTGATAGAATGGCAGACAGGCGGAGGCCACCCGTCGCGGTCGCAGACCCTGTAACGGAGCAAACTCACAGATACTCAGATACACGGCTACACAGATACGGATAGCCGCCGACTGGGATACAGATACACGCGAAAAGCTTGCGCAACCAGATTTTACAACTACAGACAGTGAGCACATCATGACGCTCCGTCTGATATACGGTTACAAAAATAACAAACAAACCGAAAAGCAAAAGCCCCACCGATCCGCAGCGCAATTTCATCAAGGCGAAAATGACGCAGCTATGTAAACGTCGCCCATCTCTATCTCTGCCCCGTGCCCCGTGCCCCGTGCCCCGCTCATCAACGATCGGTGGATGAAAACATAAATATTTGGATTTTCATTAATTTATGATCTCTGATGGATGGCTGGAAAAGAGAAAATGTACATATATTAAATGGAAAAAGCCAAGTTGCCAGCCAGACATGATCAAATTGTATATTCAACAAATGCCAGACTGGAGTTAATCGACTGAAATTAAAATGTACGAACTACATACGTAGTGAAAAGGCGCACAGACAGCAGCGCAGGCGACCAATTAAAATATGTCAACGATTTCTATGACTCTTTCTCCGCGTCTGACTTCAAGCCAAGCGAGACAGGGGGAAAAAAACGAAAATAAAACTAATATTAACAGGTACCTCTACCTACCTACATACGACAGAAACGACTACATACGAAAAACGGCACAACAACAAGTGGCACTTTAGACTTTTGCGCATTCCCAGCCGCTGTCACTCGGATCCAACCGTCTCAGGTGACTCAACCTGGCTGGCTGTCATTTGCTTTCGGCCTGCCTTTTATGGCCTTTGTTTTCTGATAATTATTTTTGCCTGCTCAGCTACCCTGTGCCACGAACTGGGGAGCGTGACAAAAGCTCGTATCTACGGAAGTAACGTGGTCACTTGGGGCTTTCGTTTCCCCGAAAACTTTTAACCCAAATATTATCGCCAAGGTCAGTGGCACGAGCTTTGATTAATATTCCCATAACGTATTTAGTCATTATATGACCATCTCACAAGTTTCCTATCTTTCGAATCAGTTAAACACCAAATATGCCTTGGGAAGTTTCCATCTATAGTTCGTTGGTATACTGTATCATTCCCATCGTAAAACTTTAACAATGTTTAAACTAGTCGGTGGTTTTAAGGCCGGTTCATTAGAAGCCGAGGGTACTTTATGTTCGTTTGATCACTCGCCAGTTTCATCGTTATTTTGTATTTTTTAATTGTGCCGCTCGCTTGGGCTTGTTGTAATTATTTTTATCGCAGGTGAAATGATTGAGCACGTCTGGTGACTTCGTTTACGTCTGGAGCCGCCGTACAGACATGCATAAAAATGGCTATATATATATATATATAGACAAATCACCTGATACCCTATAAAAGGCAAGTGGGGAAAGAGAAGGGAATACCTGGCAACAGTTCAGCTGTGCGCCGGTTTCTGTCCGATTGAACCTCTGACGCACGTGTGCCCGCCAACTATTGAAAAAGTGCTAAAATAATTGAGCGCATACAGATTCAATATTTGAATTGATCACACCAGACGCAAATCGGCGAACGCCAGACCCCAGACCCCAGACCGCAGACCCCAGACAACAGATCCCATACATCACACATCCCGTACAGCCGATAGAGCTCGCAGCCGGCCAAACCACATCGAATCGCACCAGCTACCAGCCAGACCAGACGGATCAGACAGTTGGCTAACACTTTCAGAGATCGCGATACAAACGGCTTTCATGGCTATTTTTATAGTGGAACGGACATTGAACGGACATTGAACGGACAGTGAACGGACAGTGAACGGACAGTCAGCGGACATTGAACGGACAGGGGGCAAGCTTACCAAACACCGTGGGGGAACTCGGTGCGATCTCTCTATTTCCATCCAGGTTCCTTGACCGACAGAGATAATATACATACTCTATATAACCAAATCTCCTGTCCCAATGACAATTGCATTTGATTGAGTGCGCAAAGGAAGATCACTTTCGATCAGCTTTCCTTCTTGCTCTGAGGCGCACAACAAAAGCTATTAATTTAATGGTTATGACCGCCGCGCTAATGACAGTCAAGTGCAGCACTTGATGCCCACCCCCCACCAAAAAAAAAAAATATAAAATATAATAATAATAACCCCACAAAGCGCACATAGCCCACAAAAAACATCTGAGGGCAATGCCATTGACACCTTGATTGGGTGTCAAGGTTGTGCGAGGATCGTCGCATTCCCGGCTCGCACATAAACTAACTGGAGGCATTATCACAAGCTTTAACAATCATAATACATTGAGGTGACATTGAACTTGAAAAATCCAGCTGAATTGTGTACCTTTGTCGTTTGAAGCTTAGATTTTCTCGGCATCTTGTGTGATATTTTGATGCAATTTAAGTGCGATTTATACTATTGGATTAAACCAACTGGATCTCTAGTTTTTATTAGACTTTTAAGAAACGATTTTTTCTACCAGAAAATAACAACAAAATAATACGCAAATTTTAATAATTTTTGATGACATGGAAAATTTTATTCCTCGTAAAAGTAGAACTAATCATTGAAAACCAAACTGGTTTCAACCTTGTCCAAAAGTAAACAAAAATATTATCATACAGTTTCGGCTTGATTTGTATCTTTTCTATAATGACTAGATTGTAGTTTAGATTTTATTCAGAGTCTCGTGTAATATTTGGTTTAGCCTTGATGGCACTTCTACATTCCTTATATAGGAAGTGCGGAAAGAAGAGGCAGCCGCATCATCAGCTGACGTCAGTTTTGTCTGCAATCGTGCTGTATTTATTTTTATTTCAGCTGATTTTATTTCTCGGGCAACATTTTCCGTCTAGTTGGTGCAAAATATTACAATGTTGTCTGGCGCGGAAGATGAAAAGTCGGAATGCCCGCTCTTTGGCCACCTACCGTCAGCGTTTTTACCCCTTTTCCCGCGATTCCCCCTGTGAGAGGCCAACCCTTTTTTCGCATTTTTTTCCTCTCGTTTGCAACTAGACTGCGCACGGCAACAGACGGAAAAAGGGGCAGGAAAACGAGTGGCAGAGGCAGGGAAAATGCAAATGAATGAGCTAAATGCAAAGAAGCAAGCGCGGAGGAAAAATGAAAAAATAAATAAAAACTGAAACACACCGCAGACAGGGAAAACAGCGACGTCGACCTCGCCCAGGCAGCGGCGTTTTTCCCATCGCCACGATGATCATCAGCATGACGATGATGAGGCTGTCGTTTGACCTTTAGGCGAAGCGAGTGCATTCCACCAACAACAACCTGGCGGAGAGAATCCCATTTTGATTTTATTTTTATTTCTATTTCTATTTATTTGCTACTCTCCACTCGACGTCTGTCTGGGCCTGGTCTTTGGTTTATTTTTACATTTTACTTTGGCACTTTTCATAATTCGCAAACGCATTTAATTAATGGGAAATCACGTGGCAAATTGTGCAAACACCTCGTATGCGCAATAATTCAGCGGTTACGTATACGCAGTGTGTTTGCGATTTCATCATCTTTTTCCAACGGCCGACTTGATAATGGAGCAGGCAAATTCTTGCTGCACTAGAAGGTGCGCTTTCTAGCACTAGTGTTAATATAACAAAATTCCCTAAAAGTATCTTCCTAATTTATAAACTAATTATACTTAACGTTTTTTCGCTCAGGCCAAGTGTAAGTACAATGAAATCTTTGATAAGTATTTTTATTTTTCTTAGTTATAGGCTTGGTAGCCTCTTTTTGTATTTAAAAATAACCTTAGTATCTTTGTAATTCATTTTTTTAAGACTTTAGTATCTACATCTTCCTTATTTATTAACTTGTTACCCTGACTATATTTTCAAAGATGACCGTACTATCTTTGCAAGCCATTTCTAATCGTTTCCTTTCAAGCCTCTTGTTTTTTCTCTTTTACTTTGAGACGTAGCTACTGCCCCAATCCTACTTAAACAATTTACGCATTATTTTGTGCACCCCACTCTAAGCTTTTTCCCCGAGTATCTAACCCAGCCGCAGCTCCTCCACTTGGCGGCTCCTTTAGTCCGGCTCCCCTGTCTTATTGCAACATTGTGTCATACTTTTTGTCGGTTCCCTCTTTCTGTTTATTTTCCGATTGGTTTTTTCCCCATTTGGACTTGATGTTGGCTTCGCCTCCACTTCCTCTTCCCATCCCAGAAATCGATGTTGATGCGGACTTTTGTTCTGTTTGCCTGCGCCGCTGCAGATGATGATGGCGCTCTGGCTGGCAAATATTGACAGAGGCTTCGAAATATTACGCAAAAAAATGCCTTGCGGGAGATTCACATGTTTAGCTGTCCCCTCTATTCTCTAGTTTTTGCACTATGGACTCCTCTATTCTTGTCCCACCCCCGGCTTGCCTGCGGCCAATGACTCATTGACCTGGTTTAGGCTCCCGCTGTCTAGAATTCGTAATTCGCCACGCCTGCTTACCCTATGCAAACTGGGTCAGTGGGCGTGTCGAAAGGTGGGCGGCGGATGGCTCTCAGACCGAAAAATCTAGTTCACGTAGGGATTTCGCCACGTTTTTTTTTGCACATCTTTGTAGGCCCTATTTCCCGAACAATAGAAAATACATATCCTCGAGTAGCAAATTTTCCACCAGGCTGTGTGTAATGTGTGTCAACTGCTGCACTGTCTGCGCCCTAGTTTCTTTAACTCGGGTGATTTTCTGGCTCAAATGTATATATATATAAGTGGAGCGTTTAGCATGGCGTATACGTAATGCCATCGATTACTCATACGCCACGGGTCACCGCTCCAGGGAATTGCGTTGTTGCAGCACTGCAGTTGTCTGCAGATAAGCCAGCCCATTTCAATTAATTTCCCCACATATTTATAGCCTGCCATCAGAAACTTAAAACTTTCTTTAGTATACCAATCAATCAATCAGTCCGCAGTCATCGTCCTGTCACCGCGATCGTCACTGGCATTCATTCGTTACCATTATTTATGATCCCTAGCTGTCGTTCTGTGTTCCCATTTTTTTTTTGTCGTATTTAGCTTTTATCTATCGCCTATCACAAAGTCGAGGCGTGCAAATTGATATCAGCGCGTGTGGCTAATTTATAATTTTCGAACCTCGTACGTTTATATAAAACCGTTGCCTTAACTCCCCAATCTGGCCAAACAAAATGATTAGTGCAAGCCTATTAATGGTTTTTAAATAATATTAATTGATTGATTAGGGACAAGTTTGTGGGATCCTGTATACCTGATGTCTATATACACTGATGATGCCCGGCATCAATGGGTATTTGTGTACTTCGGATTGGCTGACCACGAAGGCATATAGCTCATTAATCGTCGCTGTTAATCACCAGTTCGCGTCTGGAATGCTTTTAAAATTTAGTTTTGTTCGTCATGATTCAGCGGCAGACGGGGGCAAGATTAATTGTGTGTTTGCCGAATGTTTTCCGGCAATGGCCTGGGCATGGTTTTTCGCTACTGTATTTCTCAAAACATTCCCAAACAAAATGAAAATACTTTCATCAGGATATAGTAACTTAAAGATTCATATATTATATGTACAAGCTAGCTGGCTCTTGTAATTACATTACTTGAATGGCACTTGCAATAATCGATTTTTCTTACAAGTAAATAAACAAAAGGAACAGGTATAGGACCGCAAGAAAGAGAGCGGGCGAGTGGGCTGGAAAGAGACAGCGAGCTGGCTGCGACAAGCGTCGGCGCTTCCACTTTGAAGTCACTCTCTTGCCATTGTAATCCAAGTCGTTTTGCCCAAACTCGGCAGCACTTGAGAGATGAAAGCCGAGAGGGGTGTGTGCTACACAGAGAGAATAATTAGCCAATTTCATAAGATATTTCTTATTTTAAGGGGTTGGGATTGCCTTTGGTTTTGGCGATTTCTCAAAGAATATAGTATAGGAAAAGTTTGCATTTGACCAACACTTTTTTAAACGATTTTAAATAAAATTTAAACTAAATCCTCAATCTTAAATATATTTCTCTGCATTTAAGGGGGCGAAGAGGGGCTGTTGAGATCAAGACAATCAAGCCAGCGTCTCGGAATTTCGATCTATCTTTGCTAATTGCATTTCATTGAAATTAATGTTGGCGCGTCCGACTTCGAGCAGGGTCAACTCATTTATAGCCCGGGCGACAGGGAGGCGGTTGGTTAATCTGTCCGAATGTTGCAAGACCATAAATTTCTCGCCAGGCCAACGAGGCAAGGAAAACAAACGGACAAGCGCAAAAGTTAAAATGCCAGACGCCGACTCTGCACATATGTATAGTATGTACATATCATGTTGACGCTCTGTTTTTAATTGTATTTTCCCAGTCTCATTGCACACGTTGAGAACAAACAACAAAGGCATTTGACAATGTTTTCAAATTTATTTTTAAGCGCAATTGTTGTTTCCTTTTTTTGCGCCATTTGTTGTTTTTAGCATGACGCGACAATTTGTCTGTCTATTTTTACCAGGCTCTCTGTCCGTCCATCAGGCTCCCCTGCTCCTTGGCGCGGTCAGAAAGTTGTGTCCGACATTTTGGCCGAACAGAATAACACTTTTTTCTTGCGTATATACTCGTACACAGCATACACAGTGCCCCCCTGAACCACCTCAGAGATCATTCATCTGCAAAACAGCGAAAAAAAGATTTTTCGAGGCCTATATGAGACAGCCAGACATAAAAATAAATTTGTGCGGAATTTTATTTTGATTTTTTATGAGCAAAAAAAAAAAGAAACGGGAAAGAAAGAAAGAGAAACAAACGAAAAATTGCCGCCGCTTTTTGTTGTTCAATTTGAAATTCAAATTTCAAATTTCCACATTTCGACTTGTAGTTTTGCACGTGGAATTATTCGGGGGGGCAAGGCCCCCGCTCCACCGATCCCCCGCCTTCTCCACCGCCCCCCGCCGACGCCTGTCTGCAGGCACTATCAGTAGACATATAGTTTTTTTTTTCATATTCGTTCCATTTGTAATCGCTCATTGATTCAGAATTCCAGTTTCCACTGCACGTGTGCGCTTCCACTGCGATTCCATATCGATTCGCGATGGAACCAGACATCAAAGCCCCCTTATAGAGTATATATACACGGCCGGAGGTATCAACTGAACTATGACGCCATGGGGTGATTATAAATGGGTTTTTAGCGCTTTTGTGTCGGCGCTTTGAAGGGATTTCCTTTCCCAGAAAATTATGATGGGCCTTAATTGCAGTCTGGCTGAAAAAAAAAGCCCGAAACTCATGTGCCCCGTAGACAGAAATAGTCTTACGTAATTCCAGGCGGAAGATAAATATTTGACCTACATTTCCAAGCGGCGGGCTTGAGAAGGGGTTAAAGGGGGTGTGCCTCTGGCAGGGTGCGTGAGAGGGACCCAAAACATTCGAGCAGGAAGTTTCAGCAGGACCCAGACACAGAAACAGACACACGCGAAACGCAAATAAATCATTGCCGAAGTCCCCGCACACAGATACACACAGTCGCACTTGGGGCGCTTCAAGTCATGGGTTCGTGCCTCGTGGAAATGTAGGCCACAGGCAGCCAGTGGCCCTAAGCTCAGCTCGGGGGCGTGGTCACGGGGCGGTGGCCAAGCCAAAAAATAAATGCACACAGAGAAAAATTTGCCAAACAGTGGGATGTACTATGGTATGTGACATTTTTACAATCCAAAAAACATCAGTTATGCAGTCATAACTTCCATAAAAAATTGGTTTCATTCGTTAAATAGTAATTATCTATCGTATTTCATCATAATATATATAATTCTAATATTCCGTCACGTTAAATATTAATTATCTATCATATTTTATCATAATATATATAATTATAATATAAGGAAGCAATATAAAACCATTTAAATGTTACAATGGAACAGAATGTATGATACTTTTTACAATCCAAAAAACATCATTTATTTTAAAATATCTTCAATGAAATATAGTTTTTACAAGTGCAACTTCCATCATATATTATATTTTACCATAATATATCTATTTCCAGTTCGGCAACACCAAAAAAATAAATTGTAAATAAAAAAACCATATATAACCATTTAAAACTTATTATTAAGATCTAAAACCCCATCACGTGCAGAGCTAAAGTGTGTCATAAATGAAATGAGCAAATTTGTATTCTTTTCTGACCGTGTGCGAAGAAACCCAAGAATGTTGCTTAGCTCTTGGGAGTCTGCTGATTGTCGAGACAAATTTCCAAGAAGCGAAAGAGTTTTTGTCGTTTTCGCTTCTGCTTCTTCTCGGCTATCGCGTTTTGTGTGGTAAATATAGTGAGGAGGGGAGCAGTGATAAAGGGGGGGCACTAGTCAAGTGTCTGGGATTTTGCTGCACTCAGAAGAACGGCTCCACATGGCGATAGTCGGCTTCCGTTTCGTTTCTAGGCTCGCCTTTTTATGGCCTTATCAGGTGGCTCCCCTTGACCCCCGGGGCCCACCCCTTTCGACCGGCATCCGCTCTTGTCTGGCCGAATGCCTTCTATACAGTACATTCCATGTGTGCCACAACCCACACTGACCACACACAAACAGGCAGAGGGAGTGGCATGACGTGGCACAAGTCAGGGTCGCAGGGTCCAAGTAATCGGATACTCCTCTGCCCCAGACATACTTCTCTGGTAGATTCTGCAGGGCAGAGTCTTCTGGAAAGATATTATGGTTTGGCGGGTGTCCCCTCACTTTTTGGGATACATTAAAGTTAAAAAACCATGTAGAGATTTTTAAGGAGATGTACCAAAACTAAAGGAACTCTTTACCCATTATGACCTATTATAAAACTATACAAGTTATTCCATAATCTAGTCATAAAATATAATTTCATCACACTTCTTTGAGCTACGGAAATATGTTTTGAACGTCTTGGGAACTACCCTTATCATCGATATGCTAATTTAAAAAGATCGCATAAGTACATACGATTAGTTTTTAATCAGCGAAATACAATTCGTAGATTATTTGCAATCTAGCTTGGGTTGACTTTCAAGATTGGCAAACATTGCTACGCCCACCAGTACACTCCATGTACTATATCCCATTTATTAACTTATATGTACTTTATAAGAGTTTGTTTTTAAGTAAAAAATAGGACACATATTCGATATTTCAACACCGAAGTATTCAGATATTTCTTCCTGTAGTTATCATATAATCCTTTTATTAGCTGCTCCCCACTGTCACAACTTCTCGTTATTTTTGTTGACTAATCTCAGCTGTGCCTCTCTATCTCCAGCACTGCGAATCTCCTAATCTCAGCGTGAACTTTTCAGCTGGACTCTTGAGACGTCTTCAAACAATCAGGCAAAGACCGCATGTCAATCGATTAGCGATTTCGCCGCCTGTCTGTCCGGTTCGGAAATACCTAGTGTTTGTTGTTGCCTGTGTAAATCTTTTTGTTGTGTGTACTTTTTGAATGATCAAAGCTGATAAGATGGTGTGTAGACTTTAGACAAAAGAAAGCACCCAAAAGCCAGCTTTTTTTTATAGAAACTAACAGAAATTAGCATTTATTAGCGGGCCGTCGGCGGTTGGGTGAAAATGTATGCAGGCGCAAAAGTATCGCGTCTGGCGGATATCAAAAAAGAGTTAGGGCCAGATAAGACTGGAAGCGGAAAAGAGGAGAAACGCAGATCAAATATATACAAATGCACGAGTGGGAATACAAATGTCTGTAGGAAAGTCGCGTCGGAAACAATGGAAAGGCGACAAACGGCGAGAAAACGACAAAAAAGTAGTAACAACAATCGCAAAACAGTAAAAAACGAAACAAATGAAACGGCGAATTTCAGACTTCGACCCAGACAACAGGCCGATTCCGATTGGAATGAACTGATGACTTTATATGGGGCTTTCATTCGTTGTGTGTGAGTAAACTTGATTATGAACTCTAATGGTTCGCCCGGTCTATAGGGTAGAAATGGGGGAGCTATAAGTGGGGTATGCCAAGCCAAGCGTCTTTGGGTCATGATCATCTTTTCTGCCGCCTAACTCGGAGAAGAAAGCGTAAAACGAATATTATTCAAGAAGAAATCCTTCTTAAAATTATTAGGAAATTATCTTCCTTTTATAAAGAAGCATATGTTAACCAATGGTCTTTGGGTCATGATCATCTTTCTTAGTTCTTTCTTTCTTAGTTTATCTAGCTTAGTTCGGAGAAGAAAGCGTAAAACGGAAGAATATTATTCAAGAAGAAATACTTCTTAGAATTATGAGGAAATTATCTTCTTTTTATAAAGAGGAAGCATGTGTTAACCACTCGTCTTTGAGTTACATATAATCATCTTTTCTCCCGCTTAATTCAGAGAAGAAAGCTGAAACGGATAAGTAATATTCAAGAACAAATACTTCTTAAAATTATGATCAGATAATCTTCTCATTACAAAGAGGAAGCAAGTAATAATATTTTAAATAGGATGATCCATGTTTTAAAAAATCTTAGCAAATCTTTCATAACTTTAAGATTTGCTTTACAAATTGAATGTTTCTTGATGTACTTATATATGAATTACAAAAAAAAAAGTAACCTTTCACGTAATACTTGAAATCGGATGTTCAATAACTAATTCACATAAATTCCGACGTCTAGTCAGAGTAATCAAAAGTCATTCGATGAATTATTAAGCAATTAAAATGTTTCTCTAGAATAGCACCCAATAAAAAGTTTCTTCTTCCGACAATTAGTGCTTATTTAATGGAAGAGTGGAAGCCATAACCCTACGATTATTTTACAAATTTTGGGGGTCAGTCAATCACCAGACGGCAATGTCACCGCAACACGTGATTATCTGACTGGTCATCTCGCCTGGCGATTTTCTTATCGAGGCAACCGGGGTCCCTCAATCAGTCGCCACCCGCCTGCAGCGGGGCTGTCCGCCCCCTAGCACCGCCCACCACCCCCGGGCTGCTCCGCTGCAGCACCAATAATGACCTTGGGGAATGTTGTCGCTCGGCGTTCGTCAGTTGCTGTCCGTTCTCTAATCTCATGCTCGGTTGCTGTGTGTGGTGGTGCTGCACTGAGAGAAATTTAATTCTATTAATAACTTCTACTCCTGATAAATCTCTAAAGTTTTAAAGTAATTGTTGAATAGGGAACAAGTTTGTAGAGTTTAGGATAATTCAATAAATTCATTGGAATACTCATATTAAAAATCTATATTAGGCTTTTAAAAGTAGAGTTGTTTATAATAAAAGCCTTTATGAAAGAACCCCTTATTTAGTGAGAAATAAGATTAGAATTGTTATTAAACTTTTATATGAAGACCCATTTGTAATGATTTTAACCAATTTAATATGAAACTTATATAAAGCTTTTAAAAGTAGATATTTTCATAAAAGAACCCTTTGTAATAGAACCCTTTATCGTAAAAATATCATGATATCCTATCATTATCATAAATTCATTATCATAAAGTAGAAAATAAAAGTAACCTTTTAAATGTCCACCCCCTTTTTAAAGATTTAATGTAATAAACCCAACAGGCACTAGAGAAATCTTTAAACGATCTTCCAAACTCCAAGTACTTTCCAGAAATCTCAGACTACTTTAGATTTGGAGAGCTCCCTTCCGGATTGGCAGGGTGCTATTTTTTCGAGTGTGCTGCTCCTGCTGCTGTGGTGCTCAGTGGGGCTGATTTCGTGGTGGTGGTCATGTGGGTGGCGCGGGAAGTGCCGTTGACGTCGACGCCCGCCTGGACAGGTGCTCAAGTCCATGGGTATCTCTAAATTGTACGCTTGTGCTGGGTCTTTTATAAAAAACGAAAAAATACTAAAAAAAAAGCAAAGAAAAAGAATGGGAGAGGAGAACTCTGCTGATAAGACCGGCTGGCTGGCTGGCTGGCTGGCTATACCTTTTCTCACTCCGTCCAGAAGCCAAAGAAGCGACGCAGAAGCAGGCAGACGAACCAGGCCAGACGCCTGATAAGCGGCCATGGGGCGTATGGGCGATATGCGGCGCGACAGGGACGGCACTATGGCAAAAACAAAAGACCTTGATTTGGGCCCTGTACGTAGGCACATGTGTGTGTGTGTGCCCGTGTCGTCAGCTGTTTAATTGGCTTTCGATTAATTTTCTGGCCAATCGAGCTGCTGTCCCCGCTTCGTGCTCTTCTCACGAACTTTTTAATTAATTTTTTTCGCCTAAGTCAAATTTTTGGCATTTTTACGCAGCCATGGAGGAGGTAACTTAAGATATAATAACCATTTTAACGGCCAGTCGTAAAGTTGGCCGGAATGTGCGCCGGCCAAGTGAGTCAAATTTTCCGTGACAGCATACAAGGCGTATGCGTAACATTCTTATGCTTCTAGCCGGGCGAGAGGGGGGAGGATGGGGAAAACCCAGGTGGGAGGCCAGGTGGATTTGCGAAGGCAAGCCAAAAACGACAAAGCAATGAGAACTCTTCTACTTTTGTGGCAGCGGGTGTGGGAAATTCCCACTGTCGTTGGGGCAACGATAGAAGCGATGTAATTGCTATGTTCACCGAACTAAGCACATTTAAATTGGCATCTAAGCCATTTAAATTAAATTATGGGAGTGGTAAGAATTGTGAAATTGGGTAAAGTATGAAGCTGCAGCTTAAAATGTATTTTACAAAGCTGGGAAAGTTGTAAAATATTTTGGAGATTTTTCAAGAACCCCTTTATAAAAAGCTATTAAAATAAACCTTTAAATTGTGTTGTATTTTGCATATTTAAAGGGATATAGGTCGTACCACGAGTAAAATTAATTTGGAATTTCTAACTTTTATTTGTATAATTTTAAAACTCTATTGCACCTATTATGTTGGCCCCATCTGTATGTAAAAGGCGAAGAGAAAAAACTGAGACTGAGCCACATGTGTGTCTCTGTGTGCTGCCCTGTGTATGTGAGTGGTGTGCCACCGAGTGTGTGTGTGTGTGTGTGGCATAGCCAAGAGGCAATAGCAATAGCAATAGCACAGCACAGCACAGCACAGCACAGCAGTGGCAAAGGAAAAGCAAAAGGCAAGAGCAAAAGCAAAAGAGCTGATGAAGAGCTGGCTTACGCACGGGTTCATTGAACGGAAGTGATTTGCCTACTGCTGTGCGAGGGAGAGGGGGCGGGACACCATACTACACGCGACTTTGACTTGGTTTTGCTCGGCTCTGCTCTGTTCTGGTTCCTCTATCAAAAGTGCCTGGCCCGGGCCTTTGTTGGCATACCTCTTGGCCCACAGTCGTAGCCAAAACCCTGTGGCTGCGATAGAGCGGCAAAGATAAAGCTCTTCTGGGAAGTTCTTAGCTCTTTTCCCAACCCAAACCCGACTTCTGAAGATTTAATCTAGAGCTAAGCCCGGCACTTTGGGCTCCAGGTGAGAAAATCTCGATTTGATGGCGTTCTTTCTAATTAAACTTGGGGTTTTGCGTTCTAGTTTGTTTGGGCTGAGTCTAGTCTCGAGAGGTAGATGAGAAATTCTTTGTAAATATTTACACTGTTATTGTAAACAAAGGTGCTCTATATAGATTTAGTTTGAGATGGTATTTGCTAAGATTTCCTCTAAGAATGAATGAATTGCTTGATAATGCCAATTTACTTAACTGAAATGTTGTCTTTTTCAAGATTTCCAATTAATTTTTGGCGAAATGAAAGCCCCAAAAGTCTGCCGAAGACACACCCCGCACTACGTAAGAAGGCATATACTATAGTACTCAAGATTCCTGACCCCCAAATAACAATTATATACTTTCCGCCTCTCGGCTAATTTATTACAAGAGGCTTTATGACAGCCACAGAAAATATTAAAGGGTTTAAAGCACTCACAACTGCCTTAAAGAAAATGTCTAATATTTTCCCCCCTTTCTTCTCTCCCCAGTCTGTGGGGCAGGGATTCGCCTGCGAGGGGGCGTGATATCTGTCGCCTGGTGCGAACTAGTAAAAAATACCAGAGCTGATTTCAAAATTTATTGCATTTCTGCGGACGGGGGACAGTTTTCGACTGGATTTTGTTGCTCGCTTTACGAATTTTTATTGTTTTTCTTGCCTGCGGTCGGTGTGTGTGTGAGTGTTGACAGGAAGTCGCCGGAATGCGATTTATAGAGAGCAGATTTCGGATGGAATATGAATAGCATATAATTAGATAGCGCCTACAGTGCGGCCCCCGAATATTGGGCACGCGTTGTGCAGCTCCAAAGTTCAATTGCGGCAAATCGGCTTAAAAAATGCCAAATGCTCACCTTTTTGGCGACGTGTTTTTACGATTTCTTGTTTTGTTTATGGGTTTTAACTATATATTTTAGATTAAAATTGATTTAGGAATTGCGCTACATTAAGGGCATAAATTTCCTAAATTTTTTTTAACTTGTAATTTTCAGACACTTTTTGTGACACTTTGAGGCGAATTTGCGAATTTCTCTAACCAACACTTATATACACGGCTTGATTTTCAATTTAAACATAATTTTCCTTGCATTTGTTTATTTCTCTTGTTGTATTCGTTTGATTTCTGCTGTTGTTGATGTTGTTTTGCTGCTTGCTGTTGATTATTTTGTGTTATTATTTTTTTTCTGCGGCGATTAGGAATGCTTTTGAGTACAGGAACGCTGGCTGTGTGTGTGTGTGTGTGTTGAATGCGTGGCTTGCTTGCTTTATTTATTTATTTATTATTATCTTGTGCTATTTGTTTGCTTCACTTTTGTTTGGTTGCTGCCCGATGCTCAACTCCTTTTGTTGGCTTTTCCTACTCGATTTGTAGGTGTTTTCGGGCCAGGTTGTGTTTACTGTGGCGCGCACGAAACGAACTGAGGCGCACGCAAAGTGGGGATGTCGGAAATATATTTCTAATATCATCGAGTGATATTTTTTACACAGCAAATATCTTCAATACGATATTTTTTCGAAATCCAACAACACCCTTATGCTACGATTACTCTATGTCGACTGCGCTGCCCGCGGCCTTTACAGTTGTTTTCGTGACGAAACGTGATGGAACGTAAGAAAACGTAACGCAAACGTAACACAACGCCAGTGCCTCTTGCTCTCTAGTGAGAGCGGAGAGCGGAGAGAGATGAAGTAACTCGGCGTTTACAATGAGCGCCGTCTGAAAAACACACGATTCAATATTGGATTTCGATTCCAGCTGTTCCGTTCTCTCGCGCGCGGGGACAAGCTTTGCTGTTACTCCCGCTCTCCCTCTCTCTCTCTCTTGTCGTTTTCGTTTTATTTCAATAATTATGGTTGGCGAAAAGCGCAAAACAATTGTTTTCCCGCACACACTAGCACTGAAAGTATGCCAGCGCTACAACAACAAAAGCGACAGCCATGACGTAATGTCGCCTTGTTGTTGCCAATACTCCCATTTATTTACTTAGTTGTCGAATCAATCGTTTGATTTCGCATAAACTAAGGCACAGGCACAAGCACACACTAACACTATCCAGTCGTTGTTGTTGTTGTCGATCGCTGGCTTTTATTGTTGCTGCATGCGGCGGAGAGCGAAAAACACACGTCCGCAGCGTCGGAGAGTTTCGGTGAGAGCGCAGCACGATAGAAATGTGCATCTCCCTCGGCGTTAACAGCGAAAATGGTGCTGTTAGGGCGCAAGAGAGAGAGAGTCGTAAACTTTCGTGGGAATCGCACGAAACGGTGGCAGTGGAACGGGCTTTGGGGGTGGGTGCGAGCGAGAGAGCAGGCGAGAGCCGCGCACAGCTGTTGGTGTTACTGTTAGCAGAGGGTCTGGTGCAGCAGGGGCGAGGAAATGCAGCCGTAGAGCGGGAGAGAGAGAGCCAAAGTTAACTGGCAAACTGCAATTTGATTACGAAAATTACTTCTCCAATCTTTAAATATTTTTTTTATACTTTTCGAAGTTTGTTTCGTCGGTAAAGGGAGGGAGCTCCTAACTTTGATCTTAACTCCAAATTCCCTTCATTATTACAAGCTTCCATTAGAACAAATTCATGTTTTACCATGTCTAACATGGGATAAGTAATACTAACTAAAATAATAATTAAAAGTACAATCAAGTGCTTGAGAACTGATAAGTCAGCCTTTCGCGAAGTGGCATGGACTTGCACTGATATGATGCTACTGGATTCAATTTCACTGGACAGAAGCGGTTCGGAATTTTAAGCATTTTCAGCGCAAATGTTAGGTGGCAACACTGGTTAACAATTTTCCGTTTCCAATACGATAAAACTGCACTATTAAGGAAAATGGTAAAATCCACAATGCAGTCTTAGAACAAAACCTATGCTCCTTAGTTTATACTTTTATGAGAAAAGAACGATCCCTACTCGACCGGGTGCCAAGAGAAAGAGGAAAAAACAGAGTTGATCTGAAACCTTTATCGAACGCTTCCTTCCAGTGTTGAAAAGACGGAAACTATTTTAATTTTCCTCCACTTCTGAAATTGCCCTACATTGGAACACTTTAATTTTTATAATTACCATAAAACAAATTTGACTACCTTTTAATAAGAACTAAGCGTGACCTACTTGTACATACATATATACTGTCTTGCTGAGATCTCCAATTGTCAAGTCAACATATTAAATTCGTTTTTTTGTACGTATAAACACTTTTTTTATTGCACGTGTCTTTCTTTTTATCTGTTCTTACTTCACATTTGTACCTTGTACGTTTTTTAACTTGCTTCATTTGTCACGCTCTTATTTGCCTTTTAATATTTATTTCGCTTTTTTGTTGTTAAGCTGAAATTCGGTTAGCTCATTGTCACTCGATTTTTTGCGGTTTTTTCTGTTTGCCGACTTGAGCCGCCGTGCAAAGTCCAAGAAATTAAAGTGTCAGACGAACGGCCGCGGTGGGGGGCGCTGCGGGCGGAGGGGCTCCGGCGACCGCACGTTAATTAAATTTTTTATGCAGCTTTATTTCGCCTTTATTTTATTCTTTGCTCGGCTTTATTTTTAATGATATGATTCACATGTGACACTCTTTTGATGATACGCGGCTCGACGATTTATTAGTGTCCCGATTACTGGGTGACTGTGGGGCATATATACTAACTATTTGTGCTGCAAATTAAATCTTTCAATAAATGTATTAATATTTAACATATATATTTTTTAAATTATTTATAATTCCAATGTTATTCCCAATCCCAAATTGCTAAAAAATAAAAAATAAACTAATATTAAGCCAGATATCTAGAAGCGATTTTGTAGTATTCTTCACAATTCCTACTTTCTTGGAGCTGGGTGTTCGAGTGTAAAACTTACATCAAATATGGGCTGGTATACCCCTTCATCTCGTTCTGATAAATACTGGGTAGCTGGTACCGTCTAGATCTGCTGGTTGATTACCATTTTTGTTTGCCAGACTTTGTTGCTTTGTTTTAAAATAGAAACTTCGAATGTATTAGCATGTCTGCGGATTTGTTATTTTGTTGCTGGCTGAATGGCTGGCTGGCTGGCTGGCTGACTGGCCGGTTGTTGTTAATCGAATGGGCTGTGTCGCCTGGGGCCCCTTCGAGCCCCCCTGTGTTCCGCCCCTGCAACTGCGGCACCCCCGCTGCGCACTTTTCAGCCACCAGCCGTCGGCCGACGACGGCAACAATTGAGACAACTTATCATGAAGTGCTAATTAACATTGTCTGGCCGGGGTCTCTCACGTATGCCAATGTCTGGCGACCTACCTGCGGTTACTAGGAGCCCTCCGCCCTGCACCACCGCCCCCTAGCAGCCCCGCCAGCACCGACAGCACCGCCAGCACCACCGTCACCACCTATAACCCAGCCGGGCGAACGGAAAAAAAAAACCGCAGTTCACCCAAAACTGGCACTTGGTCGCGTCTCCTCGTCTGTGTTTGCTTTTTTTCGCCATACAAAGGAATACAATTTTTTCATTTTTTTCCTACCACGAATATTCCCAAAAGTTGGGATCCAAGTAAAAAAAATAATTGTGTACACATACGCCGAGACGGAACATTTTTGTTTATGTTGATAATCTAATATGTGCTGACGTATCTCCTATCTTATAGGTTTTTTTTTGGCTGCCACTTTTTATGTGGGGTAAAGACGAGCTGTGGGTCTGCAGGTTGTATGCGGTGGCAATTGGTTTTCTGTTGACTTTTTGGCGGCTGCTTTGAGCCACCTGGCCGCCGGGGCGATTCGATCGAGTGATCGATTGGATTCGATGCGATCGAGTGATCGTGCCAAGGCTGCGGGCTGTCTGTCTGCATTTATAAATAAATTGTGGCAATTAAATAAATAAAATAGATGCATATGCATGCATTTTTAATTGTCAGCCAGTGCTGACTGGCCGGCGGTGCACGTGTCGTATACGTAATGCGTACTAGAGTCACCCTTTACACTATTACCTCATGCCACGGCCGGCGATCGATTCAGCTCCGCTCGTGGCAAGTCCACAAGTCTCAGATTTCTATTTATGCTGAGGATAAAGTACTCAATAATGCCAGATTTTGGTGCTTTGATATGATATGGTATGATATTTACATGATATGATATTAAATATAGTGTCCTAGAACCTAGAGATTGTAAATTATTAAGAACTTTACCAAGATAGCGCAAATCTCTTTTTTATATCCTACTACCATAACGTTTTTATGGCTATAATAAAGAAAATTTAAGAACCTTTTTGCTTTGTTTTTGAAAATTGTATTATAATAAATATGGGTTTGAAAAACTAAATAAAATTGTGTAATAAGATTTTCTTCAACAATATTATGTTAACAACTAAATAAATACATTTATTAAAGATATATTAAGTAATTGTACATTTTTGCGTAGCTAGTAAGTCATTGCACTTCAATTACTTGCCAATGGTTGCCCACCTGGCAATCTTTAGTTCACTGCACACCTTCGCTGCTTATCAATTTAGCCAACTTCTAGGAAACTAAGAGATGCATCCTGATCTCCCCGGCCTTTATATAGGGTATCGCCCACATGGGCACATGCATCACATACACCGATCTGCCTGCCAGAGTGTTAGTCATTAACTTGCTATTGTTGTGGCTGCTGCGAAAATACTACTTTTGACTCATTGCTGCCGCTGGCAGAGCGACAACCCACCGATTCCGATTCAGATTCAGATTCTGATTCCTATACCTAAACAAATAGCTATTCCGATTCCGATTCTGATTCCTCAGCCTCTTGGCTGGCTGGGTCTGTGATAAGCAGACTGTGGCGAGACAACAAAAGACATCGCAGACAAGTTTGCACTCACTTTACGTGCACCGCCGTGGCGATGTTGTGGTGCGGTGCGATGGTGCTGCCTTTGATATTTTTAGACACCGCCACTCCGCCTGCCGAGGCGAAAAATAATAATAATACGAGTAAAAGTAAAAAGTGCAAGAAAAAGTAAAGGCTGAGCCAAATGGCGTTGGCACATCGCACCGCCTCACATGCCGCCAGACAATGAGTCTGGTCGGGCATCGGTTCAGATTCAGATGCAGATACGGATACAGATACAGATACAGATACACTTGCTGATACAGATGCTGATTGCGAAACAGCCGCGTCCCCACCCAGTTCATTCAAAATTTGCCACAATTGATGATGCATCGATGCGTTGCCACACAAGCGCAGGAGAAATGGGTACACAAAAGAGATCGTATCTCTTTGAGATCAAATTTACTAAGATATCCTTTTAAAGGTCTGGATATTAAGCACAGAATTTTTTTTAAGTTTTCCCACATGTTATTTACTGAATTTAAAACAACTTTGTCCTGATAGAAAAAATTTCATATTTTATTTTGTATTTCTTTATTTTAATAATTTAATGTTTTTAATGAATTAATATTTGTTATTGGATACAAATAACCCAATAAAATATTAATGATCAATTAAAGCCCTTTAGGAGAAATGAATAAAAATGTAATAAAAATAAAAAATTATATTCACTTTGTGAATCATCATTAATCATAGAGGTATTTCATAGATGTATCATAGATCTTTCCTCGATTTATCATCGCATGCAACAGGTACTCAGCTACAAAACCCGTGCCAATGGCACCCCATAGATTCCTCCGCGCTAATGAATTTCCTGCCGCCTTTCTCCGCTCCCGAAGGCAGCCATCTCATTAAGCCCTCCATTGACTGGCTAAAGATGGAACAATGGCCAATACAAAGAGCCCGGTCTCGAATCATAACTCATTGAACTTTTGCCGGCAGCAGCGGCAGCCGCTGGAACATAAAAAGTGTCAATCAGTGACTCTGCTGTGGCAACGATGGCGACGCCTCCAAAGACCCATTACAATGCCATTTTTATGGACACCGCTGGCGGGGATGTTGCACCAGCTGGGGCGGAGTGAGAGCAAGCAGCTCCAGCTGGGCGAGATTGGGGGCCACAAGCAGCAGGGGGCAGGGCAAGCAGCCGCACCAGACGGCAGGGTCGTAAATGTAGTAATAATAGTCGCCGAGGGCCAACACCAACGTTCGCAAGTTGCGGTCGGGATTTTCTGGGGGTGGGCGGGCGCATCATGCACTGAGCGAAAAAGGTGCAAATAAAGTGGGAATCAAATGTATATGAGTTTAACAATTTTTTTTAAGTTGATAGACCATTAGGAATATATAAGAAACTAATAATATTTCGGTAGAAATAGGTATTTCCCCTAAATATAATTAAAAACATTACGGTTTTTGAAATCTTAATAATATATTTATATATAGAAAAAATTAGCAGCGTTTCTTAATATTTTGTACGCCTAGGTCGACATTTATATTTCTTATCAATGATGTCAGTATGAAGAAATAATATTCGATACCTTATTAACATTGCAGGAAATAAGTTATGTTCCCTTTCTTAGTTAGTTAAATATATTTCAAATAAAAAAAACCTAAGTTACATTTTTATTTTTTCTCAGTGTGGTGGTGGCTCAGTTGTCCATTGGCTGGTGTCGAAGAGCAAGACATAAATGTCTAACATATGCTGAGGATGGCTTTTGGAGTTGGCCGACGAGGCGACAGGTCTATTACGCAAAGCCTGCTTATGACGGGTTATTGCCCGTCTTTTGCGACGAACCACAATCTCTGGCCGCACTTAACGGATGCAGATATGATCAAATATAATATCAAAAACACTTTTTCATCGATTCCTTCGATGACACCATACATTTATTAAGTACTGTACTTAGCAAAGCATTTGCCAAAAGAATATGCCAAAGAATATTTCTCATCTCAACAGATCCTCAACGAACTGAAAACTAACATTAGTGGCAAACTGAGGATTTCCATAAAATATCCAATCTATTGCCAATAAATAATCGCCAGTGGGTAAGGGCAGTCGCATAACATCCGTGCTCAGATACATGTCCTTTATGAAAATGTCACCCTTTGAGGAGATAATGCGGTTACAAATTGAATGCCCTAATAGTTCGAGCCCACAGACTTACATACAACGGGCAGGTGTGATTGATGTTGGAAAAGTCCTTGTAAATACTGAAAAGTAGCGTTGCAATGGCATCGTAGGGCTTGCGCAGGTACTTACAACCGTCGATCCTGATATTGACGAGCCAAGGCTTATAGCCACTCTCCCTTTTGAACAATTGGTAGTGAACAATGATATTTCTAGTCGGATGCAGGAAGGTGGCATTGAAGTTGAACACGGTCTTGTGACGATTGATCGCCTTCAAGCGGCAATGGTTAATCCTGATCCAGCTTTTATTGTAACTGCCGCAATTCACGTTTGTCAGCTTGAAGACCACTGAGTTCTGTTGAATACGTAACCAGTGTTGAGATTACAAATTCAAAATATTTATGAAAACGTACACTGAGTCTGAAGATAAAGATGCACATTATGGTCAGAAAAGTTACCATTTTGAAGCGAGCCTTCATGATTTGGAAACTTAAAAAAACTACCGAGCCACTATTTGTATTTGCTTTATTTATATATTTGGCTTTTATCGCTCGGTTTATGATCTGTTCCTAATTTCACTTCCAATTAGTTTTCAATTACGCTTGCTTTAGAATAATGGTTTTTTAATATTTGCAAAAAAATGTTAGAAATTAAAAACTGTTGGTCACGATTATGTTTAATAATGATTTACAATAAATATGTAATATTAAGTTCAGTTTAGTACTTTTATAAATAATTAATTCACAATTATTGAAGAGTACTGACATTTAAATAAATTGTATCTGATACCTTTGAAACTTACTGATTACAACGAATTGTAGGGTTCGAAGCATGGCCACTTCCACTTTAATAAGTATTATAATGTGTAAATGAAAGACAGTAACAATGATTCTTCATTAAAGGCTTTTTTTATTTATTGTAATATTGAAGTATGAATTAATCAATAACTCGAAGATTGGAAGCAATTTAAATATACGTTTTCAAGCTTAGCATAATGGTTTACTTTAGTTATTTTAAAATTATGATGGATTACAAAAGGTCTTCAATATACTGAAAACTCACGATAGTTGCAAACTGAGGTTTCCTAAAGAATTTCCAGATCATGGGAAGCTGTCTTAGTGGTTCAGTTTTCGGATACATGTTTCTGTTATAACATGACATTATATTATTCAAAAACTGTTGAAACCAGAAGAAATAGCACCTTGAAATTAATTAATAGGTATATATTTACTTTTAGAATTAATTCAGCCACCCATAATTAATGGTTATAATTACACATTTTAATAAAACTAAAAACAATAGATCAGATCAGGTTCTCAACGTATTGGAAACTAATGTTAGTCACTAACTGTGGCTTCTTAAAGAATTTATAAGTCATTGCCAGTAAATAGTCGCCGGTGGGCAATGGAAATCGTCCCAGAGTAACCGTTTGCAGGTACATGTTTCTAATAAGAATATCACCCTTTAAAATAAAGAAACATTATGACTTTTGAAGGACTCGATCCGGCCTTTTCTTAACTTACATGCAGCGGGCAAGTGTGATTTATGTTTGAAAAGTCTTTGTAGAAGCTATAAATCATTACGCCGATGGGATCATAGGGACTCCTTAAGAAGCGACAACCATCCAATTGTACGTTGACGAGCCATGGCTTATAGCCATTGTCCCTCTTGAAGAGCTGCATTCTTACCACGATATCGTTTGTCGGATGGATAAAGGTTGCATTGAAGTTCAGAACGATTTTGTGTCGGCTTACCGCCTTCAAGCGGCACTGATTGATGCGCACCCAAGATCTGTTGTAGCTGCCACACACCACATTGGTCATTTTAAAGATGACACATTCCTAGATTTATAAATTCAACTAATGTGCCATCCAATCTGGAACATTTAAATACTCACACTTGTATGGGAAGTGAATAAAAATGCTAGAAAAGCCAATCTCACACTGTTGCTCATAGTGTTCTAACATTAAATAAGCGGTATTACTCTTCGAATGCCATTTTTTGTGCCAGCGATCAAAATATATATGATTTAGAATTAATTGGGATGTCGTTTTACGCATGTGTGCTTTCAAGTAAATTGTAATTAATTTTTTGCAAATAATAATGCATTCTAAGTTAAATATTTAAAAAGGTCAAATTTGACTTTAATTTTTTGTTTTCATTTTACTTTTATTTAATTGTTTACTTTGTAATCCGAAGCGTTACGTCATATATAAAATATTGAGGCAGCTTAAGATACAGTCATCCAATTCTGATTAAAGTTAAGGCATATAGGAATACATATTTTGAATTTAAAAAGTTGAAAGATCTCGACTGACGTTCTTGTTTTCAAACAATATATCAGGCAAATAACGTTATAAAAATTTTATTTTTATTGTAATTTATGACTTTTTAATTATAAAGTCAAAATAAAATATTTTTTTAATATTTATTATGTTGTTGTATTATATTACTTGATTTAAACGAAATCCTCAATGAATTGAAAGCTTATATTGACGTCGAACTGAGGCTTCCTGTAGAACTTCCAAGAAGTGGCGAATAAATAGTCACCGGAGGGCCAGGGAAGTCCCTTAAATGGTTCGATGGTGAGAAACATATTCTTAACGAGGAGATCACCCTTTAAAGTAATGCAACTGTAGGGATAGTGTTATTCAATTTGACTGAGACTTACAGACATTGGGCACGTGTGATTTGCGTTGGTGAAGTTTCTAAAAAAATTCCAAATCATAACACCCACAAAATTATATGGTTTTCTTAGGAATCGGCAGCTATCGATCTCTATATTGATCAGAAAAGGCTTATAGCCGTTCTCCCTCTTGAAATATCGGTAGGTCACTCTAATGTCAGGGGTTGGGTAGAATAGGGTTGCGTTAAAGTTGAAGACCACTTTGTTGCGATTTATAGCCTTTAAGCGACACTCATTGATGCGAACCCACGATTTATTATGACTTATGCACTGCGCATTGGTCATTTTGAAGGTGATGGAGTCCTTGAAAACATATAATATTTACTCTAATCTGATCTAATATTTGGAATCAGTAATTATCAGATACTTACACTTACACCATAAGTATTTAGTAATATTAGAAAAGTAAACTCCATTATAATGTTCCGCATGATTTTAAGAGACCGACCATGCAGTACTAAACGTGAATGCCCATTAAAAGGTTTCAACTGAACAAACAGTTCAAACAATATTCAAAGAATTAATTCAATGGCCGAATCGATGGTCGATTATGATAATTTTAATCACTTGAAATATACGTTTTATAAATAGATTTTTGGGATGATATAACGAAAATCATTAAAACAAAATTAAATGTTTTACAGTATAGTTATTACAATAAATTTTCAACGAGTTGGCTCACAGAATTCTGGAAATTAATTAAGACTTGATTGGCCGAAAAAATGTGTGTATTTTTTCGACTTACACTTAATCTGCACGTTAAAAATAAAGTGTTCCGCATGGCTTCTATGACTTCAATGCTTTTTAGTAATTTTATTTCCTCTATATATACATTCATGTAGGACATTTAGGCTCAAAATTACATTTAATTGGACTTATTTGGACTTTTGCATAATTTACCTTTAAATTATTTTTTAATATGTATAGTTTTTTTTAACCAAAGTATGTGCTTTACTCAAAAATTATGGGTATACAAAGGTATTTATCATGTTTATTCTAATGGAAAATTAATTAGCAAGCTTTTAAGTTGTAATGGTAAAACGAAAATCAATCGCGGAAAGTATTTAAAATCCATGCTTTATTATTTATTATATACAATTTCTAAGTGATTGCAAAGAATCTGTATCAACTTGATAACCCAAAAGGAGAAGGCAAAAGAGCTTTCATTCCCATAATAAAATCCAGCTGGCTGGCCACAATAAGGTGCTGAAAGTCAAAGGAGTTGTGTGCCAAATGCTCATTATACAAATTGCACAAGGAGGCGACAGATCCTGCCGCAAAAAGAAGATGGGAACGCTAAGAAGTCAGCCCGGCCAAAGGCCCCTGGACAACACCTCTTGGCAGCCGCAGAGACATTGACGGAATGACTGACAGACCCGGCAGGCCTTCGCAGGTCGGCGCTGAATTCAAATTCAAATGAACCCCTAGCCGGGGCGCAAAAGAATCTATTAAGACATTATCAGGAGGGGTGAATCAGTGCACATCCACATGCAATTGTTGCAGACAATTTGGGTCGGGATGAAGCTGCCGCTGCGATGAGGCAGCCCACAATTGCGGCCATTAGTGCGGATCGAGGGGCACGAACGGCGGCTGTCTGGCAGTGGATCTGAGTCTCTGTCTCAGGATGAGATTGGGGATGGGCCGAGGATGGGGATGGGCTTGAGGGATTGAGGGGTTGAGGATGCGGCTGAGTAGGGTAGTCGATGCCAAAGCAACCCTTTTTCTTGTCTCGCCCGGCGTGTGTGTTTTTTCGTTCGTTTTGTAGACATTTTTCGTATGACAACGACAAATATTTGCCGGATAATATGAATAACAAAGCAGAAGGCACTGAAGGCGAGAGAAGAGGCCACATCAGAGGGCGCAGAAAGGGGGCGTTGCGGGTGGCAGGGTGGCATGGTGGCACGGTGGCTCAGTGGGTGGTTGGGCGGTTCGGTGGGTGGTTGAGGGCCGAACACAGGGTGGTTAGCCAGCCAACCTACTTAAGCCGCAGTTAGAGACCCAGACTCCCATTTACCAGTCTCCGATGAAGCACTGACAAAAATAGGGTTATGATCATAGGTGAAATCAATATTATTATCGTTGTGTTTAAAAAGGTCCGAGATAAATGATGAATTATATTATAATTTTTTATAAAAATATAAAATCAATTAATGTATTCAAAAATACAAAATCCCAACAAATTTTTGAACATAATTATAATTTAATAGAAAAATTAATGATTTTTAATTAAAATAGGTTTATTTGCTACATAAAAGTTAGCTAAATTTATAAACTGAATACATAGTTTTATGTATTTTAAAGTAATAATTTTTGTAGCTAAAACTTTTAAGGATATTTTAAATAAATATTTTTAAATAGATAGATAAATAAAAACTTTTTGCAATGTTTCATACAATATTAGAAATTGTAATTATTTTTTTTTTATTTAAGAAGCTTACTCATTTTTCTCAGTGTTTTTCTGGCCGGGGCCAGACGACTACAACTTAAACTAAAAGGCTGCACCACGTTGTTGCTGTCGCCGACGTTGCCGCTGTGTTGTTGTCGCCGGTGTCTGAGACGCAGACAACTTCAAAATGGAGCGCTCCTGGAGCCGGAGAATAGCTGTGGGCATAGCCATAGCTCCGGCGGCCCCAGTCGACGGCTGGCCGGACTGACTGACACAAAAGTGCTTTTGTTGCAAAGTTTAATGAAGAAGAACACGTCGAGGCCGCCGGAGCGGAGGAACAGATTTGCCAGGACAAATGAGACATGCAAAGCCTGGGTGAAAGTAATCCATAGAAAGGGAATAATTAATGCTGTTGAACAGAATAGACCAGTTTTTAAAAAGTCACATGACGTGCAGCACTGCTCCTGATAAACAGAACTAGTTTATTGAAGAAGAAAAAAAATGCATGGGGAAATAGTCTTACCAGAATGAGTTTCATTTGAAAAATAAAGGGTTTGGGGAGGAGAATAAATTCTAAAATATTTAATATTTCATGGAAAAATGGGAAATACAGCAAAATATGTACCTGCCATCTTAAGAATACGATCTACAAGCTTCGTTATCTATCGTAATCTATCTTATCTCAACTATTTTTAAATGTGTTGTTCTTTGTGACAAAGTTGAAAATAAAATACAATTTTAATGTTTGATATTGATCCTCTAAAAGACCATTCAGTTCGCCTAGTTGGTCGCCATTTGCTGTGACACTAAGCCGACAGAAGTGACGCCACAATGCAGCAAAAAGGCATTGGCCTCCAGTCAATAAGCCCATAATTCCGATATTTTCTGGACACCAAAATTGCCCACTGTCTGGGCAGGAAATACAAAAAAAAAAAAACGAAATTTAAAGGGTGAACGAAATAAAAATGAAAACGAAAAAACCCAAGTGCATTGCAGCGACTACAAAAAGTTGCATGCTGAGCTTTGCTGTTGCTTCGCTCGGTGTTGCTGCTGCTGCTGCTGCCGCTGTTGTAGTTGCTGTTGCTCCTGATGTTGCTGCGGCCGCTGCTCTTACCTCTCCTGGCGATGCACTTCAGACGGCGACGGCGACGGCGACGACGACGACGACTACGACGCTTTGTTGCAGCCCAATACAATCGACACACAGACAGGGGCGGTGTGCAGGGGGGTTGCAGAAAAAATCCAAGGGGGTGGCACGGGGGCAGGGGCGGCGCTGACGACAACAGACGGGGTCGCGAAGGGTTCTTTTTGACGGTGGAGTGCGGAGCAGGGCGACTTGTCAGCGGGACCAGAGGGGCAGCTGCGGGGGTAGAGCTGCAGACCGTGGCAGACAAAACAATATGTTTGTTTGGATTATATCCTACCTACACACGTGCAGCAAACACACACTTTCGCACACGACACACACAGTTGCAGCGATGCGACGACGACGCTTCTTTGTATGCGCAAACAATTGGAGCAGGCGGAAGTTGCATGGCGGCGTCGCCTCGGTCGTCGCTTGTCCGTTGTCCGTTGTCCGCTGTCCGTTGACGGTTGTCGGTTGTCCGGACAACCAGTGAGAGTGAGCGGTACGGGACCAGAAAGGGACGGAGGAGGCTGCAGAGAGGGAGAGGGGACGAGTCACGACCGAACACCCCATGGTGCACCTTGAAAGTGCGTTTTTTTCCCATCTCCTTTTTTTGCACGCTCCCAGCTTCATTTGGTCCTAGCCCGACGCCTTGATTAACTGTCAGTGACTGAAAAGTGATTTAATCAAGACAGTGTCCAATCAAACACACAGAAAACAAGAAACGCATAATGAAGGGGGAAATAAGGCAGTGAGATACCCAAGACAACCGTTCTTAAGTGCTAATATTCCATACAATTTATAAGGGATATCAACTATGAACTCAGTTAAATTTGGCTCAGTATGAATCATTCATAGAACATCAGACAAATTAGTGATATAAAAAGTTGCATGGATTTGGTTATACAAATCTTCACTTTCTTTCTAAAAGACAAAAACATTGATTAACAAATATATTTTACTTGTTTTTATATATTAATACATATTTATCCAACTTTTTTAAAGTACTACCTTGTTTTTCCTGTACTTATATTCCAAAAGTTATCGAATTTTAAGAGAATATACCCATAAATGTGTTTGTAAAGGGTAGATAAAACCAAAGGCCACTGCAACATGTGCTCCATATGGGGCAGGGACGCAGACCTCAAATCGGATTGAGACTCAGACCGAGGCTCGGACTCTTCCCCTCAGCAGATCCGACACGAACAGATCGCTGCTTTAACTTAGCTCAGGCCCGAGCTCAATCCAAAGGCCAATCCCCAGACCCAGCCCAACCCCGAGACCGTGGACTATTCCCCGGCAGCCAGACCACATCAATCAACTGCTGCCCGCCGTTTGCTGCTCCCTCAAGTGGGCATCCTTCCAGACGCAGCTTTTAGTCGAAATCCACTTGCATCTCCGCTGATGTTGCTCAAGTTGCTGGTGCAACGTTCGTTGCTGCTGCTGCTGTTGCCGCTGCGTCAACGTCGACCATATTTGACATGGCCATAATTACAGTCAGTCGTCTGCTGGACTCGCGACGACGCCGTCTTGGTATTGCAGCTGGACCTGGACTTGGACCTGGGACAGGGATTGGGATTGGGATCTGGACTCGCAGAGGGTCTGCTGCTGTTGCTGGGCACTGGAATTGGGGACTTGCAGCTTGTTTTCAGCGCGCTTTTTCAACGTATTTGTTGTCGTTCCATCCTCTCAGCGAATGTAAAAAAATGCTGCACATTGGTTGGGGATGGGTTGAAAAGTGTGGAATATATTATATGTTTAAAATTAATTTTATAAAGTTATTTACAAGGAATTTCAATTTTTTTCATATTAGAAATTAATCCATTTAGCGAAGAAGGTTACATTTTTCTAACTATCCAATAAAAAAAAATTTTTTTTTTACGTATATTTTTTTTGGGTACTCCAATCATAGGTTGTGCTTTATGTCATTTATATTTTTTTCCATTATAAAATATATTTTGTCTTTTAATTTTTATCTTTATTACTTTATAAAATCGACTTTTATTAGAATTACCTATTTTTTATGTCTTCTGTATGAGCTTTCTTTTATCATTAATCCCATCCCACTGTGCGAGCAAACATCGGGGCACATCTGCAAGCAGCCTATCAATTTTTGACGAGACAATCTCAGAGTCCAAAGGGGGCAGTGCAAAAAATGCAGTCGGAGCAATTGGCTGGCGGACCAGGGGTCGCTTGAGAGGTGAGCCCACTGTGGCCAGGGGCGTGGGGCAGCGAAGGGGGCAGGGAGAGATCAGACGTCTGCGGTCTGTGCATAAAATTACGATAAGTGCAGGCGAGGCCACACAGTCCAGAGGGCAGAGACTCACCTCACTTACCTATCCGCCTCGCTGGCCCCCCCCAACTCCCAGATGAACTGTTGACTGTTGGGCTTCTTTTTTCACTGCCCTCAACTCTCAGGAGTAACGTCTTTGTCAACGGCTCCTCCTCGCTGGGTGTGTGTGTCCTTTTTCCTTGCCTTACATAAGCCTATTTGCTTATTATCCTATTAAAAGCCAGGCCAAAAAAAGTCACGAAAAAGGTACACAGCGAGATTCAAGCAGAACATTCTTTACGATTCATAGTATTTTTTATAAATCTTATGATCTCATCCCATTGAAGTTGTCTTCTAAAACCTATATCAGCAAAAAGGCAAGAAAAGGGTTTTTTTAGTACCCGTATTCCTTAATAATATACTTTAATCTTAAATATATTAATTTAAATATTTTATAAAATTAAACCTTAAGAAGCAGTAATATTTTATCTAGGAGCTGTATGTACCAAAAGTGTTTGGAAGACTTTCTTTATAGAGGTACTGCTAATGACTTTAAAATGATTAGGTATGCATTTTTGTTAACAAGATGGTATTCCTGTTTCTCGCAGTGTTATACGGACGGGAAGCGAAAGAAGACGACAAAATAACCTGAGAAAAAGTCGAACAAAGCTTAAGAAAAGGACACTTGTATGTGCCTTCTGCGCAAAGGATACACAAGTGTCTCATTAAAAGAAATAAAGGACAAGCCAAGCGCCGACGAAGTCCTTAAAGTCAACTCGAATCCCTGCCAGGCGACAGGGATGGCAAGATGCCGAGAGCTAGAGGCAGAGGGAGACAGAGCTAGAGGGCAGACTGCAGGGGAAGGGCGATTGAAAGACAGTCGCAACGTGAGCGTCTTCAAGGACAACTACGGCCAACAACAAGAACAAGTGCCAAAAAAATCAACGAAAATGCGCTATTAAGGCAATTTTTTCGGTTGGAATCCAACAAACCCCCGGGATTCTCTTTCCCAAAGGGAGGATAGCCTGCACAGAAAAAATCTTGAATCCTTTTCGAGATAGGTAAACAACAAATTAGCTAACTTAAAGGCCTAAGATTATTTTTTTTATACTTAAAATATTTATTATTTAACTGACATCTATATGTTCTAATAATCATATACTATTTCTTCTGAAATATTATTCTTTTCTAAACTTTCAAGTCAAATAAAGTGAAAAACAATGTTTCTGGAGAACACCATTTCAGAATATTTAATGCTTTTAAGGTCCAAATCACCTTATAATAAACCTAAGCCTAGACTCTTACAAAGTTTGACATGAAATATGAGTCATATTATTTCTTATTATTTATACTTAAAATATTTATTATTTAACTGACATATATATGTTCTAATAATCATATACTATTTCTTCTGAAATATTATTCTTTTCTTACCTTCCAAGTCTAATAAAGTGAAAAACAATGCTTTGGAGAGCACCATTTCCAAATATTTAATGCTTTTAAGGTCCAAATTGCCTTATAATAAACCTAAGCCTAGACTCTTACAAAGTTTGACATGAAATATGAGTCATATTATTTCTTATTATTTATACTTAAAATATTTATTATTTAACTGACATCTATATGTTCTAATAATCATAGACTATTTCTTCTGAAATATTATTCTTTTCTTGTCCTCCAAGTCAAATAAAGTGAAAAACAATGTTTCTGGAGAGCACCATTTCAGAATATTTAATGCTTTTAAGGTCCAAATCACCTTATAATAAACCTAAGCCTAGACTCTTAGAAAGTTTGACATGAAATATGAGTCATATTATTTCTTATTATTTATACTTAAAATATTTATTATTTAACTGACATCTATATGTTCTAATAATCATATACTATTTCTTCTGAACTATTATTCTTTTCTTACCTTCCAAGTCAAATAATGTGAAAAACAATGTTTCTAAAGAGCACCATTTCAGAATATTTAATGCTTTTAAGGTCCAAATCACCTTATAATAAACCTAAGCCTAGACTCTTAGAAAGTTTGACATGAAATATGAGTCTTATTATTTCGGGCCCAATGGGAATATATATTTTTTCCGTGTGCCCACGATTACAGCCTCTCCGCCAGACGGAGGAGACTGGTGATGTGGGGAGGGTCCGTGGGAAAAGGGGAGAATCGGGGACTGCAGACAGGACGCTGGAGTCAGGAGACAGGAGACAGGCGACGGGTCGCAAAGTGGCTCAATGTCAGACACAGACACGGGTACAGACAGCGAGACACAGACACCAGACGCCTCAAAGTGATTCAAATGCTCTGCCCGAACTCGGAGGCTCTCTTCACGCTCTCATCGATGCAACATATAACACACAAAATGCATGGACATTTTCGGAGGATACGTGTCGAGGGTCGACCCCAAGGATACCTGGTTTGTGTCAATATTCATAGCTGTATTTGCTAAAATTTAAAAATATAAAAGTGTAAATGTACTTAGTTTACTATATAGAAAATATATTTCTTATATATCTTATTTTCTTTTTTAAATTATTCTTACGATAGCCTTTGCTGATTTTCTATCTGTGTTGACCAACCTTAATTTATAGAACTTAACTTTTTATAGCACAACTTTATCTCGCTATTTTAAGCTTTACTATATGCGATTAAACAAAAAAGTTAGAAGTCTAACACCCATCTTCAAACAAAGTAGATAAAACCAATCAAAATACAATTTTATTCAAGAAAAAGATAACAAGTGAATTAACAAAATATTGGGAAATTTGTAAATTAAAATTCTTAAAATCATAAGAATAACGATAGAAAATAGTTACCTAAGCATGTTTTGTGATACCTTTTAAATATCTTAATCCCTACATGCAAGCACTACCTGTAAAATAAAAATATTTAATTTCTATTTAATGTGGAAGCTTGTTCATTATTTAAAAAATGCAATTTCAATTTTCCTAATCACATTATCCTTTGGTTGAACCAGGACTCCCCGTCGACTTTTTAATTACAGGGTGTGCTAAAAGCTCACTGCTAAGCCAAAAAGGGATAGGGACAGTCGCAGTCTGGCCTCGTTCCCTCTCGCTCGCTCTGCACTCGTGTTGCTGGTGTGTGTGTGTGTCTGTGTGTGTGCAGCAGACGCATGAAACAAAATACCGAAATTCTATGCGTGACCTTGAAAAGTATTCCTCATCTGCAGACCGACAGCAACAAAAACAAGGCAAAGGCAGCGGCAGCAGCAACAGCAACAACAATGTCAGCAAACCATAAAGTCTGCTGCTTCAGTCGGTGGTTGTTTGTGCTTGTGTTTGTATTTGCCGGCGTTTGTGTTTGTGTTTGTGCCTCGCTGTCGTCATCAGCGTCGCTTGCCGATATTTGCGTTTGCCGTTGTTGTTGCCGTCTGCATTTTCCTTGTTGTCTGCCGAGCACAATTTGTTTTTGCCGCGCTGAAGGTCCTTTTGCATAGGCTTCACTACACTTCCAAACCATAAAGGGTTTCAATACCAAATTTTTAAAAAATGTTTTAAAACATTTTACAGGTGATCGAACCTTGAAATTGGTTGCGAGAAAGATACAAAACATTTTACATATAATAAAATATTAAAAAACACTAAGTTAATGTGAAAAAACTAATTAATTTCAAGACTTCATAATGAAAATAATATCCTGTATTTATATTATACATCTTTATAAATAATAGTATACTTTATAAACGTAAAGCCTTTGTTAACCTAAAAGTATGCTTTAAATTTTGAATTCCTCTGAGTTTTTTAAAGGTACCTATTTATTATTATTACGAGAAACCGGTCCTTAAGCTAGTGTGTATGAAAATAGTTAAAGTTGCGACACTAATGTTTAAGGCATAGACATACAAAATATTATATATTTTTTAATATTATTTTTTTTAGAAAATAGGTTGAAAAAATAAAAAATACCAAAATGCATTTACAAATATTTTGTTCCAAAATAAATAATATATATTTAGATATATATATATATATAATGAATCTTGTGCTTAGAATCTTTTCTTTTTCTACTTTTTTTTGTTCCATAATTTTTGATGTAAAAATTAAGAGCATTCTAAAATCGAATTATATAAAGTATGATGTTTTCCCAATTTTTTGTACTTTTACTTTTTGTGGTCGTTTGTTTGAAGTTGATTTGGTGCAAAAAAACTCTTTTAGCGCGCCACAAAATTGCAAAGGCGGCTACAACTCGGTTTTCGGCCTTCTCCTCGGTTACCCCATCCCTATCCAGAACCCTATTTTGGTTGCAGTGTAGCGGGAGGGAGGGTTGCAGAGCATCGGCCAGACATGCAAAGAGCAAATAAAAAAAGAAAGACGGAGGCATACATTGAATTGAAAGTCAAAGGGCGGAAGGCAGGAGGGGATTTCCAGTTTGGGTCGTGTAATTGCATTCGCCAGCAATCAATTGATAAACGTTCGAGAGACATTCCATTATGGTTAATAAATTTCCCGGAGAAGGTAGTTGTTATTCTAATTGGCCGCCGATTAAGAGTTATGAATTAAATGCCTCGAAATAACCTGTTTTTTTGGCTTTCTGTCTTTTACTCTGCCCTTCGAGAACGCCGCGCATGCCCAGTAGCCGACGATGAAGTTGATTTTGGGGCAGCTAGTTTATAATTAGCATCCTGCATTTTCTACTTGACAGGGTCTGGGAGCCAAAGATTTATATGGCCCAGCCGACAGGATATTGAAAGACGCCTTCCCCCAAAAGAATGGCAGACAAACATCCTGCAATCGAGACGCGAAAAAAGCGCTCCACATGTTGCACGTTGCCAAGTTACAAATGCACATAAATTTCAATGTAATCACATTCACATGTCCAAGACTCCCTGGCTTCCGTTTGTCTGTCTTGCCTTTTTTTCTCTCTCTCTTGGCCTGCTTTTTTTTGCTTTTCTTTTTTGTTAAAGGGCTTGGGCCACATTTCATCCAGGCTAAGATGTAGCGAAGAAGACAACTGGCGGTAGAAAAGTCTGGCAAAAAGAACTGTTTTTTATGTTTTTAGGATTCTTTTATATCGAAATTAATAGGTAATGTGTAGAACTTACATTTTTTAGGTTTAAATCTATACTTCGATTAAAGTCGGCCTGCGGTACACTTGTATTTAATCCTACCTTTTTTATGGTTTATTTCATAAGGTAAAGTTGTTACAAAAATTGGCAAAATAATTTCCCAGCTTGAGTTATGCAATTGCATTTCGTAAACACCCAAACCAACTGACCATAGAGCAAAACAAAAATAAAAGGCAGCTAAAAAATTAGGGAAACTTTTCAATGCCAAAACCCAGACAGACAGGCAGACGCGAGTGGGTGGGGTTTACGGTTTTCGGATGGGCTTAATGCCTGGTCCAGCCTTCGAGGGGGTTGCTAACTGTCTGGGCCCAAGGTGAAGTTCCCTTTGGTATTTTTCTCGCCTGTTGTACCTCTTTTTTTTTGTACTATCCTCTCTTTTTTTGGAAAATTTGATTTGGAAAATGTGTCTGGCTGGGCTGGCATTTGCTGTTTGCGGGCAGGTTGAAGGTCGTCGGGCAGCAGCAAATTAATCACGATATTAACTACCCTATCTGCGATGGGGGGTTGCCCTGGCCTCTCATGTGGCTGAGTTATGACTCACTGCGGCACTTGAATTGAATTTCAATTGCTGGACCTGTTGCCCGCTAGATAAATACGCTGGCCATATGTTTAATGGCCAGCTAATTAGGGGAGATATCGCTGGCGGCTGTGGCACGGGCAGCTGGGGGGTGGCAACTTTCTGTCTGGCTCCGATTCTGGAGCACAATCAGAGCTGCTGATTATACACAATAATGCCGAGCAGGAGCAGCAACAAGCACAAAAGGAAAGTAAAACAGAAAGCAGACCAGACAGGGCCTCAAAAGCCAGACAGAGTCCCCACTCCCGGGCATTGTCGCCGCTCCTACCCAATCCCAAAATGTCTGGCGGCTGCTGTCGAACTGCAAGCGAATTGAGACTACAAAACGCATGAAATGTTTCCACCGCCCACACACCGGCGGGGGGAACGACAGGAGTAGGACAAGGGATTGATTCACTGAAAAATATCAGCCACACTTCTTGCATATTAACCAAATATTGTAAGCATAAGTAAATAATATACCGTATATAAAGTGCTGAAAAACATTTTACCACGAGAGGGATAGAAGGGTATCTTAATAAAAATTTATTTTAATTTGTATCTTATAATTATTTTTAATTAATTCCCAAAATCGTTTTAGGGAATTTCAATTATTTATTTTAAATACCTCATAAAAAATTCCCAACCTCGTTTTGGGGCATCTTAGACATTTATAGCCCTATTACACGGCGTTAAATTTTGCTTAAGACATTAAATTAATTTTTAAAGACACACCAACTTAGAGTAAAAATTGCCAACGCCTTCAGAACATTTCAAAAACTATAGTCATAAGACACTGTCTTTGTTAGTTGTTTTAATATCCTATAAAAAATAGTCTTATAGAATTTTAGTTGTCTGTAGCCCTATAAAATTGTGCTCAATACACTGAATAAATTTTTAAATTACTATATATATTTTTTATATATATTCAATTATTTCCTAAACCTTTTTTAAATACATCTAGTCTAAGTCTATTTTAATGTGTCATACGGCCATAATTAAACAGAATGTTAGATTATTTTCGAAGCAAGGCTTTATTGGAACACAAAAATTACAAAAAAAATTGTATTTTTTTCAGTGCATTCAGCATGAGAGACACTCGTCGCATGTGCATCGTGTGCCTTCTCGCTCGCGCCCATTGCTACGTGCGCTGCGCCTTTGTGCAGGCAACAGAAAATAAAGTTTATGACTTTGACTGCCGACGGCAGCGACGAAAGTCTGACGATGTCTGCACCGGCGTCTATTATTGCCGATTTTGCATTGTTGTTATTGTTTTTACTGCTGCTGTTGTTGTTGCTGGCCGGGCCGCACTTGAGGCCTCGACTACAGTGGGCTGTACACCGAAAAAGGGTAATTTAAGAGCCATAATTTGAAGATGTTTTTGGGTTTAATAAAGGCTTTAAAAATTGTCAAGGGAGTGCATTACTTCTCGTTATGGGTCTGGGATACGGCAAACTTTTTATCCTTATTTTATAAATATTTACCAACTCGAAGATAGCTTTTTAATGCATTACTTTGAAATAAATATCCTTGGCTTAACAGAAAGCTCTTTGATTTATTGCCTTTAAATGATTATGATTTCTGCTCAATTTAATATTAATATAATGGTAAAAAATTGTGTATAAATGTTTAAATGAATTTCAAATTAAAAGAAAACTTTTATATAATATGTTTAAGCTAAAGAGATTGCCTAATGTAACTTTAGATTTTATATTTACTATCGACTGTAGTCAACTTTTCCGACTACTTTCATCAATCAATTTCACACAATTTAGAAACTTTGCAAGTAAACTAAAACTTTCCATAAACTATTCCGTACGCCCCTACTCCCACTTTGCACCTAACTCTCGGGAACTCACCTAGTATATCACATTATCACATGTAAGTCGCACTTTAGCGGGCAAGCCCAAGAGCACATTGGAAAAAAAATATAAAAATAATTTGAGGAGACGGCGGCGACAATCTAAAACGCCGCAGACCACTCCAAAAAATCCAAAAAATATAAAAAATCACATAAAATAAGTGAAAATAAAAGAAGAAGTGAAATCCCGAGGAGGACACGAGCGAGTGCAAACAAAGCCAGAAGGCGTTGCGAAACTTTGGCGCGTCATTCATCCTCATCCAGAGTCGAAAATATTGCACCCTCGAGCCTGCAGAGCGCACACACAGCCATCGAGGCATAGACGCAGACACAGATACACAGACACACATAAAGTCGCACATTTATAGCCCGAAAATTAAGTGAAGCGTAAGCTGAAATGCACTCCCACTCGACGAGGCACCACCCCCGGCACCCCGGCACCCCAGCACCCCAAAACACCACCCCCCCTTCCGATTTCGTCTGGCTCGCCGTCTGCCACTTGGCGCTACTGCATTGGTATTGGTCGGTCTGCGTGCGTGTGTGTGCTTAACCTTGAAAAACGAACGAGTCCAGTCGGACCCAAACTCCTGGCCGTGCCACCCACATTCCGACCCCCATGAACCCCAGCCCCTGCGAAGTTGACAGGCCGGCGACGATTTTCATCCTCGCGCAGCAAGTCGAGTTGGCAAAATGAAATTTACGAAATATGCAACAGTGGTACTTGAGCTACTGAAATTTTCATATTATTTACACAAATGTGATCAAAAAGAAATAAATTATAATATAATAATTCATGTTAAAATAAAGCATAACGCATTATGGGCAAATTTATTTACCAAAATTGTACTATGTATGTACAAAGTCTAAAATATAGAGACTTTTATTTTTGGAAAGGAAACCAAAAAAATACTACGTTCCAGCTTACCAAAAAAAGTACAAATTAGATTATTAAATATAAATGCTATTGATTTTAATATTTTAAATTATGTAACATTTTAAAAGTTTTTAAATATTAAGAGATCTTAAAGAAAACCATGTTAACTAACATTTTATTCTTAGAATTTTTGTATTTTTATATATATATATGGTTTTTTCTTTAGCCTATAGTTCTTTGACAATTACCTTTAAATACACCACTTTTTAACACTGTAACAATTTTCTACTCTCCTTTTCTTTGTATTGTATTTTTTACTTTTTGTCCCTCTTCATCATCGTCATCTTTTTGGGCATTTAAAGCAGCAGAAGCTGCGGCTGAGTTTTCGGAATTGAATTCAATATTTTTGTGGTGGGCGGCAGATTGAGATTGGGATTGAGGAGAAGTGTACCGAAGAAGTGACTTTTGCACCCCTTTTAAGCGTTGCCTTGAAAGTCTGGCCAGACAGCCAGACAGGCAGGGTTGGCGGGGAAAAGGGTTCGCCCCCCTCGACGCCCCTGTCCATATCTCGATTGAGAAATACTTTGCGGACCCCTTGGGCCAAGTTAAAATGAATTACAAACACTTTTTGTTTGTCGTTGCCGCTGCCACCGCTGCTTCCTCTGACTTTGCCCACGGATTGATGTTCCGGGAAAATGAAAATGTCAAAGTTGAGCTTAGGCCGGGCCGAAAAGAAACTTATTATCGTTACCAAATTTTAGCTAAATTGAGATGAGTTTTTTACAATTGTCTCGGTTTGGAATTATGCGTCTGAGCTGAAGTTAAGCAAGGCAGCTTAAATTATGATTAATTACTTTTTTGGTTGGTCGATTTTTCAGAAAAAACTGGGAAATTCCTTTAAATGCTATTCACCTGAATTAAAACCATTTTAATGTTGATTATTAGAGAATTAAAATACAAACTCATAGAGGTATCCCACATCTGAATCTGATTTTAACAACTAAAGTTATGGAGTCTGAAAGTGCAGTTTTTAGTACCTATTTTAAAAGCCACGGATTTAAGAAAAAAATCTAACATGAAAATGGGCTAAAAATTTGAAAATCGTCAATAAAAATAATTTTAATGTTGATCATTAGAGAATATAAATACAAACTCATAGAGGTAACCCATTTCCACATCGAATTTCAATAACTCAAGTTATGGGATCTAGAAATGCAGTTTTGGGTCCCCAATACTGAAACCGATTGGAAGGACGGAAAAATCCAACATGAAAATGGGTTAAAATTTCGTCCCTTTTTAAAAAGAAAGATTTTAATTTTAATTTAAACCTTCGAAATCGGGATCCATTTTCCCAAGTTATGGATTCTTTAAGTGCAGTTCTGGGTCTCCAGTTGGGTCCCCGTACTGACCCCATTGGAAAGATCGTACATAAAAAAATCGTAAATTCAAATGTAGAATGTTAGAGATTTTAACCACAAATTCAATGAGGTATCCCACGTTTAAATCGGCACACAATTCATGAAGTTATGGAATCTAAAAGTCCAGTTTTGGGCTCCCATTCCGAATGCTGTGGAATTACGGAAAAATGAAACATGAAAATGGTGTGACATTTTGACCCTCGTGAAAAAGATAGATTTGAATGTAAATTATAAGAAAATCCAACCACAAATTCATAGAGGTATCCCACGTTGAAATCGGGATCCAATTACTTATGTTATGGAATCTGGAAGTCCAGTTTTGGCCTCCGAGTGCCTATGGAATTACGGAACAATGGAACATGAAATAGGGTTTAAATTGAGACCCTCGTGAATTATAAAAAATACACTGTAGATCATTAGAGAATTTAAACACAAAACCACGGAGGTATCCCACTTATAAATCGGATTTCGATAACTCAAGTTATGGAATCTAGAAGTGCCGTTTTGGGTCCGTTAGTATGGGGAAAGACGGAAAAATCGAACATAAAAATTAGCTAAAACTTTGACCTACTCCTAAAAGGTAAATTTAAGTGTAGAATGTTAGAGATTTTAACCACAAATTCAAAGGGGCATTCCTAAATCAGATTGAAATTAATGAAGTTATGGCATCTGAAAGTTAAGTTCTTTAAGGACCATGAGTGCGAAGATCATGTAAAATTATAAGGTTAGAAAACTTAAACTGTTAGTTGGCAATCATTCATGGGCGGCATCGGCTTGGTTTTTTCCCCTTTATCTGTTCTTTGACTGTTGTTTTTTTCCATTCCATCGGTTACGTGGCCTTTATTTATGAGTTTGTCTGCTCCCTGACAGCCGTGCAGCTGCAGCGGACTAGTTCCCTCCTGGCCGGTTCCCCCTGCTCCTGCGCTCCTCCTCCTCTGCTCCTGTCCAGGATCATCGAGTCCGCCACACGTCAACTTCATTCGCCCCGTCGCTGGCACCGCTGCCATCGCTCTCATCGCTGTCAACGTCATCGTCAGTCGTCCTCCGCCAGTGTCGCCGCCGCTCGCCGAATGCATCAATAATGCTTCCAGCGGATCCAATTGTTGTTGCCCCGCTGCTGTGAGTTGCAATTGTTGTCTGGCCCACAGGGGGTGGAGGAGGGGCGGTGCTGCGACTGGTCCATCTGCTTGCCTCGCCGACGCCGCTCAAATTAATGAAAACTAATGCGACACTGAGAAATTGATGATTGCCGGCGTCGTCTGCAGAAAAGCGACCACCATTACACTCGGAAAACTTCATTGAGAGAAGCTAAGGTCCTTTAAAAACAATCCAAAGTCACTTTTTAATAGATATCCAACTGATCTAATGTCATTAAAACGCAGTCCTTGGGCGATCTAGTTATTATTATGCAAAAGGATTTTTCGAAATATAAACTTTTGGATTTAGGTCATAATAAAAATGTAGTATTAATCTCCATATTTTTCCTAAAATTCCTCGAATCTCTTTATAATAATTTTTATCATATTTTCACGAATACCTGAAGCAGGTAAATAATATTTTTCAAGTGCACCACGTCTGCAATTCCCTCGGCTGCCATCACCACTCCACCTTCTTATTTCTCCCTTTTTGCTTTTGGGGTCGAGACATTAAAAATGACTGCGACTGCGGCTGCTTTTCTGTCTGCGACTGTTTGTGAGTCTGAGTCCGTCTGCCGCTGCACTTTGGATCGCTTTTGGGGCAACAAAAGGGACCAAAAGCCGACCAGACGGAGCCGGGAGTGGGATTGGAAAGGGGAACGGGATTGGGACTGGGGATTGGGATTGGGGATGGGCATGAGGATGCGAATGGGGTTGGGGGCAGACGGTGAGGAGACTGATTGATGCCGTCAAATAAAAATTTGTTGCGAGTGGCAAGCGGATCGGCCGGACTCGCTGACCCGACTGCGATTGCGACTCCAAAAGTGGGACTGTACTTGGGTAAATAACTTGTAATTCAATTCAGTATATGTTTACACTTTCATTTATTATGATATTAGAAGAACAGAATATGCGCTTTCTTCCTTAACAGCAAATGTCTATTCCTTATAATTTAGAGATAAACCTGTATAAAATTTGCATAAAAAATGGATTTTGTACACCCATTATTCCAAAATTTTGTTAAAATACTTCTGAAACAAAACAATTCCGATATTTTACGTTAACATTTTTCTAAGGATCTTTGTCTGTTGAGTTTTTTTAAAGACTTCAGAATATACTTTGTTTGGGGTTTGTATTTTTAATTGCAATATTTTTATATGGTTTGAAGCACTCCTGATAATTTATATGTTGTTGTACAATAAAAAAAAATAATTTTTTTTAGTGTAGCTCAATAAATTTGGGAAAATAAATACTATGTAGTAAATATTAGATAAAAACTATATACTAAATAGTATTCATTTTCCCAAACTTTAATTTTTAAACTTTCATTTTACATTATAGTAGTGTATTTTTAAACAATTTTAAAAATTCTAGTCATTGCTATTATTTATCAAACGTGTTACTTGAACATACCCACATGTAACCCCCTGAAAACTGCATCGTTCGAGTTGTTTATTTTCCTGATCCCTGAGTAGCAACGTCCCTCGACTATTAAGTTGTCAAACACAAGCCCTGAGAACTTAACATTGTGTGGGCAATGTAGCTGTAACTCAGCTTCCGTCGCCTTTGCCGTTGGCCATAACTAGACCCTGCTCGCCCGCCACCCACTTAGCCACCCACCTGAGCCAGATGAGCCACCTGACCCGCCTGCCGCCCCTCACCTGTCTGCTTATCTGGCCCACAATAATTTCGCGAGCGGCGGAAAATTGTGTGCGCGCCTATTCATTGGATGACTCCAGCACTTCCGACACAGTTGTTGCCGCTGCGCTTTTTATTTGACTTATGACGGGACTTTGTTCCCTATCTGTGGTATTTTATTTTTTATATTTTTCACCGGCATTTCAGCGACTAGCGACTGACTCTTGCTGGCACCGAGTTGGGAAGGGGTGGGAGGGGCGGGTGTGTTTGCCCTGGTCCGTTGTCTCGCTTAACTTTTTTATTGCCAGACGAAGCGCAAACATTTGCGAGTATTAATTAACGCTTTGTTGAAGTTTGCGCTTCGATGTCGCCGCCCAGACATCGATGTAGACCTAGGCGCTTGACGCAGACTTTGTCAAATGTACGCGTATTACGTAGCCAACCCGTTGGGCCCCCTTTTAGCACAGTAGACGCTGCTCTTATTTATTGTGAGATTTTTCAATCTGGGACACACTGCGAAATATGGGTAAATTTGGCGAATAATACTTGACGTAGCTTTCGATGTAGCACCTTTGAGTACTAAGGTTTGCCGTACAAAAAACACAGAAAAATATATAATAAATATATAAAAACGTTAACACTTCTCCTTAGGCATCAAACCCTTCGATTTAATGATGCTTTTCTTATATTTTTGATTGGCATCAGAATAAAGTTCCTTTAAATTATAAAAACATTTTTTAAATTATGTTTAAAATATATCTACGCATTTTCTACTTTTTCTATAACATTTTATCCCTTAATATTTTACTTTTACATATATATTTTTAAGTGTCATAATAACAATGTTCATTTAAAATTTAAAAACCTTTATAGTTTCTTATGCATTTAACAGTATATAACAAAATAGCGTTTATTATATATTGCTTCCATTTAACACAGACTACCTAATATATTTAAAGGAATACTCCATATTACACCGCATTTTGACAGTATGCTAATAAAATCATTTGTGGATTAGCATTTAAGCGACGTGTACTGTATATTCATGCCCCGTTTTGGGGCTCTGATTCAGATTTTGATTGAGATACGCTTTTCTGTACTCGTCGGCTCTGGTGCTCACTCAATTATTCAGGCATAATAAGCAAATTGTTTTAATATGCATAAATATCTTGTACGCCATTTGGCAAACAAGTCAAAACTGCCAGACAAACTGGCAGGCAGTGGCGCAGACAGACAGCCGCAGAGGGGGGCGCATGGGGCTGCGTTGGGGGTTTCGGGGGCAGAGCGACTGCATAATGCCCATGGGATATACAAAAGGTGTGCTTACATATATTTAACCTTCAAGATCCGCAGACTAAATATGCCAGCAAACATTTCTGCCACAAAAACGGGCGACAACGTGCACTTTCCAATGCCCTAATATTGGCAAGAACGTGTGTCGCTATGTGACATTTTGGGAATATCTTTCAGCCAAGAAATATGTCAATTTGTTTGCATATTATTTTGTCTAAAAATATAGTTCGTACTTCAAACGGATTTATTGAAAATATTGGAAACAGTTTGCCAACGAATATATTATTTTAACATTTCAATTTGTTGTGCACAAATGGTCTTTCACAAGAGGTTATTTAAATATTTGGCAAGGTGTTTTTCATAGGGTATATTTATTGAAAAATATTTAAAATTTAGTTACTTGTTAATTTGAAAACAATTAAGAACTTGCTGTCAGGACAACTTTACGATAATAGTTTTTAAGGCCATTGAAAACATTTAATTTATTTCTACATATTTTTCCATCAAAAAACTATACGCTTTTTCACATTTTTTATTAGCTTATTATAATAAAAATAACTATAATTTATTTCCCTTTTTAATGAAATCTTTTAATAAATCTTTTAAACTGGTTCAATATGCTTTAAAGTTTTAAAGCATTCTTCTTATTTTTAAATTTATATAATCTTAATCTTTACTTTTGTTTTATGTTATTTAAAAATGTTTACGAAATAATTAAAATTCATACCATTATTTCTTTTGCATACCTTAGATACCTGAATGTATTTCATAATCCAGGCCTTAGGTAGCGTGACTGAAATCTACCTTATTTTCCATGGAATTCCAGAAAATTACATTACACCGGGGACTTTAGCCTGTCCACATTGCGCCCCCTCAGAGCCACCCACCTGCCCCTCCAGTTGTTTATCTGTCTGTGTGTGCGTTGTGGCATCGGCATTTTGGAAGGACCAGACACAACGAGTATGGGATTAACGAGGACCCGGGACCGGGAGCAGGAGCAGGAGCAGTAGGAGCGGGTGGGTTCGACTACGGGTGGCACAATAAAATAAAAGCTTAGGCCACAAAAGCGGCAGACAACTAACTACGCATAAGCGAGGCTGACGACGAGGGATATGCGCTTCAAACGCGTTAAGCCGAGCCTGAAAACAGAGGGGGAGTTGGGCGGAAAATAGGGGAAAGCAGGATGAAAATCAGGGGGAAGCTCACAATTGAGAGCTGAACGCAGCTGATAAACTCGGAGTGCCCACAATGCGGAAAATGTGGGAAAGGTGCTGCTGTGATGGATTCTCAAGGACACAGCCGAGTTTGTGTGTATGCGGCCTACGCATATTTGAGTGCTTTCTCTCTTTCTTTCTACCTCTGTGTGTGTGAGTGTGTGTGTGTGCCTTCCGTTCTAACTGCATCCCACTCTCTCTTCCGGTCTGGCGCAGACGGTGGCGTATACGTAACGTGATTGTGGGGGCCCGAAAAAAAGAAGAAAATCAAGCATACGCAACGTGTTTCCCTCGTCGTCGCTGTTGATGACGTTACATTTTCGGCACTCGGCCGGTATTCATCGAAAGTTATGCCACAGAAATGCGTTCTTGCCTCCTAAACAAATACCACGTGGCCCCACTCGACGGAAGCGAAAAGGGATCCTAGTTATTTTCACACGCGTTCGTGTGTATTTTGAGCTTTGCTATTTATTTTAATATGCCGAAAATAAATGACAACATAAGAAATGTGTTTGATGACAGCTTTAGACGCTTATGCGCCCTTATGCTAAACTGTTTGATTTCAATTTGGCAGGAAGGACTTACTTCTTGGGGGGGGAAAGCACTTCTGTTTGCCTAAACTTTGTCGTTTTTTATGCTGTCAAATGGATTACTTATGGATGGATTTATAAATTGTTTGAAATTTAAATGAATAGGCAATAAATCTGTATACATAAAGGCCTAAGACTGAGTTTAAGTGCCCTTTACCCCTTAGAATATCTACTTTAAAGGTTTAAATAAGTAAAATAAATTACAATAAATTATGACTAAGTTCTTACAAATTTTCTTGAAAAATATTGTAAACTCAGGTTTGAAGATCTTAATCAATTTGAGTCAATTATGGTTTTATTGGCAACGTTTTAAATATAAGAAATTTAAAAATAAATTTATGGGATAATTTCCTGAGCACAAGTTTTCTTTAAAGATCTGCAATCCACTCAACTCATTCTTGGAACCTATGACAATAGTTGAATGGCGTTCCCAACATTTTTCCGAAATGCATCAGGCTTCCGAGGCACTCTGTATAAGGCTGTGTATTGTTCATCCAGACATTCAATAGCTCCGGCCGGCAGCAGCGGCAAAACAAGGGCAAACAATAAAATAAACAAACAAACAAACACGCAACGAGGCAGACGCACACATGACAGACAGGATGGTCGATGGACATGGACATGGGCGTGGATGGGGATCGGATCGGGAAGTACAGGGACGTACGGGTAGTACGGGTAGTACGGGGAGGCCTCTAGACAGCCAGACCTGCATTAAATAAATATGTGCGTAATAAAAGGCAAATAAAAGCGAAGGAAGGCAGGCAGGCAGGCAGAAGAGCTGAAAAGAGCAAACCAATTGAAGTGTGTCGCGCCAATCGAGCCACAACACACACAACAATTGCAATTTGTATTAATTTTATTGGTTTATTATTATCGCCGGCGACGTGGCCGCGATTGATGCCATCAGACAGTGTTTAAACGTAGCTCGATTGAAAGCGAGTTAATTTCATTTGCTGATTTGTGGACACCCGAGGTCCGGACGCCCTGAAATCCAGATTGCCGGGCCCATTCATCGCCTCGACTCGGGGCCGTAATCAGCGGTTCTCGTTCGATGAACTGCATTTGCCCTGCCACTGTGATAACGCACTGGCACATCCAAAATTTCAAATGGCAAAGCGCACGTGTCGCCTGAGGAGTCGCTTGCTGATAGCTGGGGTTTATCGAGTCTAAATTGAGTGCAAATAGTATAGATTATATAGATTATAATGCACGGAATAGCCACTGTGACTGTTTAAATCGCTTTTAAATATCAGCATGGCAGACATAAATTTTATCTATCAGTGCAAGGGAACCAACTAACCTAGTTACAAATTTATTAACTCACTAAATCTACACCGAAACATTATTAAACTAGTTATAAAACATCTTGTAATAATAATAAAAAATTTAGAATAATTACAATATATATCTAATACTTAAAAAAAATAAAAACATATATATTTAAGCACTTTAGGCATCTTATAAATTCAATAAATATTTTCCCTTTTAATTTTTAAGTAATATACAGCTTTTTAATGTTGTTACCAATGGCATGTTTATCTTTCCCCCAATATATAATAAAGTAATACCTTGCAGTACAATGTTATTTTAATAATAAGCACTTGTGACCCTGCCCCACATTGCCGCACCCCCCCAGTAATTTGGTAAAGGTCCCAACCCGCCAGTTATGATATGGCCAGACCATGCCAAGGGCGTGCGAATACATTACCGCTGACTCAAGTTGGCCGCACCAGATCGCCGCCCCCATTTCGCCGCGTATCCCCCAGATACCGCCGATGTCCGGCGTTATCGTCTGAGAATTCCAGATCGTTGCTCCGCGCTGCGTTCATTGAACGCACTTTCGGCTCTCGACGCACGCGTCGTTAACAAAAAAATGTAAGCAAAATAAGGGAAAAAGCAGCTCTGTCTCCGGATACTTGGCTGTATATACGCGTGCATAATACAATAATAATTTCGTTTTACAAAATGAGCAAAAAGCCCGCGGTGGGGGCACAAAATAAGCGCAGCCAATGGCCGTCAGGGAGCCGCTGGAGGAGCAGCAGAAACTTGCCCAGACAGCGATCCCAATCCCGATCAATGCACCTTTGCCAAAGGTGCAACGCCTCGAAAGTCGGCTCTTTGTATGCCAGTTCATGGCATACAGCACTCGCGCGCCTGTGTGAGTTGTCTGGGCATGCAGTGACGCACGAAACGCGATCACGTTCGCATTTATTAAAAGATGGTTGCTGTTGCACCGGCGGCTCGAGGGGATGGAGAGGAATGGCGCGGGGTGGCATGGGGACCCCAGAGGGGTCTTGGTCTCCGACTCGAACTCGGACTGCAGTGGCTGCAGGAGACATATGTGGGTAACATTTGCCGGGATAGCAACAAAAAATGGTCCCCTAAAAGGAAAACTAGTATTGAAAAACGAACCTAAAAAGGCACTTTAAGGTTGTACACTTATACCTGCTTTATCCCAATCTGAAAATTTGTATACTAGTTTGTTAAATGCTTTCTTTGACCATAAACTATAATAATATACTAAATTATTTGGTGACAAAACAGAAGCTGGTTTCGAAAATGAGAAGCCATATCTATTTCTGATAAATAAACAATTATAATAAAATTTATACTACAAGTTTTATAAATTATAAATAGAAAATCCCTATGTCTGATATATAAACAAAAATAATAAAATATAGTTAAACATGTTAAATATTTAAATTATTAAAAATGCACTCGTGTCAATTTAAAAATGAAAAGGCTTTTAAAAAAAACTTTAATGTAATAATGTGGTCATAAATTGAGCATACATACATCTCTTAATACCTTTTTTATGAGTTCTGGAATTTATTTATGTTACAGAATATTCTTTTTCTGCAACATTTTGAAATTTTAAAATGATATCTGTCTGCTAAAACTCCGAGATTTTAATTCAGTACTGTAATTGTCAACTATAGTTATTATTTAACTAAATATTTTTAAGAACAGTTAATAAACTGAAATATACCTTAGAAAATGAGTATTTACTTGGTGGTCCGTCGTAGCTGAGTTAAAGTTTGTAGCCTCCTCTGCGAGGGTATTTAAATCCGGCGAAGGCAGTGAAAAACTTGACCAACATGTGGTTCCGCCGGCTATTTTTAGACGCCTTGCTATCTGTGCATCCGACTGGCTGGCCATCTTCCTGCTGCAGTCCCTGTCCATCCAGATGCAGACTCCCGAAGTGCATCCCAGGGATGCGGAGAGCGGACCAGGGCAATAGTCGGGGTATTGGTTCATTAACTGGGACCGAGTTTTAATCAGATTTGTGCGTGAAGTTCGGCACTCACCCGCGGCCACTGGCAGCAACAAGAAATGGGAGGGATCCGGGATCTGGCATCTGGGCTCTGGTCTGTTCTGTTCTGCAACAATATTTTAATGGGAATCTCTTACAAAACGCCTCTCTGCGTTTCCGAACCAGTTCCAGACATCTGCGGAAGCGTGGCACTATAAACAATATTCTTTTAATTTCTGTTGCCTCGCTTTCTGGTCTCGTCTCGCAGATTTCGCGGCAGACAAATTTATGAGCGTTAAGTGAAGGCCAATAAAATTCTTTTTGTCTGGAGTGTATTTTTGTGGACGCGACTGCTACTTCTTCTTGGCCAGTTTTATTTCCATATCCAACTTCTCGGCCGGGCCTTACTTAAGTCATCTCTTCGGCGGGCACATTAATTTTACGAATTCTCTTTAGTTTTTGTCTGAATTTCTTTTTTGTTTGTTTTGATTTTTGTCTGGGTAGAAATATGTAAATTCGAAAGGTTGGTAGAAACGTGTCTGAACCAGTAATAATATTGGTCTCTTCAGTTTTACCTTTTTTAGAATGTTCTAAAATTTCCACCGTCGGCCGAAAGCTCTTTACAAATAAATGCAATAAAACTCGCATTGCCTCATTTTATAATAACTTAATTAACAAAAAAAATATACAAAAACCCTTGCATAGTTTCCATTATCGATTGCTATCAAGAGCTAATGAAAGCAATACTATTAGCATGTTTAAGTGCCATAAAATCGAAATGGATAGCAGGAGTAAAATCAAACATTTGGAATGTTCAGTTTCGAAAGGAATGTTAACCATATAACATATGAGATGAGGCTGATCCATGTGATTTTGGTCTGCTTGATTACAGTAAGCTACTTTTTAAGTAAATATATATTCGTATATTCATGTTTGGACAAAAGGGTTCTTTAGGTCATGTCAGCTTTACCAATCTTAAGTGCGAAATGATCGACAGGAAGTTTGGAAAATTTGAAGTCTGTCATATCAAGGCAGTAAATCGAACTCATAAGTATATAGATATGGAATTAACGCTTTATAAACTTCCCATAAGCAATATGATGGTAAGTTCTATTCGTTTCGAACAATTCTTTAAGAAAATGATGAGTTTTTAGATAAAAGTGGAACCCATGCGACACGGAAGCGGGTATAGACCTTTTTTTATGAGCATGAAGTACGATTTTTGCAAGTATATGAGGAATCCAAACTTAGGATCCTTGATCTTTTTAAGAGATTTACACTTAACGTTTATTAATGCCACAAACCTAAACCACACCTGCCCCTATGATGTGAGTATATAATCAATTTGTTTTTCTTATAAAACTATTCTCCATTTAGCACAATATTTCGATTACCAAATTTTGGACTGGCGATCTGGAGGCGGCGTTCCTTAAATATCTTCCCGTGCCCAACGGAGATTATGCTATGTACTCGACGTGGAGTTCCTCAAATATTCCTCGTTTATTTGTCAATATTTACTTTAAAATAACTAACTGAAGTAGTAATAATAAAATAGTAAATATTACAAAAAATATTTAACAAAAGATGTACAAAGTTAATGTATCTACAAGATTTTTTTTCGGTGAATACTAATCAATTATCACGGTTATATTTTGAATGGCCAAACTGAAAAGATCTTAATAGATTTTTTTAATAATTATCCGTACATATGTTAATGTGCCTGGTCGTTAGGTAAAAACTCGTTAGCTTAAATCATTTAACAAAATACTATATACTTTTAGTTTTCAATCAAACTTTGAGAGATCACCATGCGAGTATTTCTTTATACACTGTCCATTTTGGGATCCTTGATGGTAAAACTAGAAGGAGATTTAAGTGAAAGTAAGTAAACCTATTTATACAACCTAGACGGTTCAAGCCCATGTGACCTTCACCAACCTCAAATGTGGTACGAAAGATAGAAAGTTTGCTACCTTTGAAAAGTGCTACATCAAAGCGGTGAATCGGACTCATAAGTACATAGATATTCACGTAAATCTATTAAAAGTACCAGTGACTAATGTTACAGTAAGTTTAGAAGTTCAGTTTAGAATCTTAAGCTCAAGGTCGCTATAAAATTACAGATTGCCGGGAAATTTATGAGATACGATCACGGTTTTAAGCCCTTCTTCGTAGATATCACATTCGATGCATGCAAGTTTCTCAAAAACCCAAGGCAGCCCATTGTCAAATTGTTTTATAATATGTACAAGAATAATTCCAATATAAACCATACTTGTCCATTCAACGTAAGTAACTCGATTTAAAACTAGTTGAAGTTTTTTACTAACAATATTTTTAAGCACGACCTAATTTTGGACCACTTTTGGACTGGAAATATTGAAACGGCACTTCTGAAATACATTCCCATAATAAATGGCGACTATGCCGTCTTTACCGAATGGTCTGCTTATAATATTGCTCGTGCTTTCTTGAATGTATATATTAGAATATCAGAAAGACAATTTTAAGTAGTATAGCTAATCGAGTTTTCATAGTCTTATTAGCTTCCAGGAAGATTGAAAAAACTTAAAAAAAATTGACATAAATATGAATAGAAAAACTAAAAGTTATTTTTAACAAAAATTAAATTACACTATTATATTTCGAAGAGTCATTAAAAATAGTAGGTAATTTAATAATTTTGTTTAATGTTTTATACGTTTTATTTTTTTTTAAGTTATTTAAACATTTTATGGGGAACCATTGGAAACTTTTTTAACAAGCTTTAGAAAAACTATAATGAAACATATTTTTTCACTGTACTGATACACTATTAATATATCATTATAAAATTCTATTATCATACCTCTGTACTTGTATTAATGAGCCTGGCCATTATGTGAAAAGCAATCAACAAAAACAAGAATATCATTCGCGTTAAATCAATTTAAAAAAGATCACCATGCGAATGTGTCTTTTTATGACAACAATTTTGGGATCTCTGACGGTAAAAATACTGTGATATTTAATTAGAGTTGAGTAAACCTATTTTTACAATCAGGTGATCCTCAGCCATGTGACGTTCACCAATCTAAAGTGCGCTACAAAGGATATCAAGTTCGCAAACTTTTCAAAGTGTTACATAAAAGCGGTGAATCGTACTCATAAATATATGGACCTTCATGTAAATCTCTATCAAAAAAATGTGGATAATGTCACAGTAAGTTCGGAGAAATATCAGTAATATTTTGATTTTGATTTGAGTTCCTTATAATTTACAGGTAAAGGTGAAATTAATGCGACAGGATCATGGCTTTAAGCCATTTCTCGTTGATGTCACCATTGATGCTTGCAAGTTCCTTAAAAACCAACGGCAACCGATGGTGAAAATGTTATTTGATATGTACAAGAGAAGTTCCAATCTCAATCACACATGTCCGTACAATGTAAGTACCTCGATTGAGAGCTAATAGAAAGTGAATAATTCCTAATAAATAATAAAGCACGATATAATTGTGGACCACCTTTGGACTGGACACCTTGAGGGGGATGTTTTAAAATACATCCCTTTAAAATATGGCGATTATGCTATCTTTTCGGAATGGTCTGCGTATAATACTGTGCGAGCAATTGTAAATATATACATAAGGCTTTCGGAAACAATTAAGTAGAATATAAGTATTTGCTAGTAATTGATAAAATTTCTGATAAACTTAAACTTAAATAAAACCTTGAAAACTATTTTAATATACCTTATGAGTTGGGTAATATAAACATATTTTAAATTTTTAGTGTAGTCAGAGTTGATAAAATTTTGTTTGTCAGTGAACTGATCCTATCATATAATATCGCTAGGCAAATGGGCTTCAATCTATAATTATATCTACAATTGGTAAAAGGGCTAATCATTATATGAAGCCATATGTGATCAAATGATTCAACCGAAAAATAGACATTTTCAGCATTTAATTCACGGGAAAACAACGTCATGAAAATTGCTCTATATATATTTATTATTTTGGAGTTTGCAATGGTAAAGTTTAGAGAATTTTCAACTGAAGGTATATAAACACGCTCTAGCAACCTAGGTGATTTTCAGTTATGTGACGTTTACCAATCTAAAGTGCGGCACCAAGGATATACGTTTTAGCAGATTTGAAAAATGTTACATCAAGGCTGTGAACCGTACCCATAAGTACATTGATCTTCACGTAAATCTGTATCAATTACCACTGGATAATTTAACGGTGAGCTCAGAAAAATACATAAAAATTAAATGTAAATTATTTTTTTTGGTTTAAAGGTTAAGGTGAAGCTAATGCGTTATGATCATGGCTATAAGCCATTTTTCATAGACATTACCATCGATGGCTGTCGGTTTCTTAAATATCAAAGAAATCCAGTTATAAAACTGCTTTATGCTACATACAAGAACAATTCTAACGTAAATCACACGTGTCCCTTCAACGTAAGTAAATAAAAATCATATTCCAAATTATTTTATAAAACAGTATACTTAAGCACGACTTAATTGTGGATCATCTTTGGACTGGAAATATTGACATGGATTTTATGAAACACATCCCCATAATGAGTGGCGATTATGGTCTCTTTACCGAATGGTATTCTTATAATATAGTTCGTGCTTTTGTAAAAATTTACTTAAGAATAACGGAAGGGCAAATCTAATCTATAAAAAAATGGTAAATTTTTTAAGATCTTTTAATTGTCAAAACCTTAAAAATAAAATGTTTCGTAAAAATGTTGCGTGGTACAACATTAGGCACTTCATATTTTGTGAAGGAAGAATATTGGTTTCTAAAATTAACAATATTTAACAGTAAATGTATACAAATTTATGCAATAACAATAAACACTTAAAGCAATTACAATGTTTAAACAGCACAAAACAAATGTTTACGGCTTGTAGTCGAACTAATGACTTTTTGGTTTTAATATGGGTCCGCCAGCGATTGAAAACAGTTCTAATCAAGATGTGGAAGCTACTGCTGGTTATGTTATTGATGTCTCTGGCCATGGTAATCGGAAAGCGTTTTTAAAACCAAATTAGTAGGACTTACTTTGCTATCCAGATCTGCATGGGACACGTGACATTTACCAACCTGAACTGCAGCTCGTATGATTTGGACTTCTTAAGTTTTCCTACGTGTCATATTAAGGCGGTTAACCGAACTCACAAGTATATCAACATCTACGTTAAAATATATAAGCTTCCCATTGTTCATAGTTGGGTAAGCGAACCAATCATCATTTTTTTTTAACAATAAATAACTTTATTTATGTTGCTTTAAGGTCAATGTGAAGTTCAAGCGATTTGATAATGGATACAAGCCATTCTTTTTCGATCTGTCCTATGATGGCTGCAAATTTTTGAGAAAACAGGATAATATACTGGCTCGAACGTTTTATAGGACATTCCAGGGGAGCTCCAATATAAATCACACGTGTCCCTATAATGTAAGCTTGCAAGATATTCTGATAGTGACTAACTCTAGTTATTGCTTTTGATAGCACGATATCATAGTAGATAAGTTGTTTACCGGTAATCTGGAAAAGGAGTTCGGTCGATTTATACCAATACCGAACGGAGCCTATGCCCTTTACACCGAGTGGAGTACCCATAATGTTCCAAGAGCCTCAGTTAAAATTTATATTAAGATATCGGAATAATTCCATAAATTCCAAGCAGTCTTCAAAGAAAATTTAACTTAGATTTCGCATCATATTTTTCTATAATTTTATTTTCTACATATTTATTTAGATCCAACCGGAAAAGGAGCAAAAAGCGGCTCCTGTTGTCAGCCTGGTCTCTGTTTAATTTAATTTAATTCTGATCCCACTTTTTCGGAGGTAAGGTATTTTCCAGGAACGTCTGAAAGCATCGCACAAAATAATTCATCAAAAAACGTGCGTAAGAGAAGGAGGTGGGTCCGTCCATTAATAATAAATTAAACATATTCCCTGGCATGCCTTCGCCAGTCCCGGCGACACCACCGCTCCTCATCCGACGGGTTCTTGGTTTTCTGGAATGGTTTCTGTGTGCCCTCCACATCGTTGTTGGCGTGCTGGTTCCCCTAATGACCTAGAATACAAATTCAGGCTACCTCCATGGCCCCGGTCGCCGATTAGCGAAATCCCTGGGCTATCAAGGCTGCCAAGTCATCCGCAGCCAGTCGCTGAAACGGAAGCTAATCGCCTGACTAAGTTCCTTAGTTCCCACTCCCCGGCCAGAACCAATCTTTGGCGGATTGCGTAATACACACAGTTGGGGGGAGTGTAATAGCACAACTGCAGAAATTTCGAAGTTGGACATATTTAACTTGCTAAAAAGGGCAACAGAATATAAAATATCTAGCAAACAAAATTTTTGTTTACTCCTCTAAGATTAATTTTAATTTTAAACAATCAAAAAAAAATATATATATTTAAATATTCCAGTAAAATTAAATCGAAAATATTTTATATTTTAAACATAAAAAATTGAAAAATAACCTATAATCAAATAGGAAGAAAAACACTTAAAATAGTTTTCTAAAAACTGTAATATACAGAAACTTAAGGAACTTTATTCTAAGTTCTCAGCCCTATTAATCTGAGCACAGCTGTTTCTGTGTGCTCTGCAGATGACGTCGGTCAAGGTGGAAGCTTTGTGGCTTCGAATGTTTGTCTGTCGGATTATAAATGATTTGCCATTAATTCTACACAAATGCCAGGGGCAGGCCGGCAGACGGAAAGCAGACCGGGAGAACATTAACATTTGGCATTGGGCAGGCAGGTAGTCGGGCAGTCAGACAGAAGTGAATAATCAATATCATTTGATTACATTGATAACGCTTTTTGTGCCGCCTATTTTCTGTGTCTTTGTTCTGGGGTCGCACTTTATCGCGCTGCGATTCCGATATCCAAACGCTTTCGTCACTGGCGGCATTGCCGAATGTCTAGACGATAGCTCCATAAATGTATTATTGCCTCATTTTGCTTTTGCTTTCCATGCGCTACACTTCGTCGAGAGCAAATATCGCGGGTATAGCGCCTGTGGAATGCGAATTGGCATAAAATGTTGACATAAGAGCGATGAAAATGTAACTAATTCGCAGAGTCTGATGAGGTGTTTTCAGCCCTAGACGTTCTTATTACGTCTTACAGAAGTTCAAATTACAATTGCAGTTTTGCTATAATAATAGATTTAGACAAAATTTGTTATAGAGATTAAAACATAGTTTGTTATATCATAAACAATTTCTTCTATCCTATCCCAAGGAAGTTCACAGTTCCCTTCTTACGATATAATTATTATCCTGTTTTATTTTAAAGCTTAGAAAGATAGAAAAAGTTTGGGATCTATTAAAAGTTTATTTAATTTCTTTATTTATGTTAGGTATAGCAAAATTTTAGTTTTTTTAATGGAAACCTTTCCAATATTTTAAAAATACTTTTGAAATAAAGAAACCAACTATAAAAAGGCCGCTGTTGTTTTAAGAGTGTTCTAAAAAATATATTTTTAATTTTTATTTGTTTGGAAAGAGTAAAACCCAGCTTGGCTTTGCTGAATCCCCAATTTTCTTTGCCTGGTTTTTGCCGAAAGATTTGTTTCTTTTCGGCTGGTGATTTGAATATTATTGAACGTCTGGCTGAGGCACGACGTCAGAGCTCTGACGTGTCCCCAATCGATACGAATGTATACCCCTAGCCCCACCCGATGACCAATAACCAGCAAGCCAAGACGACCCAAGACAATGCAGCCGAAGTCGAAGGGAGCCGCAGATGATCAGAGGCCTCGAAAGCCGCTGGCGACAGTTGCAGTCGATGCGAAAAAAGGGTGTGCATGCCGCCAGGATGTGTGTGTCCCCTTTTTCCCCCTCGATAATAAAGACAAACAATTTTTTTGTGCTGCATATTAAACCGATGAAATGAAGCGCAAACTGATTGTGCTCGTTTTCCGCTGGTCGGGGAGGGGGCTATGGTCAAAACGATTTGCTGGACATGGCATTAAGGGGAGTTCCCCTACCTCCCAAGGTCCCCCGCCCGCCGCTGGGCTCGGCGGGTCCTGCTCGAGCCCATTCCCACCTTTCACATGTAAGTGCAACTAAAGGCGGCATCTACAAAGGCCGCCGAGCGACGACAGCGTTTTGAGTATCTGTATCTGCCGCTCCGCCACAGCCACTGATAACAACTGGAGCGGCAAACCAAGAGGCCAGATTACTCGGCCAAGCCGAAGATTTTGATACACTTTGATAGCTATTTTTTATCATCATAATATGTAAGACATAATCTTTTTAATCATACTTACTTAGTTAGTTCTTGGATTAAAAATAGCACTGAACTTTTCAAGACTTAAAAGAGTCGTAGGAAGTGATTAACACCTTCCCAAACACATTTTCTATTCGTATAAAAAAATTGTGTACAACGAACCTTACAAAGGTCATATTTGAACAAAAGAAATCAATCTGTTTCATAAGGCCTTGTAACTTTTAATTATAACACAAAAAGGTTCTATAAGCTCAAAGTTTTTGTTAACACCATATCATATCATATCACAATAACACGCACTTTTCAAACTTTAACTTTTTCCATTGTGTTAGTTGAAGGCGTTTATTAAATTGAAAAGTTTTGAGTTCTTTGGGTGAAATGGGTGTTGTAGGACATTGTTTTTAAGAAGTTTTGTAACCAAAAAAAATTAAACAAATTTTAAGAGTGTATTTTTAAGTAAAAGAGTTATCGATTAAATAAAAATTGTTTGAGTCTCATTAAATGGAAAGTTCTGTTTAACAGACAAACATCTAAGCAAAACTTGCTTACCCCTTCGTAGGGCATCATGAAAACCTCACAAATGAGGTGGTGAAGGGTGGCTGGGGAAGGGGTTTGAGAAGGGGTTCCAGGAGGGGCACCAGGTAACTGCAGCGGCGGCGGCGTCATCAAGAGATTGGCCCAGGGAACTGACACACGCACCGAATGTCGCCTTTCGGCTTTTGAAGTTGCTTATTTTGTTGCAGTTGTTGGTTTTTTTCGGGCTGAGAAGTTTCGGATTGCAAAAGAGCCAGGCAAATGAGATGGCCCCCCTGCCCTGTCTGCCGCCCGTCTCAGGTGTGTGTTAATTGCATTAAAATGTTTGTAATTGCAATGCAGTCTGCCTGCCTTTCTCTTATCTGCGGGCATCTGGGATAGAAGTCGGGGCATATGCCCCGGGACATGTGTGCGTACGTAGATGCAGGCAGACATGCCAAGCTGTCGTCGGGCCAAAAATGCCATAGATGCCGCCAAAGTCGTGTAACTATAATTGCCATAATAACATAATATCTCGGGGCAGCAGCTGCAACAACAAAAGCCCCGACCGAAAGGTGTCGAGAGACATATTCGCCTAGACGTATTCTCCACTCCGGCCAAAAAAGGCATCAGAATGCCGGAATGACGAGCGGACAGCAGCAGACAATTGTCCCTGTCTCGGTTCCAAGCCCCCAAGCCCCGAGTCCCCCAATCCCGATCCCGCTCCCGCTCCCCGGGCTTTGTGCCCGGGGCTGTGGAGGTGACATTTTTCTCATGCCCAACGAAGCGAACAGCTAAATGCAGTTGATGGAGCGACGTCAGCAGAAGGGGCTGCCAAGTGGACCAGGCACAGTGGTTGCGAAAAATAGTTACCCTCCTGGGATATACTAAGGTGGTTTAAGGTGTTTGAAGTATATAAAAAGTTCTTAAATCGAAGATTTTCAGATTCTATATTTTTAATGCATCCCTAAATTTGTATTTTTATTACTTGTAATGGGGTTTTATTAAAAGGTTTTGAAAAAATATAATTTTAATATTAAATTGTACTTAAAATAATATTTTAAGTTATGAGGCTAGATCAATTTAGGTATAGGCAATCATTTTCAAGATACTCAAATAATTTAGAAGGCCTATTTTAAAAACTATAAGACCGCGTCAAAGTTTTTCTTATGACAGTAGAGTTATTTTTTTTAATTAGATCAAAGAATTTTAGTAAACAATTTCGGAAACAACTAAACAAATTTAAGAATCTATTTTGAAAATTTTAAGGGTGCCTCAAAATTGTCCTGAGACTATTATGGTAATTTTCTGGGAAATAGATGAAAGACTTAGTAAAGGATTTATACAATACATATACAATTTTTACATTAAAAGAACTTGTTTTAAAAAAGGATTAGAGTGGCACCAAATATTCCTTATAATAGGATTCTAATTGTTTCCATATTGTCACACTCTATGATTTATTTGGCTTGAATCACGGTAGAGTGCCTGCTTTTGGCCGGGCTGGCCTGACTTTTCCGCATGTTTGGCTCAGTGCCTGACTTGCCTACCAGCCTGCCCCCCTTTTGCCCAGCCCCCCATAACCAGCCCCTCCACCAACTATCCCCCTCGTCTGACTGACTGCCTTTTGTGTCCATTTCGGCTGTGGCATTTAGCTGGAGTCTGTCATGCCTGGCTCACGTTCACTATCTCATGGCAGTCGTCGTCGTTATGTCGTCTCACTCGGGCTCCTTGGAAAAACCCCCTCCGCCCCCTGAATTTCCACCACCCCCCCGGCAGTCCGTCTGTCTTGTTTGTCAAACAGCAACAGAAAAACAGTTAAATGCCAGTTTACCAGTTAAAATCGGAATCAAAGCGAAAACAATGACACAGTAGCTTTGGCAGAGCATTTAGTAAGGGGAGTCAACCGAGGAGAGGTCGTACACAGAGGGAGATAGCTAGACGGTGGCAGAGAGAGACGGGGCTACGGGCCAGGTCGACAGCAAGTGAAGTAAGCAGTAGTAGCAGTTGTAGCAGTGGCAGCAGCAGCAAAGGCAGAAAAAAAATCGTCTAGACACAGACTAGACTCCATAAAAATAATTATTATCGGTTGCAATTTCTGCTGCTCAGACTGCTGCTGCTGCTGCTGCCGTTGCCCACCGGCCCCTTGTGGAACCCCTTCTGCCACCGCTTCCCATCCCCTTCCACTTCCACATCGCATACCGAAACTCTTTCTCCACCGTTCGACGCCTCCAAATGTCCATCCAGTCCGACTGACTGGAATCGTTCGTCTCGCTCGTTCGTTGGCCGCTGTCCGTTTCATCTGCTTCACATTACACCAGTTTCAGTTTCACAGTTCTACACTCGAAAAAATATTTAATTTTCAACCTACATTTTTCAGCTTTTAAGAAATATATTTATTAAAAGGCTACAATGCCTTGGAAACATCCAATAAAAATGTTTATTATTTTTACATATTTCTAAAACTTTATACTATATTTTTACAACTTATTAAACTTGTACATTTCCATCCAATATTTGTAGTAATTTATAGAATTATTAATGAACTTTCAACAACATTTTTCTTTTTTTTTCTCAAATAAGAGTGAAATTTTTCATTCTATAACGTCAAAAATATATTGAGAGGAGGTAATTTAGTAAATCGTTTAACAAATTATGATATATTTACTGTATTAAATCGGAATATGCGGATATTCAGAATTAGGTGCACATGATATTGAAGTCTAAAGGTGTACATAAAATAAACAACAGATTTTTAAAATTAAAAAAAAATAGCAAACCAGAATAGTTTTTACCAAAAAAAACTTAAAACTTTTTTTTAAGTGACTGTGCACTTTCGCAACTCTCCTAAAATCTCCCTTCTGTCCATTCAAAAGTTTATTCTTTGTGCTCGTTTTGTTGTTTGTTTGTTAGAGAATGGCCACAGACTGGACCACTTGGCAGTCCTTTTGCTCCTCCTGTAGGTTCTCGGATCTCCAGTTGCCAGCATCCAGCATCCAGCATTCAGCATCACCATCATCATGATGCCATTGCAATGGGAAACGAAATGAAACTAAGACGGAAACGCGATGCAAACGCAGACGTCCGCTGCAGACGGAATTGAATATTTAACACCAAATCCCCAGAATGTGGCAAATTGCCTTTGATATCCAATTGCTCACTGGGAATAGGGAATATTCAGCCCTCGGGGAAGTGCAGTCTAGGAGTCTGCTAGGAGCTTTACTAAGTCTCTTTAAGTCCTGCGAGGATGCCAGGGATTTGATGGTGTGCCAGGAGTGTGGGAAATGTTCATTTCTGCTTTATAGGTCTTTCTTACTTACTTACAAGTAAAATTTTTTATAAAAGTTCAAGGCAGTTAATTTTTAAAATATTTTCCATAACTTACTTTGTGTCGTAAAATAAATTTGGATCCCTTTAAAACAAACAAAAAAAATTAATCTATACTTTTCGAAGCGAAATGAACAAAAAACTAATAATAAGCACTCTACTTTCCATAAAATGTAATTTTAATAAATGAACTAGCTAATTAAATATGAGTATATTATTTAAAAAAATGGTATTAGTTACCTCCATAATTGAGGATTTACGTGTCACCAAATGAATTTACCTTCCCTATCGCTTGTTTGAAGTCTGATTTGTTATTCATCGTGTCTCTTATACTTTTCCACCCGCCATCATTACCTTTTCTCTGAAACCCCCGCCACAAATACTGCCTCTAACTGCTTGCTTCACACACCATCCACTTACGGTCGCCTCACTTTGATAACCAATTTATTTTGCTGATTGCTGGCAAAATCAATGCCCGAGAGCTAAACACAAATTGCAGGTGGTCAGGCCACAAGGCACCACCTTTTGGGTGGCCCCAGCGATTTGGACGATGTGCCAGCCGGCGGACTGAAGGGTGGGTATTTTCGAATACAATTCGAGACCATAATTACATTTATTGCAATACAAAAGCGCACTGGTCGCCGGGGCAGAGGGGGTCACCTGGGGGGGAGCCGGTGGAGGTGTCTAGGGGAAGTTTGCCACACGGAACATGCATTGACAGATGGACAAAGGGGGCTGGGCGTAAAAGGGCTGGGCGGTGCGGGGATGGGGCGACATGTCGTCACGCATCGTTGGGCAGACATGCAGTGGACATCGGTCGCCATTCCATGGATGTGGAGCAGGGCAAATGCATGGGCACCCACACTGAGAAAAAACCATATAGGGCTAAGGAAAAAACCCTAATTAGCATTAATATTTATTATATTACTCTTATAATTTTATATAAAAAAAAAATATTTTTTTTTGTTGCTTTAAAAAACGAAATCATATTCTTCAAAATTCTTTACAATTTTCTTGTATTTATTTTTTGTAAAGTCGTAAATTTTTTCTAAAATTCTCTATACTGAGTAAAGCTGATTGAAAGCCAATAATTAATACTTTTCAGCATTTAAAATTCCATTATCGTTAAATCGGTTTTAAAAAAATTTAAAAAACAACAAATTATAATTATAAATCCTCTTTAAAATAGATATGGATTAGATACTGTGTATATTATAACTAATTAAAACCCATATTTTGTTTCAGTGAACGTGCACGGTAATTGCCACAATTTGCTTGTTGCGTGAATGGACAGACGAAAAAGTGCCGGCGATTACAAAGGGGAAGGTTTCTGTTTCCTTCGCCGGCGAAAGGGTGCAAAAAGGACAACTTCCGCTTGGCGGACACGCGGACATCGCCGCTCGCACATAGGTGCACATTCACACGAGTGCAGGGGTCTTTTGTCTTAGGTCCGCCTTGTGTCATATTTGAGGTGAGCATAAAGCCACTCAACGCCGCCATAAATCAACTGCACTCTGATCCAAGGCTGTCAGCGTGGAGGGACGCCAGACAGCGCGACTGAGCGACAGATAGCCAGCAGGAACAACCAGAGTAACTATGGTAAGTCGACTTATCACATACCCCGTGGGTTCTATTTTTACTTAAATGATCCCTAAGTAATTTTTAAAAAATTATGAATAATTAAAATAAAAAAATAAATATTTTATATTATATAAATATATATATAGTAGTTTTAGGCAAAGTATTAGAAAGATATAAAACTGTAAATTTACCTCAAAGTTTCATAGAAAATTAAAGTAGAAAGAATTACTTTTAAGTAGGTTTTAACAAAGGTTTTATAGTAGAGGAAACTTGATGGTTTTATTTATCTTACTCCACACAAGAAAATCATCCATATGCGATAAAAAATATTTTTGAAAGGTTTAAATTTGTATGTATTTTACAAGTTATTCCTTGTTTGTGCTCCTATCTTTTTAGCACATATACCCCTAGGCAGATCATGGCAACAGCCAACGACAACGACAACTTTGTCCCATAACTTTCCAGACGACAAACAGACAACATCGCCGTTGCAGTTGATGCGAATGTCGATTGCGATGTCTGCTCTTTGGGCTTGGGCTTGAGTCTGGGTCTGGGTCTGGGTCCGCTCTCACCTATGGCTATACCCATATCTCTGGCTATAGCTTCGACTTTGGATCTGGTTCTGGCTCTGGTTCTGGTTGCCTTTCTCACACGCGCAGGCTTTCCAGGTCGCCGATGCCTTTTTTGTGGGAATGCACCTGAGCTTTGGGGTTCGCCTTGTTTTCAGCCGCTTTTTTGTGTTTCGCTCAGGTCTTCAGTCGACTTCGACTCTGACTTGTGTCTAGACTATGGACTGCAGACTGCAGACGGCAAAAAGGAAACAACAGGAAACGCCGGCAGACAACAGACGGGCAGACCGCTTTGACAGCTCAAACAACTGAAGCGGGCCGACGGCAGCAGCGACTTGCAGCCAGCAACCTCAATTGCATAGCTGCAACACTGCAGCAGCAGCCACGGCAACAATGGGTCTCCACATCCACATCCCCAAAATATTGGGCAAACATTGCCGAACTGCGCGAACAATTCTCGGCTGTCAATATGGCCTGTCAACGTTGTCGTTCGAGCCATCTCTGCTCCCTCACCTCTTGGCCCTTTTGTTTCTGGCCGGTTTTGTCAGTTTTCTTTGTACTTTTTCATTAGTTTTTCTAAAATATGTCACATGCCTTGGGTAAGATTAGTTTTGAATTTTTTTTGTCTTGGGTTCTTCCAAGAAAATGTGCTACACCATTTCAATGATTGAATTTGTGGGAGTCTAGGTCAGTATCTTTAATAAACACTTTTTTTTAATACATTTTTAGTGTTAAAAGAAGAAATAATTAGAGAACATAAGATAAGATAAAATAAATAATTCGAATTTAACTTAGAAAAATGTGGTAAAAACAAATATTTAATGAAAACGAAAAATGCAAAACATTACTATAAACCATAGATACTTTAAACACTATGTTCTTTTGAGATGCATTTACCAGAAAATTAGCATTCCAAATATCTTTTCTATAGTTACTAGATAATATGTGGTTCCAAATACCATCCCGAATATCTTTCACTAATCGATTTATGACATACATTTCCATAATATCTTTATACAAAGTCCCCCAGTCACCGAAAGCCAGGCACTTCCCCTCCTTTTATGGCAACCTACTTTGCCCAGGCGGCAACTGTAATTCGCTTTAGTGAATTAACCAGCTTAATTAGTTTAACTCGAGTCGAGACTGGAACGTGGAAGCGGGGAGATTCCCGGCCAGTGATTTGGCGGTTAGTTCAGGACATTGCATTCCTGTCTGTCTGGGGGCTTTCCCCCTTCGCCTGGTTTTTGGCCGGCAGCGCAAGTGGCCGTAGTACGAGTATCCGCTGCTGCTGGCAGCCATTTAGTCCGACTTGATGTCGTTGTCGTCGTTGTGTTTAATTATTCAAAACCATGTCATGTCTCTGTATAATTTTATGCATTGGCCAAGCCAAGCGCCATGATGAAACCGATGATGATTACGAACGATGATGATGATGATGATGGCGGTGATGGTGACGCCCACACAGAGGCGCAAGAGGTAGACGGCAGACAGCTGACACCGAAACTATGGCTACACTGAGAGAAAAGAAACTATACTTAGTTCTCTTTATGTTTTAGAGGCTTATAAAACTGTTATATTCCAATGCACGATTTTTGTTCACGTTTTTCATAAACCTTTTTATATTTTATGTAGTATTTAAAAAACTATATCTGTTATATTGACAACTCGATTAATATATCATTAATACAATATGTTAATTTAATATCTTATTGATATTATACTATATTAAACAATCTTTTAATATATTTTAAGGTGCTTCCGTAGGCATTATTTTATAAAACAGAGTAGTTTTTAGCTCTTGCGCTTTATTTACTTTTCAAATGTAGTTTTATAGGACTTTCATATAGACCCAAATTACCCCAAAAAGTAGGCAATGTTCCTTGCCGAGGGAGCTGTAAGAATTTTATACACTAATCAGAAATAAATCCTTTTAAATATTTTTAATTAAATTAATTAAATGGCAATAATAAAATGGTTATTTTATTCACAGAAACTTCTTTTTCCAGTGCATTACTACAACTATCTTTCGACAAAGCCACATGTGGCAAAGGCAGCAACCGCAAAACAGACAGAGACGGGACGACGTCCACAGAGCGAGAGGGCGAGCGGGGGGAGGGAGTGAGACGGAGAGCGTGCGAGGGGGGTGGAGAGAGAGCTGGCTGCACTGGCAAAGTGGCATACCAGACAGTCTGACGCTGTTGGAGCCCACGAATGGCCCCAGTTCCTCCGGCCGACGGCCGCCGGCCCCTCGCCGCCCCCTCCGACCTGCCACACCCCCCTGCCCCGCCAGTGGCCAGATCTTGCCGACCACGACCACTGTCTGTGGCAGACCGAGACTATCGAAAACTCGAAATTTATTCGTTGGAAAAAGTTGATTTCTGTCGCCTTCTTTTTTCTGCCCACTTTTTGTTTTTCCTTTTTTATGAGTGGCACGAATGGAATCAGGGGTATATGGGTAATTAAACATTATTTGTGTTTTAGAATAACTAGATTATATGTTACCAAACAATTGGAAAAAATATTTGGTATTTTACATCATAAAAAGATTTAATGATCCTGAAAAATTATATAATTGAAAGAAAGTTTTCTTGAAATAATATTTAGGAAATAAAAAATCCTAGAAAAAAACACTCTTTAACACTCTTTTTTATAAAAAAAATTAATAGTGTATAGTATAATAGTAAATATTTAAGAACATGCTTATCCTTATAAATATGACCTATTTAAAGAACGCATTGACATATTTGAAAAAATACATTATATTTTTCTTGAAATCCTCCTCAATGGTAGTAAATAAAACCTTTTTGTAACCAAAGTAAATACTTTTTTTTTACATCTAAAAGTGAATAATATTTTACTATTATATTAAAAACTGGATATTCCCTATGTCCATCATTCAGGACAGATAATGCTTTATAATTTCTTCTTCATAATCTCCGGCCCTATCCCTCTGTCGGTCTGACGTTCCACCGTCGTCGTTCGCTTTATTTTCCGTTGAATCGCAGAAAGGGAGAAAAAATGAGATGCCCACGAAAATTATGTTAACCAGCCAGCTGTGTTAAAAATCCCACATCATATCCATATATCCCCTTTCTGCCCCCAAAAGTTTGCCTCCTTCTCGCCGACGACAAATGCCACATCGCATAAGGCATAAAAATGTTCAGATATGATGTCTGGTACTGGAACATTTCAGGGCAATTGTTGCTGCGATTTGTTGTTTATTTTCAGATCCCTTTGTTTATTCTTTCTCCGGCCCTTTTTTTAACAACTGTGACATGCTAGAGGAGTATGTTTTTTTGGCATTGGTATGCTTCGTTTATTTCTGAACATTTGTTGCGTTTGCATGTTGGTTTTGACAGGTGAACGAACTAGGGAGCGGGTTTTGGTTTTGTAGAAATAGGAGAATGCTGTAAGGAACATGAAGTAATTTGGTTCTGGCATTTTAAAAATAATATATAGCCAAGAATTTATGAGTTCCAATGAACAAATTGATATGCGTAGTAGAGAAAACACTTTAAAGTATATGTCAAAGGAGAAAGAATTTCTGTAGGGTATAAAAAGGTGTAAAAATGGGTTCTATGAGACCGTACTGTTCATATAATAAACGAGTAAAATATATTAATATTTTGACATGACAAAATTCAATATAAAATATATAATACCAATATAATAGGACCTACAACCCAGCGTAAGTGCAAATCAAAATGGAAATAAGGCCTATAAGACTTCTTGAAAGTACGACTTTTCCATTTATTAATATTATTTTAAAAGATCATCTTTCAGCTTCGTATATAACGCATTACCTACTCACCGTATTTGTGCCAGAAGGACTCGATGCTGCCCGCGTCCGATGATTTCAAATGGGAATCGCCGGGGGAAATCGAATCCTCCTCTACCTCATATACTTCCGTGTAGAGTATGAACTCGAGTCGCGATCTTCGCGTCGTTGTTGTGTTGAATGTTGCCGATGTTGCTGCTGCGACTGTGGGATGTTGTTGCAGCGGGGTCAAAGGTGATGCAGTGGTCGCTGTTTGGACCGTATCACGTTTGCGTTTATAAATACGAGGCGAGGCACGCAGCGCTGTTGTTGCAGCCCCGGGCACATGTGTAGTTGATGTTGCTGTTGCTGCTGCAGATTGCTGCAACAATGTAGCACGTTGATTAATTTGATATGGCAAGAGCATAGACGCGGGCGATGCGGATGCAGACTGCGACGCGTCGCGACAACGACAACGACAACGACAACCACGATGGCGATAATGATGATGATGATGCTGGCTATGACGATGCCGATGACGACGAGGATGACTATATGGACACGGCGGACAGAAGGGATAGCGCGGCGATGGCGGTGGATCTGTGGTTGCACGAATATTTGTCTCGGCACTTGGACTTAAGTGGCAATCCGCACTCGATGCTGGTAATTTATTTTGCAAATTTGTGCCAACAGCGAGTGGCTCTCCTCGCCGCGGATGCTGCTGCTGCTGCTGCTGCTGCGACTTGCTCAGAATTAAATTTAACTTACGCGTATTATTTGCACTATTTACACTGCACAAAATTGCACTACCTCTATATACACTATCACTTTCGGCGGCGCTTCCAGTTGCATTCGATATTGAATTGGTTAGGGCATTGCTTGTCTGGCATTTCAGACACTTGGCACCGCTCTTCACCAGCTGCTCACCCGGCTTGAATCGATTCAATCTGTCAATGAGCTGATCCTGCTGCTTGATGGGTGGACGGGGAGTCCCCGATCCCGGCATGGGCACCGCGAGGGCTGAGGCTGAAACTGAGCCCGGCCGGAGGAGCGTCGTCAGGCTGATCGCAACCAGAACCACTGTGCACCACCACAATGTGCAGCGGGCCCCCGCGGCGCCACTGGCTGCATGCGTGGGGGCCACAGCGTCGTCCGCCGCCGGCGATCGGATTGTTTACGCCGTGCTTTCGTCCGGAAATTCCCCAAATCGCATGGTCAATTGCGGCCAAAATACCCGATCAATGCGCGGTGATTATTTCTGCAATAGAGCAAACAAATTGGTTATTCTGGGAGTGTGTACTTTTGTATATTTAAAATAAAACTTATTTCTTAAATTAATTTAAATTTAAATTATTTAAAGCATCAATTTAGGCCAAAGGAAACTCACTACATAATTGCATTTCTGTTTAAAATCTGGAAAGAATCGATATCCGATCTTAGTATGAATGTATGTCTTGAAAAAATCATAGTTTGCCCTAATTATTATTATTGTTTTAATCGATACATTTTCTCTCAGTGCTTTTATGCTGTGTGGTCGCCCACTTGGCTCATGTGTTTTGTCATTTTCTTTGCTTGTTGTCGCGTTCCCTAGCTGCATTTGCTTTTGTTTTGTGCCAGTCTGTCCCAAAGTCTGCTGCAAAGTATCCACCGTACCGTCCCACAATGATTCCGCCCCAAACCCCCTCCGCCAAACGAAAATACACAGTGAGTCATGGGCGGGAGAGAATCGGTGAAAAGGGGGGCGCGAAAGGAGGAGGCAGTGTCTGAGCATCGCCCTGTGGGCATAAATAACCCCAAGAAGTGCAACACTAACAACAATAATATATGTACATTGCTGCGACATTGTTGTTGTTGCACGTTGCGTATGCGTAATATTTTGCAGAAATTTATGTTGCACTTCTTTGCGACTTCGTTTTTATTATCATCATCATCATCATCGCGGACTTCTATATTTAAAGCAGATCAACAAGAACACAAAGCAGGGAACGCGACAACTTCTTCGTTATGCACTTTTCTTATTCTTAAACACAAAAAAACAACGAAAAAATGTCGAAATATTACAAGAGAGTAATAGAAAATATGAGCTAAAATGAAAACATCAACATCATAAGTGTTATAAAGTAAAGTGATTTTTTGTGCAGAATTTTGCGATAAAAATTGTATATTAAAATGGGATCTAATCACACAAATCAGTGATATTGTTTGTTTTTCTCATCAAAAGCCTTACACTTTTATCAGCTCCAATCCCTTTAAGAAATTTTATATTTTTTTTATATCTTTTGATAGTGCGACAACAATGTTGCACCCCAATGCGTCAGAGGCAGATTGATGCCACAAAACAACAAAAGCATTAAGATGGATCGCATTGTGGAGACGAATCGTCCTCATCAACATCAACTCCATCCCCATCAACTGCGTCTGATTCTGTTGTTTGTCCGCTGTTGTTCTCTTATTTTTATTCGCTTTATTGAAATTCCTTTCAAGTGTCGGAGGAGATCGTCATCATCCTGCTATATCCTCCCCATGAACACGATCACGACCATAATCATTAGCAACCTTCGCTGTGGTGTTTGTGTTTGATCTGTTTTCGCTGCCCAGACAGACGGGCAGAGACGGCGGAAGGGGGATGGGGGATGGGGGATGGGGCACCGAGGACCCCTCGACGGCAGCTACTGTTTCCCCTTTTTGGAGCCCCCTTGAGCCGGAGCAATTTATTTGATTGCCTCTTCATTTGCCTTCCCTCACTTCGTTCTGGCTCAGACCCTAAGTCGAAATTTATGTTTGCCATAAAAACACGATCTCCGACTCGCAGTCATAATTAATAAAAAAAAAAAGAAGCAAAAAACAGCGAAAAAAAAGTGAGAAGACCAAATCCCAAATGCAAAATGCAAAACAAAAACGAGCCCAGAAATGTGGCCATAAAGTGCTGACAAGTGTTTTCTGCCAGCCAACTGCAGAGGCCAAACAAAAGGCTCGCGTGAGTCAAGATCATTTTGAGGCAGAGTTTGTTTGGGCCTTTTTTTGTGGCACCAGCTGGACTGAATGCAATGGGAATTAAAGGTATAAATGCGGGACTTTATGAAAAGAAATTACCATACAAAGTAAACTCAGATCGCTGGAATGTGGCAGTTCGAATGAAATGTCCCCTCATAAAAACAAATGTTTTTACTCGTTCTTTAAAGGTGGGTATTTTAAATTTATATTCTGCAATTTTAAAAATATTTGTTACCTATAGATATTATAAAAATGGTTTACACAACCTTAAAAAATAGAGCCTTTATAAAATTTGTCTTATTTCCTTTGAAACTCCTTGTATAAACTCTTAAAAAATGGCGAATCACTGCACTACAAAGCCATAAACCATTAAAGCAATAAGAAAAACCATATCAATACGGCGAAACAACAACAACACACTTTGAGCATAAGCATTTTCATCTAATTCAAACACATTCCAGTTTATTTTTGAACAAAACGCTACATTCTTGTATTTATTTCTGTGCCGGCAAAAACAAAATCGAAGTGTTTTATTTTCAATTTCCAACACATCGTGGAGAGCGGTGAGTGGGGGGGAAATGGGGGAAAACCCAGGAATTTGCAAGTAATCGACAGAAAGCCGGCTGTTATCGATAAAAACACCGAAAAGCGAGCATTGGCATTTGCCAGATAAGCGGGTAAATTCGTACCCGTACATACCAGAAAGTCGAACGCTCGATTTGACATTGAGCAAACGTAAATTCGAAGAATTCCGGCCCAGGAGAAGAGCTCCCAAAGGCAGGAGCGGAAGAAGTGCGGCCCCTCGAGATCCCCGAACACGGCACTATTTTACTACTTCACGCACGACTTTCGAACCCGTGTCACGCCACGAGGAATTTCACACATGACAACCAAGTATTTGGGCTCGCTCCCTCTCTTTCACTCACTTTCTCCCTCACTCTTTCTCGCTCACTGCAGCTTATTCATCAGATTATACATAATATTGTGTTGGTTTTCAGATCTTTAAGGTTTTCATACTTTAATTTTTCAAAAAAAGTGAAAAAAATGTAAACCCCTTGGGGCGAACTTTGAAACTACTGTTGAGATAGCACGTTTATCCGCGTAATCACCGATGACACCATAAGGCCTATGGATTTTGCCGAACCGATCTAGCCGCCAACCTGCGCCGCACTGAACTAAATGGGATTTTTTCGCAGCTAACATAAAAACTGCCCGTTTGTCTCCAATATTTCACACACGCGGGCCCCGGCGTCTATATAGACGATATATATCCCTGCATGGGCCGGGGCGGTCTGAGACTCCGACGCGGCGACAGGCGCGCCTTTTATTTTTACCGCTCATTTTGTTGTTGTTCGCGGGCACGACAACAAAAAAAATAAAGAGGGAAACTAGAAAATAGCAAAATTATTTTTGTACTTAAAAATAAATTGAAAAGCATTTTCTTCATTTGTTTTTGCAACAACGGCCGCAGGAAAATCAAGCGTGAAGAGTGATGCCACTCCTTTCCCTTCTATTTTCATCTCTACTTTAAAGTCTCCACTCTACAAACTCGTATCCCTGAAAGGCCACACAAGAAAAATATTTTAAAATTTTGAAATTTTTTAATATAATCATTATTTCTTATTATGATCATTATATTATACAATTTTTAAAATGATTTCCTTTTCGATAATAGTATCCCTAAAGGGGATGTTTAAAAAGGGAATATTATACTTATATAATATTTATCTTAGGCTATTAAAAAGCATAAAATGTTTTAAATTCCAGGTAGGTATACTTCTTCTATTATAATAATTATAATACATATTATTATTTTAATGTTCTTTAATTTTAATATAGAATGTTTTAAATGTTGTATAATTTCTTAAATACTTTTTTCTGTGCATCGTGATGTTTTTCTCCTCGAGGATCGGGAACTATCTCCCTGCCTCCGTCCGTCTGCCCGTCCGTCCGACTGTCTGGCCCTGCTCATTATTTCGCTATCATTGGGAGAGACGCAGAATCGGCGGCAAGAACAACAACCCGTTCCAAAAATACCCTCTAACAGTGGGGTAGAGTAGGATGAACAGCGCAGACACAAGCAGCATAATTTGTATTCAAATAGAGAGTAAGAATGTTGCAAAATTGTTGCACAAATAAGTGGAGGTGGCGGAGCAATGGCAGGGGGAGCCAGCAGGGCGAAAAAACATAGAGCAGCTTGCTTGGTTTAAAAACCGAATGGAAAATGCCCTCACAGAAATTTTAACTAATTTATATTAGAATAAAAATAATAAGGCATTAAATATAATTTATCCTCAATTAAAATGATTTAAAATATAAGTGGTTTCCATTATTAACTTGTGTTATATTGAAAGTTTTATAATATTCTTTTAAATTAAGTTTTGGAAATCACAAATAATAGTAGTGTAAAAAATTGTTTATATGTATTAACAATTTTTATATTTACTAGATACTTTAACTTTAATTATTTTACAAATAAAAGTTTAAATTTATGTAATAAACAACCTGAACCCTAACTAAATAATAGTTTGTTATAAAAAATTGTCCTAACAATAATGAAGAAAACTGATTTCTGAAAAAGTAACTCATAATTATTGGCACTCTCCAATTATTCGGTCCCTAACCTACGATCATTATGGCCTGAAAAAATCTTCGTGTAAAACAAAAGCTGGCAACAAAAATATCACAAAAGATAAGAAAGGCGGGGAGCAAAGTATGATTCTCGGCTCCCGAGGATGGGTCTCCCAAAGGGAGTCTATGTGCGGGGATTCTGGGCTATTTTCAGCCCCAACTGACTCACTCGCCCTCAACCTCAGCCGATCTTCTCACTCCCCCGCCCTCTATCTCGTACTCCCTGCGAAAAGAACAATGAGCCGGCGACCGCTGAAAATCTTCCACTCGCAGAACCGCACAAAAGTAACGCCTGGCCCAAAAAAAGGAGATTTTGCAATGTGAAAATTGCATGAATTAGAAAACAAAAAAAGGCGAGGAAGAGGAAACTGCCGGTTCTGCTGATGATGATGATGAGGATGATGGAACCGTGGAAGGAGCTGCCAGGCAAAAAATCCACTCAGACGAAAGTCCTTAGACTTTGCATTTCGGCAAATATAATGCACGGCGGGCGGCGCAGGGAGAAGTGGGCGTGGCCGGGAAAATCAGGAAGTTGCCACTGCAAGATGCAGCGCAGGAAACTGCCAGACGGCGACGTTGGCTGGCTAAGAACAATGCCGGGCCACACAAAAAGTATACCACGGGAGAAAACTAAGCAAACTTGCTGATGACGGCGAAAGTACACTGAAAAATAAAAGGACTTTTTTCATAATGATAACAAAATAAAATAAAGAATTGGGACTGGCTCTTCAAAAATGATATAAATATTTTGTTAAAGTTTTGTTAATGATATAATTAAGAACACTTTTATAAATTCAAGTTTGAGCTGTAAAATCTTATATAATATATTCTATATTGTTATACAACATTTGTTATTTTGCTAGTTGCCATATACAACATTTTTAATTTGGCTAGTTGCCTTATAGGGAATCATTTCATCATTTCTTATTAGTTTACTTTTATTACATTTTTTTTTTCAAATTTTTGTAATATTTTTCTCCGTGTCTCAGCAGAATCCATCTATCCATCCAGCCTCCCAACAACAATAATACATAATTACAATAAAGAACTGCACTTTATGCAACAGCGCAGCAGCAACAACAGCCACAGCAACATTGACGTGGAAAATGCAATCAGCGAAACTAAAACCCAAGGAGCAGAATATTTCGACTGCCAAGGATCTGTGGATGCATGGCCAGTGATTTGATGGTGTTGCTATTGTTCGGCCCAGCGATATTACGATGAAGTAGATGGATATTTATTGCACTCTTCTGGCAATTATTGTTGCTCGATTGCTGTTCGAAGAAAAGAACCAAATCGAGTTATGAATAGAGTTTTGGCAGCTGCGCATCGGTGCGTATACGTAATGCGAGTGTGGGGGAAATATGAATGAGTACTCAATTTCGAATTTGTATAGGGTTTGGTAATTGCAGGTCCTTTTATTGAAAAACGCATTGATTGGCTCTAGAGATTTTTTTTAGTTTTTCCCTTTCAAATACGAAATATAAAATAAATTGGTGTACTTAAGCGAACAAAAAGACAAATTTCATTTTAAAAAATATTTATAATCGTAATATCTTAAATTGAACTAGTCTCAATCCAATTCAATACATTAGATATAACGTTTTATCTCGCCAACTTAAATTTAGTTCTACAAAAAGGCAGTATTGATCTCAAGCTTAACCAAGCTCCAACTTAGTTATAACTTGCTTAAACTGACCCTGACTTTGGCCGCAACTTTTGCTGCGTTTTTTTCCCAAGAGTTAATGGTTTTCTGCAGAAAAAACTTTAGAGAGCTAGAAAGAGAAAGATGGCAGGGAATAGATAAGGACAGAACGAGAGATGCAGGAACCTGGGGAGAACCCGTTGACGGTTGTACATCATTAGAGCGCTATCCTGGCGCCAGTTGACCAGACAGAGACTTCCTCTGGCCCCCTCCCTACTGTGGCTCCTTCTCTTTCTAGCCCTGTTTCCCCTTCTCTCCCTCTCTCCCTCTCTCTGTCTTACCGACGGCAGTTGCATCCTGTCCCGCTGTTGCAGGCTCGACTGGAAGTCACGTCATATTGATTGAAATTTAAAATGCAAATCACTTAAAGCGTTCAATTTAATCAAATTATTACAACAACCAGCTGGAAAGGTAGCAAAAAAGAGATGGTAATGGGTTGAAAAAGAGGTGGTTGGGTTTTGGGGGGGGGAAAACTGTTGACGACTAGAACAAACCACAACAACAACGAAAGGAAAGCAACGACAAGTAATTTTCCACATTTTCTGTTTGCAGTCACTCGAGGAGGCGCCGCCGAGTGGCTTGCCATGAAGGGGTGAGGCCCAAGGGATGGGGTAGGAAATGGTGACTACATGAGAACGTGTCTATTAAAGTGATAGCCTGGCCTGCAGTTGGTCACTTCTGGACAAGGCATGCACTTAGAGAAAATGTACCATCGGATTATATCTACTTAACTGCGATTTCCTTGCTGCCTTTTTGATAGGTAAGGTTGAGATTAAGATAGATATAGGAATTAAGAATTTTTAAGGCATTACTCGAATTTGAAAATCCTTTTCTATATTTATTTTTGAATTTCGAATACCTTTTTCGTTTTTGTTCGAAATTTATAATGCTAGATATAAAAACCAATATAATCTAAACCAAAATTCGTTTTTAAAAACTTTTGTCAGTAAGAATTTAAACATTCATTTTGAAATTTCTGAAGCCTTGTATAATCTCTGTTTTTAATAATATTAATATATTCATTTCTGCGAGTCAGAAAGTATAATACATTAATCAAAACATTTAAAGAACTAAAATACAGTTCGAAAAATAAATGTAATTATTTGTTATGGGTAATTTTTAGGCAATCGCAATTTAAATAAAAAATTATTCCTTATTTTTTGAGTGCTCTGAGCTAGAAAGTAAACACATTGCCCTGACATCGACAACAATGTTTCCAATGCTAATGTTGTCCAATCTACCAGCCCGCCGTCCATCGGCCACGCCCCACCGCATCGCACCGCACCGCACCTCACCCCACCGCCTTCCTGGGCGGTTGCTGTTGGCTTAATTAAATTGTGGTTGCAACTTGCGAAGCGAAGCGCGTACACAAAAATCACACACAACAACAACAGTGGGGCTGAGAAGCGAGTGCGGTTGCCACTTTATGATTGCATCGGTTGTTCTAGCTGCGGTGGCTGTGGTTCGATTATAATAGGCCGTTTTGGCATCGAACACCCTGTACTTTATGCTAAAACAAAAGCAAGGTTTCAAGCTCAGGTGCTCCATAATTGGCATTTTGGTAATGGATCTTCTCGGAAATGCATTCAAAAATAGATCCTCTTGAAGGAGTACCAGGACTTCATAACACCAGCTTAGAAACCCAGTGCAACCAGAGCCTCGGTGGCGCAGTTGGCAGCGCGTAAGTCTCATAATCTTAAGGTCGTGAGTTCGAGCCTCACCCGGGGCACGTAATCTTTTTTCTTTTTTATTTGTTATGTTGAAATTAAATTTAAAAACCATTTTGTAAATTTCCTGATCGAAAACAAAATGAATTATTTTTAAATTCCAAAAAGGAACATAAAGTCTTAAAAATTTTAAAAATAAAAGAATAATTGAAAATATATTTCACAAAAATTTTAAAACATATGTAATTTTTACATTTAATCTTCCGTTATATATTTTAAATACAATTTTAAACAAATTATTATTGTTTTAAGAGTATCCCTAAGTCGTCTTAGTATAATATCGTTTAGTAAAAGGTTTGGTTTATCATTAAACCGCGGAAAAACAAAAAAAAAATTTTTTAAAACCAAAAAAACTTGTAAATATTTTTTTAAAAGTGTTTTTCATATTTTTTTTAATTAAAAAAATAACATCTGAAGAGCAGCTCAGGGTCGACTTAGGATTTATATAATGTTCCCCCTCATTAAATCTGTAAACCGCAGAAATACCACATCTACTGAAACCGCAACGAAGGCAGCAACAACATGGCTAACATCATTACGAAGATTATGAATAAATCTGGAAGCAAAACCAACAAGAACAACAACAATAGCAACAAAAAAAACAGTAACAGCAATTAAGTTAACTAGCAAAACCGACAGTGTGGAGTTCCGATCTAGCAGAGAGAAGCTATCTGAAAATCTTGAGGGAACGCTTTAAGTCTTAAGTGAAATCCGGCGGGACATGAAATGCAATTTTCCAAGGACTCTCCCGAATCGGGGGAAAATGCTCCGCAGCTGCGAGCTCAGCTCTCTTCATTTGCCGCCCCAAAAAGTATGCAATGAAAATCGAAGCAAACGAAGTGAAATGCTCGTAAATTGTAGTTGGCTGACAAGTTGACTCCTGGCTGGATTTTCCCAGGATGCGAGGGGTGCGACAAGGGAGGGGTGGCGGCCAGGATGTGCGGCATGACATTGCACTCGACTCCAGTCGCCGAGGAGTGCAATGAAACTGCAAAACTTACTCCAAGCCAGGAAGTGTTGGTGTTTGTGCGGGCGCATGGCACCCCAACTGAGGTCCTCACTACTCCTTATTTGCTCCTTGTGCACTCCGCGTTCAATGTATCTCCCTTTATTGTGCATTTGTCCTTTGGCAGCTCGGCGAAGGACAAAATTCAATGAACGCTTTCCTGTCTTCGCTGTCTTCGAAAATAGACTTCCGGTTTTTAGAAGAACAACTAGGAAAAACGCATTATGGGTAAAAATGAATTTCGATGGGTATTATATGCCTAAAATATTATTATTTTAATTATTTTAATCATAGGCAATTTATATTAAAATGTAGCTTAACGATACCAAGAAAAACTTCTTAATTTAAGAACTCTATATTACCTAAGGATGCCATAAAATAAGATCAACCCATTAAAATCTTGGTTTTCTTAAATTATTACAATTTTTTATTTTTCATATATATTTTTCCTAATATTTATGTATTTTTTTATTTTTAAAATAACATCAATTTATTAAAACTAACATTTTATAGCAATTGCTTATTCATAAAATGTTAAATGTAACACTCTTTCCTTATAAACTTTCTTAAATACGATCCCTTCCGATTTTTTCCAAGTGGGTTGAATGTCATAAATGAAAATCATGTCCAAAAATAGACGGGAAAAAATAAAAGGAAAACACTTGATACTCCAAATTTGGTCATAAAAGGGATTTTTATGAACCCTGCGCCACTTGAGCTCGCCTGCTCCCCGATGACCTTTCGGCGGTGGTCATCACCTGCACAGCTGCACTTTTGTTAATATTGTGTTTTTGTTGCGGCTTCCCAAAGAGTTTTCTTTCAGACCAATTAAGTGCTGGCTTTCCTCCATTGCTTCTCATTCATTGTTGTTGGCGAGCATAAAATTCAATCAAGTTTTGTGTTGAGCCAAAAGTTACGATGGCTCAGACCAGAGCGCAGTTACCCCTTGAGTTTCAGCCCCCTTGCCCCTTTTCGCCACCCTCCGCCTGGCAGACAGACAGGACACGTTTGTCCTTACATTGTCCTCTGGTCGATTGCTGTTGCATCCCAGGGATCCCTGTCTAGACTTGAGTTGGTTGCCCCCAAACCACTGCCATGACAACCGCATGCGATTTATGCTGATGCGAGCATTTACCCCCTTTGGCCGCCGCCCCTGCCTCAATTAGCACCCCCTGCAGTCGCCTGCACTCCCCCACGCGTTAATATTATTAAATGCAAATTAAGCTTTATCCCATTTCATTCATTAGCGGCTGTAATTTAGCCCGCAAGAGTCCTTGTTTATTAGCACCTCGAATCGGTTGGGGTTTCACGCGAAATTAACAGGGAGGCAAGCGGATGTAAAATTTACAAGGACTTACGGTGGATTGACAACCGCTTAGGATTATAGATACAGCAATTTCGGCTTACAGTTCTCAGAAACTAATTTTTTGGATTTATTAATTAAGTTGGGGGTTTTTTAGGCCGCTTCTGTTTATCAAGCTGTTAGAAAAATAAGTAAATTAGTAAATAAGATATATTTGAAAATAACATTAACATTTTTTAGATAATACTTATATTATCTAATGGTTGTATCTTACGGTTCATATTGAAAACTTTGAAACATATTATGTTTAATAAATGAAAATGTTACATAAGGTTTCTTTGGATATATTTTGTGTAAGGTATAAAAATAAAAAAAACATATTTTTTTTTTTAATATTTATGTATTAAAAAATTAGAAAAACAATTAAATTTATCAAAGAAATCTTTTATTATGTTGAAATACAAATGTAAAATACATTATAATCATTATAATTATCCCATTATTTATAAAAGAAAACACCAAAATATTTATGAGATACTATACTGATACTGAAATATATAGTTCCTTAGTGTAAAAATCATATAATTATCTCGTTCCTAAGAAACCGCTTTGCATCCCTAAACATGCGGGGGTGAAAAGTGCAATCGAGGTGAAAATTTCCCTGCGAAGATTGCAGCTTTTGTTGCTACGTTTCGTGGCTAATTTGCAAACCAATTAAATGTCAATTTGAGGCATTGTTCCTTAACATCTCCCGTCCTCCAACACACCTTCAGTGGGTTCTAGCCCCATGTGGAAAAACTTTTTTTCGCCACCGCCAAAATTTCGCCCATTGCCTGTCTAGACTTCTTTGGCAGACGCTCACGACTTCTTCCTTCGACTGCAGCCCGACTTTGCCAGTAGTTTGCATTGCGTAGTTTGCATAACTTTTGCCCCAAACTCGGCGCCTTTCAACGGCTAAGTGAGTTTTAATGCCGACAAAAGCGCCCAAGGGCGGAGCTTTGTGCTTGGGGTTTCCAGCCAAATTGGCATACGTTGCGTATGCGTTATGTGTGCATTTACAGTCTGTGTGCTTAGTTTGAATATTTCACTCGATTCACTCATTATTCATGTCTGCTCGCCACTTGCTTCGCTATGCCGGGCGTAAACTGTCGCCCCTCGGTAACTGACACGCCCCCGCAACCGCAGTCAGCCAGTCCGGTCGGTGGGCTATGGTCAGGATCGGGAAAAGTTACAGAACCCAGGGGAACACCGGTGTGGTCAAAAAATTGTATAGTATGCAAAAGGGAAAAACAAAAGCCGAAAAATGCACACTGCAATGCACATAACAAGAAGGAAAAGGCGAGCCAGCTCCAGACCGAATTTTGAATACTTAAATAATATATCTCATAACAAATAACTAAGCAAAAAAAAAAACGGGAGACATACGTATGGGAAAGTAAGTACATAAATATAAATAATAAAAACAAATTTCAAAGTAGATAAATTTATAAGAAAAACTATGATTTCCTCAAGTCCTTTTTGTGAAAATTTTAAAAAATTATTTAAAGCAATTTATAAATATAAAACCTAAAAATAATGTTTAATTGAGCAAAATCAAATATAGCATACAAATTCGAATTCCATGAGGTTATCTAACTATTATCTTGTTAGCAATGTTTGAACAACCAAATAAATTATACTATTTGGTTTCTGAAATACAGAGAGTTAAATAATTTTTGTTTTAAAAAATTACAAGTATTTTTAATTTTTTTTCCACACACATCACAGTTAATATATAAGAAGTCAAAGAAGTAAAGTAGATTATAAATTTCCACAATTATAAACCATTTCTAAATTGTTTTCCATACTTTTGATCCGCTTCCCTTCCAGCGATGCAGCAATCCATCTGACGTGAAACTCTGCACCAAGCTGCGAGTGCAAAGTTTTAATCACCATTCTGATCCCAAAGTGGTCATGACCCAGCCCAAGTAAAAGGCATTCGAATATGGCTGCGGGATACTCGGACTTTTTTGCCGAGAATCAGAATCAGAGCAGCCGACCACCCGCCCTCCCAGCCAGCCGCTCACAATGGTGGAACGCCGGCAGACCCAGCCGGCCAATGAGGTTTTGAGCTAAAAGTTGAATTGTGCATCGACGGCCCCCCAGGACCGCCGAGTCCGCCCAACCCCCCTGGCAGAACGCCTCTGTGAGCGTGTGTTTTCGACTGTCTGTGTGGTATGCACTTGTCTAGACATTGGCTAGACAGTGTAAAACCAAAAAATAACAGCAACAACATAACAGTAAATGCCGGCGACACAAAACGAAACGAAATGTTGCACAATCCACGTAGATCCCCCTGCAAAAAATCACGGGAATGGGGCCAGGAGACATTGTCGTCGACGAGACGGCGAAGACAAATTTTTGGCAATACATTTGACAAATTTCCGTGCGAATGCAGAGTGCCGCCGGATCCGCGCAAGCCTTCACAAAAATCCATTCCACCATTGTTTTCTATTTTTGATTTTATTTTGGTAACTAAGTGGAAACTACTGGGTAAACCTAAGTGGAGAGCCTCCATGCTCATCCTCCAACAAGCCGTTTACCCGGTACCGAACGTCTTCCGCTTGTACGGCCGCGGCAGCGGAGCCAACATATTGTTTGTCGAAATGCTGACGTTGACAAGTTCGTTAGGGCTGAGCCGGGACACGTGCACCAGGTGCTGCCAAAGAGGAAATAGAGGTGAAAAAATGATTGCAAATAATGGGCGAGATATAGGATTAAGTGCAGCTGTAGGTGGAAAGCGTTAAAAATGTGCTGTGCTTACAGTTGGCTCTTATATCTCTTAAATCTTTACAAGCAATTTGGTATGGATTAAATAATAAAATGGAGATAAGCTCCCAATCTCACCTGGCGAGGTAGCTGAGTCTTAAGGGTCAAGCTCTTTGGATTTGCAGCCACTGAGGAGCGGGTTTCTTTTGATAGCTTCTTCGTCTTTTTCTTGATCACTTGCTCCTTGGGCTCAAAATCGTAATTTCTCTCCAAAACATACAGGTCTGTTTCGGTGTTTACCAAAAACACATTGGGATTCGTGGGATCCAAGTTGATGCCCCTGATGGGATAGTGCTTGGTGTCCGGTATCAGGTACTCTTCAGTTTCACAGGTGAAGATCCGATTGGCCAGATCGTACTCCACTATCTGGCCATTCGCGTAGGCCACCACCACTCGGGGATGATCCTCGTGCATGGCTAAGGCTGTGATTCCCGCTAGGTGCCTCGGCAAATTCAGCAGGTGTTTGTACTGTTTCCCTTGAAGGCTCCAAACCGATATTGTCTTATCCACGGTTCCTGCCACCAGGTAATCGGCACCTGTGGAAACCACTAGATGGCTTATGATACTTTTACAATGGTCACTCAAATCCACTTCGGATTTGAAGGTAGCCCCATCTTCCTTTAGGGTAAACCAACTAAGATGGTTATTTTTGGGATGCAGCAGCGCTAGTCCGTCCTGCTTGGTGAAGATGATGTGACTGGCTGGTGCAACTCTGAGGTCCATCAGACGCTCCACCTGCAGGGGATTAATCTGCAAACGGTTTAAACGGAGTTCAGTTAAAGTAGAGTAGCAAATCCATTTTGCATCGGGCGAAATGGCTGAAGCTTGGATGAAGTTTCGCTTTTTGACATTTAATTGAAGTAGTTTCTTTGGAGGTTGCTCCAAAACAAGTTCCTCCGAGCCACCAAGTGGCTGTCCCCATTCTTTTTTCTTATCCTTGTCTTGGGGAGCTGCAGAACCCAAGCGCCACAGGTGCAAGCTTACGGCATAACGTAGGAGTAAAAGCTTTTTGCTGGGGGCCAATGAAGCTACGGGCCCCTTGACGAAGGGACCATGTCGCGATACATGTGCCCCCATTCTTTCGCTGTTAGTAACGGTCAATATACCATCCAAGCCTCCGGAGAATATCTGTCCATCTATTACTAGCAGGGATCTCACATAGTGTTTGTGGACACCGCGTTGCAGATACTTGATCCAACGCTCACTAGTGGACTCCTCCCGCTTGATCTGTGTCTTGCTGAAAATCCTAATGAGCGGTGGGCGCATTCCGCAGCAGACCAATCGATCCTCCTTTTCGTTTACAGCCAAGGAGAATACGTTCTTGTCCAGAACTTGGGTATGGTCGATCTGTGTACCATTCTCTGCATTCCAAACGGTCACATACCCCGCCGAATCGCCGGCAATAATCGTATTATCCGACAGGAACTGCAGCGACCAAACAATCACATCCTTACTGGAGAGAGTCATGGTGTGAAGAGTGGTTCCCTTGAGGACGTTCCAAATGCGCACAAATCCCTCGGTGCCGGTCACCAGTTTCGTTCCCGTCTTATCAAATTTTAGGCAGAGAACGCGGCCGTTTTGCTTGTTAAAAATGGACTTATAGGTGATCTCGTCGTTCTCGATGCTCAGGAGGTTGATGTGTCCCTCCTCGGAACCCACGGCCAATTCAGTTCCCGCGGGGTTTACGTCCAGACTCCAGAGGGCATTGCCGGTGGGCGAGTGCTCGTACCGTGGCTTAAGGTTTACCCAATCCCACTCGATAAGTTTACCACCGAGATCCACGGAAAACAGACGATTTCCCGCCCAAGCGAGAGACTCTATTGGCGAACCGATCGGCAGGTGGATTACCCGATCCAGATAGGGAGCGTGTTCCAAGTTCCACAGCTCCAGCACGAGGACTTGACTGGAGGAGAGTGTAAGTGTTAGTACTTTTCATAATTATATTAAGTTTATCGTTAATTATGTATATTTTACCGACTCAAAGCGAGGAACTTGCTCGATTTACTGTAGGCCATGCTGACAATGCCACTCGGTTTTATCGTGTAGAAGCGAACATTGTGCAACTGTTGCTTGCCCCCGCCCTGGGGTTCCTTCCTGCCATTAATCGACATTGTATTTAGTTAAAACAATTGATAAATCGCGTTAAATTAAGCAAAAAAAACTGCAACGAAATTCCTCTGGGGCTGCACGTGTGTGCTGGGAGTTGCCAGATGGTCAAATGCGCGTAGTAAACAAACCGCGAGTGCTGCCATTCATGCGAAAAAATACCAGATTAACCTTTATGCTGCCACTGTTAGTGCTAGAAAATCATACAATATCATATATTTATATGTAAGTGTAATCATTTGAGTTCCGTATTTCTCTTTCAAAAATAAATAGCTCAAAACTATTTAAATAGTAACTTTAAGGGTTAAAGTGTATCTTATAATAATTTTCCGTATTTTTATACCTACAGCAAACGGTCACTCTAAAGGCGGGGGTGGTTTTTCGCTAATGTTTTCTTTTGTTGTTGCAGCGGTTTAAAGGAAATATTTTCCAGCTGAAAATTAAACCAATCAACTAATTAAATTAAGTTAAAGCAAAAATAATACATTACAAAGCATGATATAGCAGAGGAGCAGCGATAGAATAACACTTGGAAGTACAAATAAGAGCAGTTGCAAAGATGTCTCCAAATTCTGTGTGGACCTTCTGCCTCCTTAGTGGTAAATAAATTAGAAGGGAATCCCGAGGCACCAATTAATTATTTACTTATTCGACAGCTCTGTTCGTGACCTTCGGCTCCACGGCGATTTCCTCGAGGGTTCTGGAACTCAGCGACCGCTTCATCGACGTGAGACACGAGGGGCAGTGGCTTGTTCTATTCTATGCCCCATGGTGCGGCTACTGCAAGAAAACAGAGCCCATCTTCGCCCTGGTGGCCCAGGCACTTCATGCCACCAATGTGCGAGTGGGTCGCCTGGATTGCACAAAGTACCCGGCGGCAGCAAAAGAGTTCAAGGTGGGATCTCCATCTAGATGTAACCAGAAACAGTTCTAAAATCGCCTCTCCTCCAGGTTCGTGGCTACCCCACCATCATGTTCATCAAGGGCAACATGGAGTTCGTCTACAACGGAGATCGTGGCCGTGATGAGCTGGTGGACTATGCCTTGAGGATGTCTGGTCCTCCAGTTCAGCTGGTCACTCGAACCGAAAGTGTGGACATGCTGAAGGGCTCCCATACGATCTTCTTTATCTTCGTGGGTCAGCAGGAGGGCGTGGTGTGGGACACATACTATGCTGCCGCCGAGGGCTACCAGGAGCATGGATTCTTCTACGCCACCAGCGAGGATATCGCTGCCCAGCACTTTGACTTTGAGAAGCTGCCAGCGGTTATAGTCTACAAGGAGGAGCAGCATCACTTCTATCCGCACGGTCACTTGGCCCACGAAATGGACCCCAACGAAGTGAACGAGACCGTTTTCCAGTGGGTCAACGTGGAGAGGTTCACGCTCTTCCCGAAGGTCACGCGATTTAACATCCATCAGCTGCTCAAGACGAACAAGTATCTGGTTCTGGCTGTGGTGCAGGAGGATAAGCTCAATCAGATAGCCACCCATGAGCTGGAGTTCCGGGACATGGTCGAGGGCGTGATAAGGAAGCACAGGGCGCGATATCACGACAAGTTTCAATTTGGATGGGTAAGGAATAATCTTTATCTTTATCTATTATGAACTAATGGAAGTTGCACCTTTCAGATTGGTGAACCATCCATCGCACATTCCATCATTCTGGATCAACTGCCCACGCCGCATTTGATAGCGATTAACTCGAGCACCCAGCACCACTTCATTCCCGACGATGATCCCATGCAGATGACCCCGCAGGCACTGCACCTGTTCCTGGAATCCATCAGGAATGAGAGTGCTATCGCCTATGGAGGAGACACGTATTTCGTGCGTTTGAATCGCGCGCTTTTCGAGGTTCGAAGAGCTCTGCGGGATATGTGGCTGGGAAATCCCGTGCTGACCACTGTCATTTTCGGCCTGCCGCTGGGATTCCTCTCGCTCATTATGTATTCCATTTTCTGTGGCGATTGCTTGGTCACCGAAGAGGATTCAGATGAAGATCACGAAAAGAAGGAGTAAGAGGATGAGACGGAATTCCTGATAAAGAAAGTAAGAAAGATGATCTCGAAGTGAATTTCCGAGGAGGAACCAAAAACCATTTTTGCAAACCAAAAGGAGTACGAAATTAAGAAAATCTCACGTGAGGAGTCGTAGCAGGTCCCGCTCCCATCCCCTAGATCAACTTTTCTACCGCATCTAAATGTAAGCCAAATCTAGTCCTATGTCCGCTGGGCGAGAACTTCCAAACCGCTTAAGGATCCGCCATTTGACACAAAGAAATCCATGCGCATTCGTGCGTCTGAGTCTCTTTTTTTTATCGTTTTAAGTTAGTAAAAGTAATAAACATGATTTAGCGGATGCGAAGAGCGGGGGTAACTTAAATTAGAAGCTGGGCGGGATTTTAGATGGATCAGCAGCCGTAATCCTCGTCATCGTCGCTGTCGATGGCCGCCCGACGGCGATCGTACTTCACGGAGGACTTGCTCTGTGGCATCTGGGCATTGACGCTCTCGAGGATGCTAACAAACTGGGCGTCATCGAGTTTTCCGCGCACCTGACCCATCTGGGCCATGCGGATGACCATGTTCTCGAACATTTGCGCCTTCTCCGGCTTGCTGACTTTGAGGGTGTTCACTGTGGGGGAATAAAAGTGATCTTTGATAAATATCTATGAGGTCAGGAGGGTGCAATGCCCTTACGTCTTGCCCTGGCCTGCTGGTCCAGAACTTGGGATAATATCGAGTGCTTCATCTCCTCCTGGGCGCGCATCTGCTCCTGCTGGGCTTGTTGCTTTTCCGCATCATTACCTCCGCCGCCGCCCTGAAAAAGAGAAAAGGGTGAAAGGTCATCGAAGGATAGGGCTTTTAAGGAACAGGTGTCTCAGCCCAAGATGACTCATAGGAACTTTCAGACATTGTTTACAGAGAATTAAAAATAATCAAAGTAAACAATTCTCTAGTTATCTACACATATTAGTTATTTTTCATTTAAATAGCTAATATTTTCTCTTAGTTATGGTTATTTTTAGAATTCTCTAGAGGAATCCAGCCGGTTTGGCTGCCATCAGAATACTTTACTTACAAATTGCGACTGCATTTGGGACATGCGCTGGGCGCGTAAGGCATCCAAATCACCATCTGACATTCTGGTTTCCTAATTTTAATATATTATGGCAGCTACTTAAGCAATTACCAAGTTTTTTGTTGTTTTAAAAAATAAATCACACTTTTTAACAAAAAAGTGTGCGTCAAGCAGTGTGGCCGCGCTATATTATTGTTATCGATAAATCCAATGCTCATAAGTGCGTTACAGCAGCCCTGGTCGCTCGGTGGTTTGGAGAAGAAGAAGAACAGAGAAGAAAAGAAAAATATCACCACAAGAAAACAAACAAATAAAGGGAATATAAGGAACAGGAACCATAAAATACCATTTAAAATGTCTGCTCCTTTGGAGAACCTCGAGACCCAGCTGGAGATGTTCATCGAGAACGTGCGCCAGATCCGCATCATTGTCAGCGACTTTCAGCCCCAGGGTCAGAACGTACTCAACCAAAAGATGTAAAAAAAAGATAAATTATGGTTAAAATATTTGCATTCATGTATTAATATATATTACTCTATAGCAACAGCTTGGTAACCGGCCTGCAGGAGATCGACAAGCTCCGCTCGCAGGTGCAGGACGTCTATGTGCCCTTCGAAGTGTTCTTCGACTACATCGACCAGGACAAGAATCCCCAGCTGTACACCAAGGACTGCGTGGAGAAGGCCCTGGCCAAGAACGAGGAGGTCAAGGGCAAGATCGAGAGCCTCAAGAAGTTCAAGTCGAACCTGCTGCTGGAGCTGTACAAAACCTTTCCCAACGAGATGAACAGCTATCGCGCCTACCGCAAAGACTCCATTTAACTCAAGGATATGCCACCTGAATCCTAGTTTATAAGCCACATTCGGAAATAAATTTATACTTATGTACATAAAAGTGTGTGTTTAACATTTGTTTAAACGATTGAATACGATACTCATTTTTGCTCCATTATCTCCTTATTAATTTTAAATATTAAAAAATTATTAAATTACTTAAAAGTACATTTTTAAAGGATATATAAAAATTGATTACTCTACAACCCTGTTTCAAGAGAGTTGCCATACTAGTTAGAAAACAGCTGTTCTTTGTTATTGTCAGCTTGTGTAATTTCAAAAAGTTTCGATTGTCCATAAAATAGTTAAATTTAGTGTTTAAAATGCGGAGTGTAATTAGTGGGCTTAAAAACGCTGTGAGGGCAGCCAATCACACGCCTATTGCCAAAAATATAGAGCCGTTTCAACGTTTTCGTTTGCCTGAAGTACGACAATTTGCAGTTGCGTCCTCCCCGGCTTGTTGGAATTGCCAAAACAAATCGGATTTGAAACAGAATATGATATGTTCTGACTGCGGACACTTGCAGGATGTTAATTCAACCATAGTAAGTACATATCCCTTACTCACATAATTTATTTAACCAATAGGTTTCATAGAATTACTTCGAACTGCTGAGCTTTCCCACCAAGTTTTCCTTGGAGTCTCAGAAGTTGACAAAGAGTTTTCGCCAGTTGCAGACCTTAGTTCATCCTGACAAATATAATAATAAGTGGGTATTTAACTAAGTAATATATGTAGCTTAAACCAAAAGTTGTAATCCTTAAACTTACAGAACCTCCCGTGAGCAAACCAACTCCGCGGATTGGAGTTCCCTGATCAACAAGGCCTACAAGACCCTGGCCACGCCCATAGAACGTGGTCAGTACCTGCTCCAACTGGAGGGCGAGCAGATGCCCCAGGATAATAGCGCCCTGAACAAGGAGTTTCTTATGGCCATGATGGAAAGGAACGAGGAGGTAGAGGATGCAGAAGACACCAAAGCTCTGGACGGCTTAAATGCCCAACTCATCAAGGAACTGGAGGAAATGGCCCAGAAGTTGGGCGCCCTTTTCGAAAAGAAAGACCTCCAAGGCGTCAAGGAAACCCTTGTGGAGATGAAGTACCTGCTGAGCATTCAGAACAGCATCAAGCAGAAGCAGCAAAGTTTGCTGGGCAGCTGAGCAATCATTAATCGACCTGCCAATCGGTTCTGATCACGCACACAAGTCCACCTGTTGGTATCTATCAGCTGTTAAGTAAACAATAACACTGACTTCGTTTGTTTTATAATGTGAATAAAAATCGCAACGCAGCACTCGTGGTCGATGCAATTAGTTAATTGGTGGCCGAATGTCGAGAACAGGTTTTTATCCAGATTTCTATGGGATCCCTAGGAGCAGGAGTTCCCCCTTTGCCAACGAGCACCCTACGCCACGCTCAACACTTTGGAAATAATTTAATCAATTAATCGCGGCCCTATCTGTTGGACTCAACTCGCCAGGGGGAGACCCCCTGAAGAACCTAGAAACGAGTAATCGAATCGTCATATAGCAAACTCATGCCCACTCACACAGGCCAGAGGCATGTGTACGGGCGGAAAAGTCGGCGGGTTTATATAAATTTGAAACGCTTGTGGCCCCAGCGGGCAGTTCTTATTAACTGGTGACGGCGATTGGAATAGCCGCGTCTTCAGGCTGGGAAATTCTTCTGCAAGCCGGACAAGTGCACCCAAACTAAGGAGCACAACTTAAACCTCCGGTTTAATTTATTACACAAGAAATACGTCTGGAATAATCAATACCACCTAATAAGCTATAAGTAAACCAAGAAACCCTTTAAAAACCTAAAGGTTTATTTTGGTAAAGGAGGTAGCCCTAGATAACGAACCATAGTGAAACCTATGTGGAAAGAAAATGCCTCTTAACACCAAAAGAAAATATTTTGATTTTTAAAAATATTAAGTTAATATATGGATTATGAAATATTAGTTCAAATATCACAAATTTAATTAACTTTAAAAGGATAAATTCCTAAAGCCATATTCTTGCAATTAAAAATACTTAAAGAGAGTAACAAACTACCCTAAGAAACTCCTAACAGAGACTTAGAAAGAATTACCTGGAGGAAAGGAAAGGTCCTACAAAAATGCAGAAACTCTTGCCCAGCCTGCTGATCCTCATCGGCTCCCTGCTGACCGCCTCGGCAGACATCTCATCACCCATCGTAGGGATCCTCACCCAGGAGGTTTATATCGATGGCTTGATCTCGCGGCACTTCGACAACAAGACCAGCTACATAGCCGCCTCGTATGTAAAGTTTCTGGAAGGAGCTGGAGCCCGAGTTGTGCCGATTTGGTGAGTGGGCAGACAGATTGAGGATCTTATCACCTAATCAAGATAAGGCTGTATATGGCGGCATTAACACGTGCATTTAAAAAAGTTCATAAATTCATAAGACAGTACATTTGGTTTGGTGACCGAAATGACGCTGTATTGATAAGATTGCCTGATGTCAAATTATAAACAATTTTTATAAACCCCTGACAGGATCGGGCGCAATCGCAGCTACTATGAAGATCTCATACACAAGATAAATGGGTGAGTATAAAAATAAATTCAAGGAAGTTCCCCAACTAAATTTATGGATGTTTTGACAGAGTTTTGTTGCCCGGCGGAGCCACTTGGTTTAATCAGAGCAATGGTTATGCCGATGCAGGCGAACATCTTATCCAGTTGGCCATGGAAAAAAATGATCTGGGAGTCTTTATGCCGGTTTGGGGAACCTGTCTGGGCATGGAACTGCTGGTCTACAAACTGGCCAATGGCACTGAACATAGGATTGACTGCAAGGGCACGGGAATCGCCCTGCCAATGGAGTTTAAGGAAGGTATAGTTTGAAATATATCTTCGCATTTCCTTTTAAATATATATATTTTTACGAAGACTTCAGGAAGAGCCGACTATTTGCCTCCATTAGTGATGATATAGTGGCCACTATGGCCAAGGAGAACGTAACCTATCACTGGCATCAGTTTTGCTATACGGAAAAGGACTTCGAAAGGGATCTCCTGAACGAAACTTGGAGGGTTATGTCCTTGAATCATGACTTAAATGGCACAGAGTTCATTTCCACTATGGAGCACAGAAAGTACCCCTTCTATGGGGTGCAGTTCCATCCGGAGAAGCCGCTGTATGAGTTTACCAAGAAGAGTATACCCCATACCGCAGCCGCTGTGTTGAGTGGTCAATTCTTCGCCAACTTCTTTGTGAGCGAGGCCAGAAAGAGTAGTCAGAGCTTTGCGAATGACACGGAACAGGCCAGGACGCTCATCTACAACTACAAGCCGGAGTATACATCGATTCTGGGTTCCTCGTACATCCAGCAATATTTGTTCACCAATGCCGAAATGGAAATTCCAGACATCCCCGAGGAGGGCGGCGATTACGATGGCAATGGGGCTGGTGGCGGCCCCTACATCCCCATCATTGTACCAGGTGGTGGTAGTTCCACCATCCTTCCACTCCTTAGTGGGCTGCTCCTAACCCTGCTGATCCTATCTACTAATTAGTGGTTTTCATTGCCCTTTGAACTTGGGTCTAGTGAGCGTGGATTATCATGTCTAGAAGTGGAATTCATTTACGCACTCAGTGTACTATATGGAAATTAGGTTTTCATGTTTTTGATCGATTTTATTCACTTATCTCTGAAGTTATCAATGTGATTGTTGTTCAAATTATTTACGTACCAGAAACATATTAAAAGAGATTGTCCTGTGACTCATTTGGTAAATTAATGTATCTTTTAATATGAGTAGTTTCCAAAGAAAGATTATTTGATAAGTGGCTTTAATGTTAATCGCTTTTTATTGCTGTGGAAATACTATTTATTTCGTCTTTTCGGGCTAGCAACAATATCTATAAAGATAAGAACCTAATTATACGTTTTTGCTCAGGGGCTTATGAGTTAAAGTCTTTGAATATCTATAAAAAAATTAATTCTGAGGATCCTGCATTTTTTTAATTATAAATTATTATGGAAAACTCTTTATTCATAGTGAATAGGTTTGCGAGCGTTGTTAATTAGATTTAGTGATTTAAAAAAAGCGTACAGTAAAGCATTATCAAGTTAAAATATTGGGAAAAATAAACGACATCTGCATTTACAAACTTTTTGGAGGTTGTCATAGAAATCTTTTTGTGGGGATTTCGGGCAAATGTACGTATTCGTCAATACCAATTTCTCCTGCATTTCCCCGGAGAGATTTCGGTGACACCCTCGCATATGAGAAACTAAAAGAATTCCCGTGTAGTCTCGAAACATCCCCGAAAGTAGGCCAATATTTGTTTAAACCGATTAAGATTTGCACATTCGTTTCGCGGATTTCGAGCTTTTCCCGAGTGCGCCTGCATTCTGCTCGGTTTGTTTACATTTAGTTGGCTTTTATACGTTCATTCAGTTGGCCGTGGTCGGAAATCCCTCGAAGACGATGGCGGAGAACGTATCCCCGAGCAACACACCAACCATTGGCATCCTGTGCATCGATGTTGCCACCAAATTGCAGAACCTTTTCGGCCAGGATTACTATTGCTACATAGTCGCGTCCTATGTCAAATTTCTGGAGGCATCCGGCGCCCATGTGGTGCCCATTTGGTAAGTAGTACTTCATCTATTTATTTGGTTAAAGCTATGTTGAAGCGCATAAGTATCTTAAGGTGATTAGGAGCTCTGTGAGCCCGTGGCCGGGCTTGGGTAATGACCATCTGCTGGGTTGAGCACCCCGCCACTCAATTGATAAACAAATTGCATAAACAAACAAACTCAATGCCAAAAGCTCTTGGGCGAAGAAAATTAATTACCTCAACGGGCAGTGTGCCAATAAGTTCTAGCAGAATGCAATGCGATTAAAGAATGAGGCGAGAAAGTGGTAATAGCTCAGGTTTATTTATTATATCTGGCAAACGCTTTCGCTTTCGATATTATTTTGTGGGTAAATAGGCAATACATTCTCCCCTTCCCGAACTAATAGTTTCTAAATTAAAATTTGCTAAGAAAATGTATCTCAGACTGTTTCTGCAAAGATAAATGTATAAAAATTACTATAATTTTTGTCTTACGATCGATTTCCTGCAGGATTAATAGAAAACGATCCTACTATGAGTCGATGATGGGTCAGATAAATGGCATCCTTGTGCCCGGAGGAGCGGTCTTCGTCGAGGAGGCCGATAGACTGGCCCATCCGGACCTGACCAGCGATTGTGTGCAGAGTGCCGAGCACATTTACCAACTGGCCATGGAGCGAAATGAGCGGGCGAGAAGGCAGAATGACGCCGGTGGATACTTTCCCGTTTGGGGCACCTGTCTGGGCTTCCAGCTGCTCCTCATCCATGCCGCCGAAGAGCCCAAGATTCGCACCGATTGCCAGCTCATGAGAAAGGCCATGCCCATTAAACTGACTGAGGACTATCAGAGGTCCAAGTTGTTTGAGAATCTGCCGGATTCCGTGGCCAGGGAGATGGAAAGGCATCCCTTTGCCTGCCACCAACATCGCTTTTGTGTTACCCCAGAGCGGTTGGAGGCCTTCGGCCTCGCCCATGACTGGCATCCTTTGGCCACTCAGAAGGATCCCTCGGGCTTGGAGTTCATCACAATTATCGAGCACCGGCGATTTCCCATTTTTGGCTGCCAGTTTCATCCGGAACGCGCTGGCTTCGAGCAGCTGATTACTTCAGAGGATCTCCACCACTCGGCACACTCATGCTCGGGCATCCAGTTGTCCCAGATCTTCGCCAGTCGATTTGTTGACCTCTGTCGCAGGAACAAAAATCACTTTGATAGCCCGAAATCAAAGGCGCGCCATCTCATCTGGAACTGGCAGCCCGTTTTCTCGGGTAAATTCGAGGCTATCAAATGGTTGCAGTGTTATCTCTTTAAGAGGGATGCGGAGTATCCGGAGGATACCACGGATACTGTGGAGCCTACCACAACTGGTTGATCCTAGTAACCAAAGCCACAATTAATTTGATATCTTTGTAAAGACTTATTGATCTTATTTTCAGCAGTATTTAAAGCAATAAATATAAATGTATGCGTATTAATTTATAAATATCTGACACTATTATCATAAGTATTTGCTAGATTTATCTAATCATGTTTGTATGCATTTATAAGTCTATCTTATCCATTTAAGTTTTTATCCAAATAAATTGTTGATTTGAGCCAGCTTCTTTTGGGTTTACCGTCCTACGAATTTTTCCACTCAACGTTTCCTATTTCCCATTTTCCGGCCTCAAATCTCGAAGTAGTTCGAAGTACTTTTCCACATTTGTCTCATGCAAATTTCACGCCGTACTTTTCCGTTCAATTTTGGTGCGCGCTTTTCCTTTATTTTTGTTTTTCAAGGATTTTCAGTGGGGGAAAGCTATCTTCTGTTGCCTCTGGTTTTCCCTCAAGCAAATGGAATATTTTTGTTCATTTTTATGGGTCTTCCTGGGGCAGAGGGTATGTGTATTTTAAAGTGAAGTGGGAATAGAATTAACACCATTTGGGTTAAGGCAATCGAGTCATCAAATAATTGAGCAATAAAATAAAGATCAAAAATGCCACATTTCATACAAGTATTAAATATATAATATTTTCTAAAATATACATTAATCTTTAGTGCAATTCTGAATACTTTTTTCCTTAAAGTTTTCCCAACTTTTTCCAGGGTACTTGTGAAACCCAATTTTAAAATTTGTCTATTCATTGGGCGTGTTGTTCGGCAGGCCCATTTTCGTGCTTCCACTCCTGGAAATTCCACTCGGGGGGCTCGTCAAAAGGTTGGCTGCTCATAATTAGCGCATGACAGAACGGAATATTTTCATTTCCCTGTCAGGCTTATGGTTATTTGTGAAAATTCCTGCGAATATTCCATTAGGCGGACACTGGCTGCGTTGTTTATTAAGGCTTCTCCGCGCCCGGGTTAAAGTTCGGGCCGAGGTGTGAACACGACTTATGGCTGTTATGGCACATGTTTTTGTCTGCCGGCCATTATTGTGTGCGGCTTCTAGGTGCTGGGCACCCTCATTGTTGTGTCCTGGTATCTCCGCGTCTGGGTCTCCGGCTTTTCCGCGCTGTCTGGCTTCCTTTTTTTTATTCACTCTTCCATTGTGAGTAGTTCTTTCTTCGATCTGGAATCGCATGCTAATGAGTCTATGCGGGTGTCTAGCCTTTTCTTCACTCCCTAATCATTGTTGTTAAAGGTGTGCTTTGGTTTTTTCCCCTTCATTAATCCTTAAATATTTTGCATTGTGTGGTAAAATTTAAAAATACAAAAAAAAAAAGGGAAAACATTCAAAAAAACATTTGTTTTATTGGTTTTGTTTTTGTATTTATCGCTTGCTTCCCTATAATTACTTGTCTCATTTTTTAAAGTCTAGCCCTCCTTTGATTTCTTATCTGAAGAATAATAAAAAAAACAGTTTACATTTTTTATAATTTGATATATACTTGGCCCTTAACCTTTATCATTATTTTTGCTGCTAAACAAAAACACATGGTTTTTAGATTCCAATGAATTTTTTTTGGTTGTCTTATTGCCTCTTCTTTTGCCACTTTTAAACAAGATGTTCATAAATGTATAAATTATTCCTAAAATATTTGCTTATTTGCAAACCCGTGCGCTCATTGATTTGCATATTATCCTGATACTACGATACTTACATGGGTTTCTTTTGTTTCGGTTTATGTGCACTTACGTTATTGTGCGAAAAAAAAATTGTCAGCACAAATGCCGCATTAAATGCCCTTGTGCCCATTTTATAGACTCACTCACATGGATGGGTGTATTCACACCAGCAGTACTCACACACTCACACATGGGCGGGGGCAAGGAAAAGGGGTTGGCGGGGGGCAAGAGGGTGGTGGGCGGTAAAATTGGGGTAGGCCAAAGTTGGTGCCGAGTCTAAAAGTAAAAGTTGGCATATTTCTGTTTTCTCAACTGAAAATTAAGCCGCCTTTTCACAAACACACACACTTACACTCAGATGCAGATTCTCGCCCTTTCTCGACACCTTTCTCCTTGTGCGTGTGTGTGTGTGTGTGCTTGTGCGGCTTTCACAATGACGTCATAGGTATGCTTCTTGTAGGGCCGGCCTTTTGCCTTTCAATAACCTACTTGCCGTGCATTGAACCGGCCTTCAGCTCTCTCCCACCCTCTCTCTGCGTCGTGGCTACTTTCTCCCATCTCGCAGTCCCCACTACTTTCTCCCACATCCTCCCACCTGTCTCGGCTCTCTGACTACCGCATCTCGGGTTACTTTCTCTCGCCGGAGAGCGCAACTGCAGGCTGCAGCTCGGTGTTTTGGGCCAATGAACCCGCTCTGCAAGGACATTGCAGTTGCCGTCGAGTGACATTACGAGAGGCAACAACAACGGCAGGCAGGACAACAACAGTTTGACAAATTCTGCAGAAGCCAAAGGTCCTTTGGACAGCAGGACCCCTCCCCTGCCCCGCCGCCCGGCAGTTGTGCGGTAAGCCCCTCTAGACGAACAATTTACGCTGATTTGGCATTTAAACTGCAGTTGAAGGATACACACCCAGCTTTTGTAAATGCCGCCGAGTGCGAGTGTGTTGGTGCGGGGAGTGCGTGATATTTGTGTGCGTGTGCGTCTGACTCTGTAATCCTTTCAAGTGACCCCACAAATGGGCGTGACCTGGACAGGATTGGCCCAGGCTGGGAATATTTTCCTGTTCCCTGCTTGGTTTTTAATCGAAGTTTTTGCTAGATTTATTAAGATAAAATATTTAAGTATTGGTTTTTTAAGATAGTAGGCTTACAATAATTAAGAACTTGAATATACAATTTTAAAACGAATATAAATTACTTTATGAGTGCTTTTTTCTATTTTAAAACCCATTTTCTTAGTTACTTTAATAAGAAATATCATCTTGTATTATGTATTATAGTAAAGTTTAAATAAACAAGACTAACATAGAGACCCTTGAACTATGTGTTTTTGTTGAATTAATTACATTTGTCCAATTTTTAGAATTAAGTAAATTATAAGGAAATTGTTTTGGTTTTTATAATTTTTTTATATTTTGATGTCATATATATATATATCAGTATAAAATGTATTTTTTTATCGATTTTAAAATCAACAAATAGGTAAAGTATTTGTCAGCATTATGATATATTATATTACTATTTTTATACATTTATTTGTGTGTTTTCGTGAACATTTGGCATTATTTCCCCAATGAAAGGTACTGTATTAAAAATTTTCATTCTTCCATTTTCCACTGAAATTTTCTACCATAACAATGAATGTTTATATCGCTCCCCCGCGCCCTCTCCCCCCAGGGCTTTTAACTATCCCAGCTGCCCCCCGAGTGCCCCGAAGCCCCCTTAACAATTAAAATTGCCCTTTTCATCCGCTCATTTGTCAAACGCTGTTTTCGCTGGCCTCCGACTTCAACTGGGCCATAAACATTTGTCGTCCAGCGTGGACGTGGCCCATTTTCGTTGCCTACTTTCGAGGGTTTCCGCCTCCTTTGGCCTAATGGGGCGCGTGTGGTGTGGTAAGCCTCTTAAATGCTAAAGGCCCAAATGCTATCGGCCTATTAGGTGCTGCTGATTTTGGCATTTTATTTTTACACTGCTCCGGCAATTATGGGCTGTCGCCTCGCGTTTGGCCAAGCTTAACCTGAGAGGCAGGGCGTGACATTCAGCCAGCCACCGAATCGGCTCTATATATATATTATATATATTCGACTGTGTGCTCCGCTTGTGACGTCATCCGCGCTCTTGCAGTGTTCGAAGGCCAATCGACGGCGGGCCAACAACACAAAAGCTTCATTATTTGCCAGCACACGAGTGTGCGGGTATTTGGGTTAAGCCCGCGCCCATGTGGCATCCGCATCCCTCGAAAGGATTAGACCAAGGATATGGGCCGCGTCTTCATCATCAGTCATCTTGTTGAGGCGAAGGTGTCGTTGTCTCTTGTCTCTTTGAATTTTTAGTGGGTCAAGTGTCCTTTGGGATTCCAAATTGTTTCGAGCTCTGACCTCTGGCTGCAGCGATCTCAGGACATCGAGAAGAAGCCTTGCAAACGGTCTTTCAGGCGGCGGGGCGGGGCTGGGCGTTCTCAAGGCCGGTGCATTCAAATTAGCTGCAGTTTATTTATGTCTCGGCCTGCAAGTATCCTTTTTAGCCCGCTTTTTATGCAGGGCACAATGCGCCAGAGTGACGCCTTTGGTTTCGCCTGGTTTTTGGTTTATTAATAAGTGCGAAAGGGGCAGGAGGCGGGGGGCCGGGCGGGAGTGACTGCTCAGCTGAACATGAATGCTTCGAGGGCGGTGGGGGGCGTGGCCTGCATATAAATAAACCAAAAAAAAGTGAAGAAGAGACCAGCAACCGCCGACAGGAAACTGTACCAAATGCAGTTCCCTCGCCGGTGGCCTCGCTCGCAGCCGATTCAATTAGGTGGCAAAGATGAGGAGGCCACGTCCGAACAAGCCCGATCACTCCTGCACTGGAAACAATTTGTAGGGGGTTTTTAAGAGGTCAAAATTATCCTTGAAAATACAAATTTATAATATTTTTTGTAAATTAAACGTAAAAATTTGTTTAATTGTGCTAAATTGTAGTGGTCCTATTATGGTTAAATCGTTCAATTAGAATTGTTAAAATAGTCAGTAAGATTTTAGGGACACCTCCTATAAATTAAGTATTGAACAAAACGAAATCGTTTGAAGAAACCAAGAGTTCCATGGACTTAGGCTATTTTTATTAGTAAATAAATTTTAAAAGATTTTAACATAAATGTACCCATCCATAATGTACTCACCTATCCATTAATGATACTTTTCCTATGGTTGAAAACAATGTACCCTCCTTAAATATCTAGTTAAATATTTTAAGATCAATTTCAGATGATATCTTGTACTATAAATTAAGATATATTATTATCTTTTTATTAATGATTTTATATTCTAGTTTTATTTGCAAAACTACAGAAATATACAAGGCTATTGACAGGCAATTTGGATTTATCTCCTGTGTATGACGCTTTAAAGTTCCGGCGGTGGCAAAGGGGTTTTCCGAATAGGTGTGGAAATGGCGGCGGAAAACCGCAACCGACAAACGTCAACGACTCTAAGGACAACAACGACGGCGACGAGCTGTTAGCCCCTGACCCAGTTTAAAAGACTGAGAGATGATACACTGAGAGCAAAAGAGATGGCCGGGCCGAAAGAGAGGGAGCAGGATAGACAGTGCCGACGTCACCACTTGGAGAACCTTCGTTAGGTGCACGGATGACGATGCTTAGCGCAGATGCCCTTGCCATTTGCCTTATCGCCGCGGTAACAGCGGAGATACTCCTTCAGAGGCACCCGGCCCCCTGCCATCGGCCAGCCCCTCAACTCAAGAGCACCCAGCATCCTAGACCCCTTTGACCCCTGAAACCAGACCCCAGAAACCCAGTCCCCAGTCGCCAGTCGCCAGTCGCCAGTCGCCAAACCCCTGACCGCCATGCAAATGTCTACTTTCCGCTCCACTGGTCGTATACGCAATAAACTGATTATTATTGAGCTTTAAATTCAATTTGCGAAGAGCGCGTGGAATGCATAAAATAAAATGCCAGCGCAGTGGGAATTGCCAGCTGAAAGCCTGAGAAGCTGGCCAAGAGATTGATCTGAGATGAGCAGCCACCTCCTCCAGGAGGAGCAACCGATCGATTTTTTATGCCTCTGCCATGCGTCACTTAGCGCCCAGGATTCATATGCAGCACTCGGCGATGCAGCTGCCCTTGCACTTTGCCTAATTAAAGGGGATTGCGTCAGTTGGGATAAACTTGCCACAAGTGGGCTCCAAAGGGCACACTGATGCTGCATTCCTGATAAAGTCAACACCTTTCGCTGGGGCAATTTATAGCTCGAGTTCTTCATAATCCGCAAATGAGCTTAGTCTCGGAGCAGTTCCATGGGGTTTGCCTTTGATTATAGAGTAGTTTTATACGTATATCATCTCCTGGTTATTTGCTGTTAAGGAATTAGGTTCTATGACCTGTGCAATACTATAATATAGATATTTAAAAATAAATTGATCATTTTTGAGTATTTATACATTAAGGAAAACTAAACTAACTAATAGCTCAACATCTGAATAAAAAAATATAAATAGTTGTTATTTTCATATTATATTCTGACATTTTATGTTTTTTATTTCTAAATTGGTCTTAAAAACAATTTAAAATAAAAAAACTTTGTGAACCCAAGAATTTATACAGATTTAAATCAAGATTAATAGTTCAACATCTGAAGAACATTAAAATATAAATAGTTAATATATATAATATAAATATAATATAAATATAAATATAAATTAAGTTAATTTGTATTTCGGTTTCTGTTATTTTGGGAATAACTTTCCCGATTAAAGGTAAAATCCAAGCCATCGATACCTGGGCAATTGCGCTTGGTTCATTCACAACTTTTGTTTATTTTTTTGTTTGTCGAATGTCCTTGTGGCTGCCAGCACATCCCATCCAGACATTGACAGCCTCTCCCTTGGACCTTGGCTCAATAGGAGGCGAACTACTGCTAGCCCAGTGAACCAGACCGAATCCCGAAAATCGAATTAAATGCCTGGCGACGTGTGGAGCAATGGGGCAAACAAAGTTGCCAATTTGTACGTGGGCTTTCCCGGGGGCATCCCGAATCCCTACGAAAGTAGGTCGAGGCCAGGATGCGTGATCCAGGAGGTCTGGATGCGGCACTTTAACGGCTTCTTGCGGCAATTATGAATGAAATGCTTTCAGGAGCGGAATCCGTTCCGCCGGCAGTCGCCCCAAGGTCCTTTGGTCTGGCTCTCTCTCACCTCCCCGAGTCCTCGTGCTCTCTGGAGCCGCCCAAGGATTCCTGGCCCGGCTCAGCCAGCTCAGCTCGGTTCAACTCCCGTTGCGGCAAACGTCATCGTCATCGCTCGACCTCCATGGCAGGCGTTAACCTTCGACCGGCGGTGACTGCATCACCCGATTTGTGAATGAAAACAGGGCGGCAGATCCCAGTTTCCTGCTCCTGTTTAGTTGAAAACTTCACCTAATTAAGAGAATGCATTTGAACTCATAACATATATAGAATATTACAAAAAGTAATTTAAACTGCATTTTTTTTAGCCTATAGAAAATATGAATTCAAGAAAAATATATAAACATGATATTAAAAAATATATTTTATTGCAAAGTATTTTCCATATTTAGTGTAATTTTACCATTTATAGTTACTGGTAGTATTTCTAATCGTAGATTGTAAGTAAACAAATATTTTTAAAATATATGATATTGCAGATTCAATTTTAAACAGGAATACATAGTTTAGAAAGTAAATCTATGTATTATAAATAGATATTTCAAAAATATAAGATATGGTTTATTTAATTTTAGAAAGGAATAGAAAGTTGTTTTGGTTTATAGAAAAATATCAAAAATCTCCACAAAATCCTCATTTAAATGTTCAATGCTTAAAAAGTTTAGTAAGTTATAAATTTATAACTGCACTTATTTAAGCTAAAAATGTGCATTGTTTTTTTAAGTTAGTTGCCTAGGCTAGCAATTAAAGTACCTCCCTTCTTATATCACTAATTTGTATTATTCTGTTATGTCCATGTGGGAGACTAATTAACATGGGACCCGAATTCTGACCACATTGCGCTCCTTTAGGCCTTTTTCGCCCTGACAAATGGCACGTGCATTGGCCCAGTTAGCTTTGCGGTCTATTACCTTCCTTTTGGCCGCTCGACTGCGTTAGGAATAAATGTGTTGTTTATTTTTTCTCTATCCAGGCACGTAGTTTGCTCAGCTCGTTATTCCCGAGAACTGACTGCAGATGTCAGCTTATGCATTCGCTTTGGGTCACTTCTTATAAATTATTAAAGTCCCCAGGGAGCAGGCCTAAAGAGCCAAGGTACAGGGCTAATTACTTAGGGGGAAGTGGTAATTTATGTTGCTGGGGTGAGATAGGATAGGTACTTCAAAGGACTCCTAAACTTTGGATGTTGGAGTGTCCAAAAAGATGTGCATAAATTATGCATTGCTGTACAGCATACCCACTTAAATATTAAATAAAATTCTATAGATATTATTTAGATATTCTTTATTAAATTATTTGGGCAACTTAAGCAACATTTACTTACTACTTAGCTTTGGTGTATGGCCAGCTTCCCCCCATCAATCACCCAACAACCTGCTCAATTTCCGAAGCCTACTTTTCCGGGACTCCTTGTCAGCTGTCGCTGTGAAATGTAGACACTGTGTTTGCTTATTAAGTTCAATTTCCGACACACAAGCTGCATATCTAATGAGAATCAGAGGCCGATCCGCATAGAGTGGCACTCCATCCAATTTCACACAGTATTTGGCAGGCTGCCACTTGATTGTTCTCACGTCGACCGATATTTGGGTCAAAGTGCAAATTAGCATAAGTGATGCCTGCCGAAAGTCTCCCATGCCTGGGGCATGCCTGCCAATAGCCAAAGATTTAATTCGAACTAAAAATAGCAGCTCGTGTTGCCCCGAAAAGGACTCTTGAAAATTTCATTAAATTTTCCCCCTGCATTTCTTATATGAAAAAATTAAATTACGGGAAGAGTGCCATTAAGAGGCGGCACAAACAACAAAGATAACGAGCGGGAAACATGAGCAATAAAAATACACAATAAAAAATGAGAACAAGCGTATAAAAATATGCAGGGGAAGTGCCGTACCCATGATGAGATGGCAAAGGTAAACAAGATACAAGTAAATATTGACATGGCAGTCGGCAGTCATATAGGCAGGGAATGTAATGGAAATAAAAATGAAAATGATGCGGGGCTTCTCCCTTTCCATCATATTTCAAGCACCGGGTGAAGGCCGCCACTAAAAGACAGTCGAAAAGTCGACAAAGTAGGCCGCAAGTGCAGATTGTTCCTCAAGTTGCCGCGTTGAGTTGTGCCCTCAATTTTTTCTCACCCTCATGTGTGACGAAGCCAGAAAGGAGATTAATTATTTTGACACTGTTTACAAACAGCGGTCTGTGTGTTTTTCAACTGTAAGTATACTTAATTTCGTAGGTTGTTGTAAGAACAACAAAGTATTATAAAATATTTAACCAAGAAGGGCGAATTTTGCAACATAAATAGAATTATGATGTTATAAAACATATACATGGTGGAAGAGGGCTAAATCAATCTATGTATAAATTTATTTGGTCAGTATTTAGATTAAATATAGATATAATTTTTAAAAATAGAATTTTAAAAAATTAATAATGTATTTAACAATTTACTTTATAAACATTTAAAAATATATTTTTAAGATTGTAATTTTAAGTGCTGAAAAACTATATTTTTCTTAAACATCTTTTTCGTATATATTTTACAACACTGTATTACAACATTCTTGATTTTTATATATTTAACAACACTGTATTGCAAATTCTTTGATTGGTAGATTATTGAAGCAGTAAAATACTTTTAATTTTAATTCTGAAACTAAAAAACAATGAGATGGATAGAAAATATATAAAAAATACAATAAAATCAAGTGATTTTTTTTTAAATAGAGAGTACTTTCCACCACTGAAATCAATCAAATAAAATCAACAGAGTGGCAACAAGTGACCGCTTCTTGGATCCCCTTCCTGGCCTTGAATTTTCATGCCCGGCGCGTGCAGCAAATTAACACGCCCCCTTCTCATAAAGAGTCCCCAAGCCGCTGAATAAAATGGGGAAAGAGGCGTGGTAATACCGAGAAAGTCGGAGGCTCAAGACCCCAACTCCCTGCGAGAAGTTAATGCCGCGTGGCCTGTTAAAAGGAAGCCCGCATTCGATTCCCTCCATGAAATCCGTGCGTTACCTTGAGGGTGCCATAAAGCGAGCAACTCGAGACTCCACCGCAGAAACGAATGTAAAAATTATTTCCGTTTATTATTAATAAGCAGAAAGGAACTTTCACCATCACACACACTCCCACACTCCCCTATGGAGATGAAACTTAAACCAAGAGATTGGGGCGGAAAACCCGCATTGAAATAGCCAAGAAAATGCTAAAAATATTCACCCCAAGACAAGGCACTTAATTAAATGCTTAAAAATAGCTATTCTCAGGGTCGGAAGAGAAATCTGCTGGGATGGCATGGGATATTAAAGGCGGTCGACCGCAGAGGAGGCGATGGAGGAAACTATTCCTGAATGCTGTCGAAATGATTACGTGACTGCTGGAAATGCTCGCTTTATTGTTACGAGCATTTGCAATTTCAACTGGCGAACTGGGAAATGGGAAATTCAAAGAGCGGCCACCGCCTCGTATGAGCAACAATCACAGCTGTAAAAATCACACATACGCCCCCTAGTCCTCATCGTCATCGTCATCGTCGTCGTCGTCGTCCCACAATTGGTTGCGTATCTTTTTATCTCACTTTAATGCCCCCACATTTGTCGACTGTCAGCGAGAATTAGGTCAAAGGATATTTTTAGCCAGCCAGACTAGTGAGCATGCCAATCTCCGACATGGCCTGGGCTGCCAAAATATTTAGATTCCGAATTTCTGACATTTTTCATCAACTTTTGCGGTCACGTCACGTCGGTGGAGCCTAAGTGATTGAGTGTGAGCCACAGCAAATCAGCAGGAACAGGGCGTGCGTGACTGGGGCTACCGTTTTGGAGGGCCATTAAATTGGCTTGGGGTGGAAACAATGGCCACCTCCCCAGAGATTTCCCATTTAATATGCCTGCTAATTTCGTTAATTTCATTTGCCAAACAGCTGGATTTTTACGATAATTGTTTGGTTTCAATTTCCCCAGCGGCAAGCCGCTATTAATTTGAAATCTGTCGCTCAGCCACAAATCAATCAATGCGAAATGCGAACCCCTTACCGATCCGATGTCAAATCAAACTGTCAGTGTGATGCGCTTTTGGAGCCGAGTTATTCGATATTTATTGTCTGCCCGTTCGCCTGGAATCGTATTAATCAAAATGCCTGCAGACATCCTCAGACTTCAGAACTCAGGCTTTAGACTCATTATAAATTCAGTATGAATCCCCTCGTCAAGATGTACAGCCTCTTGACAACCGAATGCGAGTGGTGGTTGCGCTGCCAACTGAGATATCTTGATGGCAATTCAATCGTTGACCTACTTTCTTGGACACAAGATTCGATGCTAGGGCCATTATAGGAGGTTCACCCGTGCGTTGGGGATTCGCCAGACTCGCCTAATTGCAGATTCCACATAATCATCATGCCATTGATTTGCTGCTATTTTTGGCCAACTTTTTTATGGCAAAACTTTCGGATTGGTGTCACCAGAAGATGAAGATACAAATATACGAGGGCGTAAGTTCGGTTGCTGTGGATACGATAATTGCGAATGGCTAAATGCTAGAGTTGGTAGGGAAATGGTGATATTATGAAATGAAAGATGGCCATTGGTTAGAAAGTAATCCGAAGACATAAAAATACTTCCATTTTGGTGTAAATTATTTCACTTTTATTGAACTCTCTTTGCTGTGTGGCATGGGCCTTTCAGATGATTACAATTCTTTGCTGCTCTGTTTGCTGCTTAGGTAAATAGTTATTAATAAGTATATGCTGCTGTATATATGTGTATAATAATGGTGATATTGTTTTGTATAATCCATCAACTCTTATTGCTTTGGCTTGGGATTCAATGCGTTCGCATCCAAATATATATATAGTTAGGCCTTGGTTTGCTTTCCATTTAATATGCTTCTCTATAAACTGTAAATGTGTATAACTGCTAAAGTAATGTATATGTTGAGTACTCTTAAGTCAGTTTCGCGGCTTCCTTAGACTTGCTATATAATATCTACTTCTGAACTCTACTTACTGAAGTGCTGGGCATATTATATCTTTGGAGTGTGTTAATTCTTGTTGGCAAATTATTATTTTATTTATACGAATAAAAGTCTTAAAGTAAATAATTAGTGATTCCTAGGAGAGTTCTTTTTTTGGCTGATTCAGTTAGGACTGCGGAACATAGATAAATGCCAGACAAATTTTGATCCCATTTAACGTTTAAAAAGGAAATTTACCTAAACTTAGCATATCGTACTTCTTAAGTGATTTCTCTTGGAACCAATGTTGTTTACGTGAATCTCTGTGTTTGCTTTGACTTTTTGATAAAGGCACGAATTGTATAAGAATCTATACAAAAAGGAAATCTATTGTGACTCTTCCAATCGATTCAATCAAGCTTCCTAATTTCTTCTCAATTTTTACTTGCGTTTACAGTCTTTGGTATGCGTGTGGAATGATCTTGATCTAGCATCAAAGCGGTGACAAATGTGTGTATATAGGCTCTATATCTGACGAATTCTACGCATCTACGATTAAATTAGTATATATTAAGTGCAAAAGTTATTCAAATGTTTATAAAACTTTTATCAATTAAGTTGGTTAGTTTTTTTCCAATTCTGCCGATGTTTTTTCTAAAGACTTTCGGATACGATGGAGTCGGAAGGGAAGGGGTTGTCGGGGTGGTCAGGGACAGGGTTTCGATTGTTGTATCACAGATTTTGAAATGAATTTCAGGGATTGGGATGGGGAGGGTTGAGTGGAAGATGATGTTTCCAATAGAAGTGCCTTACTTAATGGTTCTTAGGGATCTTAAAGTATTAATATCTGGAAGGGTACTTTACCTGAACTAAATTTAAAAAGTAATTTAAAACCTTAGGTAGCTATGCTTGCAAATTGGGAATAGTGTTGTTTTGGTTAAAACTAAGTTACCTTTTTATATTAGATTTGGTTAAAGCTAACTTTACATATGTAAACTAATAATAATACATTTAAAAGGATTAGATTTTCTAATTTTCATAAAAACAAATAAAATTAAAAAAAAGGGAATTAAAAAAATTCATTGAACTAAAAAATAATTTGTTTTATAAACGTATTTTTAGATAACCTCTTACTTAAAGGACAAGGATGATTGCTTTACTAGCTGATTAGTGGTTCCTGATACTCTCTCTCTTTCTGAATCTCCTCTCTTTTCATTGCCTTATTATCCTGGTTATCCCTTCTGATTGGCACCTGAGTAGTGCGTCCTTAGCGCCGTGCATACTGACAGCAGACGGAGCTGCGTGGCACCCGCTGCGTCGGCAGACCGGACATGCCCTTGAGATATGTGTAGGAGACGGGCTGCCGCAGGATCCTCTGTGGCGGCGGCTTCACCTTGCCTTTGGCCACTGAACTGCAGGACGATGAGGATGACTTGCCCATAGCATGATGTTGATGGTGGTGCTGCTGCAGATGCTGCTGCTGCTGTCTGTGGAGCTCCACATTTGAGGCGGACTTGAGAGCCGACTTGAGGGGCAGTGGCGCTGCAGGCTGACCGCTGGCCATCGATGGAGGATGGGCGGCCGGCGGCGGAGGTGAGGGACCGCTGCAGGACAGGGAACGCGAGGTGAGCGAAAGGCTCTCGAAGGCGCGGCGCAGCGAGGATGTGGAGCGTCGATGGAGGCGCGAGAAACTGGCCCGGCTGATGGGTTTTCTCTTCGATTGCTGTTGCACCTGCTCCTGCTGCTGCTGCAGTTGCTCCTGCTGCTCCTCGATGTCCAGGGTGCTGCTCGTCTCGCTGGAGGCACACGACATGGACATGAGTTCCAGTCGCGACTGGTGGGCCACGCTGAGGCCACGCCCCGAGGAGCACGAGTCGGTCGATGAACTGTGCGCGTCCTCCTCCTGGAGCGTGACCCCGGCCACTCCCCCCGTGCCACCGCCTGCTCCGCCGCCTCCACTTGTCGATGTTGCAACGCTGGCTGCGTCATCCGACGACGACTGAACTAGGTCATCCTGCGACCTCAGGCCGAAGCGGCGGCTCAGCTGCCGAAAGAAGCCCAGATTGCGTTCGTAGCGCGGCGTTGGCGAGACGCTGAGGCTGCCGCCCGGCGAGGGGGTGCCGTTGCCCGTGGTGTTGTTGTAGCCCACGTCCAGCTTGTTGTTGTTGTTGTTCAGGCTGCCATCGCTGGCGGTCTTGTGTTGCGGCTGCTGCTCATCGGCGAAGCAGACATGTGGAGTGCCCATCTTTTGTTCTTCCTAGGGAGATCTACCTCATCAAAGGCCAACGCGGCGTATGAGTAATTTCCTTATTAGCCAACAGCTGCCAGCCGTGCGTATGCGTAATTTCCTTATTAGCGCTGCAGTCACTTAATTCCTTGCTTCCTTTTTCCTTGGCCAAATGCACTTCCGCTTCCGGTGGAATTGCTCTCCACTTCCTTTGTTATCCTGCCGGTGTCTTTGTCCACTGTTTACCTTTGCCTGTCTTGTTTTTTGTTGCTTTTCCAGCGAGAGCGAGAGAGAACCGACTGGGCACGTTGTCCTGCCGCTTGTGAGTCGGCAAATCGGAAGCCGCTCGCTTTTATAGCCTCGCCCGGCACTCTGCAAAGAGGTCCTTTGCGAGAGAGAGAGCGGCAAACAGAGAGTCTCTAGTTTCTGCAAGGCAGCTGCTCCTGCTCCTGGCCACATCCTTTGTCGCCGCATTGTTGCCTAATATTAAAACGGGAAGCGAGTTCTGTTTACCGCCGTTGGTTTGTTTTGTTTTTTGTTTGCACTCTGCCCCGGGAGCTTGCGCCGCTGGCCACCAGGTGGTGTCAATGCACGGGGTCGAGGCTTGGGTTCCAGCAGCTTCTAGGTGGTCACATACCTGGTATTCTCAGGGGGTATAGTGCACTGGAGTTACCGGAGAACTACGGCTTACTTGCATATAATATAAAAAATCCCAAAAGATATACCTGACCATTTGATTTATTTAAAAATATATATTTTTGGATTGAATGGATAGATAAGTTTTATAAAAATCGTTGGGATCCCACTTTTATTATAATTTTAAAGATCTTGCTATCTTGGTTTTATTAAACAACTTTAACAAATCTTACATTATTTTTCCTAAGTCTAAAATTTCTTTTAAATTTCATATTGGGTGGCCAAAAGTATGCAGTAAAAAATAATAGCTGAGTATCTCAATGAAATCTTTTCACTTCTGGGCTAAGATATATTGTTGCATACTTTCGTACACAAAAAAAATTTTAGTACAATTTTATCTTATCAAAAGTAAGCAATAAATAACGGTTATTCGTTTTTCTCAATGAATTCATTGTAATTATAAGCTTCATACTTTTAGATGCCTTAAAAAATTTTTAAAGATAAGAACAAACTTTATTATTTTCCTTTACTTAACAAAACCACTTCTTTCCCTTTTCCTTAAGCTATAGTAAAACGAGGTAATACCTGCCAAGACGGATTATAAGGCATCTGTTATTCGAGACAGAATTCAAAGGAATTCGGCATAGTCCGTATACTCCCTTTAATTGTTTTCCTTTCTCTCCCCACAGAGCCATCAATTATTAATCAGCTAGACGTTTTCATTTCACTTTGTTCCGTTTGACTTTCTTGGTTGATTCAATTTGCTATTGCCGAAAATAGAACCGAGGGGCTTGGTGGTGCCTATTTTTGAGGGCCCTGCGCCTGATTTGCCTTAAAATATCCTTGACGATGACAGTTTTCAAGGACTCTAGGCGGCGCACTTAAGAATCCAAGAGGCTTTTGGGCCAGGCAATATTTTATCAAAATTTCACCTTACTTCAGTCGAGGGTCAAAAATAGATTCGGCCTGCTCTTATTCTTGCTGTTGCTGCCTTTGATTTAATTGCGCCCGAAATTGATTTTAATGCGCTATAAATAAAGGCGAATGCCAATTTTGTGTGAACGCATTTTAAGACAGGCTAAGTCGGCGGCGGCCTAATGAAGTCCTTTGTTTTGACTTTAGGGCGATAAAATGGTTGGGGTGTAAAAATCCAGGAGTTGGGGAGCATTAAAAGCCAGGAATCAGGAGGTGTCGACAACGATGGGATTTTCCCACTCCCCTCGGAAGAGCCATGAACATCTAATTAGAGGCGCAATTGTTGACATCGACTGACGTCAGAGCGGGCAGTGATTTTGTTTTGGCCAAAGTGACACAACTCGGAATTTAATTTTGGCAGATGGGTCGACAGTTTGGCTTCCATTGTTACAAAGCGCTTGTCGCAGCCATTTAGCGGCGCATTAACTCATTTCGGCTTAATCAGCTTAGTCAACAGATTAATGAATAAGCTTCACTGTTTTCCTGTCGGCGATTGACCCCAAATTTTCAGTAAACTTTGGATTTTAAATATATTATTAAGGCATTAAATGGATTGGCAAGAAAACAATTAGAGGGTCAGGAAATACGAAATTATATATTTTGTTCTGGGAGTTAAATTCAAAAAAGAAGAAAATAAAAAATAGATTTCAATTTTGACTTTTTTAGATAATATGGTATATATATATATTGCAAGCCAAAAAAATAAAATGCAGCAGCAAAAAAAAGTAAAATAAAGCCAGAATTTGAATAACTCATTAAATTACGGAAAAAAACATTTCAAAAATGTTTTATTCAAGTTCCAAGAACAGATATTTCCTCTTGGTTAGTTGATTATTTTATTGCTATGCGAAATTCCCATTCTGCAGGATTCTCGGAACGGGTGCATGGTTTATTTTTCTCTGATTGTCTTCCATCGAATAACCCGAAGCACAACCCAAAACCATATCCCCATCCAGTTCCAGGAAGATATTTATTAAAACGCAGTTGTCTGGCCAATATAAACAATTCATTTAAATATATGAAATGTATTTTCTAACTGCGTCATAAAACTATTCAAAAGAAACGGGGATTTTGTCTTCCCATGTTTACAGGAGTTGGGGTTAAAGGCTTTTGTTTGCTCGCAGATAAATCATGAATTTTAATTTGATTTTTTAGGACCAAACTATGCCAAGGATAGCCTACCCCTTGGGCACGGGGCTTGTTTGTTATGGGCTGGCTATGCTAGAAAGAAGGGATCAAAGATACAATGACCTCGAGGCGACTGCTTGGGCCTGGACCAGCGCCGTGCCATGTCCTTGGCGCGGAGAACCTTAATAATTGAGGTGTCATCAAATTTTAAACGCTTTCGCTTGTCACGCCCGCCAAGTGCAGCGGTAACGATTAACGTCACACGGACATGATATGGCCCAGTCAAAACTATAAGGTCGAGTCCTTCGGCGACTTGATTTTGAGGACTTTGCCTACATCATCGGCAGCGCCAAAGTCCTCTCTGTTCCCAGGGAACAGTGCTCCTCCGCAGACTGTTACCCAAACAAAAGGAGGCCATGTGCTCTGCCTCTCTCGCAGGACATGCTGCTCTGGCGGCGAGAGCTTTTGCCTACGTTAACGGTGTCCTTAGCTTTCGCTAAACCGTTACGAATCGAAGCTCCTTGGGAAGTGCAACTCGGTTCATCCCCTTGGTCCTCCCTTCACCTTGAATGCGATTAAAGTCAGGTTTTTCCATTTTCTTTTTTTATAGTCATGTATATTTTATTTTATTGACAACTAGACTTAGGACTTAGGTTATCTCTGTTCATTTAGGATCTAAAAATATATAGGCTCTAAACATTTCTGCTAGGTTTTCTTTATCAGCTACTACACCATTTACGTTTCATCATGATATCTCATTGTTTAGAATAATTGGTTTTGTTTTTTAAAAAAGTTTCGATTTACTGGAATGTGAATTATTGTAAACTGTTCCTCTATTAGTGTGTTCTTAAAGAATTAAGTTTCTTCTTTGGTTGTATAAATTCGTAAAATTTTGTTTTCGTTTTTAGAAGTCATTGAAATCAGTGCAAAGTATATTTTAAACTAGTTCAAAAGTGCAAAAATCTTTTGGTTACGAAAAGTATACTCAAACGGTTCAACTGAAGGGTCTCCAGAATTGTGGTTTTAAGAGCTACTTTCGAAAGATATGTGAGGGTCTGCTAAATAACATTTTGTTTTACTTTAAGCTAAATTTCATTTATTTTCGTTTGTAAACTGAAAGTCCCTAAATTAGCCGAAGACAATTAGATCATCTAAGGTGTATATCGTAGCACATATATAGATAGGTTTTTGATTCTCGGGGCTTCGCGGCTTTAGGTACACTTATTGGGCCCAGCTGTGACACATTTATAAAATATGCTCGCTGCTTCTTGTGGCAAACCCCCCATTATATTCCCTCTTCTCTCTACTCAAATCTCGGTTTTTTCAGGCACTACTCGTACATCACTAGAAATTCCTAAGTATATTGTTCAAGACCCCCAACCAGCTCTCCCTCTTCCTTATTGGTAATATTATTTTTGACTTCTCCTCTGGCTTAGTACATATGCTGCAGGGTGTAGGGATAGCAGACCGCATAGCTGGGCACTCGGGAGTAGAGCCCCGACATGCCCTTCATGGAGACGTATTGGACTGGTGGCCGCAGGATGCTCTGCTGCTTCTTCTCCTTCTTGGAGGCTGGGGCGCCGGAGGAGGACTTGGAGCTGGAGCCGGAGTGGCTGCTACTGCTGCTGCTGTTCGAGTTGTTTGGCGACAGGGACTTCTTGGGCTGCCTCAGGGGCGTGCTGCTGCAGGAGAGCGAGCGCATCGAGGCGTTTCCCGTGGGACTGGAGAAGTGCTGCAGCATGCGGCTCACCGACGACGAGATGGAAATCCGGCTGAGATGCAGTCCCGAGGACTTGGCCGATGCCGCCGATGCCGACCGTGGCTTGCTGTTCTCGTTCTCATCGTGGCCCAGCTCCACCTCGTCCTCCGCCTCGTTGCTGCTGCCCTCCTCGCTGGTGTCCTCCTCGAAATGCAGCTGCGGATGCAGTTGCTCCATGGCGCTGCCAGGTCTGTAGACGGCCTCCACATAGATGTGTCCCTGCTGATCGTAGTAATCCAGTCCGGGTGAGTATCTGGAGCAGGCCGAGGCACTGGAGGTCCTGGAAGTGTGCTCCAAGTCCAGGGAGGAGCCATTGATGGGACACTCGTGCTCGTGGCTAGCCCGCTCGTAGCTCAGGCTGAACGAGTCCGTGGAGCTGCTTCTGATGTCGTCCTGGCTGCTATAGACCGTGTCGTTCTGGTGGTTCTGATGGTGGAAGTGCCTGCCCAGGTGCCTGCTGAGCAACTGCAGCAAGCTCCGGGAGCGGGACAGCTTCTTGGGTCCGTTCCGGGGATGGCGATGCAGCTTCTCCTTCTGCTGCTGCTTGCCCAGATCCATGGAGGAACTGGCCGCCGAACTGCCGCTGGAGCTCGACTTGGAGCCATTGTTGGGTGTCAGAGTATCCATGGCGAGAGTTGCGATTTGGTTGTTTTTTTTTACTTAATGTTTCTTTTTCACTTTCTGGCACTGGCACTGTGTTTCAGTTCGAGTTCTGGCTTTTACTTAGTTTTCAGTGATTTTCCAATGGAACTTTTTGTCTGGCTAACGCGAACCGCTGAAGTCTCGATGAAGACTACCAGTGGCAGGCGTTGGGCACCCGCTTTTATACAGCTCCTCAATGCCGCGGCAGCTTCGCGTCCTAACCTTCGCCCCCACGAGGACACTCCCGCAGCTCGGCTGTGGCTTCGGCTGTCCCGATGCGGATTCGCCTGCCATACTGACACACACCCGTCGGAAATCAGTGCCCTGTGCGCCGCCGAGAAGGACGCTACACAGGACTCGACAGCCGCAGGAGCTTGCCACCTCCTCGGAGGAAAAGTAGAGGGAAAACCTGTTGCTCGCCACGGGCTTTTCCACTCAACGTGACTGCTGATGCTTCCCCTTTCAGCCAGGTTAACAAAGCCAGCTAACAACACTTTGGGCGTCGCTGGTTGCACTTTTGAGTTTTTAGCATTGTTGTGCGTGATTGGGAACGTGATCCGTGCACGTCATCCAGCGGAGCGACGAGGTTCCGCAGGAACACTTCCGAAAAATAGTGGGGATTGTAGAAACTAGGAGGAGGTATATAAATCGGAAGATTGTAAGGGAAGAAAAGCCTATCTAAGTAACTGTTTTATGTCAATTAACCCAAACTTTTTTTATTTCTTTTAAATTTCAAATAATGTTTGCTGTTTTAAACTCATAAAGTCTTGGTATCCAATTATTCAATAATATAAATGAAGTTATAGATACATTTTTAAAGTATTACAATGAATAAATATTAAAGCATAGTTTTGGATAGATGTATTAAAAGGTGAAAAATATAAAAGAATAGGGGTAAGTTATAGCTACCTTATTAAAGAAGGCTCTTTATAACAGTATTAAATAAATATTTTAAATATTCCGAATAATAATGGGAAAAATGAAAATGTTATGTTTTTTCATCACTTTATTGATTTATTAAAAATTATAAAAGATTTTATCGTCTAAAGTATTTATAAAGTATTAACTATTAAGTTTTATAAGATTAAAACAGGTACGAGAAAATGGCTCAGTCATCTTATAAAAAATAAAAATATTTAGTCATAAGCAATAGGTTCGTGTGGCCCATTTGATTTCCATATACCATTTGCTCCTTTTATTCCAATAACCTAGACATACTTGGCTTATTTTTCGCTCAGTGCAGCACGCCTAATCCCTTCACTTGGGCAAGTTGGCTGCACACTTTAGTAGTTAACTCGGGTCAAGAAATGGCTAAAATTGCCACATGCAGGTGTCACAACGTGCAAGAGTCGCCTTTCAAACTTAGCCGCATGTGTGCGGAAATCACGAGTCGCCAAGAAGCTGTGAGGATGAGAAATGGGGCCATAGGACCTCCTCTAATCCCTGACAGTGGCTGCAATTATGTGCGCCGCCCAACAGGTTGCATCTCCTCGAGACTCAAGCTGCGTTTGCACGTTTTGCGAACGCATTTCGGTTATGCAGAGCCCCCAGAAGACACAACTGCTATAAATAAATGAGACACCGCCGAGGACATTAGCATAATCGGCAGATCCATAAGGTCGTTGCTTAAAAACTCAGGGTGATTCATTGCAGAGGGAGGAAATGTAGGTTTCCACCAAGAACATTACTTGAATGCAGGAATATTTTAGGTATGCGTGCCTATATCTCTTACAAACTAAGACACCCACATAAAATCACACCGAAAGCTCTGCATAAATCAAAGGGTTTTGTGACAGGAAATCGAAAATCCGGAAAATCAGTCACTGGGTCACCAGAGTTCCCGGGGATATGACACGTTCTATGGAGCGCCCACCTCCCGCAGCACAGTTCACTATATATATCGACCTGACCTGGACTGAAAAATAAGGCTTAGCAGTGCGTGCCGGGGAAAATAGTGAAAAGACTTTTGTGTGATTCTCGGTACTATTTACTCTGGCTTTTGGCTTTTACGCGGTATCAGAGGAGGAACGAGGACAGCGATAGGGCGCCTATTCCGACATCCAGGGCCCCGTAGCGATTGGCATACGGATAGGGGTAGCCATAGGGTCCCGGGTAGTAGCCTGCCCCCTGGTAGGGTCCTCCGTAGTAGTAGGGTCCCGGCTGGGGCGCCACGTAGGGCTGCTGATAGCTGACACCGAAGGAGACCAGCGGCTTGGCCTTGACACAGGTGGTGGTGGCCACCGCCAGGAGCACCGCTAACTGCAACGGGAGAAGGTGAGTCGTGGTCGTAGTTCTTGCCTCCCGCCTCCTGAGGAAGGAGTCCGTGTCGGTATAGGTATCGGGCTGCCTACCCAAAGATAAGTGCGCATTTTCTCGCCAACCTGCAAACTACGCCGTCCCAGAGTCGGTTTCACTTTGAGCTCCTCCCTGCCTTGCAAAAGACCTTTTATAACCCAGGTTGGGGGCCCCGGGACCCAAAGCCTGTTTTAATATCGGGTAAACAACTTGCCGGGGGTCCGTTCCCCGCAGCCCGTTCTAAATTCTGCTCGTTCTTTGCCAGCTGCACACCGAAAAACGGGAGATTTAATATCTTAATGTGAAGTTTGTAAAAAAATCGAAACAAAAATTGGAGTTAAACAAATTAAAGGGGACATTTTCAATTGCCCAAGAAGTTCAGCCTTAAACAAATGTAGAAAAAAAGTTCTTCAAACAAATCCTACTTTCATTAATTGTGTTTTAGTAAATTATATTTATTTATATATTATTTTGAGAAACTATATCACATCTGACTTTAACTATAAAATGGGGGCACTTAAAGTAAGATGTAATATAAACAAGATATGATTTAAGCTTTTTTAGGCTCTTTGCCTATAAGAAGTATATGTTGTGCTTGAAAATAAATTAACCTTTAATATATAAAAACCTTCTTCCAACAAGAATTACTTTCATTAATTATAATTTAAATATTATATATGTTTTAAAACGAAACCATATCATACTTTACCTCTAAAATATGGACTTTTTTAATACATTTTAAATTTTTTTTTTTTTATTTAAATGTGGTTTCATGCGTAAACTATAAAAACTATATTATTAGTGTAGTTATTTTCTCGACAATGTAAGTTTGCTGTTCGCATAGATTTGCCTGCCTGGCTGGCTGGGATTTCTTTAGCCATTAATTGGACATTGTAAAACCTTGAACTTCCCCATGTACCAAGGAATCGGATGCCGATGCTGTTGAAGTTGAGGAGCTCCTGCTCCTCTTTGCAGGAACAGGTTCCGCAGACTGCCCATCCGAGGAGATGATGGGCCACAGAATGCTGTTATTGATGCCACCTTCCCTGGAATTCCGTCCAATCAGGGGTATCTGTTGACCAGATGAGTACTTTCTGATTAGCTTTGCATAATGAACACGAGCCCGATCTAGTTTCGCAATCAGCAATCATTACTGGTTGCTAGACAGCTGGAAAAGCTGTAATTATTTCTCCATTCTGCTTTATTTAAAAGAATATGGAAATCATTTTGGCAGGCAAGGGAAATCAAATAAATGTATTATAATATTTATTATAATATTTAATTACGGGTGTATTTTTTTACAAAATATATATTAGAAGGAATAATTTTTGTTAGAAAAGTTATATCAGTGTAGCCAACCACTATACATGTTTCACAATAAGTTAAATGCCTTTTAAAAAATTATATTTTTTACTGATCGATTTCTATGTATTTTATGAGCTTTTTGTTAATTTTGTTTTGTATTATGATATTTTTTTTTATATGCTTTTTATATTAAATTTTTAAACATAAATAGATTAAAAGAAAAAATGTCAGTAAATATTTTCTAAAAATTTATTGTATCGAATTCTTAATACTTATAGAGTAAGGCAACATTCGTTCACATTCCACGCTCAGCAAATCGCTTTATCGCTTCATTATGAGCCCACAAAAATACCTGGCGAGTGTGAGGCGCCGCCAAGCAATCATAAGTTAATTAATGTGAGCGATTCGATTAGCATTCGGTTTCCGTTCTACGCATTTGCGTATGTCCCATGGGCGGGTTCCATGTGACAGCCCCAGGTCACGTTCCCGGGCTCCTTTCACAGGCTCCGCAAACCACGCACCAAAAGGCAAAATTTGTGGTAGCCGGCTTCCGAGCAGCTTTCCCTGCGGTCACATTGCCGCAGATTCTACGGCTTCTTTAGCGCCCCCGGTGACGTACGACATGTTCCTCGATTTCTTTGCCACTTTGCAGTTTTGTTAAATTTAGACAGGCCTCCTTGTGGAGCAGCAATCACACATAGGTGAATAACTGTGGCCAGGGCCATGCGATGTGGCCCGCCTTTGTCGAGGCTTTATAACTGAACAATAGGAGGCCGAGTTCAACAGACAGCGGGTGACCCAGGTCACTGGGATTTGGGGGAAGTAGGAAAGTTGTTTTCACAGACAGCCCAGAGTACAATAAGGGTTAGCCAGAGTTAAGCCCCTGCGATGAGGAGTGGTCGAACTTTATTCAAATTTCACTTGGCTACAAGTCGCTCGGGGTTGGGTTTGTTGCCCTCCCAATCCAAGAATCCTAGTAGAGATACTCATAGGTCAGGGGCTTGTAGTCGCTGCGATACTGCTGCTGGAAGGAGTTGGGCGTCGCCACGCTGTGGTAGAGATGCGATTCCTCGGCTGCCGGGGCAATCAGACGGGAGTAGGCCAGCGGCAGGACGGGCGAGGTCCTGGCGAAGGTGCCGGGGTAATACCCATAGGTCGGGGTATAGTAGTACACCTCGTGGCCCAGAGCCAGGCCAAGCAAGCAGGCGAAGATAAGCTGAGGTTGTGGGAAAAGAAATTCTTTGAAAAACAGAATCTTAGTAGAATCCCGATCTTACCAGCTTCATGTTCTCTCGTTGCAGTTCTCTGGAGATCACCTATCCAACTGAATGGGTGCTCCTCGCTGTTCCTGGCTTTTATAGCTGCCCATTGGCCAAGGTCAAAGGCATTTGCCTGGCAGGCGGCGAATGAAAGGAGCCCTTAACTCACTTTGAATGGGCCAGTTGCAATTGCAATTGCCAGCGGAACTCGTTCCCTGCCACTCAGCATCAGAATCCAGATGCGAATCGGATGGTCGTGAGTCCGCTGACAGGACGGGGAAACCACAATGCCACTTGGGTCTTGCCACAGAGCATTCTAGGTGCCTCCTCCTGTTCGGCACCAAAAGCCTTCCTTTCACTCGCCATTAAGACAAGAGATTTTAGTTAACTATTTACTACAGGTTAACTGAAATTAAGAATCTTATACATATATTTTTTAATTTTTTATTACATTAAATATTTATTTAACTTTATTTTTAACTCTTTTACTACAAGTTCAGGTTTGAAATTTATACATTCAATTTTAAGGTAATGTATTCTTTAGAGGCTGATTGGTCTCTATCATATTAACAAAATTTTCAATCAAACGAATAGTAAAATTAATTATTATTCTCTATCACTAGAGAGTTGTTAATATAAATAATTGTCAACCATTTAAAATAATACATTAGAAAGTATTAGAAACTATATCATAACTACATTAAATATGAAGTTAGTTTTCTCAACCAATTAATATCTCAAGTTGCTATTGATTTGTTTCCTAAACTGACTTATATTATTTATTTATATCAAAGTCCACTTCAAGTTCTTCCCCAGTGCCATTTTCCTGAGTGTTCCTTCAGCATTTGGTCTGCGTTAAGTCGCAAATGTTCTCATCGCTTTACTTTTGTTTGCTTCCATCAATTTGGCTTGGGCCTTGCTTCTGTACCCGAAATAAACAATTAAGGTCGTCCGGAATTGAGACGCACTTCCGGTGTTTTCCCGCCCCCTTTGGAGAGGCTTTCAAGGTCAGTGTGGGCGCTGGGAAAAGAATTTGGCCAAGTTTCCCTTTGTCTTGATGCGAATGAAAACAAACTCCCACGCCGAAATCAATTAAATGCGTTTATTGTTTATAATTCCGATGATTGTTTTCGTATTTTTTGCGGGTTTGTTTATTTGTTATGCTCACCGAAAATTGCGCAGTTTTCGCTACATTTTTTGGAGCTTTGCGGTGCGAATTTGCCAATATTACAATCGCATTTGTGGTGCAACTTGCAGTGGGTGGGCGGCAACTGAAGTCTGTCACTCACTCACCTGAAATCGGAGCCCTTCGCGTCCGCTAAGATTTCAAAGAGACTTTTAGGGTTTTGAGTAGCGGACCAAGGTCGGGCGACTGCTGGGGCTTCTTGCCTTCTGGGCCGGGTTATATAAACCCGCCTAGCGTTCAACCAGCCATCAAAGCGTCTTTTGGCAGCTGCTCAACGAGTTCCACCCTGAGTTTCCATCCTAAGAAGTTCTTCGGTAATCAAAACCCACTCAAAATGTTCAAGCTGGTAAGGATTTCGCGCCCCGTTCGCCGCCTCAAAGGAGTTAATTAAGTGACCAACTTTTGCCGCCTTTTGCCTACAGTTCGTCTTCCTCGCCTTCTGCCTGGCTTTGAGCTGTGCCGCTCCCGGCCTGCTGCACTCGTCGCCCATCCTGACCCACTCGTACCACAGTCTGCCCTCGGTGCGAGTGATCCACCAGCCCATCTGGACGTCCTCGCACAGCGTTGTGCATCCCATCGGCGGCTTGGGGGGCTATGGCCATGGTCATGGACATGGCTACGGCTGGCTCTAGGATCTGGGTGGAGCCGTCTCACAAATAGGCGTCCTCGAGCTGCCGACAGAGCCCCTGTCGCCCCAGGTTATTCCTTGGAGTCTAGCCATTTTTTGATGGACATGCCTCGAATAAATATCTGAAATTGGTCTGAAAGTTATGTGTCATAACATGTTTCTTTTGGGAGAAGGGGTTAGACCCTTCTAAGGGGTATTTAAGCTCCTGTTGTTGTCTAACTTTGACTTAGTAATCGTTCGGAGTCACAAGAGATATGTTGTCCGTAAGTACACTTAGGAAAAGTTCAAACTTTTAGAAAATTAAATGTTTCCTCTGAATAATCTAATATTTTTAAAGAAGTTTACAAAAAGTATTCCTTTTAAATGGGTATGCTGTGTTTTTTTTCCTAACAGTTTATTGTCATTTGGTTATTATCAATGAATGTGAAATGGTGCCAGCCGATGTATTTCCTTCTACCAACTACGGTTGGTACCCGAAGTTTGGACTTGAGAGAGGAAACATTTTACCAGGAACCAATAGAAGCCACTCCATTCATGGATGACCCCGCCAAGCTATTCGCACCCAATGATTTTTTCGGAGAATTCAACAAGTTCGTCAACGGCGTCCAGCAGTTCGTGCAGCATCCGCCGACTTCACTGTACAGTGCGTTCAACCAACTGCAGAGCAATGCCAAGAAGAACCACCAGAAACAGAAGCCCGTGAAAAACAAGGTGGTTCTTGACCCCTTCGGCCAAATTTCATTCACCCTGGGCTGGTCGGCCAACCTGCAGGTGTTCAATAGCATCGGTTTCAGCAAGAACCGGAGTCTGGTCAATTACAATGCATGGGCCAATTAAGGGTTAACAAACCGCTGGGCCAAAGCAATAACTAAAAGCTAACATACTTCTGGGCTGCTGCATGTCATTTAAGTTGGAATTAAGCGGAATTTTATATAATACAAAATAAATGCAAACCGTTTGTACGAATCAGGTCGGTTCTGTTTGTGATTTGCCGCAGATTACGTATACGCCACGGTGTCTAATTTTAAACGGCGCACGTTGCATTGTCTCCGCGCTGTGTGTTGTATCCGCATTTAAATGGCTGCACGCCTGGCAACATGTGGACGGAATAAGAATAATTATGCTCTATTATTATTAGTCTCTGTACCCTATCCCAGTCGCCTTATTGTGCTTAATTTATTTGCGGGCTTACTTATTTTAGATTGGCGTTGTGGGTTTTTATAGAATTAAAGTAGCTGGTTAAGATAAAAGACTTTTTGTTTTGGGCTCGCACTGGACAGCCATTGGATTACGGAAAAATGGAACATGAAAATGGGGTACAATTTTGACCCTCGTGAAAAAGAAAGATTTGAATGTAGATTATCAGAAAATTCAACCACAAATTCATAGAGGTATCCCACATTGAAATCGGGATCCAATTACTTAAGTTATGGAATCTGGAAATCCAGTTTTGGGCTCCCATTCCGAATGCTGTGGAATCACGGAAAAATGGAACATGAAAATGGGGTAGAATTTATATCCCCGTGAAAAAGATAGATTTGAATGTAGATTATCAGAAAATTCAACCACAAATTCATAGAGGTAACCCACATTGAAATCGGGATCCAATTACTCAAGTTATGGAATTTAGAAGTCCAGTTTTGGGCTCCCATTCTGAATGCTGTGGAATTACGGAAAAATGGTACATGAAAATGGGGTAGAATTTATATCCCCGTGAAAAAGATAGATTTGAATGTATATTATCAGAAAATTCAACCACAAATTCATAGAGGTAACCCACATTGAAATCGGGATCCAATTACTCAAGTTATGGAATTTAGAAGTCCAGTTTTGGGCTCCCATTCTGAATGCTGTGGGATTACGGAAAAATCGAACATGAAAATGGGGTAAAATTTTGACCCTCGTGAAAAGAAAGATTTGAATGTAGATTATCAGAAATTTCAACCACAAATTCATAGAGGTATCCCACGCTAAAATCGCGATCCAATTACTTAAGTTATGGAATCTGGAAGTCCAGTTTTGGGCTCCCATTCTGAATGCTGTGGAATTACGGAAAAATGGAACATGAAAATGTGGTAAAATTTTGACCCCCGTGAAAAAGAAAGATTTGAATGTAGAATATTAGAAAATTCATCCACAAATTCATAGAGGTATCCCACGCTAATATCGGGATCGAATTACTTAAGTTATGGAATCTGGAAGTCCTGTCTTGGGCTCCCATTCCAAATGCTGTGGAATTACGGAAAAATGGAACATGAAAATGGGGTAAAATTTTGACCTTCGTGAAAAAGAAAGATTTGAATGTAGAATATTAGAAAATTCAACCACAAATTCATAGAGGTATCCCACGCTAATATCGGGATCGAATTACTTAAGTTATGGAATCTGGAAGTCCTGTCTTGGGCTCCCATTCCAAATGCTGTGGAATTACGGAAAAATGGAACATGAAAATGGGGTAAAATTTTGACCCTTGTGAAAAACAAAAACTTGAATGTAGATTAGCAAAAAATTTAACCAAAAATGCACAGAGGTATGCCACGTTGAAATCGGGATCCAAGTGTGTTTTTTGTTCTTAATCGATTGATGTTAACAATGTTTTTTGACCCAAAACAATCCCTTTACCTCGATTGAAAGACTTATGCGTTCGTTTGTTTGAGAGTTTATTTCAGTTTCATTGCGAGTGTCCATCTGTTATCCTCCGGTGTTGACCATCCTTCCGGGAATCTACTTCTTCAGGAGGAGAGGGGCGGTGTAGGCAGCGGCGTAGGGAGCAGTGTAGGCGGCGGCGTACGGAGCGGCGTAGGAGGCGGTGTAGGCGGCGGTGTAGGGGGCAGCCACATAGGGAGATGCCACGTAGGGAGATGCCACGTAGGAAGACGCCACGTAGGGGGAGGCCACGTAGGGGGCGGAGTAGGCCAGAGGAGCCACGATTCCGGGCTTGGCGGCGACGCAGGCAAACAGAGCGAAGACAACGGCGGCGACGAACTTGAACATCTTGGGAGGATTGGTTTTTTGGTAGTACTTGTCGGATTGAACAAATGCAACTGATGTCTAAAACAGTCCAGAGTCGGGGCTTTTATAGCCCCACATCCGAGTGCCCAGCGACCTTGCAAGGTCTTCGGCCGAAAACTAAAATTATGTTGCTCAGGCCGGTCACGTACTTAGCCACTATACGCAGTTGGCTCCAGCGAACGCATTTAGGTACAAGTGCGAGTACTTTGGTAATTTGCTAATTAAATGGTGGGCCAAGAAAGGTAGGTCCACTCAGCTTAAGTGCCAAGGCTAATTGTGGGTGGTCTGGTGGGGTATAAAACGGCGTGTTCATCCAGCAGTTGTCATCAGTTTCGTTTGCCAGCAAATCAAAACAACCCAATCCTCCAAGATGTTCAAGTTCTTCGCCGTCGCCCTCTTCGCCCTGATTGCCTGCGTGGCTGGCAAGCCCGGAATCGTGGCTCCTCTGGCCTACTCCGCTCCCCTGGTGGCTGCTGCTCCCGCGGCTGCTGTCTACAGCCGGGAATACCACGGAAACTACGCGGCTCCCTACGTGGCATCTCCCTATGTGGCTTCACCCTACGTGGCATCCCCCTACGTGGCGTCTCCCTATGTGGCTTCTCCCTACGTCGCCGCTCCCTACACCGCTCCCCTGCTGCTGAAGAAGTAGGATGGACACCCAAGGCATTACTTGACCCAATAGGAAATCACAAACTGAAAAAGAAAATAATAAAACTACTATAAAAACCGATCCAAAGCTTTTTCTTATGCAATTTTATTTCGGAAATATTTAGTTTCACTTATCTTAAAAAGTTTTTATTAAGGTCTAACCCATTTTAAAATATTCTTGATTTATGTTACACAAAAGTATGAGTTGATTTATCTTATATATTGAGATGTATTTCGGTTACATAATGTTTGAAAGAACGAATTACCATAATCGCTTGTTTTTTCAGAGCTTGTTTTATCAAAACTTTAGGGAATGCAGGAAGTCAGATCTCTGACTGCAAGGTCGCTTCAGATAAGCCCACAAGTATTTTTTTTCTGCCTTGGCTGACACCTTATCAATTTCTCTTCCGCATTTCCCATTTGGCATCTTGTGTGTAAACAAATATTCAGGATTTAAATGAAACAAACGAGTAACGTTTATTTAAAGATCTTTGGAAGTAAACACTTAACTTTACCTGTTTTACTTTACTATTTTTGGTTTTAAGCAGGAATTAAATGTACAACCTAAGATACATTTCTTAACATTTTTTTCTATGTTTACACTTATATATTTTTAGGAAAGTCTTGGTTTTTTGCAATATATTTAAGATATTGAATAGTTTTACAAAATTATAAATTTAACTTTGTTAGAATAGAAAAAAATCGTTTGAGTCATCCGGGGTCTACTGAGAATCTGCACTTTCCAGGGTGAGATTAGCTTCCATTGTGGCATTCGAGCGGAAGACAATGCTGCTTCGGTCGTATCGACCGGATCGCCGATTCTTCAGATACCGGAGGGTTATCAGGGCCACCAGACTTACTAGAACTAGACCGCCCAAAACATAGGCGAAGGTCTGCATAAAAACCAGATGAACACCCAGATTCTCCGAGTGCGAGGATACTATCTCCAGCTGCTTCGACAGGATACGGATCTGCGATTCGAGGCGGGACTCCTCGGCGATGAAAGAGATATTCACGTCCAGCTGGGATCGGCTGATGCAGGAAACGTCTCGGATGTGCGGGGTCTCCTCCAGACTGGAGTCCGGTTCGATGTTCAGCACCACGGACTCGGGCAGCGAGGGCGGAATGAGCAGGTGGTGCAGATAGGAGCAGTTGAAGCGATTTCTGGAAACTCCCAGTTTCATAAGTTGGGGAAAGGCGTCCGAGAACGATCGATTGCCCTGCAGCTCAGTCAACCCATTGCCGTCTATCAGAAACTTCTTCAGATTGGTCAGATACGGCACAAACACGTCCAGATTGAGGCTGGTCAGGTTGTTGAACGACAGATCCAGCTCCTCCAAGAACTTCTGCTTCGAAAACATCCCAAATTTGAGCTCTCGTATACCAGTTCCTCGCAGATTCAGTCCCCTGAGTCGGTTGAGTTGCGAGAAAGTGCTGATGTTTAGCTGGCCTATGGGATTGTCCGAGACATCCAAGTAAAGCAAAAAGGTTATATTTGTGATGTTCGATATGCTGGTCAGTTTATTGGCACTCAAATCCAATGTTTCGATGTGCAAACTTTGGTGCAAAAAGAGCTGCGAAATTTCATTGTGACTGGCGCGAACAAATCGCGTGGCATTGATGGTTAAATTTGTCAGTTTATTGTTATCCAGGTGGAGTTGATGCACAATGTTCTTCTCCGTCAGTTGGAAGTTGTTCAGCTCGTTGTAGGACAAGACCAGATTCTCCAGACTGGCAGCATCGGCAAAAGTATCCGGATGGATGAAAACCAAGCGATTATTGGAGAGGTTCACCTCCTTGATACGTCTCATATTGCGGAAAACCTCCGGTTGAATGCTGGTCAGCAGGTTTCCCTCGAAGGACACCTTCTCCAAGTACTCATTATCCTTGAAAATGTCACTGTGCAGCTCCTTCAACAGATTGCCCGTCAGAAAAATCTGGCTAATGGTCTGCAGGCCACAAAAGGCATTCACACTCAGCGAGGATATCTCATTATAAGACAGATCCAAACGCATGAGCACATTGGCTCCATTGAAAACAGATGTCTGGATGCCGGTCAGGTTGTTGTAGGCCAGATTCAGATAGGTCAGATTGCTGGCCGCACTGAAGGCATTCCTGGTCAGCTCCAAGATATTCGTATTCGAGACGTCCAGGGTCTTGAGATAGGGAAACGTCTCGAAGAGATGGAAGGGCATGTAGAGCAGCGTCGACTCGTAGAACTTCATGAACTTGACCATGTTGCCGGGCGGTATGTGTTTGAACACAATATTCTGACTGTGGGTGACCGTGAAGCCGGTGACCGTGCAAAAGGCCTCGTTCACATCCATAAATCCCATGGAATCGTACTCGTCGCATCGCAGCGGTATATCTCCGCCGTTGGCACTACTTTTTTTTATACATAGGGTAAGGATAAGGATCGTTGCGAGTATCCTGCGCGTTTTATTCATCTTTCCCACGAACCGCTCGCCGTCAATCGACATTGTAAACTGCAGCAATGCAAATTCGCAGACTGCACTCCAGCTTCCACTCAATGGATGTAGTATATATTTGCATTTACATATGTGTGTCTTTACATGACTTTATCTAGCTCCCTTTAAGATTGTCAGGCTCTCCAGCGCTACGAAGATAAAAATTGTCGGTCTGCACTTTGTTTTGCTTTTCGTATACACTCTTGAGAGCATAAGGGATATAGGAAGTTTTCATCCAAGACTTTATTAAAAACATATGACATATTAATGACTTGATTAGGGACCTAAACCATATACTAAAATAAAGAAAACCATTCAGAAATTTATAGAATATATAGAGCTAAGCATGCTGGCTTGACTATCATCGTCTTAAGGCAAATCCCCTTTTAGACCCTCTATCTGTCTGGCTTCTTTCTTCCACCCGAGATAAATAACCACATAGGCCCGCTGGTAAGTTGAGCTTGACTCTTATTAAGAACTGTCTGCTAACTATAGTCGCACTGATAGCATTCGCCCCCTCGAAATCGAATCTCTCCCCCCAGTTTATTGAACTTTCGATGGGGGAATGCGCGCGTAACTGCCGTTCTGGCCAGTGGGCGAGATTGAGCTGTTGCATCAGTGGAGCAGATTAGATTTTCGGCCACCGAGGACCTGGGCTGGCATTGCATAAAGCCGATTGCATTCGCGGGAGGCACACACATATGCCATATGTAACCCTGAAACAATCGCAATCGGATTGGGGCATGCAATTTCATTGATTTCTGGCCAACTCTTGGCACAAGAGGTTACTCATCGGCGATTAGCCGTGTCTGGTGGCATCAGTCGCATCGGTTGGCTACTGGTTACCTTCGCGGTGACATCTTTTATGGGCCCACAATGCGGACGTGCCCGAAATACTGGATGGATTACGCTTTTGATTCGGATTCCGATTCGGTATCGGATTCGGTTTCAGATCGACCTCCCTGGGGCGGCGGGCACGTAGCCAAACGGCAAATTGAGCCACTCAAAGGCCGCTCTGCATTCCCATGCAGGCGGTATAGAATCATTCGCTTGAGTATCGTGTGTGCCCAGAAATTCAAGCATCACCTCCAGTTCCATAGCCATGGAGTATAAAAGTTGCAGCTCCCAGCGAATCAAGGCATAGTCCAATTTGCTAGCTCAAATCAAACTAAACTTACAACATGTTCAAGCTGGTGGGTTGATATATTCTATATTGCGATCTCTGGAGAGGATTTAACTGGTTGTTTTCTTGCAGTCCGCCCTCGTTGTCCTGTGCGCCCTGGTGGCCTCCTCCGTGGCTGAGCCCAAGCCAGCTGTCCTGGCCGCCGCCCCAGTGGTTGCTGCTCCGGCTGGAGTGGTCACCGCCACCAGCTCCCAGTACGTGGCCCGCAACTTCAACGGCGTGGCTGCTGCTCCAGTTGTTGCCGCTGCCTATACCGCTCCAGTTGCCGCCGCCTATACCGCTCCCGTTGCCGCTGCCTATACCGCTCCGGTTGCCGCCGCCTACTCCGCTCCCGTGGCCGCCGCCTACTCCGCCTACCCCTATGCCGCCTACCCTTACGCCGCCGGTTACACCACCGTTTTGTAAGAGGGATTAGCATGGACTCGGAATTGATACGAAATGGACTAAAAATTCACTTGGCTGGAAATAAAACGAAATCAAACTAAAGCTTAAAACTATTTTTCTTGGTAATGGGTTTTGGTTGTGGGTTTTGGATCCTAGATATTCTCCATCAACCTTAAATCCAGAAATGATTTTGATAATATTGTCTAACAATTAATTTAAAAGTATTCATATAAGTACTTAGGATCCTTACATTTGCAAATATTTTTGAGAATATTTAAATTGAAATCGTTCTGATATTTATTGACGTTGATAATTTGACTACTGTTACTCAAATAGATGTTATTTTCAAAATAGAATCACCATTAGGAAAATTTTCTTAACACTGAAAATATTTGATAAATATATAACATGTATTTATATACCTATATTTATTTTATGAAAATAAATTTACATTAACGTTTAGTAATTTTTAAATTCAATAAATCCATTCTTCTACAGGATTTAAAATAAATAGTTAAAGTCTATATTTTAACGCAGTCATTCCTTAAAAAATTAAAAAATAAAAATTGTGCAATTAATGCAATGCAATTAAAGAACACTTTTTCAAGAAGGACCTATTTGCATGCTGATGTATTTCTTACGTTCAGCTCACTCCTAATTCCAGCCTACTCAGTGCTCTGAAAATCCGGAAATACGCAAAATAAATGCCAGACGAGTTGCGTCATAATCCATTGACAAAACAAAAATAGGAATGCCAATAGATGCCTCAAAAAATGTATCTTCATAGAATCTCTCGTAGGAGAATCACGTGTGGGCCATTTAAAAGGTGCCGACTGAAAGTTGCGTCAAGCTTGAGTAAATAATTATGCATAACGTATCTTAAAATATATATTTCATTCAATAACAAAACGAGTAACAGAAAACGGAAAAATGGATTTAACAAGAAGGACAACAGTGTCCTTTGGCCAGTTTCTGGTGGGGATGGGCACTCAGCCAGCGACTATCTGGACGGGAATGGAGGCGCTGAAGCGTCCGAATGGCAGCCACGCAGCTGGGTAGTACAAAGGATAGCTCGGCGGCGGAGCAGAGCCCACAGGAGGACCCAGTGGCGGCCCCAATGGTGGCCCCATTGGTTGTGGTGGAGCAGCAGCTCCAGCTGCCTGGGGCGGAGGTGGTGCAGCCCGGTGGGCAGGCGGCACATCGATCTCCTCGGCAGCATCCTGAATCTGACCCCCGGCTACCAGGTGGATCAGGAGGGGGAGGAGCACCACCTGAAATGGCCACCGATGGCGAGGCCTCGTCATCTTTGAGCAAGTGCATCGACTTGTCCGCGGAGAACCGCTTGAGACTTACTAATTTCCTGTACATAGCTAATCCAAGCCGATAAGATCTGGTGGCTCAACGTTCTGAAAACGGAATAAATATGTGTGGTGCCATAGAACCCAGCTTTATAAATTTCCGAACCGAACCCGGCAGTTTTTGTGGGTCACTTCAAGAGCCACCGATCGATGGATTCATATCGATATCCAGCCAGTATTTGGTATGCAAAACACGCCCTCGCATTCGATTTGTTTTTCGCTTTTCGTCACGCTTTTAAAAATACCAAAATGAAACCAAAAGTGCAAAGCCATAATGCTCAAGATTCTCCTTGGCTGGCTTTAAAATGGACTTGGAACCGATCTGGGGATCGGCTGTGAATACCAATGGCCACTTGGCATCACCTTCGCTGCTTTTGAGGCCTAGGCTTGGAATTTTCTCGGCCGATTCTGCTATATATACCCGAGTGCCGGGGGACTAGGAGATATCAGTCTAGCACTTGAGAACCAACCGTTCACAACCAACCAACCCAATCAACATGTTCAAATACGTAAGGACTATATGGATTATTGGATCTATCAGATCGATGGAGTACTAATAGAGGTTCTTCCCCCACTTACAGTTCGCCCTGTGCCTGTTCGCCATCGTGGCCTGTGTGGCTGCCAAGCCGGCGGTGATCGCCGCCCCACTGGCCTACAGCGCCTACTCCGCCCCCTACGTGGCCGCTGCTCCCTACTCCGCTGCCTACACCGCCGCCTACACCGCTCCAGTGGCCGCCGCCTACTCCGCCTACCCCTATGCCTCCGCCTACTCCGCCTACTCGGCCTACCCCTATGCCGCCTACTACCGCTAAGATGGGAAGGATCAAGGATACCCATAACCCTGGCTACTGAACTGGACCTGAAAGAATATAGCCTCTACCACAAGGATACTCCCCTGCTAACCATCTAGATACTCCGCCCCGTGCTATCCACCCACATATCTACATCCCTGGTGTTAGTTTGGCAGCTTCTATATCTTCCCACCTCTGCCGACTGCTGAAAGTTAAGTCATGGGAACAGGACACACAAGTATAAACGGAATATTATTGTTGAAATAAATACTGCATTTTGCGTGAAACGTACACTGTATTTGAGTTTTTATTTTATTACTTTTTAAGCATTTAAATATATTTGAATATATTTACAAGCACATACTTTTGGGCTGTATGTCATTATAATAAGTAAATAAAATACTTGTTTGTAATAAAATATTCTCTTGACAATAATAGTAAAGGAAAGTTAGAAGACTAGAATACCAAAAAAAAGTAGTTCATATTTTTCTTGCTGGATAAAATTGATTTTGAATTACCTAATCATATAATAAACTATGTCCCTTTCAACATATAATGAATATTATAGGTATGCGTGAGGTGATCTGTAAATCTTTATAGTACACATTGTCCATTTTAAAACGTGGTTTGTTGTAACATAACCGATTGTGAATTTTAAATCATACCTAAAAAAGCCTTTAACCTGTTTAAAAACTAAAAATGTATTTATTTAGACCACCGTCCCATTCTTCAATCATCTTAGTAGCTATAAGCGCATTATTTGCTCAATAAAAATAGAAAATGTGAAGGAAACTGCGTTCTAAGTTCTTAAGGTCTTGTTTACAGTGGGGATAAAGGGTCAACTAGTCTGCAGGTTTATTGAACTCCCGCAGCCCTTGATCCAGTGTTTACTATTCCCCCCTGCCTCGAACGTCCTCCACCTTGAACCGAAAGGGTTCAACCTCGATGACGTCCTTCGGAACTGGATAAACCACTTCTATTTTTATTTGCATCTCCGATTAGAATGCAAAGCGACGCGTTCGAGTGGCTGACAATTGGAACGCACAGAGTGAGCCGAGCTCCGGAGATGGCCAAGACCAAGACCAAGACGGTTGGAATGACACGCACGTCCATAGCCCACAAAACGCACTGAGTGTTAAATTATGATAATTCAATCCGCAAAAGGCAGCTGCCACTGACGCCAGTCGCGGAAATGCTCGAGTGGGGGAGAAATAAAAAACTAAAACCTTTATTGAAAATAAATTCACCAGAAATGCGTACTATCTGCAGGCAAGTCATATCAAACAGTGAAGTGCGAACTTCATGTGAGGTAGTTTAGAGCTACCAAATTAGTGGCCCTGATTTAGCCCTGGTACGTGATGGAAATGCTTTAAACTTTGTGGGGTTTTTGCTTCTCATTCGGGCTTGTCAAGGATGAAATGTACTTTTGACTATATAAACCACTTCAAACCTGAAAGAAGACATCAATCAGAAGTCTCGCTTCGACGATAACACAACCAACCCAAGCAAAATGATGAAATTCGTAAGTTGAAAGAATATTTATTAGAATAATATTAAAGGATGTCATACTTGTATCTAACAAATTGAGGATACTTTGGTCAACAGTTAGGTGGAAATAAGAAATTAAAATATACTAAACTTGATAGTCCAAGCTGCTAACTAACTAAGAAAAACCTAAGAAATTTTAAAATTTTTATAAAATATTTATGATTTTTTGTATCTTGTACTTCAACAAACATTATCTTTCAGTTCGCCGTCGTCCTGTGCGCTCTGTTCGCCGCCGCTGCTGCCAGCCCCGGTCTGTTGGCCTACAACGCCCCCCTGGCCTACTCCACGCCCCTGGCCTACAGCGCCGTGCCAGCTGCCGCCCCCCTCGCCTACACCGCCGCCTACACCTCTGCCTACGCCCCCTACGTCGCCCCCTATGCCAGCAGCTACAGCGCCCACAGTGTGGCCCACAGTGCCGCCTTGCCAGCCGTTTATGCCGCCGCCCCGGTGGCCACCATCCTGAAGAAGTAAGCTGTTCCAGGATGCCGAATGGATTCTGCAAGTATGCCGCACGTGTCCACCAGACGTCGTCACTGTCGCAGTTACAGATACAAACCGAGATGGAGATGGAGATACACGCTCGGAGGCAAATACAAATAAAAACGCAATGCATCAGGCCCACGCACTGACCAACTGAGAACTGAAACGAGTTTTATTCCTTCCGTTTTAAACTAATCTTGCAGTGGGCAGTGGGAATTGAGCTGCAAGGAAACTATCTAAAACGTCTTATTCTGGGGAAATTGTATCTTTAGTTGCATTCAGCACTCTAAGAATACTGAGCAAGAATTACCCATACTTCGCATACTTACAGCTTTACTTTTTGCAACTTTAACACTACCCTTAAACATTAGTAAGAAAACGTATCTTAAGATAATATTATGTACTTTTTTTTTGGGCTATAGGTATTTCTTCTCTTGGTTACAATGATCTTTTAACAAATCCAGTCAGTCGACATTTGGCCAAGTGTTATTACTTATTAATATTTGGGCTCAGTAAAAAATAATTTTAGGTTTAGTGAAAAATGCTCTAAATGTTTTTTCTATATCATTTGTACTTTATGGAACCCATCATTGGAAAAGTATTGCCTGTTAAATAATGCCTATACCTCCATTCCTTTTAAAGGGGTTGCCATATGACGGAGTGTCCTCAAAGGGTGTATTCCACTCCCACTCATCTGTTTGCTTATTCCGGTTCATCGACACTCGCCACGTTCCTCGGCGTAATCCTTGAGCTTTGTTTTCGCAGTCCGAACCCCTTTACCACTCTGGCCCTTCATGGGTTATAGAGTAAGGTTAGCCCGCGGCATTGTTTATCACTTTGATTGCAGGCTGCGTGTGCACCGGCTCAGAGGTCATTCGCTTGGCACTGTCACTGCGACTATGGCCGAGACTCCATTAAAAGGCGCCGCTTAAATTGCACTTCGCTAATCACAGACAATCAATAAGTTAAACGAAGCCACGCCCCGCCAACTCTGGCATTAATCATGCGCCGCAAAAAGTATGAAAATCAAATCAAGCGAACGAACGCCATTTGACTTAAACTAAATTTTGCAAATTAATTCCAGTCTTTGGGTTGCGGGTTTGAAATTCACTTCGATGTTTTCAACGCCTTTGTGTCACGCCCCGTGGAAATACAACTCCCACCTTGCAGCTAATTTACTTGTTTGCAACTGCAGTGGGAAAATTAAATTAAAATTTAACGCTGCCTTTTGTCTCGATGGTCACGCCCCATTAATAAGGCGGCCCCCTCGATTTATAATTGCCGAAGCCCCAGAAATTGCACTTAAACGGTCGGTTTCCAAGCCTGCAGCTGGGTATTGTGGAAAACTTGTATAGGTGAGGGGGTATTTGTGGCTAAAATATTTATAATTTACATTTTAGAAATCACTAAAAATGCCTTAAAAATATTAAATGTTAATAATAGTTAGTAAATTCAATGGTAAGTTGTTTTACAAATGGTGTATCTCAACTCTGAATCTCACAGATACATCTGGTAAATCCTTACTTAGTCAAGTTTTAGCTTCTTTCCTATATAATTGAATTGTTGTATGTCCTGTTTTTAGCTTTTAATTTAATGTTATTATTAAAATATACAAAAATGATTAGCAAAATCAAAGAACATTATTATTGTAAATGGTATATCCTAACTCTGAATATTATAGGGATCTGTAGTGCATCCCCATTCAGCCATGTTTAAGCCTTTTCTCTACATAATTAAGCCCTCTTATCTCCTGTTTGTTCCTCCAAATTGAATGCGAGTTCCCACCTACCTCCAATTAGCTCCGCGCATATCCACTTTGCAAACAAGCAGGCTTCTAGAGCCATATGCTATAATTACCCCCCGCTGTTCACCGACTGCTCTCGGGCGATTACAACAATCTTGTCTAATTGACAGTTGTACACTGTCATTCGAGAGCATTGAAGCGATAATGGCGAGTCGGCGTCGATTAGAACGCGCCGCGATCAATTTGCGGGGACATCAATAAGCTGCAAAACCCGATCCAAAAGCGCTCGCATTTCAACCGGGGTGCCCAATAAATTGCATTTTGATTTAATCGCCGTGTTGCACAAGTGCCACAAAATTAATTGCCAGCGATTTTTCGCACTGTGTAGATATCAGCCAGGCAGCGAGCCAGCCGGATCTTAGGAGGCTCTTAATTGAAATGCTTGGCCGGTTTGATTTACGGCCCAAAAGCGCGAATCGGGCGGAGAACTTCGGCTGGTCCAGTCTCCATCGGCATCGCCCACACGGCCTATGCGTATGCAAATCCCCTTCGAGTTACGCATTGGGAATCCGAATCCCCTTCTACGCGCCCCCTTTTTGGCCAACTTGTTATTGTCACATGGGTTTTGCCTTTCCATTGGCCCGCAGGCTTTTCTGGACGAGGCTGAGCCTTCTCGTTAACCCTTTGGCAACCATTGTTGACTATTATAAAAATTAATTTTAAAAATTTTCTAGCTTAAAAATAAGGTTTCTATTTAAAAAATCTTTATTTATCTGAGCAAAAATTATTGCATATAAATATATCTTCAAAAGTAGATAAGGAGTATCATAGTAAGCGTTTCAAAAGCATATATCCACACAGAGCTTTATATAATATAGAGCATTATATCACCATCATACATTTTATTTCCTCGATTTTTTTTATTTTTTAAGAAATTTGTAATATTTTCTGCCTTAAGATATCTGATATATCTTCAAGTACATAAATAATATTTACGTAAACATTACAAATCATATACCCTCATGAAGTATTATTATATCATGTAACCCATTTCCTCGATAAGTTTTTTTAATTTCTTGGGACTTTAATATTATTTTTTGTCTGTCCCATATCTTTTAAGTTATGCACAAAGTGTTAAGTCCTCGTGTGTTTTTATGGGTCTGTCTAGCGCCTGCAGGGCGGGGATTTCAGCAAGTGCTGCAGTGGGTCCGCTCAGCGACCCCCTTACAGCCCCTTCTCGGCCCCGCCCCTTTCATAAGTGTTAAGTGCTTTGGGCTTGCGTAAAGCGCTGTCTCAAATTATGCATAGAGTAGGTCGCTGGCAATTAACTGGCAGCCGCAGTTCCTTCGGCATTGTTGCTGCTGTTGCATGAGTTATGGGTGCACCAGTTCATAAGTTAGCTGCGCCAGGGGCGTAGTTTGGCCCAAGGAACCCCTGCCGCTGCACAAGGAACGACCTTGCCCACGCCCCTACCTGCGATCGGTTATTGTTCTAATCGCACATGTGCTCGAGTACCTCGAGTTTGCCCCACATAAAACGATCTCGGGGCGGATCTGGTTTTGCCTCGGCTTTACGCACAGGTGTGTAGCTGCCACGCCCCATTCATTGCCGGCCTGTGTTGTAATTAAGACTTTTGGGCTCTGAATGCTCGAGCATTTACTGCGAAAATTTCTAACAGCAAAATAGCCGCACGCATTCGCAGCGGCTCATTTAAATGATTTTAAACGGCGGATTGAGCGAAACTTGTTGGCTGCAGGAAAATAAATGCATAAAAGAACCAAAAAAGGCCAGATACAAAATGCAATTTAAGTTTTTCTCACACACACCTTGTCGCGGCGTCGGCTTTGGGTAAATAGACCAAAAACAAATTTATCAGAAATTATTCAAAATCAAAACAACGACTGGGTGCTTAGTATGGTGTTATCGATGTGGGAATACTCTTTGACTGGTGGTTAAATTTTTGAATATTATCTTTTGAAATATATATGTTATTAATTATTAAAATTTAATTAAAATTAAATTTAGTCTATAAAGAAATGGCTTAATATCAAATAATTAGACACAGGATTTTTTAGCACGAATAATAAGCGGATCATTATTACTACTAAGCGATAACTCGGTAAAAAAATCAAAAAACCTTTTAAATTATTTATACAAGTGCCCAAAAGTATGCAACAATATATTCTCAATTCGAAAGACCAAGATCAACCAGGAATATGAAGTCACATCAGTTTTTGAAATACTCATAAAGTGTTTAAAAGAATGCAATGAAATGACAAATGATTCTATGTGACAGATGCATTTATTCACTGCATACTTTTAGATACTTTTAGAAATAATTTCTGCTAATTGTTAGTTATTTGTTTTTTAATTTTTAGGAACTCGGCTTCCGAGTACATATTGCCAGAGTCGTCAAAATGTGCAACCTAAAGCGGAACCAATTATTCTGGATGCTAAACAAGAAAAGCAAACTATCTCTAAGATGCAAGCGGCACATTTATCAACAAATCATCGCACCAACTTGGAGATATGGAATCCAAATTTGGGGAGTGGCGGCTGCGTCCCACCGAAAACGTTTCCAAACCGTCCAGAACAAAACATTAAGACAAATCACTGGCTGTGAGTGGTTCGTTAGCGGCCAAACGCTTCACAATGACCTAAACCTGAGTCTTGTTGAAGACCAAATATCGTTCTTCTCAAGCAGGTACAACGACCGTCTAACTGCCCACCGTAATCGTCTAGCCCGGAGATTACAGGGGGCTATCCCAATTCGCAGGCTCAAAAGAAGACATTTTGGGCTGCTCCTAAGAGACTAATATGAATATATTATTTACTTGAAACTAGTCGTAATTTGATCTACTCCTATATACCAAGTTGAAAACTAATTATAATTTATAATTAAGAGATTATTTACTTAAGAAAACATTTAGGTTAAAGGCTTTAATTAGATCTGTTCCTGGATTATATTAAATAAAGATGTTAATTAAAAAAAAAAAAAAAAAAAAAAAAAAAAAAGGAACTCGGCTCAGTTAGTTTTTTATTTTTACTCTTTGGGCTGACTTACTGGTGAGATACCATATTTGGTGGCTTATTCCCTGCCTCGAATGCTATCCCCTTCCAGGTGTTGCAACACCCTCCGAAAGGGTATGGCAGCAAGTCTCAGCCCAGGCAAACATCCGCGTTGTCTGGGGCGGGGCAAGGCGGTGCTCCGGTGGGGCCCAGGCCTCTATCGCCATCTCGATACCCGACATGCCAGCTCAGCATGTTGCTCTCTTGGACTCGGTCTTGGGCCGGGTCTCTCCATTGAACAAAAGTAAAAGTCTCTGGGGGACCCAGCTTGGATCCGTTCTCGTGCAACATTTTGGCCAGGTCTTTGGGCTATAAAAGCATTTGTGCCTTAGACAGCGGCATTATTCAGCTTTGTGTTCTTGCCACGAGTTCAACTTGCACCAAAAACCAAAATGTTCAAATACGTAAGTGGTCAAGAAGTTTCTTCAGAATATATATTTTTACTAAAAACATTTTTTCCGCTTCTATAGTTCGTTTTTGCCGCCTTCTGCCTGGCCAGCGCTGCTGCCGCTCCGGGATATTTGGGAGGACTAGCCTCTCCGGCCTTGCCCCTGGCTGCAGCTCCAGCCATCTCCTACGGACACGCCCTGGCAGCTCCTTCGATTGCCTCCTATGGACTGGCCCCCAGGATTAGCTATGCCTCTCCGGCCTTGGCACACGCTCCCCTGGCTGCTCCGGCCATCTCGACCTACGGATTGGGATTGGGTCATGGTCCCCTTGGCCTGTCTCATGGTTCCCTCGGCCTGGCTCCTGCTCCTCTGGGCCTGGCTCATGGTTCCTTGGGACTGGCTCATGCTCCTCTGGCCGCTCCCCTGGGACTGGGCTACAAGTCTGCCTACCCAGCTCTGGCTGCTCCTGCCTTGGGACTGGCCCATGGCTGGTAAGGATAAGCCATCCCATACAACATCGTTTTCTGCATTGCTTTCGTTTCGTTTGGATCGGAGAGTGGATGAGGAGATTACACAGAGAAATTGAGTGAAAAAGAGAGGATATAGAGGAGATTTTGTGAAATTACATAAAATTCTTAAAAATCGGATTGTGAAAAGTGGTTTGGATGATGAAATATATTTCGTTTGAATTGAAAAAATAACTATTTCTTTTTGTAAGTAAAAGACATTTTTATTGAGGGGTTTTAAGAAAATGTAAAGGAAAGTCTTTCATCAAAAAAACTCTAAGCTTTAAGAATGTTTATATATTTCTCTAAATAGTCCTTAAAAGGGGCATTTTGAAATATCTTAAATATGCTGGAATCCATTCGTAAATCCCATCGAATAACCTTCCATGATTAACGCAGAGTTGTTTTGTACATTCTTGCTTTGTCTTTATTGATTTATTTACTTGCTGAGTGAGTGACTGATTAAGGCTATCGTAATGTTTTGGGTACTGCGAAGTAATTGTCTTGACTGAAAACTCTCACATGTGGCACGCTTTTCTTGGCTCCGCACTTGGCTTAACTTCATTGGACTCGGGAGCACCTCTACCAACCATGGCCGTAGCCATATCCCAGTCCGTATCCCAGACCCAGACCATGTCCACCGTACAGGCCATGTCCATAGCCTCCGAGGTATCCGTGACCCAGGCCATAGCCATAGCCGCCCAGGTAGCTCTTGCCGATGATGGTCTTGGAGATGATGGGTGCATGGTAGCCCAACCCCAGACCAATTCCTCCAATGTGTCCACCGTACAGGCCGCCATAGTGACCGCCGTAGTGCCCGATGCCCAGACCCAATCCCAGGCCATAGCCACCGTAGCCATGTCCAATTCCGAAGCCAATGCTGGGCGAGGGAGCGGGAGCAGGAGCAGGAGCTGGTTCTGGAGCGGGTTCAGGTGCAGGAGCTGCCAGGATGGAGGTGGTCAGGCAGGCGATGGTCACAAGTATCAGCTGCAAATAATTCATTTTCTCATTTAAAATACCACTCTTAGGATCTTTCATATCTAAAGATACAGAATCTTGTTGTAATCCTTGGGCTACTCACTTCTTTATACATCTTGCTGTTGTTTATTTTCCGGCAGCTGCTTGGGGAGTCCGAACCACTAGTGTTGCTGCAGTTGATCCCAACGCGGCTCTTTTATACCAATCCCCAGTGCAGTGGATTCCATCCCCACATGGACATCGATGATCTAATGAACAGTGCAGCAGAGTACTTTAATTCGCTGGACAAGTTGCCCAAGTTAGCGGCGTGCCACAAAACCATCCTTAGCTGCTGCAAATAAAAGCAAATTCCAACACCTGTTTTTCGCCTTTTGGGCCACCATTGTATAATCGGCATTCGGGTTTGGCATTTACCACATCCACAATGGATCCAGTTCCAGTTCTTTGTTTGGCCTGTGGGCAGTTTAAATCTAGTGGGTGGCCTTTTCCATCGGTTCAGTCATGTGACTCCGATCAGATTATAAATATGTGTAGGGTCAATGGGCTCTAGATGTTGGGGATGGCAAGCTTTTTTCGTAGTTTCTATCTTAAAATGATCTTTTTCGAGAGATTAGTCTAGAAAATATACAGATAAAATATGGTAACAGGCTTAAAATATATTAAATCCTATCATTTATTTATTTAGATATTTATATATGTTAATCCCAAGTTGTAAGCCCACCTTCTATATAGGGTATGCCCTAGTATTAAAACGACGTTTATAATAGCATAGGCATAAAAATCCAAATAAAGTCAAACTAATTAATTCTCAACACCTCCGAAACCAGCACGAAAAACATAGGATTGGGCAATGATTGAGTTTATAAAAAGACCATAAAAACGGGGAAACAAAGGCAAACCCCAAGACGTGCGATCAACTAACTCACAACCTATAAACAAACAAAAGCCAGAGAAATGTAAGACAACAAAACCAACGACGGGGCATAATTAAGTGCACAAAAGAGTCACTGACTCTTTGACAATCTTCGGCGTAGACGCTTTAAACTTGAACTTGAAAACGGGTTTCTCGAAGAGAAGGGGACAAAAGGCCAAGTGGAGTAGTGCTCCCACTACATGGGATGTTGCAACAGGTTCCCGCTGGCCAAGGAAATGCAGTTGGGTATTGCAGGGGATTGTCAACCGGTTCCTAACTGTTTAAAGGAGGCCTGAAAATCCAGCGCTGAAGACGAGCCTATAAATTGATTGGCCTTCGGATGGTTTCAGCTTAGTCCAAGTGCAGTTCCAGTCAGAATATCACCAGAGAATGCTCAAGGTGAGCAGGTTTAGTGCTCAGTTCCCTTCGGAATTCTTATCTCCCATCTGTTCTGAAGGTTTTCGTGCTTTTCGCCCTGCTGAGTGGGGTCCTAACCGCCACGGTCATTTACCATCACCCCGTGGTCTATCATCATCCTCTGCCGGCGGCTGGTTCGGCACCCCAGAAGTTGGATCAACACCCCGGCTACACCATTGTGGCACCCCTCACCAAGATTGCCCACGTCACCTACGATTCCGTGCCCATTTCGCACACGCCCTACGAACATGTTCCTCTCTTCCAGAGGATTGGTCATGTTAAGAACAAGAGGTTTTAGCTAGGATTACTCATAAAATGTTCATTAAAATAGGGTTTCTAATGGAAAGTTATTTTATGTGTGAAACCATTTTTTGAATGGAATAAAAAATTGAAAGCGAGCTTCCATCTTTTGAAGGAGTATGATCTCTATTCTAATCAGTCTTCAAATAGGTTTTTGGAGACAAACACTATAATATTTTTTATTTACTGATAATTTAGAGAAAATTTCACTATTGACCGGAAAGAATAATGTCGAAAATGTCTTTGACCTTTTGAGGCATTTACCTTTTTGACAGATTGTTTTAGGAGGTATCTCCCAAGGTGGTTATGATAGGAAATATCACCAAAAGCCAACCAAGAGACCGCCCCAGGAAAAGTCTCGAAATAAATTGATTAATGATTTAGTTTTTTATTCGCCAAGCATTGCTGCTTTCTAGGTATGAAGATTTGTGCTAGGTTCTACAAGCTAATAGGACGGATGGGACGGATGAGTTGGGTGATCCTTTGGCTGAGTCCTTAGAAGAAGTAGGGGGCGGGGGCGAACTTGGGGGCCACAGCCAGGGGCGCGGGCACTGGAGCGGCGAAGGGTCCGAATCCGAACTTGGCGGGGGCGGCGAAGGCCACAGGCGCCGGCGCAGGGGCGAATCCCAGGGGAGCAGCCACTGGAGCAGGGGCAGCAAAGCCGAATCCAACCTTAGCGGGGGCAGCAAAGGCCACAGGAGCGGGGGCAGCAGCCACTGGCAGAGGAGCAGGTGCAGCAAAGGCCACTGGGGCGGGAGCAGGCGCAGCAAAGGCTACCGGGGCAGGAGCAGCCACGGGAACGGGCAGAGGAGCGGGAAGGGGAGCGGCAAAGGCCACTGGAGCCGGAGCAGGAGCCACTGGGTAGGCCACGGCGTGGTTGATGCGGTGGGCATTGAAGCTGGAGGCATAGGGAGCCACCACGCCGGCAGTGGCCACAGGAGCAGCCAGCGGAGCAGCCAGAGGAGCAGCCAGCGGAGCAGGAGCATGGAAGGGCAGAAGACCAGCCTGGGCGGAGGCCACACAGAGGGCAACGAGCTGGAAATGAAAGTGTATTTAATTAGATATTCCACTTGGATGGAGACCGTAATCCTGTCGAGATCCTCCCCAACTCACCACAATCTTGGCGAACATTTTGCTTGGTGTTTGGGGGATGGGTGGGCTAGTTGTGATTAGCTTGAAGGCAGACTGAGCTGTGATATCGAACTGTCCACCGGACAACGCTTTTATAATTCTATAGCCCACGGATTATCCGTGGTTGAGCATACGAAAACACCTTGGAAGACTTTCCAAACACGGGCCTTATGAAGGGCGTTGCTGGATAGGTGCTATGTGTACTTAAAAACCAATCGGCAGCCTCTTACGTCGATATCGCCCCCGAAAACTTTCATAATTGCACGCAATTGCCGACCATAACCTAGGCCAATATTGGGCAAGATTTCGTTTTTCCTTCCGTTTTTTCTTTGGGTTTATGACAGTTTGGGTTTTCGGTTGTTTCGGATTGGTGGGTGGTGTGGCCACAAAATGAGCTGCAATTATTTACCCAAAATACGTGCTACCCTCCCACCAGCGGGCCAAAGCATATAATTGAATTACTACATTTTATTTTAGCCTTTTTTTATTGCAACAATTGTCGCGTGTTTGGGCCGGGTCTGTGTGTGGAATTTCTGATTGGATTTCATGTTGCGTGCAGTTGGAAATTCACTAGCAACATTTCAGTTCCTCGGCAGTGTGTGTTTGTGTGTGTGTGTGTTGCCAATAGCTCGTGTGTGTGTGTTAGCCAAATAACTGACACCCCATTTGGCGACATTACGAGGCGTCTGGTTCGTAATGAGAGTCTGAATCAGATATCAGGTATGTATGTTTGCTTTGGCTAATTTTTGGTGTGCCTGTGATCATATCTTCCGTGGTTCCATTCTTTGGACTGCCTATTTTTGGCACTGATTGTTGTATATTATGGTAACTATCAGACATTGTCAGAATTCAGGGTCCTCTATAATTAATACCACTTTTAGTAGTTACCCCAAATGAAATACCAAAAATTAACTTTAACTTCATTTTATTGTACTATAATTAATCGATAAATTATGGTATAAAGCAGGTAGCTGACTTTGATGACTCTTTGGTGAGGGTTCCATCATCCTTTTGGTATGCGGACTCGTCCTAGAACAACGAGTGGTGATGGTGATGGGCCAACTTCAGGGGCAGGGCTTTCAGGTGGGCGTGGGGCGCGGCCAGCAGCTTGGGGAAGGCGTAGCCTATGGACACCCGATGGGTGGTGGTCTTGGGTCCCGGAATGGCTCGATAGGTGGGTGCGAAGGGCACCGCCTCCAGGAGGGGAGGCAGCACTTGGTGGCTGACGCCGGGCAGGTGGAACTCAGGCAGAAGTGGTGCAGCAGCTGGCAGGAAAGCTGGAGAGGGCACAAGTGGTGCAGGGGCGGGAAGAAATGGTGCAGGAGCGGGTAACAGAGGGGTGGGAGCGGGTAGAAGCGGAGCAGGAGCGGGGAAAAGTGGTGCAGGAGCAGGTAAAAGAGGAGCAGGAGCTGGTAAAAGCGGAGCAGGAGAGAATGCAGGTGCTGGCGGTCCGTAAACAGGTGGTGCTTGTCCAAAAACTGGTGCTGCAGGACCATAGACGGGCGGTGGCGGAGCAAAGGCTGGTGGTGGAGCCACCGCAGGAAGCAGTGGAGCCGGCGGAGGAAGAACCGATTCCTGCACCGCATAATCCAGGTGGTGGGGCAGGGCATGCAGCGACTCCAAGTGGTTCAGATGATGCCCATCAAAGTGGCCCAGATGGTGGGTATCGAAGTGGTGGTTGAAGAGTTGGGAGGGCTTGGCCTCACCACCCACCAGTAGGAAAGCCACTGCAAAGGTCTGAAAAGTATAGACTTGTTAATCTAAATCCTTGGGGAATGGTTATCCTTGAATCCCCACCCATGTCAGTTGCCACATCTTGCTTGGTGTATGTGCAGTTCGGTTTCTTTGGGGGATTAGCTACTCGATCGATGTGCTCGACCTGTTGGTTCTGCTGTTAATGTCCCCCATTGTCAAGTTCCATTAATATTTATAGGGAAATTGAGGCGGTACTCAATCAAAAGACTTGCACTTGCATTTCTTCACTTTCGTTGTCGACTTAATAGGTGTCTTTCGGTTGGGTTTTGAGGTGAGGTAACCCACTTTAGGCCGCTATAGTTGGTCAGCAAGTCGTGACTGCGACTGCGACTGCCTTCGATCGAGGGGCCAATAACTTCTTGGGCGATTCGAAAGCACGGCCCAAGATTATATAACACGGGGCCAAAACCAAGCCCAGGCATTGACAGTTCCCCATAAGTGGAATATGATTATGATAACCCATAAATTTTGCTTTGACCATAAATAACAATCGATATTGCGCCTTGGGTGACAACACAATCACAACAAATGTTGTTTGTGTTTACACACCGTGTGTGACTAACTTCTGCAGCTCGAACTTCCCTAAGTCCAAGTTATGCTGCCATTTAGTGCATTTTGTCTCCCCAATGGGAACACTTATAACATAAATCTTCTTTTAAATTTGAGTCTTTTTTTATAAAAGGTAAATGTATGCATACATTATATTGGTCGTGACTACATATGAAAGATATATATATACCTATATTTTTTCTTAAGTCCCAATTTATTCAGTTGTATATAAAAAGAGTTTTATTTTCTTTTCTAATAATTCTTATTCTCATTAGTATACAAATAAATAATATTTAAAAAGTTATCGAAATTTTTAAGTTTATTTTCTGAATGATGACTTTTTTTACGAAAACTTTTCAATCAACGTTCCACAATTTTTTAATCAATTTTTTTTACAATTTCACAATTATAATAATTAATTCCTATTAAATCCTTTTAATTACCTTACCAACATTTTTGTATACATTATTTTGGCAAAGTTTATATTCTGATCTACGATTTTTTTAAAGAAATATTTTTATTCCTTTTTCTTTGATTTATAAAAAAAAATCCCCAAAGTCGTACTAGAAATCAGCTAAAATTTTAAAATAATAAGACATTGTTTCTTGACTGTTTGTTCGTTATTTAATCTCAAGTTTGTTTACAAAAATTGTCTATAGTTGAGTTTGGTTTATGGGTGAGTCCTAGTCCTTAGACCACCACTGGAGCTGGGGCAGCAGCGGCGATGGGGGCGGCGTAGGGAGCAGCGTAGGGGGAAGCCAAGTAGGGGGCGGCATACGGCGAGGCGTAGGGGTAGGCGGAGTAGGCGGCGGCGGCGTAGGGCGCGGCAAAGGGAGCAGCGGCCAGAGGAGCAGCAACTGGAGCAGCCAGAGGAGCAGCCACTGGAGCAGCCAGGGGAGCGGAGTAGGCGGCGGCGGCCAGAGGAGCAGCAGCGTACTTGGCTACCACGGCGGGGGCAGCTGGGATTCCGGACACATAGCGGCTGGAGTAGGGGGCGGTGAACTCGAAGGGGGCGGTGGTGTAGGAGGACAGGGTGCCGTCGTAGTTGTTGCGGACATCCACCTGGCTGCTGCCACCTGCGGCGTACAGAGGAGCGTTGGCGTAGGCCAGAGGAGCAGCCAGGGGAGCAGCCAGAGGGGCCACGACTCCTGGCTTGGCCGCGGAGCAGGCAACGAGGGCAGCGAGAACCAACTGGAAGTTAAGGTAAAGTAATCATTAGCTGGTCAAAATCCTCCCTTTCTTTTTGGTGATCCTCTTAGGACAACTTACAAACTTGTACATGTTGCTGTGGCTGGGTTTGTCTAAAGCTCTTGAGCGATAATGTTCATTTGGAGCCAGCCCAGTGGCTTATATAGCTCGTGCCCATATCCGTGCTCTTTGAGGGACATTCTGTCTGAGCCGACTTTTGGTCGCTTCTTTAGCCGGCCAACCTGGGCGAGTGCCAAGTAGCATACATGATCGCCATTTGGCCAAGACGTGCTCCGCCTTCAATTGCCCAATGGATTGTCGGAAGTTGTGCGAGCTGTCGTTCGAAATTTCAGCAGGCACTGGGAGAAATTAGTTAGTTGGGGATACCTATCTAATAACTTTTATAATTTAAATATATTTAGGTACGTGGAAAAGTAAAAAGAGCGGTTAATAGTAGTTGTTATATACTCAGAAAATAAATAAAGTGCTTATAAAACACTTAAATGAGATACAAATGTGTTGAAATATACAAATATACAAATTGTTGCGAAAATATTTTAACCCACCTATACATTTTTTACCAGTGCAGTGATCGACATTGGTATGCAATTGAAGACTCCCTCGGTGGTCGGGCTGTCTGCGCGTAATTTGCAGTCTGTTTGGGCCATCAATGTGCGCCGCCCTGCATTGAATTGGCCGCAATCTAAGCCAAATTGGCTATAAAATCCGATGCCCCCCTCTAGGCCATGATTCCGCCCCACTAAGTGTCTCATTAGTTCACTTTTTAATGGCTCGCAGAGAGGCCAATAAAAGGCGGTCGTAAATTCGCCTCTCATCCTTGCCGCCGGAGCTTCATTTGTTTTGCCGTGCTGACCCGACCTTGACGCCATCTGGCCACAGGATGAGTTGTGGATATGTGCCTCCTCATCCGCCGACTGGCCCCCTCTCACCGAGGTGGCTTAATTGGCCAACGAGCTGAGGAGCCGAGTGATCGAGCGAGGGAAACCGGCTTGCGGACTTAATGAGCCACCGCAGCTCACTCGGTCACGTGCTGGCCTGGTCAGCAGCATCGGCTTCATCTGGTGGCTGGTGAACCTGAGATTTGCACTGATGTGAAGAGCACAGAGGGTACCTTTCCTTTGACATCAATGATAGCCACAATTATTTTACAATTTAAGAGAAATAGGATTTATCTCTCACTTCATTTAAGGAAGTTTAGATATTTCATAATGTTTTAGAATATTTATTTATAAATCAAAAATTTATATCATATTTAATAAATTCTACCAAACATGCAAAAATTAAAAAAGCTCTAAAACCTTTAAGTAAACTAAAATACCTCAATATGAGACACAAAAGATTATGTTGATATGAAAAAGGGGCGTTTCGGAAGAGAATTCCTCTTTTTGATTGTGGACTAATGATCATAATTTGTCTCCGAAGATTAATCTCTTGTGAATACAATGACTTAATTACTGTTTCAACTTATTTATTAGCGGTGCTGTTTTATAACAAATTTTTGAAAGACTTAATTATGGGTTTTATTTATTCACTTGGACTTCTATACTAAATAATTAATTTTATAAAGAGTTTTTAAATTGTATTACATTTATGACAATTATTTGTTAATACACAGAGCATCTTATAGGTCGTTACTTCCAAGCTGCTACTGGAATCCAATCGCATGATGACGCCGATCTCAAGGCCGTGGCGATGACGAGTCGAGAGGGCGAGATATATATGAGGTCTGCTGATCCACCGATCAAGTTGCCCCACGCATGTAACTGTATACTGTGTTCGCCATTCTGTATCCGCATTGCCGCCACTTCTGATCGGAGTGATCCAAACTCAAAAGCCACCACAGGTGGTACAGTCCATCCGAAAGGGTGACCTTTCGCTCACTTGCTAAGACAATTTCTGGGCTGGAATTCTCCGCCGATGACGAGCCAATTTTCCGGTGACTCAAGCACGGAAATACCATATATCTTTACCCATCATCATCGCCATCGCCATCGCCATCAACTTCTTGTCTTCAGCACTCCACTTCACAGCAGTGCCATCCGCTCACTTCCTAGTTAACCTTTTTCGATCTTAACTGCAGGCTGATTTAGAGGCGCTTCAGAGTCTTTATCCCCCTTAAGAGTTATATGACTGTCGTCAGTACCGTTGGCTTTAATGGATTTTCGAAAACCCAAATTTATGCAGATCACATTCGGATTCCTGTTTTTGTTTTCGCGGGAAAGCAGGTTCTAACCCCCCTGCCATAAATATATATGTGGAGCGAGATGCCAAGTCCCAGTTCCGTTCCCAGATTCCCAGATTCTGATCAACGACACTTGACTTTAATTGGCTTTCATAAATATACATACGTCAAAACTTAGGAGCTTGATTTCTTTTGTTTTCACAGCCATTTCCAATGCCAAGTTTAAGGTCTCATTATGAGGATCATCGCATGATGGCGATCTCTTGGCCCGATTTGTGTGTATAGTATGTAAATAGCCACCATTAGGCCAGCGGAGGAGAGTGAAAGGTGTAAACGAAGACCTCTTTATAGTGTCTGCGGCTCAACCTTCAAGATATTATGCAAATGCAGTCTCCATCGATGGCAATGAGATGAAAACAACCACAAAAAATGGCCAATAAAAAAAGAGACCGACCCAAAAGACTAAGTTTAGATGGCAAGTTTATTATCAATGTGTATTCACTAAGAGCAGAAGTCATCGCAGTTTGATGATCAGTCGGGATAACTCTGGCTCGATTAAATGTATTATTAAGCTATGTTAGGATTAGGTTTGCTCGTGATCAGCGCCTCTGGATCTGGGGTGTTCCATAGGAGGTCAGGCCTGTTGTCCGTGGCACACTGGCATAGGGAGCTCCAGCCTGGAGGGGAAGCTGTGCCACATTCAGGGGCGCAATGCCAAAGGGCACGGGCAGCTTGAGGTTCAGGGAGTTGGCATCCGCACTTGAGGCTATGGAGCGCCCTGCTATGGTTCCAGGCGCCAAAGGAACCGAAGGCCTGGCCACCTGCTGGGGCTGAGGAGCCGAGGGAGCCACCTGGAGCTGGGATGAAGGTGCTCCAAACACGTAGCCCTGACTGGTCAGAGCCTGGGTAAAGGCAGCCTGCTCCAAGGCGGGCTCGGCGAACTGACGGGCCACCTGGGGATACTGCTGGCCCTGGATCTGTGGGTACTGGGTTCTCTGGGCCCTTGGCACAGTCTGTCGGTTGGGGGCGGGATAATGGTAGTAGGCCACCTGGGAACTGGGTGTGATGGAGTAATCCAAGTGGGAGACATCACCCAGAGCCAGGCTCACAAGTTGCAGCAGTGCAATCCATAAACAAGACAACTGAAAGGGGTTTTTATTATAGTAACAGCTCAGAGATCTTCACAAACACCTCATATAACACTCACTTTGGGCGCCATTTCACTTTCTTCACTTCGTTTTATCCGTTCTAGTTCTTGTGATAATATTTTTTAACCGGCTCCCAAGTTCGATGATGTTCGCTGTCGCAGCTTTGGCGGCTGATTAAAATTTGTGGGCCCCGTGAAGATGCTTTTTATATGCGTATGGAGGAGCTGCGATCGCTCGGTTCTCGGAGTGATACCATACCTCTCTCTTCGTCACTCTTTTCAGGTCTTCCTCTTGGCTCTTCGTGAATGGCTCTGGGCCAGGCCAACACTCCAACACTCGAGTGCAGGCCAAGACGAAGCTTTTTGGCATTTTGTGCTGCCTTTGTTTATTTACTTGGCTTATTGGCTGTGGCCTAACAAAAAGCTGTTGCCGGGCAGTCTTCTCTATTGATAATATTGATACTTGGCTGCCTTGCATATAAATCAATGTTGGTCACTTTTATTGGCATCCAAGCTATGCAACTTCACAAATTAGCAGGGGCTGAGTGGTTTTTGAAGGGGTGCGCTATATATTTTGCAAGACCCCCTTGGGCCACACCACTGTTCTTAAGTTTTGTGCATACCTCAGACGTGTCGACAGCATTTGAGCTTATTAAACACAAATCGAATAGAGCGTCATGTGACAGGAGTCGCAAACATAAAAGCCATTAGCCCCCGACCAAAACGGAGGACTTTGGCGGTGCGGCGCGAGATTTGCATGCTAAAGACCCGATTGTTGTCCACATCTCGGCGTTTGATTGCCGCTCTTTCTGCGCGGGGCTCTCAGTCTCGTCAGATGTTGACCTCAGCCGGTGGGACTTAATCAAAATCTATGCGCATCTAATTTTAGCATCCACTGAACAAAAAGAGAAGTTACTTTATGACGTTTTTGTAAATTTGTTTTATAAAATTTGTGTTATTTGTTAGTTTTGACAAGGGTATACTTTTTTAACTTTTAAATATTAGTTTTTTATTATATTAAAAAGGTGAAGAAAGGATTTAAAATCTTTTTTTTTAAGGAATAATTTTATTTTGATTTATATATTTTTCTAAACTTTTACTTTTGGATCTTGTATTTATTCTTTATTAAACGAATTTGTTTATTTATTTAATTTTATTTATAACTAAGGATGTAAAATTATTAACACTTTATTTATTCTTCCTTTTTAATAGCTACTAAACATGACACCTACTTAAATACCCCATCTCCGAACCCGGAAATCGTCAATTTTCAAGATTTATTTATACAAAGTCAATGTTTGTGGTGTAATCAAGCCATCCATCTTTTACCTCAAAAGCTCTTTAAAGCCTAAACTGTTGGCCCAATTGACGCATGGCTCCGCTATCTCTCATTCATTCATTGAGTTGGGTCAGTTGGTCAAAAGTTCGTAGTTAATAGCGGAATACCTGACGGTTTTTGTCTGGGCCCTCTCAATGCCTCGCCTTTGACCAAAATTGGCGTAGCCAAAAGATAGCTCGAAGCCATGAAAACACCTGAATTATTTATGGGTTTTTGATATAAGCATAATTAAATCGCTACGCTCCGCGTTCTTCGCATAAATTCACGACTGGCGGATAATACGAAACATAACAACATTATTTAGATTTAATTAATTGCTAATTTGAGGAAATTATCATTCATAGTTATGCATAATGAGTTAGGAGGTGGGGAACCATCTGGGGTTACCAGCCCTGCGCGTTAAATGTCGCCGGCGGAGCTCCATAGACAGCAGCTGGAGAATGGTGAGATGGTGGTGCTCCGAAGTGGAGTTTATATCTTCCGAAGGAGGGGGCGGCGGCAAACTGGTAACCTGTGGGCTGGGCAGCATATCTGGCCACGAATTGTGGTGGCGGTGGTGCTGCTGCAAAATGAGCAGTCGGAGGTGCAGCAAATCCCGTGTAAGTGGTGGTGGTAGTGGTCACTGGAGCGCCCAGGGAGTACTTGATGACTGGCTGTGGGGCAGCATAGGCCGTTGAGTATTTGAAGATCGCAGGAGGAGGAGGAGCAGGAGCAGGAGCATAGTGCTGAGCAGTGCCATAGGCAAAAGCGGCTGGTACTGTCACAGTATCGGAAACGGGCACGGCCACTGGAGCAGGCACAGCCACTGGAGAAGGAACCGGATATGGAGAGGGCACCGGAACTGGCACTGGCACTGGCACTCCCACGGGAACACCCACCGCCGAGGGAGCATGATGAAAGCTTCCCCAGACTGGACAGCCGAGACACATCAGAACACATATTAGGGCACTCTAGATATTAAATAATATTTAATTATTTATTATATTATATTTAAAATCACTTTTCATTCACTTGCTTTGGAATTTTTGAACATTGTTTCTCCTTATGCTTTCTTCCGTTTTCGATTTCCGTATTAAGTCACTTCTCTTCGACACTTTCACACGTAATGAATCGATTTTTGTTGACCATCGCAGGTTTATATACCTCGAACCTTGATCCGAGTTGCGTGGCTCACATTATGCTGATTTCGGGGGAGTAGGAGGCGGTCTGGAAACTAGAGGAGGTATATGTAAAAACTCCATTAAGGGATCTGCGCACGACGTGCAATCGACAAGCAAATCGTGCGGCAAATGCATGCGACAAGTTTTGCAATGCCCCATCTTCAAGGGAAATTTGGAGGAGGCTACGAATCGCAGGCGGTGGTCAAAACTCTAAATGGGTTTATTTGGAGCGAGTGCATGCCGCACTTTTTCTGCAAGTATTGTGAAATTATTCCCCTGTATTACTAAGGTATTATCTCAAGTGTTTTAATTTTCAGGAAAGTATCTTTTTATTTCTTAAGTTTTAAAATCTTAATAAATGTTAATCTTTATCAACCATTTTACTATGATATTATCTATCAAATTCTTTAGTTTTTTAATTGTCATGAAAGTATCTTTTTAATTCTTAAGTTTAAGTTCATTTAAATTTTAATCTTTATTAACCGTAAAAAATGTTCCATTTGAATATCTATCTTAAATATCTTTTAAATATCCGACTGACAAGTCACATCGAATTTTTCAAAGGAAGGCTTCTCGAAACCACGAACATCACATTTAAGACGAGTTTCAAAAGGATTGCTTAAAACTTAAATAAATTTTAAACTCATTAGGATTTAATAATATGGAACATTATTTATTCTTCTCTAAGGCATGTACGTGACATGTACATCTAACCCGAGCTACTTCAAGTATATTAAGATACCTCTCCGATAGTAAATCTCCCTAATCCCTCCCACTTCTGAGGCCATTATCATTGGCACTCCATCAGGCCAAATCCCTGGATATAGAGGTGGATAACTTTTACGAATGCACGCGCTGCACTGCAGCAACTTTTACTGCCGCCACCAGCTGCAAAAAGAAGTAAGAAATAAGAAAATCAACCAAATAGCAGCCGCTACAAGAAACCCATTGCGATCACGTTCCAGGCACCTTTTTATGCCTTATGACTCTGATTGATGGCCGTTGCCGAAATATAAATGCCAAAATATCACACGCCAGTTAAAAGTCGATTTATTACCGCCGCCAACAAAGCCGGGTTCGAAGCTCTCAATTAGCCCGGTGAAGCCCAAAAGTTGGCCGCGCCTTTGGCATCACTCCGAAGCGGCCCAAAAGTGGGCAAAAGCGTGCAAGTTACTGCCACTTCTCCCATTAAATCTGCTGCAGAAGCTGTCGTAAACAGCCGAAATTCCCGCACGGGTGGCCAATTAAATTGGCTGCCAAATGCGCGACACGCGCTCATCGAAATTGTCAACACAAAACCGGGCCTGGGAGGAAAACGGGGAAAGGGAGTGGGAAATGGCAGTGAAATTACCATAACAAAGTGGCTAAATCAGAAATCGATATGTTCACCTTCGCTGAACCGAAAAAGAGGGCACTAAAAAGCGGGAATTTCCCCGAAGATTTTCCCTTCTCCATGCCGAGTGGAGCACACGCCCAGCTCTTGAGTTCGCGAGCCCCTCGAGTGGTTGCCACCCGCGCCTGCCACCAGCCATTTTCCTGCGATTTCCCACCGCTTTTCCACCGCCGATGGCAACAGGTGCGGGCTCTTCAGCTGGAGCCGCATTGTAATGTAACGTAATGCGTGCTAAATCGCTGCACGTGTTTGCCAACGACAAATGCGAGTTTTCCCCCTGCCTCGGAAAAACATTGTTGCAAGCTTTTGAAGTTTTCAACTGATTCGATTCACGCAATTGATTGGGCATACGGCTTGTATATTGGCGGGAAAATATGCTACAATTATTGTGCAAGATTGAAGATTGTTTCCTCTTAGTTTCCTCCCCATTAGTTTGAATTTTTAATGAAATCTCCCCATATGGCTCATACAATCCGTAATCCTTCCTTCCATATTGCGCGTACGCAGTCGTTGAACTCACTGCAAGGACACCCGAGGGCATGGCTGCATTAAATTATCGGTTGCAAATCCTTCGCACAAATAACAAGTATATAATTACGAGCCTGGGTGTGCCTGGGTGCTTCAAGCTCCCTTCGTGTCAATGTTCTCGGCCAAGGTCAGAGGAAAACGTGTGCATTTCCTTTACACTGTTAGAAAAATGAATACAAATAAATACAAGGTGTAATAAAATTCTGAATAATTTTTAGGTTAGCCATTTTAAAGATAAAAGTGATGTATTTATAACCTTTCTAATAAAATTTCAATTGAGAATTGCTTTTTCACTTTCACTCTAACATTATTTAATTAAAAACAGAAAACTGAAAATATATGTGCAGTTAAAAGAAATTGGGAAATGCCATTTTCAATATTTGTTTAAAGTGGTCCAATGCTATGAGTTATGCTTATAAAATGTATTAATCTTTTTTTTCCAGTGCAGTACGTGCATTTCCTGCGGGCAAGGATTGGGTTTCCCGAGAACTCGCTTGACCCTTTGAAATTAATTTTCTCTGATTCCGGAGATTGTGGTTTCAATGCGGGTTTTAATTGCAGTCGTACGGAATGTGATTCCCATCTCGTATCCTGGCCGAGGTCCTTGCCCTCAGTGACTTGTTAATAATGCAGAGCAGCAGCCAGGGCAAATGCAAATCCGATTCCGCTCGAGTAATTCAATTAAGCTTAGCATACTCCCGGGCTAACCGCAAAAAGCTCAAAGAGAAGCCCAGAATTTTGGTATACACGGGGGATTTGCACTCGACCCGAAGAGCCGGAGGCAAACAACAGGTGTGTTGCATGCGCGAGGTTGTGGGAATCAGCTGAGAGCTGCAACGGTGCCATGAGAGCACCTGCCGCAAAATGCATCCACTTAGTGTCAACCGAGCAGCTCGAGTGAATATTCAACGGCTCATGCCAAGATGTAGGAAGCAGAAGTATGTGCCCACCTTTGTCTGCGAATCCGCCAAGGTTGTTGCCAAATTATCGCTTGACTAGCTAACGGTAGTGCTGTCTCCAAGAGCCCATAGCTCCGACATGCCTGCTGAACAGGGGCCGCATAATTTATGCCGAACTGAACGGAGACAAATTAAACTTATGGCTGTCAAGGTCGAAGAGCCGCCAACAATGGCTCATTGTTGTGGGGCGCTATGAATTATATTTAGTTACCCCACCCTTGCGGCACAAGATTTTCCCTTTTGCGAAATCACATTTATTAAATGAAATCGCAAATTGATTTCCAATTCACAGCCAGCGGGCAAATACTAATACACGACTTTTCAATTTTCTATGAATTATGGCCAGGATCAGCTGGCCCGCTGTAAAGGTAATTAAGTGACTCAATTCACTTTTCAGCAGCTCTTGGTGTGCTCCCATTTTTCACTTGCGAAACTGGGCAAAAAGCATTTAGCGGCGACAGTTGGCCAGGCATTAATAAAAATATATCTCAACGCACTTTTCACTGGTCAACCTGTTGACAGGCGCACGCGTTCGTCGCTTGAGTCTTTCGTTTCTCCGCCAATGATAATTGCCAGGGGTGGGGAGGGGCGTGTGGGCTGGGCCAGGCGTTGCAATAAAACAATTTTTTCGGTATTTTGTTTTTTCCTCGAAATTTCAAAACACCCGACGGGATTCGAGTTGCCCAAGTAAATCAATTTGAAGTGCAATTGAATGCTGAATGGGATTCGAAATCGACGGGGATAGTTGGGGTGAACTGGTAGTTGGGTGTTGGAAAATTCAACAATCAGTTGGGTGTGAAATTTTCGTGATGCCGCGACTGGCATTTGAATCTGGAATCCCTATAAATACTCATAGAATTGTGCAGTTCACACATGATTGTTTGTTTATGTGTTTATTATTCAGTATCCCAACATCGAAAACAGTAGTTCAAATAGTTTTCCTTAAATAACCATTGTTTTGTGAAACCAATTGATTTAAATACTAAGCTTATTAATCCCAAAAATCATTTACCCATTATTTTTACTAGTGAACTATAAAGATAGCATAAAGCCTTAAGTAAGCTCATAAAAAATCTAAGAGATTCTGAAAAGATATTTCCAGATATTGAATGAAAATTTAGTCAACATAAAGTTTAAATTTTATATTTAAAACACCCAATTAAAAATCAATATTATTCGTTTTAAGAGTCATTAATCGTTTATTTACAGAAAGTGCTGAAGCCACAGTAAATTGAGTTGCACCTTTATAACAAAATCAACGAAACTTGATCCTTCCTTCAATCTCTCGCTCTCGCCGCCTCCCTTTTAGTAATCCTTAGTTCTCTAAGTGTCTCTGTCTCTAAGTGGATGTTCTTCTCTGGGGTCCTGGAGGGTTTTTGTACACAATTTGGGGATTGATCTGCCTCTGACTACGAAATGCAAATTCAACACTTTGACGGCAGCAAAATGCGAATTATCCGCTGGAATATCTCACTTCGGGGGGTCGTCAACTTGGGATTGTGTGGTATACCACATCAGATCCTTAGTGCAGGTAGGCTCCATGTCCGTAGCCGGAGTATCCCAGACCGTAGCTGCCGTAGCCGCCGTAGGATCCATGGTAGGTGGAGGTGGAGTGCAGAGCGGGAACGGCATGGACCAGGGGGGCAGCGTGGACCAGGGGAGCGGCATGGACCACCGGGTAGGCCTTGGTGGCCACCTTGTAGGTGTTGGCATACGAAGTGGCCACCGGATGGGCCACAATGGGGGCGGCGTAGCTCTTGATGATCGGGGCGTGCGAGATCACCGCCGGGGCAGCATAGGCAGGGGCCAGGGCGGCTCCATATCCCAGTCCCAGGCCATGGCTGTAGGGCGAGATTACTCCGGCATTGGCCACGGCGCACAGGGCAGAGATGAGGGCGATCTGCGAAAGAAACCCTCTAGATGTAGTGTCTCCATTACAACGCGTATCCTTGGTATCCTTACCAGCTTGAACATTTTGGGTTGGCTTTCGACTGGGCTGCTTTGACTTCTTGAGTGAAGAGCTGAGTGTGTTATGCTTAGACGTCTCAAGTTGCCTGGTTATTTATACCCGCAACATGAGAAATATTCTGACAAATCTGGGCCCAAAGAGCGGGAGAGCCAGCACGCCCCTTTCAGCGGCCGAGAGCCGAAGCTTTGTGCATTGCCGACCAGCAAATCTCGCGAAGAGATCAGTCACGCGGCGACTTTGGATCGGACCCACCAACTTGGCCAGCCTGAGTCCACCAACGAATCCCATGCAGTGCCTCTGTGGGCATTTAATTCAATTTGTATCTTTTTTTTTTTGCCAGCAATTGTTGGCTTCCATGGGGCGGCTCTTGCTATAACGGAAAGTTTTATATTTCCAATCTTTTCAGCGTGGAAATAAACAATTGTTTCCAGCTGGAAAAATTCTAGTTCCACCTCTTAAGGCCTTATGACACTGGCTTGGTTTGAGACTAACTGACTAGATTTATGAAAAAGAAAGTGAAAGGAGCCTGAAGAGAAGAGCATATACAGCTTGACAATTTCATTTAATTTGTATTTAAAATGATGTTGAGGTGGTTAAGAATTTTTTAAATAAATGGTAAGTAGGAGATCAAGTAAGTGTCATAAGGGCTTAACTTCTTTTGAACTCGAGCTGTAAAACGGCTATTAAATCACGTATCCTTCTTTCGTTATTAATTTAAGCATGCTCCTTACACCAATCCTATGTTATTCCCCTCCTCAATCACTTTACTACAAGCCGTGCACAACTTTTCGTTCATAAAATCCCCTAAGCCCATTAAGCATATCTGTCACCCATTGCCGAGCCGCAAATCCTTTCTAAAAGCGGACACGCACTTGATTATCAATCAGCTGACTGACTGACTGACAGCTCATTACAGATACTGGGATCCGTAGGTGTGGAAAATGCTGTTGCTCACATGCAAATGATCAATCGGAGCTGCCTCTCCACGCACTAAACCGCACTCGAGTGGTCCATGAAAAATTACTCGCCTTAATAACTGACAAACACACGGCGTAAAGAGATCGAGATTGTTGCAGTTGGTCAGTGGTGGTCAGCAGCTGGTTCACCCATATTTTGCATGCATTAATTTTTAACTGATTTGTTATCGCGCACACACGGCGCATGCGTAACTTGGGTGGAAGGAGCGGAGTCAATTGGAAACACAGGTAAATCATATTCGCCGCATTTCGAATGGCCTGCCAGATTTCCTAATGGCCATGCTTAATTCCTGTGTTGGAAACTTTTAAAATCAAATGACCAGATCAGCCAAAACACGAGGCGTGAAAAGATTGCAAAATGCTTGGAAAACCTTGTATAGGTGTTTGGTATCAAAAGTCGGAGTTCTCAGAGGGCCAACAAAGCGCGGCTTAAAGTTTATGACCCATAAATCAATAAACAATTACGATGGCGACAATTCTTCGGCTTTGACCCTGGCCAATCTGCATATCAACGGGGCCTAGAGCAAGTCAACTTTAAAATCTAAAATCTCAAACTAAGCCAAAACAAACCCTTCACCAAGCCAACACCTCGTGATTTCGGCCCGTGGCGTTATGCAAATGCTGACCAAATTGTCGCATAAATCTAAATCGAAGGCGGCTTGATTGACACCAAACAGGATGCCAAATTGCGTGCCTATCCATCGATTCGCACAGCACCACAAAAACCGAAACTGCCACCCACTCTTCAAAGCGGTTGGGCTTGGGCTGCAATTGCAGCTGACCAGCCTGTAATTGCATTTTAATGGCCTCCCAATTGCATTCTGTGTGCCCGCCATAACCATTGGGCAACATCCAACCAATCCATACAGTCGAAACTCTCGATCGGATTCGCATTTCCCAAGCGACGCCCAAAATACTTTGATTGCCAACAAATCATTCAAAAGTCGAAATTAAAAGCCGTCAATTTTTTGCAACTCCGCTCAACTGTGGCTCAACTCAATATTTTTTTCTTTCGTGATTTATGTATGTGATTTCTCTAAACCAAGTACTAGAGTTTTGCCTGAAAATTGTGTGGCGCATTCTGGCTAGGGAAATTTCACAAATCCAGGGGGTCTGGAATTCGCAAAATAGAGCAGACATTTGATTAGGCCAGCACATGACCGCAAAGAGCTATTATTTAATTTGTTATAGTTTTACATAATTGTCGGTTGGGTGGATGGCAATTTGCATGGCTGGCAGTGTGACTCGAGTGTGGCCAATTAAGTATTAAGTATACCACATGTTGGTCGCCACTCGGTCAAGGTCGTGCTTACCCCAGTCTTTGTCACAATGTCGTGCACATTACAATGTGTACAGCGAAAAGCCCGACAATTACTCGTTTTATAATGATTAATACCCAGAGAAATAGCAACATCTGCCTAGTGCGAAACTGTAACAATGGCTGCAAAAATATCTAATTAGTTTGATTAGCTAATTACCCTGGAAAATGGGCTCAGGAATGAGATTTAACCTTTAAAAGTAACATAATCTTATAATTCTTACAATTAGTCTTGATAGTAACTTGGAAATATTTATAGTTTGTCTTTCTATTAGTAACAAAAAACATTTTGTTCTAAAATTATAAAGATCCTCTTAAAATTCTAGAAATATATAACCAAAAAAAAATCTAAATAATGTAGTTTTCTAAATATTTTTTCCCACAAAATCATTTTCTGCATACCATGATATTTCTGAACTTTTTAATGATTCAGAAATCTCATTCCGCGATTATCATGCTAGAGTACCAATCAACGCTCCGTTTTTCCACCTGCCATAAAGCAAATGTCAGCCGGGGACCGCTGTGAAAAGCTCTAGAAACACACTAGCCAGCAGAGAGTTGAGTTTTCATTAATGGAATTAAAGTGAGCTAAGGTGGATTAACCCCATCCGATCTCCTCCCTTCCTTGCGACTACTGCATTATGCCAGAGCTGGCTTTACCTTCAGCTCAGCCCCGAAGGTTGGGCCAACAATTATCATTTGCAAAGTTGGTTTCATTTCGCTTTGAAGTTCTTTTTGTTCGGGGGACATTGCGCAATGGGGCTCATGGCACGTAAGGCACTTGTTTTTGTAGCAAATTGGTCTAAACTATTTTGGTCACAGATCATTTGACAGCTTCGCTGAGTATTCGCTCCCTGCTGCCAATGCAAATAGCCCGAAATCTGCAATCTGCTTCATAATTAAGTAGTTAAATCGCAGCTCAGTGCCTACAACTTGAGCTGCAGCCATAACAAATGACAGCCAAAAATCCAAAATAAACATGTTGGACAACTCACGCCCCTTCTGGCGCTCGTAAATTAAAGTTGTGTGTCGCCAAATTGTATGCAAATCGGTTGACTCCCAGTGGCTGAGATTTATGCGAGGGGCTGTCCCATATAATTCGTTGCTCGATTAGTGCTTTTTAATTGAATTTAGATCTCGTGTGGGTGCGCACTCGCCTTTTCTTCACTTGAGTTTGTAGCTATTGTTTTAGGTGTTCAGTGGGTTCTACTGCATCCAATTTGACTTTCACTTTTTGCTACCTTTTTTTGCTGTCGTATCTGCGATTGTTCTAGAGCAATTCGGTGACTTGTGTGGTTACTCACCCTGAACTTGTGCTGAAATCAAATTACTGGGCGAGATCCAAGCATGATTGCACACCTGTGAGGCTAGTATCTATATCTAAGTTAGAGATGGTAAATGAATGATAAAGTTTTCATATAAGATAAAATTGGCGCCCAAACAGGGACCAAAAGTCCTTACGCGGGCGCCAAAAATTTGTTTGTTGGTTCTAGCTTGGTTTTCTTTTAATTTGTTGGTAATTCCAATCCGAATGCGATCATAATTCACCATCCCTAGGTCGCGCTCTATGAACTACTAATCTGCTGATCAAGTTCGCTCTGCTTTGGGTTTCTCACAAAACAAAAGCAAAAATAACTTGAGAACACCATAAGCGATAAAAAGTCAATTAGACTTAATGATAGCCGCAACTAAACATAAAATTCATGTACGTAAATTACATAGAAAAAAACAGAAATAGCTACAAGAAAACAAAACCAAAACGAATTCGATTTGAGAACAACGACAGCGACTGGCAACTTCAACTTCGAATTCTGTGTGTAATCGAGGAAGTTGTTGCCGAGTTGCAACCGGCAAAAAGTTGCTTGTGCGTCGGGTTTTGTATAATTCAGTCATTAAATTTAATAAGACAATGCAGATCACACGCCCCACAAAAATGCGCCGACATCAAATCGCCAAGGCGGCGCAAGAACCGGCCAAACTAGGCATTTCCCAAACGTTTAGGCCTGCAGGCGGATGTGGCTATTACAGATCTAATTACATGGCGTATGAGCGATTTTCAATGCTGTTTCTCAGCCCGAACGGAGTCACACCGATAAGGTTTCCGATAAGGCCGGCTCAGAGTGTGGCTACTTTGCACCCATAATTACAACAAAAACCGGAGACTCGAATTTGGCTTAGCACAGCTAATTAAGTTGCATGTTCCATGCTGACAACCTCAAAGATACAGCTACAAATGCAGACTCGAGTTGAGTTCGAGCCAGTCCCAGTGGGCACAGTCAACTCCTATTAGCCAGACTATTTAAAACTCTTGTCCATTTGTCAATATCCCAATTACTGCGAGATTGTTTTTGGAATTGTCTTGAAGAGGTGGATTAAGCTGAAGTTCTTCGTGGAAACATTCATTTCCTAGAGGAATTAAGACACAATACCTTACCAACTTGGCTTAGATTAAAGTCATTAAATAAATTGATTGAAATATTTGCTGGTACTTTGGTCAGCTCTAATTGATTGTAGGAAATTCCACATGGCTAAACAACTCACTTTAGTGGTTCATATTTGACCCAAAGGCCATCATGGGTTAAGTGGCAAGACAAAGCTCGCTGAAGCTAAGAAAAGCTTGAAAGCCAAGCTTAGTTTTAAGTTGGCAGCTCAAAAGTATACAAAAGATTTTAAAAAATATTATGGAATTGGTACAAAAACAAAAAATAAATTTGTAGCTTTGTTACTTATTTATTTGTTTCGCTTTTTATTGCTTTTCCTGCAACTAGAAATATTACACCCGGCGGTAAGTGCAAGTCAAAGACTTATGCCAACTACTGCTAAACAGCGCAGTGATTTACACTTTTCAGCTGGCTGAAACAAAACCCCAGGCTTGGGGCCATAGAAGCCAAAGTGTACCGAATCCAATAACAATGGCATTCTGCAGTGGCTATGCCAACAATAAGAGCAACTTGGCCAATGATTAAATCGTTTCGGGGCCTGTCAGCCCCTTGTTAAATCTCTCGCTTCTGAACAAGCTCATTGTGGGTCTCTTTTTTATGATTATTTTTTTCTGCTTCGGTTTTTCTTCCTAATTAAATTAGAGCCAAGGTCGCCGCAAATGGGCTGGGAATCTGTGTGGCGTGTATGCTTGCCTGTTGGCTTAATTAAAATCAAAGTTAGCAAAATGGGCCACAGACGACACATGGTGTTTGGTGTACGATTTGCGTTGGTGGCAACCGAAAATAGGCGGCGAAAAAAGAAACTCTTTGGTTTATGCTAATGTCTGGAATGCCAGTCAAATAGAAGAAATGGACAGGATTTGGGATTGGGTGTGGTTGTGGCTGCTGGAACAGGTATCACCTGTGGGTGGCTGGGCTGGCTGGACTGGCTGGTTTATTTGGCCATTTGGCTTTCGGTTTCAGCCTCGCCTCGCAGACCAAGCCGCTCGCTCAGTTACGCCCAAATGGGTCACTAATGAGCCATCTGGGCCTGGGAATATGCTTGAGGAAAAACGCAGAAAACACACAGTCAGCTACAGAAAATCAACAAGAAAAAAGCACACACATTTTGAGATGATGGCTCGATTGTTTGTGCCAATTCTAACGTAAAGAAGCCAATTCCCTTGGTCGGGGTTGTATAAAACGCGAGTGACTTCTTCAACTGCCAAACATTGTTGCAGAGTTCACCCAGCGAAGATGTTCAAAGTTGTGAGTTGCCTTGGCTTGTCTTTTATATCAACAAGCAGTAACTATAGCAATATTTATTTTCCCCAGGTTTTCCTTTTGTGCGGAGTGTTGGCTGCCCTCAGCCAAGCTCGTCCTAGTTATCTGCCCAGCTATGAGCACGTGGAGTATGCCCCCAGTGTGGTGGGCTACGAAAGCTATGCCCTGCCAGCAGCCGTCTCCCACCAGAGCTCCACGGTGGTGCACGAGAAGCGCCCCTACTGGCGCCCAATTGTGGACCATACTCCGCTCCTGAAGGCGGCCTATGCCCCGGCCACCTCCATCTCCTACGCTCCCCTGGGCTACGCCAGCAGCAGTGCTGGATGGTATGAGCCGGGAGTCTGGGGAGGAGCCAGTTACCCCAGCATCTACCTGAAGTAGAGGAGCCCTCAATAGGAATATACACCCACTGAAATCTCATTCTGCATATATGCTACAAATTTGTACCTATGAAACATTCAACTTTTCTCCGACTATGTGAAAAATACAAGTTCAAAATACCAACTAAACCACAGTTTCATTATTACCTAAAATCTAAATGTAGGGTATTTTCACAAAGCTAATAGGGCTTGACTATGAGTAAATTCAACCCAATTCCGATTTAAAAATTTAAATTCATCATAAAAATGTAAAATAAATCGCTTGGTTTCATATAAAATATGTCTATAAGATCATACAAAGAAAAATTGTTGGTTCTTTATAAGTATTTTCCTTGTATCCATAGATACAAGTAGTTTAAAAACTTTGCTTACTTAATTTTCAAAGATATTATTACTCACATTTTAAACTTATTTTCTTTCAATAAACTTTTTTTAAGAGCCTCTCAATAATTAACCCCTTGCTTTTTACAAAACACTTCAATTGTTTGGTATTCACATTTTATTAATTTTTTTAATTTTTTGGGCTTTTGCAGTTTAGTAAACAAGGCACAGTTCAAGATCTTTCGTACTTCACCGCCTTACCAGGCGCTGGCGGCGTAGGTCAGGGGGGCGTGGTGCAGCAGGGGAGCGGGGGCGGCATAGGAGAGGGGCGCGGAGTAGGCCACGGGCGCCGAGTAGCTCAGAGGAGCGGAGTACGAGGAGTAGGCCACCGGGGCGGAGTAGGCCACTGGAGCGGAGTAGGCGACGGGAGCCACAGTCTTGACAATGGGAGCGGCAGCCACCACGGGAGCGGAGTGAACAGCGGTGGTCCTGACCACGGGGGCGACCACATCCTCCACCACCGGGGTGCTGTGCACCTGGGTCAGACTCTGGTGGGACACGGCGGTGGGCACACTCTTCACCACGGCTCCGACCTTGGCCAGAACGGGCTCCTGGACGACAGTGGTGGCAGGGGCACTGTAGACCAGAGGGGCAGCAGCCAGGTGACCGGGCTTGGCGGCAGCCACGGCCAGGAGAGCAGCAAGAACGAACTGCAGAGATCAGAATGAGAGTTAGTAATCCAATCCCGTCAATCGAATCCAAGCCCAAATCCTTACCAATTTGAACATTTTGATGGGTGGTTGGTTGGGATATCTTCGACTGGTGTCGCTGCAAAGGGAGACAGACTTCGAATGTGTTGAGCTGAGGGACTGTCAACGTCTTTTATACTTGAACTTCACTTTCGTGGCTCCCACACACACGCACGCACATCGTCCATTGAGGCGGATACAATGAGCCATAAGTCGAACGTGCCTGAATGGATTCTGGCCGCCTGTCCCGGGTCTTGGCCATAAACCAGATTATTATTCGTGGCCAATTTCTGTGCGGCTCTCCTACCCATTACTTCACTTATTTTCGGCCTCGCACTTGTTTGCCATACCCACTCTTGGTTTCATTTCGCAGCGCAGAGATCATTAGTCGCACGTACTCACCTGAGGTTCGATTTCTGGTTGGGAAGGGAGAACCCGGGTTCCGAAATTACTTCTAATTGCGAGCCGATCGAAGAACGCTTCCGACTCGAGTCAAGGCCATCCATCCGATGACAGAAAAGTACTTTCGCTCCCCAGAAGCTTTTATTTTGATTTCGCAAACAAACAATGCATTTCGCTAGGTAAACAGCGTTCCATAAGAACAGACTTTGCTAACAAAATAGATAGTCGCTATATAAGTGCAGATACTTGGGATGCATATAGTAGAACTTCTATCAACACTCTCTGGAAATGGATGTCTTCTTCAAAGTGGTCAGATTATATCTAAAAATCTGTGGAAAATGTTCTAAAATTTCACTTTTACTATAGATACTTTTATGCCTGTGCGGTCAACATGCTTTTGGATACAATCAGGAGACACTGGGAATTGTTAAGAGAAACTCAAACTTCACGGCGATGTCTTTCTCCAATTGGGTCTTCTTGAGTGGAAACTTTGACTCTTCAACAAATGAGGACAAAGTGGGAAATCTTACAACCACTGTTCCTATTTTTATTTCCTCGACAAAGCAAACCCTAAGGAATTTCACTGGAAATGAAGAACCCTTACCAAAGCAGGACAATATTGGAAATCTTACTACCTCCCTTCCTAATTTAGTTCCACCATCAAACCAAACTCAAACAAATGCTCCATTATTTGTATTTCACTCGACTAAGAATTAGATTTTTCTGTTTATTTTATAAGTGACTTTACCTGGTACCGTAACACACAAGGTATAGTTTTCTTCTACCCACCCATGTCTGTTTATTTTTCGCCTTAAAAAATCATGACTGCACCTGTGCATCGACAACACTCTTACCTAGAATATAGAAAAGTTTTCTATAAAAGCGTTTAGCTTCCTTAAGTCGTCAGTAATTGCATTTGGAACGCCTTGGCAAGCACTGAAAATGGAATTCCTGATGAAAGCGGTAAGAATAGATGAAAGATCTTCGGGGAACTAACTAATTCCCGTGCAGCTTTTGTTTTTCCTTTTCCTAACCTACCACTGCACCAGCGGATATGTTGCACATCCCCACGAGATAGTCAGAAGGGATGTGAACTTAACCCAGGTGGATCAAGGATTGGGAGGAGCTTTGTCCATAGTTTTCGGTCCCATTGCGAATTTGGCTGCCAAGGCCAATATCGAATTGCCTGTGATATCAAACTTTCGCAGCAAGGAAGGGACGAGTATATTTTAAGAAATGTTTATAAAGGCATTTAAATAAATTGTAACATTACTTTACTTCCATAACAATCTCTTTGGAGCATTAACAATAGGGATTTGCCATGACATGTTGATAAAAAACAAATTGCTAAGGCAATGGCGAGTTCACTGGCCGGGAAGGTTGGCAATATTCAAGCCAGCAGGATGCCTCTGCTGTCACCCAGCTAATTCTCACCCACATTCGAGGCGTGTTCCCGACATGTGTAAGTCCCATATTTACCCACGGGAAAACAGGTGCAGCAGGAAGTAGGTACGTGACAGAGGGCAACGAACTAGGACACTTTTGAAACGAAAACAAGTGAAGGCCATGTGCACACGGAGGGATGTCAACTGTAAGCCTAGATTCGAATTCAATTATGCCGTATATTAAAATACTACATTTAACAAGTAAAAAAAAATTAGATATGAAATTAAATAAGGGACTACCAAACAGAGTGAAACTACAAAAAAGTAGTAGAACTACTATAAACAATACTAAATCTACCATAAAATATACTACTCCCAAATAAAACTACGAAATCTAAAATAGAATAGTTATATTTCTATAAAATAGTAACTTGTAGATATTTTTTTATTACGAAAGTAACTACTTTATTAGTCAAATTTCCCTTTTTTAAGGCGTGGCCCTTGTATCTGTTGTATAGATCAATTTTATTTCAATTCCCATTAAAGAGGCAAATGCACGATTTCAAGGCAAAACTTTTGTTTATTTAAAATTCGTATCACAAAACCGTCCGGCAAACTCATCCTGGTCACCTGACGGCGGTTGAAATGGGAGGGTGGGTATCGGAGTCGGCTGGTTGCAGCTTTACCACACACCAGTGGCGGTGTAGGTCAGCGGCGAGGAGGCGGCCACTTGGGCGTAGGAAGTGGCCAGGACGGGAGCAGCAGCGGCGTAGGAGGTGTGGACCACTGGAGCAGGAGCAGCGTAGGTGGCGTGGACAACGGGAGCGGCAGCGGCGTAGGAGGTGTGCACCACCGGAGCCGCAGCGGCATAGCTGACCACCGGAGTGGACTTCACCACGGGGGCCACGACGTCCTCCACCACATGCGCGTGGCTGTGCACCACCGACTGGCTCTGGTGGCTCACCGCGGTGGGCACGCTCTTGACCACGGCTCCCACCTTGGCCAGGACGGGCTCCTGGACGATGGTCGTCGCTGCTGGGGCGGCATAGACCAGCGGGGAGGACTCCAACAGGTGACCGGGACGGGCAGCGGCTACGGCGAGCAGAGCAGACAATACCACCAACTTGAACATTTTGGAAAATGGGTTAGGTCTGTATTGACTGAATGGATTGCTAGTGATCGGTTTGAGTTTCTTGCGAGAACTGTTGCCGACTGCCGGGCTGCAGTTATCTTTTTATACAGCAGCCACCTGGCTTTGACCTTGCGATCCGTCACAATTCGAGTCGAAATTAAACCCAAATCAGATTCTGGCCGACGATCAATAAGCAATTTGCGTCGGTGGACGGCTCAGAGAAGACAATTGCGCTACGTGTTCGGGTACACAGGAAAATAGCGTTTATAATATCCATCTACCAAATATTTTACCTCTTTTCCCTCCCAGAATAAATAGGCTGGATTGCAACATTTTTAATAAAAATACTGTAAAAGAAAATGTTCGGTTTTATAAAAGATATAATAAATAAAAATATAAAAAATTAAATTATTAAATTCCGTTATATTTTGTAATATATTTAATGTTAAATTTTTATTTAGCTAGCTTTTAAGCTAAAATAAGTACACATGCTTTACCTAAATTCCAAATTTGCATCACACCTTTTATTGAATTTTAAAAATCATCAAACCTACCATCAAATAGGTATCAGTCATATTTTTTCTGTGTAAAATGGAATCGAATCCCAGCCATTAGGCCCTCCAAAGTGCCATTAGAGACTGTGGTTCCTCGGCGACTGCATTACTTGCACTTTGAGGGCGTGAGTCAGGGTCAACCTGCAGTGCGTGAGCTTTTGGGCTTTGTAGCCGTGGCTCTGGGATTTCGGGTCTTGGAGTGACCAATTGCAAGTCTCATGTTTTATTGTCCCAGCGAGGGCAGATTTATACCACTCATTTGGTTTTGACTGCCCTCTGCTCGGCTCGTAAATGTTTTAATTAAACAACTCTTTTTCGCTTTGCAGCTGCGTCGCGGCGACGATGAACAATATTTTTTGGAACATTGTATATAAGGCAGCAATTTCGCTTGTCAAATTATCAGTAAACTTTGTTCGCTTCAGCAGCACAACACAGACCAAGAAACAAAAATCCCTAAACATGTTCAAATTGGTAAGTTCATTGATAGGGTGGATATTAGATATATCATCATACAACTAACTTTGATCTATTTTTGCATCTTAGGTGGTGTTGTCTGCTCTCCTTGCCGTAGCTGTCGCTCGTCCCGGTCATCTTTATGAGTCTCCACTGGTCTATGCCGCTCCAGCTGCCACGACCATTGTCCAGGAGCCCGTCCTGGCCAAGGTGGGTGCAGTGGTGAGCAGCATTCCCACTTCGGTGTCCCACCAGAGCCAGTCGGTGGTGCACAGCCACTCGCATGTGGTGGAGGACGTCGTGGCCCCCGTGGTGAAGTCCACTCCGGTGGTCAGCTATGCCGCTGCTGCTCCGGTGGTGCACACCTCCTACGCTGCTGCTCCCGTTGTCCACGCCACCTACGCCGCTGCTGCCCCAGTGGTGCACACCTCCTATGCCGCTGCCTCTCCCGTCGTCTACAACTCCAGCTGGTAATCGGGAGAACTGGACCTTTGGGGGCTCATCCGAGCGATCTGGATGGTTAGAAAATAGCGAATTCCATTGTATATAAACGAGTTTAATTGCGAGTAAAATGTGATTGTTAAAAAAATTTGAATTGTTTTTTTCTGATGTACTTCTTTTTTCAAGCCATATATTTTGGAATATTTATTTTCCATTATTTTTTATATTTCCATACCTCGTTTTTAGAAAGATCTTTTTCATACATTTTGATATTGCTATTGATTAACAAAGACTGAAGAAAGTAATTATTTCAATGGTCAAATTTAATATTAATGGTCTAGTCCATTTAACTATTTACTTTCCATTTACAACGGCTTCCAAAAAAAAAAAGATATATTATAACATTTAGAATTGAAACAATAACAATGGGTAATAAATATAGATCAATTGATACATAGTTTGAATGAACGAACAATAAAGTCTGGAGATAATATCAAAGAGATATTTATAAGAACCGGATTGTAGATATTTTTCATGTGTAACAAAAATCCTGTGAGCAATATAAGCCTCAACAGGGCTTCAAGCCAACGTAAGACTTTAAAGCCTTTTTAATATGTTCGTGCCTAATGCCTAAACAAAAATATTATTATTATTATTTTCGCAAAATATTTATAAGAATTTCCCCATTAATAGAACACCGTAGGATTATTTTGAGCATGAAACTTGGATTTATTTACATCAGTCGAAATGTGGTGGAAGAAAAACAAAACAGCAGGGTGAAGACCATAAGCACGGGATCGGGGTGAGGATAAGCCACAGTTGCTGGCCCACGCAAAGCCAACCAGGACCTTCGGCTACAAACACCATTTACCAGGATGGGGCCCAGCCGTGGCCAGACCAACCGTGTCCAGCCCACGGGGATGAGAGGAGGGTCGTGTGGAGGGCGGGAGCCGCATAGGTCTTGATGATGGGGGCGGCATAGGTCTTCAGGACGGGGGCCACAATCGGCTGGATGATGTGGGCCGAGCTGTGCACCTGGCTGATGCTCTGGTGGGAGACGGCGCTGGGCACGGTCTTGATGATGGCGCCCACCTTGGCCAGAGCGGGCTCGTGGATGATGGCCGGGGCGGCATAGCTATGCAGCAAAGGACCAGATTCCAGGTAACCCGGACGGGCAGCCACCACGGCGAGCAGAGCGAAGAACACCACCTTTAAAAGGAATTAAAAGGAAATATTTATCATGAAATTTAATATATTTAACCCATAGCCTTACTCACCAACTTGTACATTTTGCTAATCCTTGCGATCCTGGTGCGCTAGCTTTTAACTGAACTACTGAACTGTGGGTCTGTGTTGACGCCTCGCCAAATTGTGTTGCTAGCTCCAAATTTGCAGTGGCTTTTATACTGCCAAAATCCGAGCAGAGGCCCATGTGCAACCGAATCTTAAAATGCAGAAAATACAATAATAATAATTTTGTAGTTGTTTTTTGTTGGTTTTCCTCCTTCAAGCATCGTTAGGAAAAGCTGAAAAATAACGCCAACGGCAACGAGTGGCAGAGCTGCCAAAGTTTGCATGTGCTGCAGCTGATTCGCTTTGTCTTCGGCCAGCATTTTGGCCAACAACTCCCCAAATGGCCAACTGACCGAGTGGCCACTGCCCACCAAAGACATCGTACCCCATTAGGTTGCAAAAAAAACAGAGGAAAAAAAAACGAAACAAAACCAGTCAAAATGTAATGTCTGTCTGACTGAGTTCAGCTCGCGGACGTTGGGCTTTTGGCCCACTCGGGCAGTTGGCCAGCAGCCGCCACTTGCATCACTTCAGGCCCAGACAGGCGTCGCTAAAAATGTGGCTCACACTTGTCATTTTCCTCCTCGATTTTGACCGTGAAAATTTCCCGAGGCTGCAACACGCACAGCAGCCACATCGGACACGAAAAAATAAGAAAACGAGAGAAAAACCCGCCCAAAGTAGCCCAAGTTCAATGCAAACGCACTTGCGTGTATCTGTCATGGCCGAAACATAACTGGCTCTAATGTGAGGGGGAGGGGGGTCTGGGCCCAGGGGGATCTGCGTGAGGAGGTTGTCTGCGGAGGGAGGAGGCGGCGGAGGAGAAGGCCATTGGTAATCGTCACCGGGCCAAGTTGCGTTGGCAAAGGAATGTGCGCAGACTCGCTGGCCAATTTGGTTGCCCATCACGTCGGCCCACGAACGCGGAGCGAAATGAAAATGAATTTCTTCATATTTTTAGCAAGTTCCACAGCGGCTTTTTGTTTACTTCTTTGCACTTTCTGTGCACAGAGATGAGCAAATAAATACCACTGAAGGAACTTAGGTAAGTAATAACCAACGCACTAAATTTAAATTGAATAAGAATATGAACAGGAACACTTTTAATGTTTAAATAAAGAGCTATTGATAAAAAGAATTCTGTAATAATAAATAATAGCTTTTTGAAAAAATTTAAAAATGTTTTAAGAAAAAAATAATATTAAATGGCAAGAATTACCATTCGTTTATAAATATACTTAAAATTATCAAAATATACTCCGATATTTTACGTCCACTTTATTTTCGAACGCAACGAATGGTTCTCTAAATACATAAGTATCCTGGCCAAAGAAGTGGATTTCAAAATGTATTATTCCCATTTCGATTTATTGTACCTTTTACTTCTCTGGCAGCACCAGCACTCCCTTCATTTCTCCGCCCCCTTTTTTCCGTTCGTATTTTTCAGGTTATGCTAATCTCGGCTCGCAATTGTCTGGCATAACAATGGCCAGCTAGACGGGCCAGGCGATAAAGCACCAGAAGGCACAGACCCAAGCACAGTCGCAGCTACAGCCCCAGCCACATCCCACATAGAACCGCACTCGGGACTGGTCTGGAGTTCCGCTTTGTGTAATAAGCAAACATCGATTGCGATTGCGCAGGCGCGCAGATCACACATAAGCTGGTGAACAGTGGTGGGGTAAAAAGGGGTTTAGATTTACCAAATAATTTTGCTTTTAAATTTATAAAAGTTTATGGATCAGACATTTCCTAAGGTAAGTTCTTAAGTAGTTAATTGTTCCATTCAATAAATTATTTAAATCCCCCTTATAGTTTGTTACACAACACTGGTCATAAGTAACAAACACAACTGTACTTTCCATAGTGTTCAACTGGAGTTGTATTTGCCGCCGTTATGGTGATTTGTCAGCAATTTTTAGCATGATTAATGAATGTTTCAATCTGGCGACACAAATCCCCCTTCCTCCTTGTTAGCCGAAATTCTTGAGTGACTTTTAATAGATTTGAGTCTATTTCTGGTGAATTCCTTGGCAATATCCGGGCTGTGTTTTTGCCAAACAAGCTGAGCGCCAACATCTGTGGTAGATATCTCTCATGGGATCTCGAGTGGTACTGCTCTGGGGGTAATGTACGCCTTATGGCCAGCAGGCAAGTGACAGTTCTGCCGCTGTTTCAATTTTTTTTTTTCTGTTTCTGCCAGTGCATTGCATAACACTGGATACAAGAGCACTAGCCACATTAAGAAATTGCCAGGCAATTATCATGCGGGGAACTGGTTCCCCGGGTAAACTCTGTTGCGATCGCCCCTTATTGCCGGCGTTTAGCACCAAACTCAATTTCGCTTTTAATTAGAGACATTCGAGCTGATCTCAGTCTAAGCGTAATGAACAACAATTAAGCCATGCTTAAAGATCAATTACTCGGGGTTAAGAAAACACTTGTTGACAGTCTTTTTTAAACGTCATTACTTTTGTGCCTGGTTCTTGCCGTAATTACCTCTATTTTTCAGTGTTTTCGAGTCTTTCAATATTAGGTTTGGATTTGTGCTATTGTGATTTTTATACGGGTAATTGGCTGGAAGGTCGGTAGAGATCTGAGAGGAGAATATGAAAAGCGTTTGATATGATGTAAGCTATGTGGGGAATTCATAAATGAGGAAGTTGTTAAGGGAAGTCAATTGGAAAAAAGTCAACAAACTGGAAGCAAGTTAAATATTATTATAAAATTAAATTAAATATATCTCCATCATAATCATGATATTTTATTGATAAAATTTTAGATAAAACATAAGTAGATTTTTAAAAATGTCACTGGCTCATAATATGATGTCAGAACAATAAAACTCTAGAAAACTTCGTGGGCTATACTTATTCTGATTTACATAAGTAATAAAAACGTCATTTGTTTTATATATGGCTCGAGAATAAAAAGCCTCCCATGGCTTTTGTACAAGACTAGTCAGCCTGCCTTTCAACCGCCTACTAGAGTAATTCAAAACTAAACCCATTAAGTTGTCCATAAACTTTAAGTACAAAAGCATTCCGCTGGCAGCCCAAACACTTCGCCAGACTCAAAATTAGTTGACCATTATGCTACGTGAAATTGAATATTTTCGCGGACTGGCGTTGTTGGCCAGGCTCAATCTGTGGGATATTTGAAGTTGCACCGTTGCCAAACACTCCCGGCCACAAACACAAGTGATCCGACCTGTCCTGTTGCCACAGTTCACTCAGGTGTCAGAAACTTGGATATAGCCTCCATAGAGTCGGCTGATCTGGCCAGAAGGAGCCTTAGCATTACGCAAATGGCAATCGGCGAGAAATGTGCTGCAGCTGCGGCAAGTAGAGCGGCGTATAAAACTCATTTTCATGTGGCCCCCCGAGTAATTACGTTCGAGGTATATAGTATATAGTAGACCTGCAGCACGCTGCCACTCTGGCGGATACTCGACTAGCTCCCAACAGGTGGCCAAGCGACCAATTGGCCACTGGCCACTCGCTAAGGTCAGATGTGTCCATCAATTGAATTCTCGGCACAGAATTGGAAGTGCTGCGTCAGCGGATGCCTGACTTGGTTCGCAATTTAATTGCACTAACATTGAAAATACCTCGAGATGCCGAGCTGAAGATAATGCGCCTCTCGGCTCCCACTAACCCACTGAACTGAATCGAACTTTTTTGGGTGGAGTGCTGCTCGTGCTGCTTGCAACACAACCCGTTTGTGCCGCCGATGCAGTGCTTCCTGGTCCAGATAAGCCAAGCAATTGAATTCGCTTTGAACCCCACTTTTTCTGCCTTTTCTTGGGAGTGCTGACCAGGGACCCCAGCGAATTGTTGTGTAAATATTTACCCCGCTAAATGCAAATCATGATTCATTTACGAGACCCCCGACCGCCGAGACTTCCCCCGCCGGCTGACATTTCAGCACTTGCCGTCCGTGTTGGCTGTCAAAATACCAAACGACATTCTAATGAGCTCGTGCTCTCTGCTCAAGTGTTCTAGTTTGAGATGGAGCCGAGTCCATGAAGCTGAATCCGCTGCCGTTCGTGAACTTTTCGAGGAGATGAGGTGACAGGGCGCAAATGGAAGCCTTAAATATCACAATCGATGGCAGACAGAAGCGAAGCGCAGCAACTGCAGTCAACATAATAGCACTCAAGATGAGCTCCAAATTCGATATAGCTGATTTTTATGACTTAAGTGGTAGGTGTTTGGTCCATAAAGTCTTAAGTACCCATATATGTAGCCCTCCTTCAATGGTTATTTAGCTTTGTTTCTACATTCTAAGTATCTTTATATTAATTTAAAAATTTGTTAATAAATTCGTATTGTCTTAAATATTAAACATACTATACTAACTTATTTTAATGGGGTTTTTGATTATAATTTCCTAATCGCATTCTCTATAAGCATGAACACTTTTATTTTGCAGTATAGAATGCGTAGTTATGGATATAGTTTGGGCTCTAAAAGTTTCACTGTGAATTCCAAAGATAGATGTCTAGAAAAACATGTAACTAATATTTAAAGGTTAATAAAAGGCTTATTTTCTAAAAGCACCCCCGTAAACAGTACGTCAATTATTTCGATTGCAACTATAAGAATATGACAGTTCTTTTTAAGCACATTCCCAGACATAGAGATTACATAGACGGAGACGTAGTCAACTAATTTCCACGACGAAAAAAAAAAATGTGCAACAATTAAATTGGCAAGTGTGAATTTCCGCTGACCAAGAAACCAAAACAGAGGAGGTCGAAAAACAAAAATGCGATGCTGTAAAGCCAACAGCGATTCGCGGGCCAAAAACTGCTGGTAGTCAAGGTCGCAGCGGGGCAAATGTAACGCTGGCATAAATTATGCTACTTACGAGTACAATGCACACATAGATACAAAAGCAAACACAGAGACAATTTGCGACTGCCATTGGTCTAACGGTATGGGGAAATTGCAAGCGCAAATTGCAATGAAGTTGCAGCAGCAGAAGCAGCAGCAACTGCAACTACAATTACCAGTGCAATTGCCAATTGCAGCAGGCAAACATCGAGAACAGAACGGCGACAATCGCTGGGATATTATAGTATCCAAGAGATACAAAAAAGAAGCTTTCTGAATGAACACATAAGCAGCTGCTCTTCAATTAATTATGGCATATCAGCAAGGGGAAACAGTTGCCAAAGAGGTTAAACCAAGTCAACCAAAAATAAACCCATGAGAAGTACCTCTGAAAGGGTGAAGAAAGGGCTTTAGCTGCTAGATAAAATCATAACTCTAAAGTATCTTTGTTATTTATATTATCGTCAGTTTATAAAATTCCTTATTAGTACTTATATTACTCTAAAAACTATCTTACGACATATGGTAAACACCGATTTTCTATTATTTATAACATATAAATATGTTTTGATGAAAATGTATCTTTAATTAAAGATCGCTTAAAATCGAATGTTTTACAATACGTTCTTGTTTAAATTCAGCTATCACAATATTTCTTTTGCTTCAGGCAGCTAAAATCGGTTGGATTTCCCTTAGAAAATATGCCTTTTGCATTTTGAAGGCTACAAATTATAGGTACTGATAACTTGACCTGGTTTTTTCAGATCGGGTTCTGACTTATTTAAGGGCATCCCCACAGCCCCAATAGCTGGAGTGTCTGCCACCTCGTTGAACCCAACCGAGGTAGAGTTCAGCGCTTGGGACTGTGAGGGGTCGATGGATAGAGCATCTCAGACACGGAGCGCTGGCTGCGGGTAAACAATGCGGCGCTTGACAAAACGCTGTGCGAAAAAGGCAGACAACGCAAAAACAACAATTGAAATGAAAACGAAACGAGCTGCAATTACAACGGCAGCAACTTCAGGCTGCAGACTATAGACTGCAGACTGCAGACTGCCAACTGCGGATGCAAACTCAAAGTTCCACAACATTGAAGCCTCTCAGTGGCGGCGGATATGGCAACGAGAGCATCTGCATCTGCAACGGAATCCGCAGCTGTTGCTGCTGGCCAATTGGCTAGGTGGCAAGTGAATAAAAGCCACCTCCACTGCATCGAGTGGCATCAGTTGCAAGCAGCGAGCCACCGAGATTAAACACCAAGGATAAGGACAAGCCACCCCCACAACATGATGAAACTGGTAAGGATGTGAAGGATTCACCCTGACAGAGAATCAGCCTAAGGATATCCCCACAAACCCATAGGTACTATCACTACTCTCCCTCTGCGCCTTGGCCGCAGCTCGTCCTGGCTTCCTGCACGGCCACCACCATCACTATCCGGAGATCCCCTACTATCCGCACCACCACCATGTGGAGCCACTGCATTACCATCTGCCCGCCGTCTCCCACCAGAGCTCCACGGTGGTGCACAGTGTGCCGCACCACATCATCAAGCCGGTGCTGCTGCCCACCGTGGTGAAGACCGTGGTGCATCCGCCCATCATCAAGGCCTACCATCCGGCGCCCATCATCAAGGCCTACCACCCGTACGATCCCTTCCATCTGCACCACCATCACGATTTCCACGATTATCACCTCCATTAAACAACGATCGACGACGCTGATGACTGAGGATCGATAACGATAACTAATTGCCGATAACGACGACAGGAAGATTGCAACCCTTGTATGCTGTGTATGTTTGCGAGTGTCGATTGTCCATGTGTAAAGTCCAAAAGAAGTTTCGCTGTAAGCTGCTGACTATGCTATTCCATCTATCCTTAATACTGTACATAAAAGATACAATATCTAATAGCGGTGTTTGTCTGGGTTTTGGGGTAAGGTCTGGGCAATCCTGTTAAATCGATGAATATTAAAAAAGGAAAGATCTAAAGGCTTTCAAAAGGATATTTATTGGTAAAAAAAAAATTATCATAGAATATTAACAAATTAAAAAAAGGAGAACAATAAATCAACATTTTCCTGATTAAATTGGAATTATTTTGAATAATTAAACCGAATATTACAGATTTGATTGCACAATTAATAATAAACATTTGAAATTAATCTGCTTCACTTTTCTGTTGGATATGAACACTGGAGTGCATGAAATGAGATCGGATCTATTTGTGGCGAAACCGCACGAAAATCGCTTCCCCATATCGAGGTGGCATAATTAGTCTGCCATTGCAATTAACCGAAAAAACCATTCGATACATTCGACGGGGGGTTGGGGATGGGATGGCACATTTCCCATGGTGACAACACACGTTGCAACTACATGTGGCAACCAAATGCCTTTTCAGTGTTATGCAAATCAGTGCATAAGCAGATGATGAGTATCTATGCAGGCGGGACGGGGGGAGTGTCTTATGGTATGCATTGGCCAATAGAGGTGATAAATAGTCACTGTTGTAAGCAATTTTCCAGCAGTCCACAGGGTCTGAAAATAAAACCAGAAGGGATCCAGATACATTTCAAGTTCAAGTCTGTTTGGCTTTTGCAATTGACTCGGCGTTTTGCATAAGCCAATGCAAATTGCCCGTGTATCTTACCCACACTGAGCACTGAACCCGGTGATATATTCGCATTCAGAATTAGCTTAATCGGCAAACATTGCCATAAAGCCAGGCAAATCGGATATTCAAACAGTTAATGTGACATAAACATCAATTAGAAATGGCCAATTTGCAATAGATATAAGTTGTGGGGTTGGGCAAAGGCAGAGGCATGGCAAAGGGGGCCTAATATACTTGGTTTCCTTTCGTGACGCCTCTGTTTACTAGACAAATAAATACCTACTTCCTTGTTTGGTGCATTAAAATCAAATCAAAATCAATATCAATCAACTAGTAACCCTGAAAACTTTTCACTTTTTGTTTTGGCCTGCCTTTTCATCGGCCAAAATTAGCCGCAAATCGGTTATGGTTTAAGCCAACTTTTCGGAGAGGTTCGCTGACCAGCAAACGAGGCAAATGAAATAAAACAATAAATAAATAGATTCGGCAAGGTAACTGCGGTTTTTGTAGTATTTCAGAGGCACGTGATTCGGTAGCTCGTTAAAGGTAAACAAACGAGCAAATGGCAAAGATGTGAAGATATAGATAAAAAGGTGCTGTCAGTTTTTTACCTATGAAAATACTATATATTCGAAATGTGTGTAAATAAATATGAAAAGCAGGTATTTACATATTAAATATTTTTTTAACAGTATATCCGAGTTAAATTCTATGTAATTCAGTTTTTGAGGCCTTAAACTTACTCTCCCATTTTTTAGTAGTTGGTTTATTTGAGCCACAATTTGCTATTGAAAAATCCTTCCTGCCAGCTGATTCCTCTGATATGCAAATCCATTTCCTGATCTGTATGACGGCATTGTAATAACTCGCTGGCTGCGGCGACGATCATAAAATGTGTCTGATGTGCCAGTGTCGCAGTATTGCACAAGACAAAATCGCTTAGGGGACAATCTCTGTCGATTGGCCGAGCCCCGGGGCAAGTTGGCTGACCAACCGAACTACCAACTGCCCGGCGGCGCTATTGGCAAGTCACATTAATCAACGTTTCACCAAGTTGGGAACTTAATTTATGCAAGCCAAAAGTGCAAAGAGCAAGCCCCTCCTCCCCGGCCCCGCCAACTAAGCCGCTTCAGTTAATTCTTTTCTTGGGCTCACATTACACATTTTCCCCCTGACATGATTCTATTTATTTGCTTGCTTAATTGTGCGACGCATGCAACAGTGTCAAGTATACGCCGCATAGCCCCGAGTGAGATTGCAGGAGGGGAAGGTGGAGTCCACTTAGAACATGTCTCGCGTTGCATAAATCATAAGGCGGCGAAATCGAATAGAATCGAATCAGATCGCTGTGAAGTGGCCAGTCAACTGGGGGAGAACGAGTGCACTGAAAGAAAAGTCCTGGCAATGGGAACTTTGATTTTAGGATCTAAAATAAAAATTAAAATATTATTTAATTGATAACGAACTCACAGAATACATGTTATTAATTCTAATTTAAAACTCTTAGTTTTTTTCAACAGTAAAATTTATAATAGGGCTTTAGAAATATAAATATTGTAATTAGTCAATCAGTTACAAGAACATATGTTATTTTAAATTTAAATGTAATTTATTTATTAATTATACATTTTTTCTAAAATCTAAAAGTTTTTTCTGCGTGTATGTACAAATGCAATATAATAATAATTTTTTAATAGCATTTATATTTACTGTGCGGCCGGGTAAGACGAGAACCTGCCCCCGGAAGGGTTTGCATTCGGTTCAGTTTGGTTCTATGTGGCTTAACTTGGCTATAACGCTGTGGAAAATGTGTTTGTTGCCGGGCCGAATGAGTGCAGAGTGCAGAGGCGTGTTGGCGACCCATTTAGAGAGCGCTGGAACTGCAGTTCTGATTAATCTGTATAAATAGGCCAGTCTGGAGTGCTGTTCTATGTCAAATCGTTGCAAACCATCGACAAAACAAAATGTTCAAGCTGGTGAGTGAGATAAGCCAAGAAAGGATTTTCTAGAATTAAATTTATAGGATATTACTTTTTATATATTTCTTATAATGTTAATTAATGTATTTCCTACCCCTTTTCAGTGCGTCTTCGTTGCTCTCCTTAGCCTGGCTGCTGCTGCCCCAGCTCCTGCCCCTGTCCCAGCTCCTGCTCCCGCTCCTGGACTGATTGCCCCTGGCCTGGTGGCTCCTGGAATCTGGGGACCCCAGATCGTTGGATCCCCTCTGCTGGCTCCCCAGGTGGTGAGCGTGGTGCCCGGCGCCATTTCCCATGCCGCCATCACCCAGGTGCATCCTTCTCCCCTGCTGGTCAAGAGCGTCCACGGCCTGGGACCCGTTGTGATCGGTTAATCCAGCTATATCTGCCGACAATCCAGCCAACCCACATATCTCACCCACTCCAGCCAGCCATTCAGCTTCAGTTCAACACAGCATTTTCCAGCGGATTACTTCAATCACGCATCCCGTGTGCCCTGTTTATAAAGCAAGCAAATCCAGCAATGAGAAGAAAAAATCACAAAAAAATGTTTAGACACTAAAATACATTCCAAGCAATAAATTACCTACCATACTTGTTATAGCGAGCGAAAATGATTTAAGACTTTTTATTTCATTGATTTCCAAAGCAGCCTTAAAGTATGCAAAATATATTGGTCGATCGAGAGGTAAGTATAAGACTTTTATAAGAATGGGAGGTATTTAAAATATTTTCTATGGCTTAATATCTTTTAAATATATTTAAAATATTTTCTATGGCTTGTGATCGTTTAAACATATTTTCAAATGTACTTTATATATATATACGAATCGCTTGAAGAACTTAAATGAATGCTGATATCATTGTTTGATTATTGTTTTTAAATCCTTTTAAACGTGTAAAGATCCATTACTGTTTAAAATAGTTCAACAAATGTTAAACAATCTTATAAATAATCATCCCTCTTAATGAAAAATTAAAACGCATCATATTAACTTGTTATGAAAAAACGAAAAAGATTTATTTGAACAAAAAATGGTAAATACTGTATCACATTTGGCATCTTAATGGTGCAGGGTGTAGGCCAGAGGAGCGGAGTGCACCACCGACTTGATAAGGGGAGCGGAGTGGACCACAGAGTGCACCACGGGAGCGGAGTGCACCACCGGCACGGAGTGGACGACTGGAGCGGCATGGACAACGGGCACGGAGTGGACCACTGGAGCAGCATGGACAGCCACGGCGGGCTGGGTGTAGGTGGTGGTCTTCACGACGGGGGCAACCACGGGCTGCACCACCGCCTTGCTGTGCACCTGGGTGATGCTCTGGTGGGACACCGCCGAGGGAGCCGAGTGCACCACAGAGCCAACCTTGGCCAGGACGGGTTCGTGCACCACATGGTGGGTCTCGATCAGACCTGCGCTGGCGGTGGCAACCAGGAGGGCGATGACAGCAACCTGTGTAGGTAAAATATTATTAATAAAAAGATATTCTTGCCCATCCAGAAATCTTATGAACTTACGAATTTGAACATCTTGGGTGGGTTTTTGGTTGGTTGTTTTTGGGGTAAGCTCAGAGAGATGACTGATGCTGTTGGAACCTGCAGATGAGGCTTATATAGCAACTGACCAACGCAGGCTAAGGGCTCAAACAGCCAGCGACTTCGGCTTCCGAAGTTGTCCACCTTGGGGGCTTTTGATAAGGCCCGAGGTACTTCAGATACTTCGGGCTCCAAAACGATCTGAGCTTTCGGCAATCGGCTGCCGCAGCATCGACAAACCATAATGAGCTGACTTCGCCGAGATTTCGGCTCCCGATCGGATCCAAGTCGGGTCATGCAGGGGCGTAGTGAAGGTCAGCGGTTGGTTTTGAAGCATTCGATGCGCTTTCGAGGTTCTATATAAGTTGGGTTCGGGGTTCCCAAACATCATCAGTTATTCAACGAATCTTCTCAAGCCAACAAGCAGCACGAGCTTAAAAAAATTCCAATCAAAATGTTCAATTTCGTGAGTAACATAAGGAATAATATTCTTTAGAACAGGAATAATCATATATTTTTCCTTATAGATCGCCGTCATCGCCCTCCTGGTTGCCACCGCCAGCGCAGGTCTGATCGAGACCCACCATGTGGTCCATGAGCCCGTCCTGGCCAAGGTTGGCTCCGTGGTGCACTCGGCTCCCTCGGCGGTGTCCCACCAGAGCATCACCCAGGTGCACAGCAAGGCGGTGGTGCAGCCCGTGGTTGCCCCCATCGTGAAGACCACCACCTACACCCAGCCCGCCGTGGCCGTCCATGCTGCTCCAGTGGTCCACTCCGTGCCCGTTGTCCATGCCGCTCCAGTCGTCCACTCCGTGCCGGTGGTGCACTCCGCTCCCGTGGTGCACTCCGTGGTCCACTCCGCTCCCCTCATCAAGTCGGTGGTGCACTCCGCTCCTCTGGCCTACACCCTGCACCATTAATTCCCTTAAATTTTTTGTTGTTAACCAATTATATGAAAACTAAATAAAATTCCCACAAGTATTATTGATCCCCAAATAATTAAGATTGCGTGTTATATTTATTTTGAAAAAGAACGTAAAGAATTGGGGCATCGACTAATCAAATAGAATACATTACAATTGAAATTTTAGTAAAATAACATTAACTCCAAAAATAAATTTTGTACAACATAGCCTAATATTAAAAACTTAAAAAACAAAACATAATATTAAAAGTGTTATCAACTTTAAATGCATGCTTGGTTATCAATGGGTAGTGTGGAGCCTATATAATTTAATAAATAGTTAATTTAATAAAAAAATAAATTAAAATTAAATTATATAAATGAAATCCAAAATAAGAAATGCCATGTACTTTAACTAAGTAGTTTAGTTTATATTAGTTTTATGTCTCCTGAACCCTAAGTCCCCAAACAACAACTTCCAACTGAATTACAAATCAGATATCTAATTTTAGAAGACCCTTGATATCCAAAAATAGCATCCACAACTTTGTTTTATGTTTTTCATATGACAAATAATTTACAACAATTTATTTAAGCAATAACAAAAGCAACAACAATGCATGGCTAGTGCCCCAGCGTAAAAGGTTTGCCGTAAAAGCAAAGTTCAGGCCAAGAAGACATCGAATTGCCGGTGGTTAATGTGGGCGGATCCCTCCTCAAACTCTGATTACGAAAAGTGAGGTGGCGGCCAGAACAGCGAGAAACTTGGTTCGCAGCAGGAAATGTCAGATTATGATGGATTTGGCAGGCCTGAACCCAAGCAAGGGCAACGATTACCAAGGTGTAGAGCAACTGCAAAGGAATTTAAATATATTAATTCATAACACAAAAATCAAATTATTTATTGTGGTATTTTAACTCACCATTCTATGCATGTTGAGGCAGCTGAAATTGGATCTAGTCTTAGTTTGAATTTGGCTCTGCGAAACTCCAGTAAGAACTCATGACCCACTGAGGCCTACGCAGCGTTTATATAGCCAAATTGTCAATACATTTGCCAAAATGACAAATGACACGCCGAATTTAATGAAGGTCTTATAACGTGTCTACTTAGCAAAACGATTGGATAGACCTGAAAATTTTTGTTGACGTGATCAGATCAGTGATCCCAAAAATACGCAAATTAAACCTATAGCAAAATCCTGAAAATACTGTAAAAAGTGTTAAATCTTGAATCAATAATATTATACATATATTAAAAAAATATTTAATCACTTAAAAAAATAAAATATAAATTTTATAACAATATTAGGTATCTATAGATATTAATATGTTAAATTTTAGTAAACAACCAATGCCACAATCAGAAATATAGCTTTATAGCATAATAATATATTATGTTACGGATGTTTAGTAACCCCAACGCGTTGCGATATGTAAGTTAATTTATTAAATTAACATATGTTGTGTCCCAACCCGTAAAATATAGCTGCTACAACTGCTTGATCTCATCCTGCGATGACTGATTGAATTGTGCGAGCCAAGAGCTATAAAGAAATAATCGCCGAGCATCACTCCATAAAGTTACACAGACCGCAAATTAGGATTTACGAGAGCGGAGACCGCATTTCGATCAAGATGTATGCATAATTTTCTGGGTATTCATTTTCCACATTACCAGTTGCCCGATGGTTATCTTAAGTACGTGTAACTGTCGCTCGATCCAAAGCCGGGCCCCGAAACCCCGGTGAAGCTGAAAAAAACAATGACACAGACGGCGAACCAACAACGTCCAGCTCCGAAATTGTGGGTTAAGTGCGCGTGGGGCTTGTCCGGCGGATGGCCTTGACATAGGGACTGGGACCGAACCTGGGACCGCATCGGGGGTCTTTATCTGTCACTCGACGAGCGGCACTTAACAGCTGCTGCAGTCGGTAGCCAGGTCTTTACGGCCTGGCCATGAATCACTTGAGGAGCGCCGCCATCCACTGGACCCGTCGATGTTGCAATCGGATTCGGATTCAATTTGAATGCAGGCGTACGCGTATAATTTACTGCGCTCTTGTTTGTGCCCCGTTCAATGAAGGGCAAGTCGCGGCTTGGAGGGTTCTGATTTGGGTCAAGTTCGGATGCCAAATGGAGGGTTCTTTCGCTGAAATGATTATGTTTAACACATACTATGGTGGCATAACGCAATTCCTTAAAATAAGTATTATATCATTATTTGGGCATTCATTATATGAAATATTTAATTTCGAAGTATAAAAACAATAATCCCTAAAAAAAGTATTACCTCATTATATTATTTCAGCATAATTTATACTTTTAATAAAATTATATTTCAATGAAAAATAATAATAATTATTTTATTAAAAATTCAACTTCTAAGAATTCATTTCTCTTTTTTTAGATTTTCGTTTATGTCATGCCTTTTACTACTAAAAATATCTCGTGATTTTACTTCCTCTTTAGTAAAGTATTGGTAGGATGATGAAATATTCAACAAAAAGGTGATAAGCAAAGTTATTATTAGTAACAATTTTACGCTTCTTACCACAAAGTTTCCATTCTTATTTCACTTTTATTTCCCAGAATTCTTCCTTGAGCCATTTTGGAGACTCGAACCGCACACCTAACCCGCTTACATCCCCACAACATTTCATCATTTTGACCGTGACTTGGTCCTTCTTTCCCAGAATTACATGTTTCAATTGATTTTGAAAGACCACTTTTATTCTTAGTTCATGGGCTTAGTTCATGGGCTTAGTTCATGTCCGAGTCAAGGTGAGCACACCTATGAACACACAGACACTTGCCATAACCTTTAATTATCTCCACATCTGCTGTCAGTGTAAGCCATGTTATATGAACGACCCTTATCGAATTGCCATCGATGGTTTGTGCACTTCTACACATTGGCACATTCATTTATTAGCGTTATGTGGCAAAAGGTCATATAACGAGCTGTGGGAGATGCAGCCCCACCAACACACATCCACCAGATAGGAGACACCCTTTGAAGAGGTGGAGAAGTGCGGGGATTAGGAGCCATTCCCAGGACGAGAGTGCAACTCAATTACGCCCGGGGATCGGGTGATTGTGAAAGGCCAACCAGGAGGAAGATGTAGTATCCCCGGGTGAAGTGCAAGGATAACCCACGCACTCCGTGAGCTCCAGCTCCGGGCAGCCTCATTTGCGTAAGCGACCGCATCTAAGGCCAATTACTTGGCCCATTGTCGATTGATTGGCCTGGCTTGTTGTCCCGACTCGACTTCCTCGCAGCCACAGTCACCCACACACAAAAGCCGCTGGAACCTAGGTCAGTTAACGAGCCGAACTGCGTCTTTGATAAGCGCTTAGAAGCCAGCCGAAAACCCGAATAAGTGCTTTACTTGAAACCCAAACCGGTTCGGTGCTCAAGTTCAGCCAAGTACTTAGCGACACACAGAGGTATTGGGGCTTGGACCAAACTAGGCAACTATAAAAGCCCAGCGTTTGGCCTGTCATCATCAGCAGTTGCAATTGATTCAGCAATCACAGCAAATCCCCAAAAACCAAACCGCCAAAAATGTTCAAATTCGTGAGTGGTTCAGGAGTTGGAATTTAAAAAAGGAACGTTACCCTTAATCGACTATCCCTTCTGCAGGTCGCCTTCTTCGCTTGCCTGGCCGTGGCCGCCGCTGCTCCCGGTCTGATTGCCGAGACCCACTCGATAGTCCAGCCCGCCATTCTGGCCAAGACCGCCTACGTGGACACCAGCGCCTCCTCGGCCATCACCCACCAGAGCAACGTGAACCTGGTGCGCAAGGTGCCGGTGGTCTACTCCGCCCCAGTGGTCCATGCCGCCCCAGTGGTCCATGCCGCTCCCCTGGTCAAGACTGTGATCCCAGCTGCTCCCCTGGTCAAGACCGTCATCCCAGCTGCTCCCCTGGTCCACACTGTTGTGCCCGCCGCTCCTCTGGTCAAGACTGTGATCCCAGCTGCCCCTGTGGTCCACTCCGTCCAGCCTCTGGTCCACGCTGTCCACAGCGCCCCCGTGGTTTACTCCGCCTACCACAAGTAAATCAATTGAAAGCTTGCTGACATGGTTATCAAACAATTGTTAAACGAAAAAAGCTACAACCAATAAAAAAAAGGATTGAATTTAAATCATTGAATCTTAGATTTGAAAAACTATGAAAGCTAGTAGGTTGAGATTAAGAATGCAGACTCTTGGGATTCTTACTTAGCGAAAGTTGTGAATTTACAAGTTTGACTTTCAAAGATTTTTAATACATTTCCAAAATTCAGGTTTAAAATCTAAAAATGTAAAGTAGAAAAAACTATAAAGATAGAAGTACCCTTTGCTCCTTATAAAAGACACATTTTCCTTTGGGAGTTGGCTTAAAGAGTACCTCACAGTCAAGAAATTCAACTAAATCGATCTTTCCTGTTTAGGTTGGATTTATTCAAAATATTTAAAATCAGAATTCCCTGAAATAAAGCTCTGTTAAGGTTACCCATATAAACTTCATAGATAAAAAGATATTTATGTGAACTTTTCAGTGAACGTCGTTCACATTTTGTTTTAAAACCAAAAAAATAATTTCATTTTGGCTTAGCCTCTGGGCAGCTTTACGGGTTTGTTACCATTTCTATTATTATTTTTTGCACCCAGCTACTCATTCAAGCTTAAAAATAAATACCTTCGAAAAACACTTAAATAAAAGTCATTCAAATTGATTATTTAGATGCTAATTGGATTGGATCAAATCGATCAGCTATTCAAATTGAACCTTTTGCCAAAAACTGGATTTATAATATCAACAATCGAATTTATTCAAAGAAGCAACCATAACAATCACAAGTTTCCTAATGGTGGTACACGTGGGTCAGAGGGGCAGCGGCCACGGCGACAGTCTTGACCAGGGGAGCCACCACCGGGGTGACGAGGGTCTTCTGGTGGTGCACCTGGGTGTGGCTCTGGTGGGAGACGGCATGGGGCAGGGTCTTCACGACGGGGACGGCGGCCACATGGTGGACAGCGGGAGACACATAGGTCTGATGGTGCACCACGGGCACGCTCTTGATCACGGGCACCACTGGAGCCACATGCTTCACGACGGGCACAATGGGGCCCACATGCTTGACCACGGGAGCCACGGGATAAACAGTCTTGACCACGGGAACCACTGGCGCCACAGTCTTGACCACGGGAACAGCTGGCACCACATGCTTCACCACGGGAGTGAGCACCGCCTGGTTGTGGTACTGGGTGAAGCTCTGGTGGGAAGTGGCCGACGGTACACTGTGCACCACGGCACCCACTTTGGCCACCACGGGGGCGACGGCCACATGCTGCTCCTCAATGAATCCCGGGGCGGCGGCGGCAATGGTGGCCAGGGCACAGATGGCAATCTAGGGTTAGGCAACTAGTTAGATCCTGAGATAGATCCTTAATTTCCTGAAATACTCACGAAACGGAACATGTTGTTGGGTTTGTGTGGTGCTTTGAAGTCGACGAGTGACTGCTGCTGATCTGGAACCAAGTCTACGGCTTTATATGGCCAAAAATTAGCCAGCCAGATTGTCCTTCAGCAAAATCAACTAACGAGCAATTGGCAAACTCGTTTGCTTTACATTGAACTTGAACTAAACATCTGCGAACTGCCCAACAATCAATTGTCGTTGGGCCCGAAAAGGTTTCAAAGCCCAAACAATAACCCAAAGATTAAAGCCAAAAAAAAAAGTATTGTTAGTCTAGAGGTTCAGAGCCCAGGCGAAGGTCTTTCGATTCGTGTTGGCGAAAACAAAATGAAATGCAATTTTATTCCAATGAGGTGAGGCTGTATAAAAGACCCTCTTTCGGGGCCCCGCGTTTCCAGTTGGGACTCGTCGGAGCTCAGATGCGACAGCGGTGGGTGAGGCATGTGAATCCTGGTTTGGGAAAAAGCGAATCAGATTATGTTCAAGCACTGGGAATTTAGTTCGGGAAATGGTTTAGTACTGCATCTGGCTCTCGTCATCCGACCCGAAACTATAGGGATGATATCCTATCGGGGGGATCTGCGGGATGTGCACCAGTCGAGTGTTGCTGGAGGAAGAATTACCGAGCAGGCGATTCTCCGCATCGTCGTTCTGCGAGGAGCTGATGTACCGACCAGGTGGGTTGACGAACTCGTAGCCAATGCCCACGCTGGCCATCGAGGGGTGGTTGTACTGGGCCCGCCACGCCTGGTTGCAGTTCTCGTGGAAGTCCACGGCGGGCTCGTCGTCCTCCTCCTCCGAGGACTGCAGCTGGTGCAGCATCAGCGCCGGGCTGGGCACCCACATCTCGCGGCGACTGCTGTACGACATGATTGTTGTTTCAAAAGAGTATATTCGTTGTATTTTTGTGGGTTTTTCTCTGATCTTTTTGATATGATTGCATTTTAGTCGAAGCTTACTGAGTGGTAAAATCAGGATAGTCAGTTTTTATTAGTGAAATTTATATTTAAACTCCCCATGCAGGAAACTAAATACCGCGGAGATATTTCCAATCATAAATAAAAATAACAAATGCTTTTCCATTGTAACAACTAATAATATACTCATATAACTGATTTAAAATAAAAACTATTTAAAATTTCAGATGCGGTTTTAGGCAGGTAAAATTCAACACTACTTTTACTTACTCTTACTTACTCCTATTTTTTCAGCTTATTTTACTATGGGCTGTTAATATTTTTTAAAAGTAAAAGCTTAGGCAAACGGAATTTTGGGGTACCAAATCGAAGTTAAACCATATGAAAGCTCGTGTTTTAAAACTTTTGCTGCGTTCAATGCTTTATATGGTTGCCTAAAAACCCAGAAAAAAGGTACTAAATATCATGCATTAGGATATAATTTAGTTACTCATGGTAAAAATCTATGATGGCACGTGACATTAATAGTTTTTCCAGATTTAAAAAAAGGAAAACTAAGTTATATGAAACCACTGTCTCTGCAAAAACAAACTGATTGTTTGTTCTTAATACAAATAAATCATTTGTTGATCCTGAATAAAAATAAAGTAAATAATAATAATCTAGAACGTTATACTTTATACTCGCTGCCTTTATTTACACATTCAACTATCTAAAACTAAGTGCACCGCTCTATTGCCTAGCTGTTTGGCACATAGACCGGGCTCAGGTTGAGTTGCTCGTAGCCCGTGGAGCCGTCCTCCTGCGTGGCCTTCGTGTGGAAGGTGCGATTCAGGTTGGTGGGTTCTACGTAGCCCAGTGCCCGGCCCATGGGCGCAATGACAAAGCGGGTCTGTGCCTGGGATGATCCCTGGTAGGAGACCACCGAGGGCGCCGAATCGATCAGCAGACGGGGAGCCTCCGTCGCCGGCTTGGCCAAAACCAGGGCCACGAAAATTACGGCCAATATTATCTATACGAGTGTCAAAAGATAAGTTATTAAATTATGTAAATGGTTGGCAGAGTGGGTCAATTTTGAACAAACCAAAGCTTAAAGGTGTAAAAATACACTCGCAATTTAAAGAAATAAAATTTTGGTTAATTAAAAAAATTTAACGTTGATTAAAGATTTTAATCGTTAATTTAAATATTTACTTAAATTTGTGAGACAATAATATTTTTTATTTGATCTAAACTAATGATCCTAAGTAGAAGTAAGGTCTCTCCACCCTAACGGAGGAGGATCATCCCACTCACCAGATGCCGCATGGTAATGATCCAAGCCTAATGGAGTGATTATAAAGGCAGCAGGCCGCTGAGAACACCGCCGTCGAGCTGAGGTGGGCGGATCGGATCGGACTGGATTGGAGTGGAGGTTCCCCTTTCGAGAAACAAACACAAAGCGGAGCGAGTGGCAAAGTCAAACTGAAGTGCTGTGTGAATTGCTGTGCCATGAAATCACGGTGGAGCAGTTGCTGGCCCAGGCAGGGGCGGCCGTGGAGCATGCCGAGGGGGTGGATCCATCGAAGCAGCCCCCATCGCAGAGCCCCTGGAAAAGTGCTGGATCTGCGATCGAAGCGTTGGAAACACGCGCGCAGTCGCGGTTATCTTGCAATTGTGGGAGTGTCTCAACTTGGACGCAGCTTTACGTAAAGAAATAAGCCGAAAAAAAATCGAATATAAATAAATACCGAACGCCGCAAATATTGTGGTAATAGCGCCGCAACAACAAAGCCTACAACATGCGACGGCATCTGCGTCTGCGCAACCCGCTGAAGGTTGATCCACTCCACTTCGCACCTCCGCCACTCACCCACCGCACCACCAACCTCTGTGGTTGCTGGGATTGTTTGCTCTGGCTGATATAATACCCTACGAGGGGGAGTCACTCCCAATATGAAGGTAAACTTAGCTCAAAATGAACTATCATTAGATTTTATAATATTATGATATTCTTGGAATTTTGAAACCAGTTCCTTGAAATCAAGAAAAAGCATATGAGTTTAAACATGAGTCCTAGTAGTATAAAGAAATTTGTAAGCAAGCTAAAACACTCCAGACATTTGTATGTATTTTTATTGATTTATAATAGATATTCAAATAGTTATTATTCTTAGTTATTAAATAAACCAAAATATATTATAGATTTAAATGTCTATGCTTTGAATATACATACCATTTTAATATTATAAGTAGATTACTATATTCTGTATTTATATTTAATATGTATTATTTAATAATGTATTATGATTAGTTATCAAATAAAAAATTTATTATATTTATATATTTCTATGCCTAGAATATACCTATCATTTTAATGCTATAAATAGGGTACTTTAATCTTCGAATCCAATATATTTTGGCGCTTAAAGTTTCAGTACTTAAAGCTGCCGTCGTGGCTTCGCACATTCTCTGGCAATCCGGCAAAGTTGAGTCAGTCAGCCGGCCATATGATTCGGCGATTAGCCGGAGGCGCGTAATGGAAGCTCTAAGTGCACGCAGCCCATGAGAGGCTGTCGGATTGGAGTACTTTTTGATTAATTAATTGGCTGCATACAAAATGGCCCATAAATCTTGCTGCGACAGGGGCACGGGCGACCTCTTGGTCAAGGAGTCCTCTTGGCCAGAGGGATCCGGCTATAAATGGCAGCGGCACATGTCTAACGGTAATTAGTTGCCCACTCAAGTGACCATCATGCACATCACAGTGAGTAATCCGCAAAGTTTCGTCCGAGTGCCACCTGCTTCCAAGCTGAATCCAATCCCAACAGGTTGTTTGCCTCGTACTCACTTGGGGATTAGGCCACAGTGAGGCAGCCACGACCATCCTGCATGGCAACGGCCAGGTGGCCAGTGCCGTTTCCCACCAGAGCTTCACCAGAGTGTCGTCAGCGGAGCCACTAATCCTCCACTCCCAGAAGCAGCTGGTGGCTCCTTCAGCCAGGATTGTCAGTCATCACAGAGCTGTGGGCGACCTGAAGCAGCAGGTGGAGAGGTTCTTCCCGACGGCGGAGCAGGAGGTGGAGGTGCCGGTGTCCACCATCTCCGGTCAGACACCCGCCCACCTCACCTACGCCGCCCATCCGGTAGTGCACCAGATGCTGCCGAGGATTAAGCCCGTGCGGAACATTAGCTTCGCCTCCCTAGTTCCAGGACCTCGCAGTTTGGCTAGCCATCGCACTTTGTCACCAGTTTAAAATGCTAATATATTCTAGGAATATTACATCAAAACCCATACATCAACTTATCATAGTCATTTATTACATTATAAGCCATTGGATAACTAAAACAAAAGATCCTAAATCTCTAAAGAACCTCCATGATTTAAAGAACTGGTCAACTTTTATTATATGCACACACACATCCCCACAAATGTAGACACCTGAGTTTCGTTTGTCAATATTTTTGTTTAAGCAAATTCTATTCACTATTTTTTTTAAGTGTTATTGGCTTTTATTAAAAAATAGAACATTAAGCCAAAATTTAGAGTCAACCAGAGGACTCCCAAAAAGCAAAGCCAAAGACGTGGGGCAGCTGATCGAGGGATGAATGCCCGGCTGATCCTGAAGCAGCTTCCCAACCACCTAATCTTTCGCATCCTGCACTACTCCCAGATCTCCCAGCAACTGCGGGACGAACTGGTGGGCTGTGCAGGGTCCTTAAGGTTAAGGGAGAGCCGGAACAAGGCGCTGGAGTGGCAGCCCTTCGTCCTGTGGCTGGCCAACCTCTTGCTGAACTACTCGGGCGATATCCTTGGAAACCTGCTGCTGGGTGGTCTCCCCTTGGAACCACTCTGCAATACCGCAGATATACTGCTCTGTTCGTTTATCTGGTGAGCTTCCTCAAATGAGAATTCAAAATAAAAGAAGAAACGTTCTTGAAATCTTGAATTTGCAGAAAAGGGTTATGGTTTTAAGATAAGTTTTTCCTTCTTCAAGTAGGTACTGCATCTTTTACTTTCCCTTTGACCTGGCTCACGCACTGGCCGGCTCAATGCCCTTTCGCTTCGTAGTCACCGCCATGTCGACAATCAGCCAGGTTCAGCTGATTGACCGAGGAGTTCATTTGGCGGCACAGGCTTACGGAAATGCGCCAGTTCCCATGCTTGTAGTGGGCACGGTCATGGGCAGTGGAGCCGAGGTGCTGAAGCCGGTGGCGAGTCTTTTAATCAATAGATGTCAGCACAACCAGATGGCCTACCTCAAGCTCAGCAAGTGAGTTGTGCAGACTTAATATATTATATCTAGAAGAGAAATCTACATTTTAGCAACTCGAAATGGGCACTGGTCCTCTCCCTCCTCTTCGTGCTCGAGATCTTCCAAAGTCCACTGATTCTGGGCCTCAACCGGCATCAACTGATAGTCTACATGCTGGTGATGACCACTGCCTTTAAATTCCTCTCGCTTACCTACCGAACGGACCATTTTATTTGGCTTCTGGAGCACCAGATACGATACACCTTTTTCGGCGGCCTCTCCAGGGATTTGAGCAAGTTCTTTCAACGCCTGCCGGAGACCAAAAACCGACGAAAGTGGGCGTTCTCGGAACTGGATTGAAACCCTCGGGGGGATTGCGCAATCGTATATCCCCTTCCACATCCCCCCAGAAGGGGTGAGGGGCTGGGCAAAGCGGCTTAAGTTACCGCCCGTCCAGCCAAGCGATTGGAGAAGTGCAGCAGATGTCTCGCTTGATCGGGTTACGTATGCTAATCAGCTTAGAAGCGCCCACGGGTGGACGGAGCCACGGAGCCGAGGAGGAAGTGCTGGGTTACGGCCACGGCTTGCCGGCTGCTCGAGTGCGGCTCCAGCTGTACCGAGAAATTTCTGATTGAGAATAAATTCCCACATTAAAACGAATACCAAATTTGTATTTCTTGAAAACGAATCCTAGTTTTATAACATTTAAAACCCTCTTCAAAATTGGTTAATTAAAAACGACAAATATGGATGCAAAAACTATTTTTATTATTCCTTTCTAAACTAAGCTTAAAATAAAGTAATTTTCGACGCACAGAGTTGCCTTAGATATATCGTTCCTTTTCTGAGTAAAGAATAACTATAGTTCTCGGTCAGAAAACTGGTTAAAATGTCTTCCAGTCGAAAGGCAAGTCCCCACAAGAAGAGCAAACCAAGCGTGGACAAGGCTAAGAAGAATCCTTCCGCCATCATATCGGTCCTATGTCCGGATGTTCAAAAGCCCAAAAAGGAACCCAAGCCAAGTAATGAGGCCAAGGAATGTCCCCGAGTAAAGAACTACAAGTCCGAGGGCGACAAGCGAGCGTATCTTGAGCAGGAGGTGGTGCCCATCCTGATGGAGGGAATGCTGGGACTGGCTCGCGAAATGCCCCGCGATCCCATCGGTTATTTGGAAAAGTTCTGGCTTGACAACAAGCACAAGTGCGATATTGAGTTGCCGCAGAATATACTTTGATATGTGCAACGTTCGTAGAGGAACCCAATCAAATTTCAAATTATCAGCTGATTAAATGTTTCTGGTTCAGTGTTTAGCTCAGTCAATGATGCATTTCTTTGGTCAGTCAGGCGGGGAGATTGCCTTTAGGTTTAATAGCTATAAAAGCAGATGATTTAATCCCAAACTGCATCATTCATTCGTCAGCTTACGGATTTGAAGGGAGACTACCATAAACATGTCTAGAGTGGTGAGTCCTAACCTTAGGATGATCTATTTTAAATTGTTTCTAATCAAATGATCGTTAAATTCCAGTTCGTGCCCATCCTGGCCATTGTGCTCACCTTTGCCGGAGCTTCGCAGGCAGCCAGCTTGGAGTGGCCCTCGAACTTGGTGGCCCTCAGTTCGGCCAAGTCCTCGCAATTGCTTCCCATTCCCAGCGAGGATTCCGTAGAGTTGGCCGAGGGCGGTGCGGGATCCGTCATCTCAGCCGTTGCCCAACCGGAGCAGCAATCCGAGGAGGATGAGGAGGAGGGTCAGCAGCTGGCCCAGTCCACCAGTGGCAGCTCGGATGCCATCGATGCCCGTCTGGTTTCATCTGCCATTCCTGTCTCCGTGCCCCTTCCGCTGATCCTGGCTGCCCGCAATGGACTGCGCACCGTGTTAACCATCCAGGAGCCGGCTGTGGCCAAGGTGGGTGAGGTGGTGCAGCATGTGCCCACTGCCATTTCGCACCAGAGCCAGACGGTGGTGCACGACCACCGCCGGCTGGTCACTCCCATTGTGGCGCCCGCTGTTCGCACCACCCAGGTGGTCCGGCAGCAGCCACCGCTTCTGTGGACCGTGGCCTCCGATCCCCGAGTGGTCCTCATCCGCAACTGAGCAGGAACGCCAAAGATCAACAAGATGAACTCGCCAAATCTATGATATTAATACTCTTAATTTTCCTTCTTAACCTGATTACCCGCCAAACTCTGTCTCTTCTCTGTCTTCTTTCTTCTGCCATTTTCTGTAGAATTCTTCTGTAGTGTGCTTTTAATAAAGTTTTCGCATTTGCACTTAAATAACTTTTATTTAAAGGAATATTATGGGATTATAGCCGGGATAATTCAAATTTAATAAAAAAGTAGTTTACCCATGAGGAATCACTTGAAATCATATTTCAAAAAACTATCTTTAATATGTGTCCTTCTTAAGCTCGCCCCTTAAAGACCTTTACCACCCGTTACCCATATAATCCTATCTCTTAACCCATCTTATGTAAAACGATTGTCCTGCATTTTGCGTATTGTGAACATATTGCATTTTCACTTGTCTGGCTTGGATTCTTGGGCGTTGTCGGTGCGACAGGACAGGAAATCAATAAAGTTAACACAGAGACCGGCCCACTACCACAATAAATATGCCACATCCGCCCCCCGGTTCTCCAATGAACACGCCGATTGTGTGCAATCAAGATCTCTGGAGGATTAGGCAGTCGCAGGGTCTGGGTTAACGCCCAAGCTCTTCTCATGTTCAAGGGCTGGGACCACTCATTTAGAATGGTTAGTCCATTCTCCAATCTTGGGTTCTTGGGTTCCCTGGCTGGACTATAAAAGCGGAGGATTGGCTGGCCAGCGAACAACAGTCAAGTGAAGCGCACTGAACCAAGAAGATGTCACAAAGATTGGTGAGTTGAAAAAAGAGTACTCAATGGGAACCTATATGGATTTTACATTTCCGTTATTCCTACAGAATTTATCTATTGTCCTGCTGCTTTGCCTTTTGGCCCTTGGAAGAGCTGCGCTGCAAATCTATCATCCCCTGATGACCCTGCACCACCAACCATCCCTGGCCCAGGTGGGTCATCTGGTAGACCATGTACCCACCGCGGTGTCCCACCAGAGCTCCACCATCGTGCATCGTAGCATCCCAAGGATTACACCACTGCTGACCCCTGCTCTGAGGACCAGCTACGTGCACTACCCCACCTGGAGCTATCCGCTCTTCGAAGGGGCCAACACCCTGTACAGAAAGTAAGCCCCCGAGCAGCATGAATCCCCAAATTTGATTCAAACCAAATAATTGGCCTACCCAGATTTCGACTTAAACAATGAAATAAAACAAATTCAAAAACCCCTTAAAGGACATTGTATCGCATTCGGATGGGGAAAAGGCTGTGGGCGGAATGTACGGGATAATCCCAACTGAATTCAGGGGAGACGACTGCCAATTAGATTTCGCGCTACGCTGCACTTCTGATTGAGTGTTGGGTGGCGGAGTATGATTCAACTGACGTCACCAGATGAGCAAACAAACGCACGAAGTATGCATTGCTTTGGTATCCTGTTCTCAAGCATCTTGTGGGGTAGGAGGCTGGATAGATGACATGAGATGCTTTATATTTAAATTCATTCAATCGTCTTTCTGAAAAATGTTATTAAGCACGTTTCAAAATTTACAATTATTTTAAAAATAAAGCATACATTTTCAGAATGTGGGAAGTATGAAATTGAATGCTATTGTGGTAGACTTGAAGGGTATACTAATTTTTACATTCAAACTCAAACTTAAATCTCCATTTTCCTTACAATACTGCAATATAATGCAAAATAGATTACTAAAGAAATATCTCAGATATATTGACTACGGAATATATATATAATATACAAAGTATATTTATTTACTACATTTATAATCTAAAGTTTTGTAGCCTTAAAAAGTTTTTAAATAAAAAACAACCGGATAAAAATACTGTTTTTAAAGGTTGATCAATATAAATCAAATCTGATAATAGGTATCTTATAGCTCAAATACTCAAAACCTATTTTATTTTGGGTGCATTGGTGCAGGGATGATTGACGTGCCGTACGCAAATGATTTGGCATTATTTCCAGGGCCTTGGAGGCTGTTGTACTCGCATCAATTTCCATAGGAATGACCTCGGGTCAGTAGCCGAAAACCTAGAGCAGATCCCCAAAGAGCCGAGGAGGTGAGCGAGAGTGGATTGGCTTGGGGCAGGACTTTCACCCAGTGTGTGAAATTGCCCTGGCTTCTCGTCTCTTATCGAAAGATAACAAATGGAAGCCGCTCTGTTTTGAAGACTGAGAGAATAGAGTTTCAAATGACACAATAGAGTAATGAAACCGAAGTCCCTGAACCCCCGATAAGGCCAAAGGTCAACTTCTGGCCGTGACTGAAAACAGGTTATGCAATCGCCAAAGGATTCATTGATGCCAATTAACCGTGTGAACGAACCGCTGGGCCAAAATGACGCAGAAAGCTTAAAGGGGGTGGGTAATACCCATCCACCATGTATGTAGCAGATAGTAAGGCATTATCGGATTACACAAGCCAAGAGGCCCCTGCATTAAGGTCAAAGCATCAAGGTGGGCGGAACAGTTTGCCTATCGATTGGTGCACAAGTGAATTGTCTTAACCGGGAAGCTGAATACCTGTCATTACCAGGAAGGGCGGGCAATCCAATGATGCAATTCGGAGAGGCGCAGTTTCTGCTGCTCCACCTCGTCGACATCTCGGCCACCATCATCATCCGTCTCCCCACAATCGTCATCGAGGGCATTGTATTTGTACTTCCCAGTACCAGTCCACCGGCACAGCAGCCTTTTGGGCTCACACCAGCCAGAGCCGAGCGGCCTCCCAAAAGGCTGCCCCAAAGAACCGGACAATGAAAGAGCCATGAATCTGAATACCCTCCCCCAAAAGCTGGGTTCATTGCATCCCCTCTCTTGGGGACTGGATCTGGGAGGGGGGGCTTTGATTGGACCTGGTTATATGGGCACTCTCGATTGGCACAGTGGGTGATTTGGGTGCTCGACTGCTGTGTAATCGGTTTGTTTGTCTATCCCGACCGCCATTTGAATGCATCGTTATGCTGTCATCCTGGCGACTGAACGGACCAAAAGGACCTGCCATCCCGGGGGGTCTGCTGGGAATTTAATAACTTAAATCCCGAAAGATGAAGTTCCCTTCTGTTCAAATCAAAAGGCGCGCCACTTACCATAAGTGGCTAGCCGCAAAAATCAAATTTCCCAGAACTCCCCGCCCCGAAACATATTAAATATTTGATGTAATCCAGAAGTTTCAACTTAAAGCGCCATTATTGGGGGCTTTCACTTGAAGTTGGGTGGGAGAACGGAAGTTTTCTGTGTGTGGCAAGACCCCTCAAGCCAGCTCCAAGCTTTACGCTGTGGCAAGCAGCGGCTTTCAAATTAATTTACAGAGCTTGTAGGTAAATTTGTTTGAGCCGAGATGAAGACAATAAGCCGTGTTAAATGAGCCAGGCAATAAAAGAGCAGTGAAAGGGCAGCGCCATAGCAATGGTAACAAAAGCATTTTGATGCGGGTGAAATAATTCGGGATATTATGCAATAGCCAGGGGGAATAGGTGGGAGCAACAGCTGTCTGCCACCGACATGACTCACGGCGCCCTTTAAAAACCATTTACCATCCATCCGTATGCATATCACACCATGTGGGTGAACGACCTTGACGGTTTTGGCCAACTATAATGATTACATTATAGCAACAATAAGCCTGGGCATACGCATCGATTTTATTACAGGCCATTTCGCAAAAGGTATAAACAAAACGAAGCTGGGATGAAAACAAAAGCGAAAAACTCATTCGCATGGAAGGCACATAAAGCCGTCAAAGAAATCCGAATCGAAGCTACCACAAATCGACTCCGAATATATGTATGAATCATGGCCCGGCTCGCTGCACCGCACTCCACTGCACTATTATTATGGTTATTATGCAAGCCCCAAGCGAATCCATCCAAGCGGTGCTAGCCACAAACTTGACTGGGGTTTTCCCAAGGCCCAAAAGCCGCTCGAGCCGTTAAAGCCGGCTGGCAATCAAGAATTGAATAGGCCAACAGTGCAAGACCAAAAAGTGAAGTTTGGGTTTCTTGGGATTTTCCAGCATTGGCGAATCTTTTGGGCAAATCCACGGCACAATTGCAGAGGCAGTTTAAAGGCGGAATGCACTTTTAGGCACTGAGGGAAAAAGTAAGCAGAATATGTTATTAAGAAATAAATATAATACAGGAAAATTAAAATGAAAGTGAAATATTCTCAATTTTAAACTAATGTTTTAATTTAACAAATAATAAATTTAAATTAAATACCTTGAGTCAATCCAATCTAAATGAAATATTTTAGTTTCCCAAATAAACTAAATTATTTACTTACAAAAATTTAATATTTTATAAATTTAAAGGCTTTAAAATTAACAAACTAGAAGAGGATTCCATGCATCTATTTAAAAACCGAAATGTTAACATTAAGATCAATATCTAACTACATATATGTGCTAAATTTAAATGCGTCCATTTTAACTATTTATGGTTAAAAGCTATACAATAAAAGTGTTAAATATTTTTTAAAATTCCAATTTAATTAACAACATGATAATCTAGGTTGATTTTACATCTCAGCAAAAATTAAGCTCTGAAACCATGCCCAATAAATATTGGTTGGCTTTAAGAGATTGCCAAATTGTTTTTGGCCAAATGGTGCGTGTGGGTGGAAGACCTCAACTTGTTGAGCAATTGACACAAATCTAAGTCGGGGAGTCGACAGACCAACCTTGAGCAAGTGACAATTTTTTTGTTTTGCCATTTGGACTTGAACTGTGGCAAGTTGTGTGAGAAAGAGAAAGAGAGGGAAAGATATACTGAGAAAGAGAAAGAGAGAGTGCTTCGGGCAGAGGAAGCTAACAAAGTGGAGTAAACACGATTCCCACACAAATCCATTTGGGCAAACAATTAACAAGTTGCCCATAATTAACACGGGCCACATATGTTGTAACACTGCCAGTCCAAGAGATCTGCAAAAAGTTGGAGCGCACCATAAATAGCAATGAGTATATGCCGAATCTCGAATGAAGTTCCAATAACGAGCCCCTGAACCTGTAACCCCATCGGATTACACACTCTCCACCTGACATTATCTGTCTCCGCCGAGGTCCAAGTTCAAGTTCAGTTCATCAGCTACTGGGATTTACCAATAGCTAAGTTTCAGCTAGCCGACAAAATTATTTTTATCAGGAAAATTAAATTGAGATACTTTATCTAGCACTGAAAGATACACTATGGCCCAGTTTACAATATTTATTATAAGTACATTAGATTACGAATTTACACCGCCCTTTTTTAACCTTTCAAATAAAAACAACAAGCATTATACTCATAAATAATAATATTTAAAAATTTTTATTGTTTTTAAAAAACTTCTGAATTATTTAGGTGATTTGCTCTCCAATGATTCTTAGTTTAGGGGTGATAGCTTTATAAATATAGATAAGAAAGACTTTTAAAAATATATTAAATTAAATAATCAATTTCTAAAATTTGAAATGTAATAAAAATTGTTAGTACTATATAATATTTATATATTTATATTTTAATTATAATACCTCCTCATCGATATACCCAAAAAACCGGGTAAGCCAAACTATCATTAGCGGAATATGAAAACGATGCGAATCAGGTTCGACGCACCTCCTTCAAACAATGCTCGAAAAGCCCAAAGTGCTCGCCGGGTGAGTCATAAAAAACCCGATGGTCAAAAGCTACGCCACTGATTGATAAAAACTCCACGAATTAATCACGAACAAATAGCCGAAAGGTGTTTGCCAAACAACCCAGAGTGGTGACAATAACAACTCCGGCAAATCAATGCGATTAGCATAATTTTCGAAGATCTACCCATTATCAACTTTCTTGGAATGTTTAACATAAAACGCCACTTAAGTGGGGCTAGATAAACGACTCCAGCTCATCGAACCAAGGTCAGTAACACAAGTCCAAGCCACTGGATCCACTGGAGCCACTGAATCACAATGAGAGCCACTTCGAACAGCACTGACCACACACAACAAACACATGATAATGTTCGGGATTTGAGGTAGTGGCACGCGAACGTGATCATCGTGAATAAGTTGGGGGGAATGTCTCTAATTTTTATGAACTTCGGGTAATCCCGCAAAGCACTTTTTGATTCACAGCCAGCTAGGTCTGATGACGTTTGCATTGACCATGGGTTAAAAACCAGGCGGTATTAACTGAACTGCACCCGAAAAGGGAGGCAGAAATATACAGAGGGGGAAAAAGAGATGGGAAAAGATGAATGTATGCCAAAAGATCCGGTTTGAGGCAATGCCCAATTTTGCCCCTTTTCATGAGGCTTTTTTATTATTCGGCGGCTGCTCCTCTCTGACCCAATTCATAATTGAAGAATTGCATAATCCCGGTTTCTCAAGCAACGCCTTTCCGGGAAGCTAAATTTGGTTATTCAAAGTTTGGTCAGAGCCCCTAGTTGAAGATCTTTAAAAACAAAGACCAATTTGGGTGTTTAATATGGGCACTCATTTTTAAGAGCTGAGTTAATAAAGTGATAGTTTTGGCTCTTGGGATTTTCTTATTGAAAATTGTATGATACCTAAGTGATATTTCCGCCTAGACCCTCGTTTAGTGACCTCCAGTAGTTTGGTAGAATTGGGAATTTGGGGAAAAAAACCCAGACGAAAAATCAACACTCAGAGGTTGCCAAACATTGTCGTCGTAGCCGCTTTTTGTTTCTTTTGTTTTGGGCTACCGATTCGCAAACTGAGCTGCTCTACGAGTGCAAGAGAGAAAGAATTACCGTCAGAAAGAGGCAGCGAAACGTTGGAGCTTGACGTCGACGGCGCGCATGCGCAGCTTTTGTATAAAATGTGCGCGGCCAACGAAAGCGAAATCAGTGAACGATCTGCAGACCAACGAAGAGCACAATCGGTGCAGAAAGTGAGTGAAGTGAAAGGATAACACATACTCCACCAATTGCATAAGGATTATCCGAAACAACAGTGATAATTACCAAATTGGATTATTAAACTTGACATAAAGAGGTGAGTGAAGTGCAGCAAAATTACCACAGTGAACTCCAGTGAACCGAAAGCAAACTTATTAAAATTAGTTGCAATTAATTGTGCATCTCCAGCAGTTAAAATGATGGGTGTTACATATATTTTGTAGTAAAAACTCTTGGTCAAAAGCCTCCCCGTCGTCAAGTTAATCGAAATAGCAAAACTTTCACTGCGAATACAAAGGAAAAACCTAAAAAAAAATTTCCCAAATGCCACCAATCGGCGTTTAGCATCGCTTACGATCATTTCTCGCCAAAGAAAAGCCGAGAAAAAGAGTTGCCGGCAATTTGCAATGCAACGCTGCACACAACTTCCGCCCGAAGAGCAAGCTTAAAGAAAACCCCATATAGCTATCCCGAAATTCATTTACATAACTTGGAAATACAGCTTTGATGCACTTAAAAAATTTAGCTAAAAAAGATATATTGTTTTAGGATTGGAAAATTTTTAAAATATTATTTAGAATGTGCATAAAACTTATTTTCCACTTTCTATCTTTTTAAAACACTTTTTTGTAGTTTAATATTCAAGAAGCAATCAACTTAAAAAATTCCATTCTAATTAAAGTCAAATAAGGTTTGGCAATTTTTGCGCCTCAACTTCTTTTAAATAGCTTTTCAAAAACCGTTTAACATTTCCTTAAAATAATTAGTCATACAACTTTTTATTTTAAATCCTTTAACATTAATTTTTGAAAGACTCCTCTTTCTTCAAGTGTAGCCGATCTTTACAAAATCCGCCCTCACTCTGAGCCGGTGACATAACTGCAATGCAAACAACCATAAAAAGGCTGAAAAGAAAAGTGAATTTTACAAAATAAAAGATACACGAAGCGGAAAGCGGCTGTCAGGGCGAGAGATCAACTTGAGCGATGGTCGCCAGTGGGATTGCACTCGTAGGCTTGCTAAATCTGGAGGAAAATTACCTCATAAATTACAGGGAGCTGCCCCCATAGCTCCCCTTATCCACCATTTCGAGCAAAAGTAACATACGAAATCAAGCAATTAAGTGCGACGGTCTGCGACCTCCAACGAAAGTAAAAGTCTTATACGAGAGTCTGAGTCACGGTGAAGATTTCGTGATGGCAACCGGTTTCAGTTTCGGTTTCGTTACGGATTGGTTAAGCCAGAGATGGTAGGAGAAATGTAAAGTGGGACAATGACTTGGGGTAATGGTGTCAAGCTAGCCAGTTATGTCATAACCAATCATGACTAAAGCTCTTCATTTATTTTCCACTCCAAATAGGAGGCGACAAGACCATTAATTTTTATAGTTTGTCAACAGGTTAAACCAATTTCCTGGGATAATGATCTTTAAACATAGTTAGGATAGTATTATGTACCACAATCAATGAAGAACCAATCCTTTTAGAATTGTTTTCTTAAACATATATATTTTTTTTAAACCTTTTCAGATCTCCATCATGAGAATAAGAGCTAGCCTGTTGGCAGTCGTACTGCTGGCCACAGCCTCCCTAGCGGACGATTCCAACTGGGGCAACGAGTGGGCGCCCATGGAGGATGCCACACCCAGCCGTCGATCTGTAGATACCAAACCCGCCGAACAAGCCGACATACAGGGACGCTACCTGGTCCACGAGTCCATCCAGAGTAACAGCACCACCCAGATTGATGAGGTCATCGAGCAGCTGATCAACTCCCGCCGGGAAGGTCGTAATCTCGGGGAATACGATGCCGTCTACGCCGATGGAAACATTGATCAGGCTCTCCAGCAGGGAAACGATATGCAGGCCCGCAACCTCATCCGGGATAAGCTGTGTGGTTTGGGACTCATGAGCTGCGATGTGGAGGAGAAGCGTCCTTTCTACTCGACCATCTATGCCCAGGGTCCTCCTCCGCCGTCTGGTTTCAGCGGTGGTCCCTATGGTCCAGCCAAGCCCATGCCACCACCGAGCTACTTCAATGGTCGTCCACCAATGGGACCCCCACCAAGCTCCCTGAACTCCTTTGGACCCCCACCCAGCTCGGTGAACTCCTTTGGACCTCCCAGGAAGGTGGGCTACGAGGGACCCTACAAGCCAATGTCTGGACCTTACAGGCCTTCGGGACCTGGTGGCTACCTGGAGCATCCTCCACCATCTGCCATTGATGGCTCATCCGATGGAATCACCTACACCAAGCCACCACCCGGAGCTCTGATCTACGACAGCAAGCCACCAGGACCCATCTACACCGGAGGTCCCTCTCTTGGTGCCGGACCTGTCTTCACTGGAGCTTCGAATGGAGTGCCACCGTACAACTATGAGAATCCCGAGGGTGGCATCCAGGGTGCCAGCTCTGCTCCTAATGGTTTCTACTCGCAGCAGTCTTCTGCTTCATCCTCCTCGACTTCATCCAGCAACAAAGTGGTTGTGGGAGCACCTATCGATGCCCTCCAGCAGCATGTGCACCACCACTACCACCATGTGGAGGGAGCCGAGGGAGCCAAGGTGCCCAGTGTGCCCATTCCTATTGGAGCTGGCCAGACCATCAACACGGACTTCAGCGCCCTGGCCCAATCTTCTGCCACCTACACACCCTCGATTCAGACCTCCTCCGGATCCACTTACTCCCAGTCGAATGCCTTCAATGCGGGTTTCAATGGTGCCTCTCAGGGTGGCCTTCTCTCGCAGAACGGCTTTGGTATTTCTCAGAAGCCCACTGGTGACCTGTACAAACCGAACTCTGGACTGGGAAGCTTTGGCAGCAGCGCCTCTGGAGGATTCAGTGGATCGCCCAGCTCTAGCTACCACAGCCAGAACCCCGACTACTACAAGAAGGAGCTGCAGAGTGGAGCCTCCAACCAGTACAATGGCATCTCCGGTGGCTACCAGGGACAGGGACAAGGACAGTACCAGGGTGGCTATGACACCTCTCGCCAGCAGATCGTCGACTGCCAGTGCGTGCCCATCTCCCAGTGCCCCGCCGCCGATCGCATTGGACGCAAGGAGGATCTCATTCTGCCCATTGACCCCAGGAATCTGGGCAAGGACATTGAGGCTCTGAGCGATGATGCTCTAGCCGCCAATGCCACCACTCCCGCTGAGCAGAAGAAGGACGAGGAGAAGTCGGACAAGGATGACAAGAAGCGCACTCGTCGCCAGGCTGAGACCAACCAGAAGGATGAGGAAGCCAGCGATCTCTCGCTCGATGCCCAAGGGGTAAGTCCATCGAAGACTCTAGTCCTAGTTTAGGTAGTGCCCGACTAATGCCAAATCACACATGGTTCACATGGACCACTAATTGAGTTCGAAACGAGCTCCATCCCCCCCACACACACACATCCAATCAACCAAAAAATCAATCAGTCAACCAATCAATCAACCAACCTGACAACTGCACCCATCGTTCAACGCTCCAAGCTCAACTAAAATACCAGAGTGCAAATCGGTTCCGATTAGACCAGTCACTAATCCCAGAACTAAACCAGCTAACCAAGCACGACCTTTGTGATCGCACGCCTGCAACACGCAACATGCAACATGCAACCCGAAACCTGCATTCGGCAACCGGAAATGGAACTCCACCTGTAGCGTTCTTATGTTTTCCCCTCAAAAAATAGAGACAATCGCCGCTCGGAGGACTGCCATTGGGATTGCCGGCCCTTCAGGCCATCGAGCTGATCCAACGGAAGGTGCTGCCCACCTATGGTGTGAGCTTTGGTCTGCCCTATCCCGCTGGCGGATACGGAGGCTATCCCTCGAATATCCTGGGTGATCATGTGCCCGCCCAGAACCCATACTTCGGTTCAGTGGGACCGAATGGCCTGAATCTCGGTCTGGTGAACGTGAATCCCCTGGTTTCCGTGCAGGTGGCCAAAACGGAGTATGGCGAGAAGGTGGTCAAGCCACTGGTCAATCTCCATGTCACCCCGAATGCGAATATCATCCAGAAGGTTGGAGATTTCTTCAAGCGAAAGCCGACCGAAACATATAGCACTCACTATCACCATCACGATCACTATAGTGGCTATGAGCATCACGACTACGACCACCATGGACACCACGACCATCATGACCACCATTCGTATCCCCATTACTTTGAAACCTCTGGTCCTGGTCCCCACTTCAGTGTGGAAATGGTGCCCAGTACTCCGGTCTTTGAGTACCACAGTGGTCCCACCCAGTATCATCATCACCACGAATCGTCGCCCTATGAGAGCTCATACAACTCGATATACCCAGGCTCTGGTCCAGACTTCGGAGGCTTTGGCGAGTACTCTCAGCATGTGGAACGCAGTGCCAATGTGAGCGGCGGTGAGCCCTCCTTCGGCCGTCGTGGCAAGCAGTTGAACCTGCGACCTCTCTACAATATACCCACTCCTGCTCCTGGCCATGCAGCTGGCAGCGATCGGATCACTTTCCCCAGGGATCGCAGACGCAGGAGCGTTGAGGATGGTGTGTGGGCGGGAGCAGCTCCTGAGGAGCAGGTAACCATGTGTTGATCAAGGATTAGGGTTTCTCAGTAAAAATTCGTGATTTTCTATATATTTATTGGAATAGGACCCATCATAATTCAATAAGTATATAGATGGTCAAAGTAAAGTTCTTCAAACAACCCATTGGAAATTAATATATTTCGACACTTGGATTAGATAATCCCACTTTCTCCCCACATCAAGCTAATTTCCGCCCTCTTTTTTTTGATATTTTTAGCGCGCCTATTATGGTAACCGACCTGTGGAGAAGACCTGCCGCATCAACGAGGTCTGCTGCCGTCGTCCCCTGCGTCCCCAAGCTCCTCCCCAGCAATTCGGACGCTGTGGAGTGAGGAACGCCGCCGGCATCACCGGTCGCATCAAGAACCCCGTCTACGTGGATGGCGACAGTGAGTTCGGCGAGTACCCCTGGCACGTGGCCATTCTGAAGAAGGACCCCAAGGAGTCGATCTACGCCTGCGGTGGCACCCTCATCGATGCCCAGCACATCATCTCCGCTGCCCATTGCATCAAATCGTAAGTTCTAGAGTTCTTTCAATGTATTCCTTCAGGGGATTAACCTTTATACTTTCCTTTATCCAGTCAAAATGGCTTCGATCTGCGTGTGCGCCTGGGCGAATGGGATGTGAACCATGACGTGGAGTTCTTCCCCTACATCGAGCGCGATGTGGTCTCTGTGCACATCCATCCCGAGTACTATGCCGGCACTTTGGACAACGATCTGGCCGTCCTGAAACTGGATCAGCCCGTGGACTTCACCAAGAATCCCCACATCAGTCCCGCCTGTCTGCCCGACAAGTATTCCGACTTCACTGGCGCCCGCTGCTGGACCACTGGCTGGGGCAAGGATGCCTTCGGAGAGCACGGAAAGTACCAGAACATCCTGAAGGAGGTGGATGTGCCAATCCTGTCGCACCAACAGTGCGAGCAGCAGCTGAGGAACACCCGACTGGGCTATAGCTACAAACTGAATCCCGGATTCGTGTGCGCTGGCGGAGAGGAGGGCAAGGACGCCTGCAAGGGAGATGGCGGTGGCCCCCTGGTCTGCGACCGCAATGGAGCCATGCACGTGGTGGGAGTGGTCTCTTGGGGCATTGGCTGCGGCCAGGTGAATGTTCCCGGAGTCTACGTGAAGGTTTCTGCCTACCTGCCCTGGATCCAGCAGATCACCCAGAGCTACAAATGATTAACGGAGCAGCAGGATGAAAAGCAGGAGGAGGAGGTGACTGGCTACCATGCGAATGCCTCTGGACCCATTCCGGAGGACACATCCTCCTCCTCCGACGACGAGTTCGTTTTCCACTTCTGAGCGAAGCCATCACTAGAAACTACTTCGATTGTGGCAATCGTCATCGTATTTATCAGCGTCGTCACTCTTATTTATTACGAATGCCTCCTTTGTTACCTGTTATACTTTGTTACACACATATCGCCCCCTCACTTCACTTCACTCCACCTGTTGACTCATTAGCGGCCCACAATTGTTACTTAATTGAAGACGCACAACCAATCGATGTCGCGTCACCACTTGTTGATATTAATTGTAACTTGTATCTTGTACGTCTGAGTTCCGATTTTGTCTTGTAAAATAGTGTTTGTCATAACTTATTTATTTATGTATTTGTAATAAATTTATGATTATGTATTTAAATAAAAAATAATTTATATAAAATATTTCGATATTAGTTTTGTCTGTGGGTGGTTAGGTTTTTATTTTCAATTTAAATATTCATAACTTATAAATGATTTCGACAAAAAATTTCATGATTTCAAAAATACATTTTCGGAAATGTTAGGAAAGGGTTTTAAAAAGAATTTAAAAATAATTTATCTACAAAAATTAAAATCAAGTTGTTGGTGGTGTATATCTATATATTTATATATACTATTTTCTACTTTAAAAATCGTTTTCAAAATGTTTAAATCATTAAAATAAAACTCTTTCAATTTTAGAAAATGGTTTTAAGAATTAAGTTCTGAAAAACCATTATGAAAATGTTTGATGAAATTTGATTGGATTAAGTCAGCAGAAAATATATAAAATAATGCAAGTTTTTAAGTTAAAGATCTCATTCCAAATTCAATTAAAAATCCCCTTAAAGGTTTCTTTTTTAGTTCAATACCTGCAAAAAACTATTTTAAAATAGCGATTTGTAGTCGGAAAGGTTATATTAAGCACTTACATTATATAATTTTCCAATTAAAATTATATTTAAATTTTGATTGGAAAACCTTGAGGAGCCAGACTTCCCCTGTTGGTAAATTGCCAAGTTAGTTAGCTAATCTTACTGAAAGCGTAATCCCCGAAATGGCTTTCCCTGCATCGTTGCACTGCGGAGCCCGTCCCAAGCGCCACATAAAGTTCAATAACAAAGTAGTGCATCACATAAAATGCAAATTAAATTTAAAACATTAACAAACCATGGGAGACCCACCACTTTAAACCGACCGTTTGGTCAGTGAAAAGCGTGCCAACGAAGCATTAAAAGACGCCACCGAATCTTGGTCTCCGAGCTTCCTCGATGGGACGGCATGGATGGACATGGGTGTAAAGGTGCCATGTGTGTGGACCCAACTCCACACCAAGTAGTGGGCAGAGCCATTCAAATGGCTTGGAGTATGAAAATCATAACATGCCCGTGATCACTTAAATTTAAAAACCGCATCCGACTTTCCGCAACTTGAAAAACTTTCTGCTCGGTTGGCGACTCTGAGAGTCTCTATAAATTGGGCACTTCCATTCAATTTGAAGTTCAATGCAGTTCCAGCAGCGATAGCGAGATGTACGGCCAAGGATTACGTTTTCTTCTCGCCCAGCTTGTTTTGGGTAAGCCGGGAAATCTCCTTAATAAAAAGAAGTGCAAAAAATCCGGTTGTGTAACATTTCAAGTAATATAGAAAACATTTTTTAATATGACTTTTAGTTTAGTTTTTCTAATCCCAATACCTCGGTATCAAAATATTTTAAGTGGTTAAAAAAAATGAATAAATGAGTATACAACAAATAAGTAAATTTATATTTTGACAATGATCGAAAATATTTAAGTAATGAAAAGAAGATTTTTTACCAAATACCAAGAAAATTTAAATATGAAAAGTGTGATACTTATCATTTCCATTGACATCAAGATAAAAATTAACAAACTATTTCTTATATCTTATCCCTTTAGTACTTCTTTTGGCCCATGTGATGGGCCGCCTTCACAAGAGGAACGGCTACCACTACAGGCCGCAGCAGCCGCCTCCAATCCACCAGGGCGGCTACTTCGAGCCCCATCTCCCGGCAGTGGAGGCCCCGGAGCCGGAGAAGCCCCAGCACAGTCCCAAGAGCTACTACAGTACATCGGGAGGAGGAGGATCCTCGCCTTCAAACAAAGGATCTGGAGGCTACAGCATCGGCAGTGGCCTGCGCTCCATTGCCCAGGGATCGGCTGATCAGGCCCACAGTGCGGTGACCAACCAGCATGCGGCTGCCAAGCAGGCGGCCTACATAGCCCAGAATACCCTGGCTCAAGCCGCTTCCCAGGCGGCGGCCACAGCTCAAGCAGCTCTAGTGGGAAAGCAAGTGGTGCTCCAGGAGCTGGAGCAGCAGGCGGCCGAAGCCCAGAGATCCCTTTCCCGTGAGCTGGAGCAACTGAAGGCGGCCAAGATCTCCTCCAGACTGGCTCAGCAAACAGCTCAGGCAGCCCATCATCACATATCCGTGCTGACGGCAGCCGTAAATAATGCCAAATCCGTGGCCGAGCAGGCGGAGCAGACCTCCACGGAAGTGAACAATCAACTGGCCTCGCAATCCCAGATGGTGGGTCAGGCCAAGAACCGGTTGGAGCAGGTGGAGGAGCAGCTGCACCAGGCGCGAGTGGACTACGCGGCCACCAAGGAGTCCGCCTTGAAGGCGGCCAATTCCGCAGCTGCTGCCCAGGTGAATGCTTCCAAGGCTGCCCAGCATGCCACCATTGGATTGCATGAGAGCACCAATCCCTCGGCCCACGGACACGATGGTCAGGAGCTGGGCGGGGAGGAGGAGTCCTACGACGAACACCTGGAACCCAGTGGCGGAGGAGGAGTGGGTCACACGGCTGTAGGAGAAGAGCTAGGCGAGCATGTCCGCACTCCTTATCAATGAAGGATTAGCAATCCCTTGTCACATTGGATTAAAATTAGTTGAAAAACGAGTTACTCTAAACTAAGCTTAGTTGAAAATATTATTTATGAAAATAAAATAAAATTCAAGTCAGTCCAAATTGGCTGTGAGTTGTCAGCACATAAACCCAGCAAATATCTGAATAATATATTATTTTAAATATTCAATTTTGAATTTTAAATATTTTTGGCGCGCAGCACTGCCAGCATAAAAAATCGTTTGCTGTAACAGCTCTGTTAACTCTCAACAGCGCTGTTAAAGCAGCCGGCACAGCTGTTCGATTTCCCGGTGAATGGCAACCGCACTGTTTTTTAACTTTTACCCAAAAATTCAATTAAAACTAGTTAAATAACCCGATAAAATGGCCCAAAAGGTGATCAAGTACTTCGGTCGCACTACGGACTTCCGCGGCAACACGTTGTGGGAGCTCGTCTCGGAGCTGCCCAACTGGGGAGTGGGCCGCCTGCTCATACGTAACATGTTCCAGCGCTACCCGGAGCCCTGCTACATGCGGATCTTGAAGGTGCAGTCGGTGGACGAGCAGCCCGGCGAGGTCCGCAAGGTCCGGGTCACCGTAGAGAAGACCTGGCGCGGAGTAACCCAGCCCAAGCCCGTGGAGATCTACAGCACCAGCTACAAGGCGGACTACGAGCTGGTGCCCCAGGATCAGGAGGCCAAGTACCTGGAAAACAAAAAGAAGCTTGAACCTGTAGTGCTGCCCACCAAGATTGACCTGCCCCCGCTGCTGCGCGAGCTGGTCTCCGAGGAAACGGGCAATCCCAATCCCCAGATGAAGGTCCACTACAAGCTAACGCACAACAAACTGGCCAGACTGGCCAAGGATGGAGAGAAACCCACCATTAACTTCGAACTGGGCCTGGGACAGCCGAAGCCCGTAAGCGCCAAGCTTTACGAGGGAATTTTATAAGCGTGGTACTTTGTTAAAATATTAAATACATCTATTATACACTTAAACATAAGAACATACGATTTGTACACTATTTTTACAAGGGTTAGACTATGGAATGGAATACATTGTTCAAGAAGACCGGCTTTTACTTGCCACCCATCTCCAGGGAGCGCAGTTTCCTCGTGAGATTGTCCACTTCGATGCCCAACACATCCAGGTTCTCCTTCAGCGTGATATTCTTCAGCAGCGTGTCCTCCAGCACAGTTTGCAACTTCTTGTTGATCTCTAGGGAGAGTTCCAAGGACATGGCCTTGCTCTCGCCACCAGCCTTCGAGGAACCCCCATAGATTGCTGCCATGATCCCATTTCCGTACTTTAAAAGTTCGCTCTTGTTCTGATCGCTGCGCGATGTGGTCAATGCTCCGGCGGTCTGATCCCTGAGCATGTAGTGCTGCACCACCTTGGACTTCTTCTGCACCTCGGCCACCAGAGCGGCTGTGTGGTTTTCCAGAAACTCAATGCGTTCCGTTTGGCGGGCAGTGGCCTGCTGGAGGCGCAGTATCCGCTCCACCAGTACTTTTTTGGACGGTACCGCTTGCAGATCCTGCTGCAGTGGCGGCTGCTGCACAGTGGTGGCACTACTGGCCACCGTTTCCGATTCGGAGGACTCGCTGGCCCGCCGACTGCCGCTGTGCAGGCTGCCGTGACTACTGGAGCGACTATGGGTGCGCTGTGGAGGATTCTCCGCTGTGTAGCCATTGATCGCCTGCTGGCAATTGCTGCAGTAGCTTATGGGGTTTTTGGATTCCGTAATTCCCCTTTTGTACTTGTTTAGCTCCCGATGAAGCTCTTTTAGCACGGTGGCATGCTTGTGCTGGGTGGCCTCGTAGTCACCTTGGACATCCTCCAGCTTCTGCTTGGTCAGCTCGTACAGCTTCGTCTTCTCAGATAAATGCTTGGCCAGCAGAAGTCGCTCCTCGCTCTTTTCTGATGCCTCCAAACTGAGCTGCTGCTCCAGTTGGTTGTATTTTGAGTCGTAGGTAAGCTTCTCCTGCTTTAGTAGCTTGTTTTCAGCATCGAGTCCTTGGGCCTGTAAAAAATATAGTTATTCTAATTATATAGGATCCTTAAACAGCTGCCTTTCTAAGACTTCTGCTCTTGTGTCTTATACAGCCTTCCTAAAACGCGGGCTACACATAGCCTCGGTGGCGCAGTTGGCAGCGCGTAAGTCTCATAATCTTAAGGTCGTGAGTTCGAGCCTCACCCGGGGCATGTACACTTTTTTGTAAAACCTTTTTTATTTTTATTTTGAACTCACCTTGGCCTCCGCCAAACAAATGTCATTCTGCAGTCGCACAATAAGCTCACTCATCTCCTTGTTGATGGTGAGCAGCTCTTGTTTCTTGACTTTCAGTTGCTCCAAATCCGATTCGTTGTCTTGCGCTAAGGCCTCCAGTTGTTGGACTCGCTTTTGTTCCTCCGACAGCTTTTCTTCGTTTCTGGGAACGAAAAAGAAATTAGAATTATTATTAGTTCTAGGCCAGTCTTCAGAAAAATTAGGAATTAATCTAAAACTACTACTTACATGGTGTTTTGAGTGCGCAGAAGCTGCAGTTCCTCCAGTTGTCCCCTGAGTTTTGCGGAGTTAAGGAGCTCATCGCTGTAAGAGGCTTCTACGGAATTATGCAGGTCTCTCAAACGATTAAATTCCTCTGTTAGCTGGTTGTGCTGCAAACAAAGCGAAAGAATTCATAATAATACCCATAACTACAATTCTGAAGCAAGACCCTACCTCTGTGGTAATCTCCTGAAGTTGATGTTGCAATTCCTTATTGGCTTCGCTCAGTTTTAGCTGCTCCTTGGTGACCTTCTCCAGAGCCTCAGTCTTGCTGGTAATCTCGTGTTTCAAGAGTATTGTGTTGGCTTCAAATTCCATTTTTAGCTTTTCTGTAAGTGGAGAAGGGTGATGAATGTTTGAGCTTTATCCGTGGGAAAACCAAACCCACCATTGGCCTTTTCCTCCAGCTTGTTGGGCGCATTCTTCTCCTCTTCCAGCTTGCGTTCCACAGCCTTTAAAGGACATAAAGTTAAAAAAATGTGGCTTAGATCTAATTAATCTGTAGTTACCGCCTTGGCCTCTGTTTCGATGTTGAGTTTGTTGATGTGATACTTCAGCTTGGACTCCAAGTGGCCCAGTTCCGTTTTGTACTTTTCGCACTCACGCTGATACTTTCTGACTTCGTTGCACTGATAAGACCAAGATAAAATGTTACGATAAGAGGTTATTTAGCTATACAGGCTTGTTTTAATGGCACATTATAGATTGGAATATAAATTTATACTGCACCTTCTCGTCGATGATGTACGTCATGCGGGACTTCTCCTCGCTCACAGCCAGGAATCTGGTGGACACATTCTTGACCTCCTTCTTGGCCTCGGCCAGCTGCTTCTCCACCGCCTCCTTCTCCTTCTTGGCGTCGATGAGCAGCTTCTCCTTCATGGCAAACTTGATGACGGTGGCTTCCTTCTCCCTGTTGGCCGTGTCCATTTCCTTGCAGCAGGCCTGTTTCTCCTTGCCGAGAATGGCGTTCTCCCGCTGGATGAGTGTGATCATGTTGTCCTTTTGGATGTTGGAAGTGCGCAGCTGCTCGAGCTGCTGTTCGTAATGGCCTCGCTGCTCCTCCAATTGGGCCAGACAGTGGACATGGGAGAGGATGTCATTTTGCGGGGGTTTCTGCTGCAGTTCCTCTTCATTTTCCTGGGCCTGCAGATCCTTGTACCGCAGGCTGAGTCCTTCCTCTTCAATTGGCACTTGCTCGAGCACGGCTGCCTTGAGGTCCTGCTCCAATTTCTCCTCATCGTGGCCTGCCAATGGGCCTCCAGGGGGCTCACTGTGCGAATCGCTTTCTTCCAGCTGCTGTTCAATAAAATCCGTTTTTGGTTCCACGTCTCCACTTGTTTTCTCCACCAAATGGCTTAAATCCCCCGCTGAATCGCCATTTTCCACTTTGGCCGGACTCTCCACCTCAGCCGGCTTAGCTGCCTGAGCTGCCTCCATAATTTCTTTGGGTTATTTTATCATTTATTCAAATTTTACAAAAGAAATTCGCGTTCTTTTGCTATACAACAAAAGTTTGATATTTGCAAAGCAGCTGTTACTTTAGAAGAGTTGGCAGTCCTGCTTGTCTAAAGTGACCGCCTTTTACAGTACATTTTGTTATTAAGCGAAAACGGGCACACTGGTTTTTGTTTACAAAATTATTTTTAAAGTTCTTAACACATTTTAACTATGGTTTGCGCTCTGGGCATTGAAGGCAGTGCCAATAAAATTGGCATAGGCATAATCCGGGATGGCGAAGTACTGGCCAATGTGCGCAGGACCTACATAACCCCACCAGGAGAAGGTATTTTTGGGACTCTAAGCAACCGGCTTTTATAGAGATTTCACATTATGATGTTCAACAGGTTTCCTGCCCAAGGAGACGGCCAAGCATCACAGGGAAGCCATCCTGGGCCTGATCAAGGCCAGCTTAAAGGAGGCACAGCTGGAGCCCAAGGATCTGAATGTTATTTGCTACACCAAAGGCCCAGGAATGGCTCCTCCCCTGCTGGTTGGCGCCATTGTGGCCCGCACATTGTCCCTTCTGTGGGACATTCCCCTCTTGGGCGTGAATCACTGTATCGGCCACATCGAAATGGGTCGCCTGATCACCGGCGCCCAAAATCCCATAGTTCTCTATGTCAGCGGCGGAAATACACAGGTGATTGCCTACTCCAATCAGCGATATCGCATCTTCGGCGAGACCATAGACATTGCCGTGGGCAATTGTCTGGATCGATTCGCCCGCATCATCAAGCTGTCCAACGATCCCAGTCCGGGCTACAACATTGAGCAGCTGGCCAAGCGAAGCAATCGTTATATCAAACTGCCTTATGTCGTCAAAGGCATGGATGTGAGCTTCTCTGGAATTTTGTCCTACATCGAGGATCTGGCTGAGCCGGGCAGGAGGCAAAATAAGAGAAAGAAGCCACAGGAGGCAGAGATAATTGATTATTGCCAAGCCGATCTTTGCTACTCGCTGCAGGAGACCATCTTTGCCATGCTGGTGGAGATCACAGAGCGCGCCATGGCCCACTGTGGGTCCAATGAGGTGATGGCAGAATCCCTTTTCTCCATTTACACTTGTAGATAACCGCCTTTTTTTTTATAGGTACTCATAGTTGGAGGCGTGGGCTGCAATGAGCGACTACAGGAGATGATGCGCATCATGTGCGAGGAGCGTGGCGGCAAACTCTTTGCCACCGACGAACGTTACTGCATAGACAACGGCCTGATGATTGCCCATGCCGGTGCAGAGATGTTCCGCTCTGGCACCAGAATGCCCCTGGAGGAGGCCTTTGTGACCCAGAGATTCCGAACGGACGAAGTGCTGGTCAGCTGGCGGGAGGACTAATCACAAAAAGGACTTATCAGTGTGCTTTGTTTGTTTATTAAATAACTAACTACATTTCCAAGTTCAGTTTTGTATAGTGTGTGTTTAGGATATGGGGACTATCCCCGCTTACAGGGCCTGCTCCTTGCCCGTCCACTGGGGCTTCATTTCCAACGGAAACACGCGCTTGCCCTCGATGACATAAACAGCTCCGTTCTTATCCTTCTCCAGGACATTCAGAATGCAGCGAGAAACATCAGCGGCACTCTGCTTGTTCAACCTGTCCAGGATCCTATAGGTCTCGTCACTGGTCTCCGGGAAGATGATCTTTTCCGTGAAGTTGGTGAACATATCCGTCATAGTAGCTCCAGGACAAACGGTCACAAACTTGATGCCCGAACGTAGATAGTACTTTTCATTCTGGAGGAGAGAAAACCTGATTTAACACTGAATTCGACAACTATCAAAAGGATTTTTGATACCGCCAGGCAGCGGGTGAAGTTGATAATGCCCGCCTTGGTGGCTCCGTAAACGGGAATGATGAACATCGGATCCAGGCCCACCACCGAGCTCATGTTGACTATAATGCCGCCCTTGCCGCCATTATCCTTTCCCATGTAGGGCAAGGCGCTCAGCGTGGAGTTGATGATGCCACCGAGATTCACCAGCAGGGTCCTCTGCACATCCTTGTCATTGAAAATGCCAGCTACATTCACCACAATATCGATGTTGCCGAAGGTCTTGGCAATCTCCTCGTACGTGGCTTCCACACCCTTCTTGTTGGCCACATCCATCTTGACGATCATCACGCTCTGCGTGGGATGAGCAGCCCGAAGTTTCACGAATTCCTCCAGGTTATCCTGCAGATCGATGATGGCCACCTTCTGGTAAACGAAGGTTATAGGTATAACTTTTCAGAGAGCTGCTAAATAACCCACCGCTGCTCCGGCAGCCAGGAGCTGCTTGGACACCTGCAGGCCAATTCCTCCAGCTCCGCCGGTCACCACTGCGTTTTTGCCGCGAAAGGACATCTTGGTCTGGCTGATATTCGTAGTAGTCTGCTGTATTCCTTGGGGCTTCATCAAGCTCAGAGCTCCTCAGTCGCACTGCTGACTTGGAACAGCCCTGTTCGCCGCTTTTATAGCTATTTTCCGGGGGTTATATGATATATCTTTGAGTGACTTTGGTTCGGCTGCAATCAATAGCTAGTTTTCCACCTGCTCTGGGTTAGGATTATGCAAACTCAGGCCGCCATATCGATTTCCATCGTCATCTGGTCGCTCTAGCGTTCAGTCTGCTTCACACCGCTCTAGTTTTTTCGATGCCAGCTTTGCATCAATGATAATGTCATTCTCGAGATAAAGCAATGATCTCTTAATAAACATCTTGCACTGTGATCTTCGCGGCAATCAATGGAATAGAACAACTTATCTAGGGATAACCATAAAATGTGGGGTTTAATCCTCGCAATAAAAGCTTTATCATTATAAATACTATTAAGTTCTTTTATTCAAGCAAAATTCTTATGAGAACATAACATCTGTATGTCGTATTTCTTTGGTTTCCATATATGATATTTAAATTTCGTTCACAAATTGCAATATTAAAAGTTTATCTCTTATCTTAGGACTAGCAAACATGGACTCGAATACCATGAAATATATATAAATTTGATTGGGATTTGCTTTTGAACTTTTTGGGCCGCTTCAGAGTTTTACGTATCGAAGGAGAACGGAAGGAAACCATAATAACAGAACACAAAAACGAAATCAAAATATATCAATTTATTTGTAAGCACTTAAATTATCACAAAACTTAGATTATGTACACAAAGATAAATTACTGCAGCTACCAAACGAAATGGGAGACATTAACTAGGGAAACACAAAAGTTAGAAAGACAGTTGAAAGAGAGGGTGAGGGCGGACGTAAACGGTGGGTTCCCCATTTAGTGGGCGTTGTCGTAGGTGTCCTTGTGCTGGTAGCCACTCACGTAGCCGGATCCGTCGACAATGTTCCGCCTGCCGGCGATGCCCTTGCCCTTTCCGGTGGCGTCGAAGCGCTCCTTGTGGGAGCCAGTGTACTTGCTGGTGTCCGTCAATCGATCCACTGCAGCTGCTGCCTTTCCAGCCTAAAATAAATTTGAAATAGAAATTAGTTGAGTATTATATATATGAAAAGGGAAAAATATTTATACATTAAAAAAATGAATACCTTTTTCTTAATTTTATTTTGGATTTTATTAACTCACCGAAACGGAAACCACTCCTGGAGCTCCACAGCCGGCCAACTTCTGCTTGATCTCCGACAGCTCCACCTTTTTCGTCTTTGCCAGGTCGTCCAGGAATTTGTTGTAGTCGCTGAGTGAGATCTTCATGGCCTTGAACTTCTTAAAGTGGATGCCCGTATCCGTGGTGGTGATCTTCTTGTCGATGACCTTGGCCTGCTTCATCCACTTGTCACTCTGCGAGAGCGTGATCAGCTTGCCATCGGACTTGCAGTCCCCGAACTTGGAGAAGGCCTTGAACTGATCCGAGAAGCTAACCTTGGGCTCATCCTCCAGAGCCAATTGGGCCAGCTCGGCCGCCGGAACCTCTGGGGTTGGAGCTGGAGAGGGGCTTCCATTAGCTGCTGCTGCCTCGGACATGATGGATCTGGAAAATATTTTGATTTTAAGTATTTGTTATACCATATTACCTGGTAAAAATTCTATTAATCCACCATTTCTTAAAACACCACACTCCTTGGTTGAACTGAGGTTCATTAAACGTTGATAGTATGCATTGCCCGATAGGTCAGTTTTCCACTTACCACTTTGTTGTGGGTTCTGCTATCACGCAATACATCCTACGCATTACAAAAACCTACGCATTTCCTCACCTGTGGGCCACAACGCTCACCAACATTGTGGTGGGTCTTGTCCGTCCTCGTCCACTAACAAGGTTCTATCCCCATGCGTATCTTTACGAGAGGCCGAGAAGCTTATCTGTGTTTTACTTGCTTCCCTTTCGAAATGATATCAGAGCTTATACTGGACAATAACACAGCCGTACCCACCCAAAGCTCTCTCAGATGGTTTTCGAGAGGTGAAAAAGCAAAGGAAAAATTGGGAGAGATCTAATAATGAAATGGCGTCATCTGTTTGGTTCCCCGTCCCCCAACAAAGGCAATTATCGTCATTTTGCAAAACCCAAATAAACAAACACAAATGGTCAACAGGTTTGACTCACCTAGGGGGTCAGAACTTAGCGGTAGCTTGCGAGATCTATTATGATAAGTCTTCAACATACAGTTACCATAGCTGGGGATGGGTTAGGGGCACATTGCTTTAGGTGTATCATAGATTATCATTTTCATCTAAAAAATTCTTGACTCTAACAACAAAAAATTAATAATAATAAAAAGAGTCAATGAAAAGATGATTGTAAATACGAGGGTATTTTTTAAAAATAAATAGTCAGCACTTATCCAAAAAAAAGTGCTTCATTTATTTACCTTAAGTTCCCCCAACCGTTCCCAAAAATACCTCACTTAATTTGTGGCCATCGAACGTGGCATAAATTAGGATGATAATTTAGTTTTAAAATGGCTTGTAGCATAAATTGTCCCCGTGTTTACAGGCTACCCAACACGAAGTCGGAAAGGTACTGCAGGGCAGAGCAGCCGAATCCTCTGCCTCCCATAAACAGTAAATAAAACGTGAGCATTTATTGGCGGGCCCATTAATTACGCACCACTTAAGGCTGGCAGCCAAAGCCCCGGGAGAGATGGAAGCTGTTTGGGGAACCATTTAGGGGGGCGATAAGATTGGAAGTGCAACCAGTTTGGAGTCCTCTATCCCTGAGTTACGGGGCTGCGGCTTGTGCCTGGACAGATGTTAACAAATCGAAATGGAAGGGGGCATGGGTAAGGGTATCGCCATGACCTTGATGCAGTCCGCCGAGCATGTCAACCACTATATCCATACGCCACCCCCACCAGCCCCATGCGCAACCCAAATCGAACAGTGAGTGAATCGAGTCACTGCTTATGTCATCGCCTCATTACGCCGGCTCTTGATTACGCTGCTCTGGGATCAGCTCTAAATAGCTCTGGGGTGAGGCAATTTCATAGCCCATATTGCCCGGATAATCCATCGAAATCATGTATTCAAACCGACTGGTTAATTGAGAGCACTGCGTGCATCTCAAGACCGCCGGTCATTAATCATCCCGGCGGTCCAAGAGCAGGGTTATTGAACTTGAACTCCGCTCAAGACGGTACAAACTACCGAGCCCGTCCCCGGCGAAGACTAATCGAACCCTTTGCTCCGCCCTTACTTGTAATTGGAACCCATAAATACTGGGAAACAAGAAAAGTTGACAAACTACACGACAAAAGAAGTTGGAATATGCAAGAAGAGGTTTATGATTTTTAATAACTAAAGCAAAGCGACGTGGGAATGCTCTCAGAGTGGACCCTATATTATAAGAATATAGTATTTTAAAAGGAATTCGAAAGAATTCATTTTAAAAACATACATTTTCCTTTTAGTTTTTTTATTCATTAAGTTGAGAATCTTTAATCGTAACCAAAAAAATAACCCCAGATAAAACCGGAAACACCAATCCAAAGATTTTCACAAGATTATCACCACACAGGATGTGCTGATCAAATTTGGATTATACTTATTAGCATATACACTCGTTTTTAATATTCTTTGACAACCCAAAGTCAACATGCCCCTCGCGAACAAGACCGCAGAAAATCAGGCAGTCTGATGGGGAGTGTGGATAGTCTAAATCAGAAATAATCCGCTTTGGCTGTCGGACCATAAATAATTCGCTTCTTCTCAGTTTCCCATCGCTGTTTCGGTTTCTTTCTCTGTATTCCTGATCGGGCGAACAAGTTCTCATCCAGCTCCAGTCGAGCATTGCGAATTCGTTGCCAACATTTTAATTAGTTTTTTAACCAAAATGGTAAAACTTAATTGGGAATATTTATCGGCAGAATTTGAATAGGAATTATGAATGGGTTATAGATAGATAGCCTTGTGTAGAAGAGAATGGGCTTCCTGGAGAGGCGGGCCATGATTATAAACCCAACCTACCTCAAGTGGCCCGAAGAACGAAGGGAAATTTGGGTCATCTCGGTGTTTATAAATAAAACGCCTGTGTTCAGGGGGAGAAACATGAAACACTGCACCAGATATGAGTTTACGTGTGTATATAAGCATTCTGAAATATTAGCGCCTCGGACTGAATGCATAAATTAAAACGAATTTTTTTTTGGGGGGCCAAAACAGGAAGCAAAGGGGATTTTGATACAGCACGCAACGCAATAGAGAAATCATTGACTTAGGGGACTTATGCTCTGGGCATGATATATGTATGTAATATGTTCCTACATCACCACTAGCCCAGATGACATCACTGGGAGCTGGGAAACGCGCAAGCGCCAGTTGGGAGAAGGGGTTCCTGGGGGTCCGGGGGCTCTGAATTTCAGACTGATGATTTAAACACACGCATATATACACACGGAAGCGGGGAAACTGCGCCTAAAACCAGGCCTCCAAACGGAAATTGAAAACAACGATGGCCCAGGCACAATAGAAAAAGGGAACGCGATTGGGGGTAACTGGGTCGCAAGCTGCTCTTGAAATCCTGAGCACTCTTGGCTCTAAGCAAGAGAAAAACCTTGGTCTCGCATCCTTTTAAAGGTACCAACTTTTCTAAGATTAATCTAAACTTTTTTTCTATTATTTCCTTAACCTTTTTGACTTACGTTTATCTTTATAAATGTACCAAAACTCTTGAATAAATTTCCAAAAAAATGGTTTCTTGTTTTCCTTGGTTATTTTTCAACTACTTTAAGGCAAACGCGCGAATGCTGGCGATGTCGAAACTCAACTGTTTGGACAAATGCGCAGCCAGTGGCTAGCAGAGGCCCAAGCGGCGTATGAGTGATATTTTTGTTTTGAGTGAGCTTTCGTTGAGTGAAATTTAGCAAAACAAAAGAAAATCCTCTACAATATTTTATCAAAAGGAAAAATTGCCAAAATGTGAGCAAACATAAATTCTTAACTTTCTGAATGTGATAAAGAAAAAGATTATATTTTATACACACTTATACTGACCCCTAAATCTTTTTTCAAGCGATGACTTCATTTCGCAAAATTTTATTCACCGAAACTAACAGCGAAAGCCACACGACCAAGCCATTTATCAAAAGGAAAAAAACGAGACCCAAAAACAACTCAGAATAACAAAAGTGACGTTGGGCCCAGAGGTCTTATCAAACCAACAAGTTCCACTCGGAATTTGGTTTGTTGTGAGTGTAGTTCTGGAGCCAAAAGCTTAAAGCTTTTCCAGAATTTGTTTTGAAGCAGAGGGAGGGCTATGCCGTATAGTCTGAGCTATTAAAACAGACGATTTGTATGTGTCCGCCGCCAAAAGCAGAAAACGATGCGTGAAATTTTTGACAAAAACACGCACAACAAGTGCCAGACAATTGGCATAATGAGGGGGTCTTTGGGAGGGGGTTACTTGGAGCTGTTTTTGGGGTGTGACTAGGGCCCTACTAAGCAGTGAGCTCATGCCAAGGTATGCAAATGAGTTGTGGCTTCGAGTATGTGAAGCGATTAAGATTTTTGGATCGCCCTACCTGGTAAATGGGTTCTTTGAACTCAACTATTTTCGGGCAATCAGGAAAAGTAAAAGTCAAAAGGAAATCATAAGGAAATTGCTTCGCACACAATAAAATGATTAGACAAAATCCCCGGCCCAAAGCCCAACACAAACCTACAACGAAAGAAAAAACCTTTGACATTGATTTATGGGCCCTGACTGTCAGAACTATTTGGTTAGCTTCGTGGCCAACACGATGAAGTCATAGGCCCGGCCCAAAAACAAAATACGGAATGAACGAAAGACTAACTTGGCCCTCGGAACTTTAGTACCCTCAGGAGTCTTTTAATTAAGTTCCAAAATTGTTCAAAAAGTAACATTAAATAATTACGGCTATGCATAGTTATTAAAAACATCTATAAAAGCTTGATTAATAATTAGATTTGGGTGTTAGTTAGAGTTTATAAGAAAATATATAAGTTAACGTGGGGAAATCGGTATCAGATCGTTTTTAGATACATCTCATAGTTATTCAATTTCCGAAATTATCAGTCACAACAGCAATAAAAATGGAAATTATGATGATTTTTTTAAGTAACAAATTTAAAACCTTTAAGCTCACTATATTTTATGGTATAGTATATATTTTTCAATTAAATTTATATACATTTTACTTTTACATTAATTCTGTAAAATATATATATTTTATCCATTATTCCCTCTCCCACTTAAAATGCTTTCCAAATTAAAACAAGGGATCCCATAAATTGTAGCCCCTGCTCATTAAACTCTCTGTCAAGGGCACAAAAAGTCTGATACGAACAAGAGTCTTGCCACCTGGCCTATCTTTAGTGCACCTCTAATTAGCCACGAAGTGAGAGGCAGTCCAAAGACCCGCGGATGTTTCACAAATCAGTGCACACCAGCCCACGCCGTGAGGAACGAGGTATCGGACTGGCGTCGGGTCTCGGTAAACCAGACCAGATTGCCAATCCATTTTCAATTGCAGCCCAGAACTAACGAGATCATTAAGGCTGGCAGGAATGGCGAGAATTGGGCTTTGATTGAAACTAAGTGCCAACGGGGCTAACATTAAAACGCACTTATCAGCGGGGCCGTCAAGGCCAAGGCGGTTCTTGCAGCAGTCCCTCCTCCTAATCGGGAGCGAAGTTTAAGCACCACCGATCTGCGGCATCCGATAAAGCCGATGCTAAAAATAAAACCCCAGCGAAGGAGGAGCAGGAGATACCAATGCAGCTGCAGAAGCTCCATGAGCGGGGGCGAAATATATTTTTAGGGGGGTTCTCTTTTGGTATTGAGTTCAATCCCCAGTAAGTACACTTACTCTAGTATATAAGTTCACGCAGTTCTAGTATATAGTTCTTCAAAACTATTAGTCCTGACTGTCGAATAATAAAGGTATTTTTAAATTTAGTTAGTTTTTATATAATTAATAATAATAATAATTCAATTTTTTTAAATAATTTTTTTGCCCTATAAGTAGGCATAGGGAAGAGCTCTGCTGGTTCTCTGCCGCGACACATTCAGCATACAAATAAAAAATTCTCTTCAGATTTTCAAACTTGTTTAAAAAAAAGAAAACGAATGAGATTTAACATTTGGTATAGATGTTGTTTCACTCCAATTTTTTGTTCAGTTAAAACCCCCTAAGAACCCCTTTTCCGCACGCCACTGGAGCGCATGACTCCCGTGTCCAAGTTGCGGCCAAATGTGGCCCTTGGCCTTCACTCACCTTGAGATGCCGTTGCTGTCGTCGTCGGTTGTTGCCACAGTTGTTGCCGTTGCTGTCGTGGCCCCGTTGCAATGTTCGGACAAAAAGGGAGGCCGAGATGCCACAATGCCGCGGCAGCAACAACAATTGCATATCAATTACACGCTGGGCTGGATGCGGTCTTTGGCCTTGATGGTCCACCCAGCCAAGGCCCTTGATTCGGCTGCAGATGCAGATGCAACTGGAGATGGAGATGGAGATGCCAGGCAGCGATTGCTCCTCGAGCGGAGGAGCTGCCTCCGCCTCTGCATCCCCATCTCCATCTCCATGAGCCTCCCTCGTTTGAGCCCACTCCAGCCTTGGCCACAATTAAACCAAATTGACACCGCCTTCATGAGGAGGCAATCCCAAAAAGGGGGAGTGGAGGGCGGAGCTGCAATGTCCGTTAACGACACAAGTGGACACGACAACGCGATCGCCTCGTTTGCATTGAAGTGCATCTGATGGATGCATTTTGAGAAAACTTGGCCATTAAATGAAGTATGAAAAAATAGTTCCAAAACTTCAACATTTTTAATGCTGTCTATGAAAAAAGGTTCATTAAACAATTACTTTAGTTAAAATAAATTATGTTGTTTGTACAGTTTAGAAAAAAATATATAAGACCAATTAATAATACAAATGTTTTTTAAAAATATGTCACATTTTTAAAATTAAATTAAGAAAAAAGTAATATTGTAAATACATTTACATTATTAAAAATGTATAAATATTGCTGGTTTTGCCTTTTCTACAATTCTTAATACAATTAAATTTTTTTAATTCGTTTAAATAAAAGGTAACCACTTTCTAAACTGAGTTGGTTAGACTGGAATAATATTTGTGACTTAAGACTTTTTAGGTTTTAATCCTTATTTTTCCGAGTGTAGAATTATTCTTCAGCAGGAGCTGGACGCCAAGAAACCCAGCCGAAACCAGACCTAGAACCTAGAACTCGGCCAAGAACCTGCTGGGTATAAAAGGATGAAGACTTAAGCTCAGAGCCAACAGTTACCAGTGAACTTAAGAACGAGACTCACCTGCAGGAATCTTCCATCGCCATGAAGTACCTTCTGTTATTGGGCAGCCTGAGTTTGGCCCACGGTCTGGCCTTGTACTATCCCTACGTATACACCGCCGAGGGATCAGCCGTGTTTACGCCCACCCAGCGGCAGTACATCGCCAAGGACCAGTTGGGTCAGTACTCGTACGGCTACTCGGAACCCCTGTCCAGCAAACAGGAGACCCACACCCTGGACGGAGTCACCCAGGGCAGCTACAGCTACCAGGATGCGGCGGGCAAATACCAGACGGTTAGGTATGTGGCCGATGCAGATGGTTTCCATGTGGCAGCCACCAATCTGCCCAAAGCGGTAGTTCCCCAGGAGTCGCTTGGTTTTGGACCTAGGAGTGCGTCTCACCCGGTTCAGCAACACGTCGAGCATCCCGTGGTGGGATCACATCCAGCAATTGTACATCCTGTTGGCCAACACCCCGTTGAGGTGCCACATCACCCCACTCCCGTGGAGAGCGGACGAAGTGCTCAGCCAGAGGTACACCATCACCCAGTGGAGCATCATGAGCACTCCATTGGCGGCTCATCCGTGGCCGGATCACCTGGTGGCCATGCCCAGCTGCCGCATCCCGTGAGTGACACCGTGGAAGTGGCTGCTGCCAAATCGCTTCACCTGAAGCGCGTCGAGAATGAAGCGGTGCGCAACCAGGTGCTGGCCAAGGTGCCGGTTTCAGTGGCCCGCAGTCACCACGTAGTTGTGCCGGCTCCTGTCTACGGGTACACCATCCCCCGGTACTACACCCCTGGTTTCTACTACTGAAGAAGGCGAACCCTCAAGGCCCGATTTGGTTCATCATTAAGGAATTTCGAATTTAAAATAAAAATTGTCAATCAGTCTCGAGAGTTTTATTTGGGTTTTGAGTGGAATTCTTGTTTAGGATTTGGAATATGAAATGACCTCAGAGTATATTTTTAAGTATTTAGTATTAGCTAGCCTTAGAATATTGACTTAATGATAACTTTTATCAAGTTGCTTTAGCATAAATATACAAATCCGGTTGAACCTTACCCCTTCACAGCTTAGCCCCAGGGCCGGAACCCGCTCACTCGGACCCTGTCCTACCTCAACCTTTTGGCCCCTGTGCAACCCATCACGTTCCAAACATACAGCATAAACTCTTCATAAATGTAAGGCGAATTTTGATTTCAATTATATTTAATAGCAGCATAAACCACGGCAAAGGCAACAACCGAAATAACTGAAACTGGAAAAGGTAGCCGGCATATCGAATAGCCCAACCCGGTTCCTTGACCCTTCCTCGACGATCCCAGGCGCACACAAAGAGAAACAAATTGGAAATTAAGTTAAGATCTAAAAAATATCTTAATTATTTTAAGGTATTTTTTTACAGCATCTTATTATTACCTTAACTTTTGTTAGATTTCAATATCGTAAAAATTTTAAAGGATACAATTAGTAATTTTACCCCTCTTCAATAATACGTAAACTACGTACAATAAATATTTGAAAATATATTATATATTGCAGATGATGACTATTAAAAATATAATGCAAATATTGTTTATTAATAATATCTTAACTATTTTTAAATATTTTATTATTACTTTTAAATAGAAAACTTTTATTATAAATGTTACAAGCGAGGTACACTTAAAGATGCCCTTCATGGGAATGAGATATATAAAACCTTCATCTTGTGTCTATTTTCTCTCAGTGCACACCGGGACCCACTGAAAAACAGCCTGATTAAGTTCTTGCTTTGTGGCATTGCGGAACGTTGTAGGTTGTCTCCGAGCATGTCCACATCCGATGCGATACAATAAGATGCGGTACGATACGATGCGTGCTGCTGCCCCTGCCGCAGATGGAAACAAATTGCGGCTGTTGTGCTCAAATTTATGCTGAACTTGTTGAAATCGAAATCGACAAAATATTTATGTACGAAAAAGCGAGGAAGCAGAGGAAGAGGAAAAAGGAACAATAATCCAGGCTGGTGGAATATGAAAGTAAAAACCCAACCGGACGACCTTCCTGAGAACGCACGAAATTGTGCATTTTTGGCAGGAGGCGCCGCCTATAAAAGGCAGAATCCCCAACCGATCCCAGCACAGAGTTCTCTAGAGCGAGTACTAGTCCACCACACTAGCAGCGCCTTAAAAAGATCCCCAAAAAATATAAACATACCTGTAGACCACTCCTGAGAATATGCAGTTCCTCAATCTTTGCCTGATTTTCACCACCATCACCTTGGCTGCGGGCTCACCGACCTTGGAGTATGGGGCCCCACCCAGTGCGGATACGATCAGCCAGTATCACACCCAGGATGAGCATGGTCAGTACGCCTACGGCTACATGGCTCCGCTGTACTCCAAGCACGAGACCCGCACCCTGGACGGCGTGATCCGTGGCACCTTCTCCTACGTGGATGCCAATGGCGAGACTCAGACCGTGGACTATGTGGCCGATGCCGAGGGTTTCCATGTGACCTCCAGTCTGCCCAACCAGCAGGCCAACCGGGAAACCCCGGAGGTGGCCGCTCTGCGTGCCCAGCATCTGGAAGCCCATAACCAGGCCCAGTTGAGGTTAGCCGGCGACTCCTCCGTGGGTCCCCAGCCTGTTCAGGATACTCCCGAGGTGGCCGCCGCTAAAGTGGCATTCTTCAAGCGTTTCGAAGCCGAGAAGCTGCGCAACCAATTGCTCGCCGAAAAGAAGGTCCTGGTGATAGCACCTCCAGCACCCATCGCCGTTCGTTCCCAGCCGCTTTATGTCTATCAGCCCACCACAGGATTCGTGTACAACTATCACAGCAATGCCAAGGCACCAGGTCCCTCCAGGAACTACCTGCCAGTGGCCTAATCCTGGGATGAATCTTCTTCGAAAAATTCTGTTAATTGTTGAGCAATAAATGATGCAAGTTGGAAATTAAAAAATGGTGTTGTTTCAATTAATCTTTGGAATTAATCTGCTGCTTTGAAAATTACAGATGGTATTTTCTACCATTTTTTATAAACTATGTTAGCAGTTAAATAACCGATTTTTTAAGCTGTTTGATTAAAACCACTTTTCTACCGAATGGAAATATTACTCAGTAAATATGGGATAATATTAGATGTTTATTAGGATCAGGCAATGATGACATGAACTTATTAATATTTTATGGATTTAAAGAGTTCATCCTTATTTTGTAAGTTTTTAAAGTTAAAAAAAAAAAATAATAAATATGCAAAAAAAAAATAATCTTAAGTTTTAATGAATGGATTCAGGAATGGATAAGAATCAGCAAGTTAATAACTCTCCTATAGACTTAATCGCAACAAATAGCAAATAATGACAACATGTGAATTAGGCACAAAGGTGCTCTGTCTTGCATTTATTCTTAGGAAACACATCATAGTTACACCCCCTTATCTTTCACGATCGTTAGCCGGCTTTGATCCATCTCCAAGATCCGTAACGTCAGTCCTTCAGTTGCGTTTGCTCACCAACAAACTGCGACTGAGGGCCACTGGGCGCAGGGTTCTCAGCTCCGTGGGCGTGGTCACACTGTACTTGGTGTTTGGCGAGACCAGGGTGTAGTAGGCACTGATCGGAACGCGGACATCACTGTTGTCCAAACGATCCTCGAGCAGTTTCTCGGTACTGGCCAAGTCGCCCAGTTTCAAATAGCTCCTGGAGCTGAGATCGGCCAAGGAGTAGATGGTGCGCAGGCGCAAATCACTGGCATCGCGATCGGTGGATACCGGGAGTTGAAGAAGCTGCGAGTTTTGACGATCGTTATCGCGGTTGTTGTTCAGTTCTCGTAGGGCTTCTTCTCGGAGGGAGGACTGATCCTGACGTTCATTTTGACGCTCAGCTAGGCGGGACTCTAGCTCCTCTCGCTGATCCTGTCGTCGTTCGTCTCGCTGATCTTGCCTCCGCTCTTCTCGTTGATCTTGTCGTCGATCCTCTCGCTGATCTTGTCGTCGCTCTTCTCGCTGATCCTGTCGACGATCCTCTCGCTGATCCTGACGACGATCCTCTCGCTGATCCTGTCGTCGCTCTTCTCGTTGATCTTGTCGAAGATCCTCTCTTTGAACTGGACGCCGATCCACTCGCTGATCTTGTCGTCGATCTTCCCGCTGATCTTGCCTCAGTTCCTGTCTCTGTTCTTGTCTCAGATCTTGTCTTAGTTCCTGTCGTAGCTCCTGTCGGATATTCTGGTCTCGTCGTAGTTCCTCATCTTCCCGGTTCCTTTGCAGACTGCTCGATCGCTGACGATCGGCCAGCATGGCTGACAGCTCGGCTCGAACTCTCTCCAGGATTGCCGCGTCCTCATCGCTTATATTTTGCTCCCCCGACTGCTGGTCCCCGTCGTTGTTCCTGTTCTGTTCCTGCTGCTGTCTTCTGTCCGCCTCCTCACGCAAGCTGGCGGCCAAAGCCTTCTCCCTGGCCTCCCTCAAAGCATTCAGGTGGGACAGACGAGCCTGCTGCACTTCCTCCGTATCGGAAACTGGCAGCGGAGCCTTTCCCTCGTCCACGGGAGCTTGGGGTTGGTTACTTGCCTCAGCCTTGAAGCCCTGCGCGCCATTGGCCTCATAACGAACTGTCTGGAGTTTTCCCTCGGCATCCACATAGGAGTAGAAGCCCCGAGAGGTGCCATCTCTGGAGGAGTACTCAGCCCGGGCCGCATTGTCGTCACTGTAGCCGTAGGAATAAAAGGCTCTAGCCGTGTCCTGCTCCTGGTAGCCACCACTCGGCCTTTGAGGCAATCCAACAGCCGAACTTAGGGCCAAAAGGCCAGCCAGAATCGTCCATGTGAAGCAGTGCATCCTCTTCTTCTGATTGCTCTGGTGGAACTGATGCTGCAGTGGCTCTTCGATGGGTGTTTTATACCACCTGCGGGTAACTCGAGGCGCCACCCACCACCCAGTCTGCACAATGACCTCGAAATCCGCAAGTCGATCCGCTGCGATCCGATTGGTGTCGATTGCCTTTGGGCCCTCTGGTTCGCTACCGCACGGATGTTGCAATAGTGAACTTAATATTGAGACACGGATCCGACGGTTGCGCAATTGGGCGACATTTCCAGCAAAGATCTGTGCCGCCACGGATGTGGCAAGCGCAACCTGGATTTGGGCGGAAAAGAAATGGGGGAAGTCGATTTGTCCGCATTTATGGGATAAACATCCATATTCGATTACTAGGTGGTCTCAAGGGCTCATGGTTCGCTGGTTGACACATATAAATGGTGCGGATAACTAGCCCTTTTTAGATAGGGAGTAATTAGCTGAATAAAAATTTTTGTTCCTGAATTGTATGCCAATTTGGGACCATTTCAAGTTTTGGTAAGAGATACGAAACTTTGTAGGAGACATCTACAAACATTTGTTTAATATTTAAATGTTTTAAAAATATATATCAATTTAAAACTAAATACTAACTAACTAAAAACTAAATAAATAATCTTTAATCTTTCCATTATTAAAAAAATATGTGTATACAGGTTTTACTCATTATAAAATCATTGTCATAAATAAATGTTAAATATTTTTAAAAGCTTTCTCAAACTCCCAGATCGTGATATCTTTATCATAAAAATGCGCAGTAATCTGAACTATTATCATTGCACAAATGTATACTAATTAGCAGTTCACCTCAGTGCTGGTGCTTTAAAATAAAGGCATAAAGTAAAAAAAAACATATACCCTAAGGAAGCAATATTTAGGTCACTAAATACATTTTGAGTATTACTAAAATATGGTAGCTTAGCAAAAACATACTTAGTTTAAAATTCTGTCGGATAATGCTGATTAAAATAAGTCAAAATCTAACCAATAAAAAGTCGCCAAGCCAGCGCTAGTTAAGCTTATGAATTGATAACTAACAGAATATTATGTGCTCTCCGAGAGTAAGATGGTCCAAAAAGCTCCGTTGGAGCGGAGAACGGAGAGCTATGGCGATAGCGACAGGGTCGTTAGCACTGTTTCCAGATCGCCTGAGCAGGGGGTCGAAATCTGGCGAAGATTAGTTTGCCAATTGCCAGCGACTGAATTGCACGGAATCGAACAGAGGCAATAGGTTTCGACACTGCAACATGGACTTGGCCGGCAAAAATGTGGTTTACCTTGGCGGATTTGGCGGCATAGGCCAGAAATGTGTGCAAGAACTGCTGCAGCGGCCCGTAAAGGTGGGTTGACCACCGATCTGGACCTGAACGCAGCTCTAATCACCTTTATCATTAGGCTCTGGCCGTTTTCGATCTGACCGAGAATGGCCAGCTCTTGGCTGACTGGAAAGGCAAAAATCCCAACACGGATATCATCTACCAAAAAGTCGACATCACTCAGAAATCGGACATAGATGCGGCCTATAAGGCAACCGCCGAGAGGTTCGGTCACTTCGACGTGGTGGTCAATGGCAGCGGACTGATGAACGATCGTCTGATCGAGCTGTCCATTCAAATTAATCTGGTGAGGGTGTAAAGATTATTTAATATTTACAAAGCTTATAAATGCTTACCTAACCAAAGTTGGGAGTTATTAACAGCACTTTGACCGCCCTGGAGTACATGGACAAGGCCAAGGGTGGTAGGGGTGGTCTCATAGTGAACATATCCTCGGTGGCTGGCCTGGAACCCACAGCTCTCATGGCCATTTACTCGGCGGCCAAGACGGGAGTCACCACTTTTACCAGGGCCATGGCTGTGAGTATGGGCAGGACGAATTATAGATTTCAGATTAATAAATATTTTAAATACACTTTTACACTTTTAGAATCCCATTTACTACGCCCACTCCGGCGTCGGCTTCATTACCATCTGTCCGGGATTCACGGACACTGGTCTCCTAGAGGATATTGGTAACAAGACGACGTTCACTTACGACACACCCATGCTGGCCATGTTCAACAAGGTGAAGCGGCAGAAGGCGGAGGACTGCGCCAAGAATTTGGTCCTGGCCATAGAGACGGCCAAGAATGGAGCAGTTCTCATGCTGGAGTTGGGTGAAACCCACGAGATGAATATGCCGGTCATGTGGAAGCCCCAGTTTGAGGCTTAGTTCGGCGTTGTTAAAGTTTCTATTGTACATATATGCATTGATATATAATCTGTTTGGAATGGTTGGTAATTGAAAAATAAAATAGTATTGAGTTAATCAAGCTTGTTCTACACTTAAGGGGATCAAAGGGACAGCAAGAGCAGATTAACTTTCCAAAAGAAATTGTTAAGTATATTTTATTTTAACTGGGTCCTATCCAGACTCAATAGATTGTTGTTATCTTTATGCCACTTATAAAGATTTCCAAATGAGTTCTAAACATTATAAGCCACTTTTATATGTTAGCCGACTATCTCTTCGAAAGAGTACTTCAAATGGTTTCATATCTCCACGAGATTACAAAAACCTCTTCAATTCCCTAGCCCTAGAAGCTTTTATCAAATCTCTCCACCCACATATTAGATAATTAAAAAAAAAGGAAAAGAGTTGAGTTTTTTGGCAGTTTCTGATCTTTTAACCAGAAGACAAGTCGCAAGTTGCTACCAACTCTTAACATTGGCACATGGATTTGGCAGGGAAAAATGTGGTTTACCTTGGCGGATTTGGAGGCATTGGCCAGAAATGTGTGCAGGAACTGCTGCAGCGGCAAATAAAGGTGGCTTAACCATCAAACAAGACTTAGAATAAACCCCACTTATTTGCTTCTTTAGGCGTTGGCCATATTTGATTTGACTGAGAATGTCAAACTTCTAGATGAGTGGAAAACCTCAAATCAAAATACGGATATTTTCTACCAAAAACTGGACATCACTCAGAAATCGGACATCGAAGCAGCTTATAAGGCGACCGCGGAGAGAATCGGTCACTTCGATGTGGTGGTCAATGGTAGTGGACTGCTGGATGATCGTCTGGTTGAACTCACAATTCAGATCAACCTGGTAAGAGAACTATTGATTATTATTATAAAGTAGTTTCTAATTTTATACCCTAAAGGTGGGCGTTATCAACAGCACTTTGACCGCCTTGGAGTACATGAACAAGGCAAAAGGTGGTAAGGGTGGACTCATAGTGAACATATCCTCGGTGGCTGGTCTACAGCCCACGCCCTTGATGGCTATATATTCCACGTCCAAGAACGGCGTTACTACTTTTACCAGGGCCTTGGGTGTAAGTTTCTATATTTTACTCGAATTAAATAATTATCTTAATAATTCATCTCTTAGAGCCCCATTCATTATGACCACTGTGGCGTTGCCTTCATTACCATCTGCCCGGGGTATACGGACACTGGAATCCTGGAGGACATTGAAAAGAAAACCACATTTCCTTTTTTCGAGACCAGCATGCGCACCGTGTTCAACAAGGTGAAGCGACAAACGGTGGAGGTTTGCGCGGAGAATATAGTTAAGGCCATTGAGACTGCCAAAAATGGAGCAGTTCTTATGCTGGAATTGGGTGAAATCCACGACTTAGACATACCAAACCAATGGAACCCCCAGCTGGAGGATTAAGCTTTAAGTCCAGTTTAACATTTCTTTCAAAGAAATAATTGGTTTTATAAAGAAAATATACCCACTGATTAAGGTAATAGATATTGTTCTATACTCAGTGAGCCCACATTAACCGCATTACTAGATCAGATTGCTAGCAATCAGAGCCATATCAAGTATACCAAATGGAATTGTAGATTTCGATTAAGTTTATTTTATTTAAATTTCAGGCATACACACACAAATTGAGTTTGGTTTTTCATATCTAACATTTACAATGAATTTTGAAGATAAATATACATTTTCAGCACATCCAAGAACATACACTATCGATTAACATTCCACAAAACTAGAAGAGATGTTTGCTTTCGGTAAGCCGAAATTATTCATACCCCAGAAAGGGAATTTAATTCTGATTCTAAAATACCATTAATATCTAAAGTTTGCTTGGGTAGTATGCCGAAATAAACAAGCAAAATGGCAATTTTATGATGAATAATTTTTTGGGAAAACAGCTTACTTATTTATTTGTTTTTTACGGTCTTTATCTGTAGTTTAGAACTATCAAGCTGCCAGCAGCCTTGAAATGTTACTAATAAAAATATTTATTCGGACACTTGGCAAGTATGAAATATGATCGGAGAGCTCTTCTTTTCTGGGATACGAAGACATGGACATAGACCCAGCTTGATCAGGGGGATCTGTTGGAGTAGAAGCACTTCCCGCTTGGTGGGGATGGTTTAGCGTTCCTGTAGAATGCATGTAAAATACAATCTCTGCTTAGTTCTATGATACAATTTACGCCTAGCTGATTCATCTTCCCGGTTGCGTGTAGTTCGTGTATTTAGATACATTATTATACTCGTATATAGTTAGTTTCGAATAGCATTTAATATAAAGACATTTGTTCGTTCCCATTGAACTGGGATTAGTTTCGCATGTTAACTGTAAATTTCACATCATCACAATTCAAGGATCTTCAACTTATAAATTACACCAAAAACAGCAACGATTTGGTTTTGCAGAGACGGGACGACCTTCGACCTTTCAGGGAGCTTGCGACTTTGGGGCTGTACGGTTAAAATTGAGAGTATTGTATTGTATTGTCCTCAGCCTAACACATTTGATGCGCTGAAAGAGAGTCCCCTGGCTATCTACCTATTCAATTGCAGTGCAGTTCTATCGGGGATGTTACTGAGGGGCTCGACAGGCGGTCTCCTGGCAGGTTTTAATAGACTTATTGGATCTGAGCTACTGCAAAATCGTCTGTATCTGCACCTGTGTCTATACATTTAACATCACTAACCCTAGGTTGAGGAACAGAAGCGCCTATATTCCATATCATACTTTACGTTTATCTTATTTAGTTATGCGGATTGTCTGTAACTAGTTGCGTTAACTATAGGATTTCGTGTTGTATTCCATTAAATTACCTATCTGGTGGTTCTATTGGTGTTCTTAGTTCCTTATACGTTTGCTGGTGGTTATTTTGCTAAGTTTCTTGGTTTCTTGCTTCGCCATCAACGCTTTGATATGTTTCGCACATTAGCTTTCATCTCGAACTTAAAATAATAAGAGTTATAGAGATAAAACCGAAACAACTAAAAGTTTTGTGAAAATTTATTGGTAAATAAAATAAATAATTTTTTTGTTGCATATTTTTTCCACTTTGATTAACAGAACTCGAAATTTGCTTAGAATAGAAACATTGAGTGATAATACCAAAAATACATTTAATTAACATATGTATAAATATATATAGATATGCATTTAAATAAGTGTGTGTAAATAGAAAATGTCTGTGTTTATGTGTGAATTGCTCGGCACGATCTGTATGAAAAAGAGCCTCGGTCAGTTTTTGAAGTTTGGAGTTTTTGGGGGGCATTTGGCGGGTTGCTGGACTGATTGTAAATTATAAAGTTACAAAACTCAACTCAACAAATACGTTATTATGAACTGAACCCATTGGGTTTAAGCTATCAAAAAAAAAACTTCACCACAGCCAAAGGACGGGCGGAGAACGCTAAATCTGTATCTGTATCTGAATCTGTATCTAGATCGTAGTCGGAACTTAAGTACGCAGTTAGCCGCCTCTCCACCCAGCCTTCTTCTAGATTTTCACATTTCACAGGGTCGAAGAAATCTCAACCACCTCCCTCGATTCGCTTCTATACATTGAATGCCTTAGTTTCTGAGTAATAGGAAAATACATTTAAATGTATGTTATCTTTTCTGTTTTAAAATTGCTTCGATCAATTTTAACTAGCTCACAACTGAACACATACTCCCCGTGGGGTCGGGGAATATATTTTTACATGGATTCTACTACACACACGGCATCGAAACTCGTTAACAATAAATATATTTGTAAAGATATATATGTTATATTCTTCTATGATCAAGCGCAGTAATATATAAGGTTCCTGATTTCATCGCTTAACAAATACAAGTTACAAAATCGCTCATCTTTCTCTTCAAATCAAAATGATGTACATAGTCTTGAATGAAAAACGCGGGCTCAACTGACATTAATATATAATATTAATAATAGAGCGCACAAATTGGTTAGTATCTAGATATAAATATAAATTTATATTTGCATAGAGTAGGTATGTGTAAATGATCTCAAAGCCCTGACAGACAAATTCAACTTTCGGTTCGTCACACTTTCTGTGCTGCACTCTTCTCGCAGTTTACAAAATGGGAGAAGGGGGACGTGATTTTAATTTATTTTCAATAAATTTAATAATATATAGTACAATAGTTAACAACATCGCACAATAGCGTTATTAAAATTTCTTTAAGAAATATAAACATTCATTTCACACACATACAAATGATCGTTCGTGTCCTGTGGCTCAGTGTGTATGCGTGTTGGTGTATGTGTGTGATTGTGTTTTGAGAGCGAAAGGATTCACAGGTCCTTCCAGCCCTGCTCATTTTTGTATATATAAAAATAGCGTTTTGAAATAGTTAATAATTAAAAAAAATATATGTGTTTATATCTATGTTTACAGCGTTACACAATCAATCAAAACTTGATCACAAATAATTACTTAATCAGGGGGAGGATGATAAACAGACTGATGTGGATAATAATTTGAGTTTTACCTAGATATCGAAGTCTTGGGATCATGATTTACTTAGTTCGTGAACAGTTTCTATTTACTGTGACATAAAATTGCTTTAAAATCTTTGCTGCTATACGTCTGCATACCTCATCATTCTCATCATCACCTTTTTGGGGGGTTCCTACGGATCGTATTTATAGCAGATCTACGCGTCTGAGCTGAATTCTAGGCTACACACAAAGTTTTACGATCTAAATTGAGTTTTTTTGTTGTTTGTTTGCTTTTAGTTTTCCATTTGCTAGACACAATCCCCGAATTTGCAACATAACACGAACATGATTAAACACATTTCCACAAAATTTGAACAATGAACTAATTAGACAATTATTTAATAGATTCTAATAGACGGTACCCAACCCAGTTGATGTTTTGTTTTGGCCCCGATCCAATAACGGATCGGTTGGATCAATTTTTTTAACTACAATTACATTTGAAATTCTACCAAAGTTTGAACTGTGCGGTACAAACCTCTAACGATGTGTAAAATGATTGCATTATACATATTCTCTTCCCGCCCAAACACGATCTATATAAACACCTATATAGAAATATCCTCTGGTCGGCAGCTCCTAGTCCACCTTGATCCCACTGTCGTCGGGATCTACGATGTCCACCAGGTTCTTCTCCAGCTGCTGCATCATTCCGCTGTCGATGCCGCCCTCGAAGCTGTCCTCCGACATTAACTGCGGCTTCCTGCCCCACATCGGCGGTTGCTGCTGTTTTCGGAAAGACAATGCATACAAAAGATTAAAAAACTGAATATGCTAAGCAATTAAAGTCGTTTATCTCTAAGAACTTGGGGTGTGCTTGTTACCGAACCCATTAACAATAAAATAGATTACCTTAAAAGATAAAAAAGCAAATAATCGCACCCCTTTAAAAGGGGCAATTAAAGCCTAGCCCACTCCACCTACCTTGTTAGCATTGAAGTTGTCGTTCCTGTCGCTCTTGTAGCCACCATATCCAAGATCACTGTCGTTATCCAGCAGCCAGGTGTTCCAGCTGCTGTTCGTGCTGCTCTTGGGACAAATGGGTCCGTAGCGACTCAGCATGGAGGAGCCGGTGGGCACATCGAATGTGGACGCATCGTCATCCAATATGGAGTCCGATCGCACAAAGTTCGCCGACTCTTTGCCCGTATTATTCCAGAAGAGCAGCGATGAGCCATGGTTGCTGTGGTTGTTGTTGTGGGAGCTGCTATTGTTGTTGTTGCTGTGGTTGTTATTGTTGGATCGCCGGAACAGAGGCACTGCGTCCACATCGGACTCCGGGACTCTGTCCAGGTCTATGTTAACACTATTCGGCGGTTTCTTTTCATAAAATGAGGTATCAGCTGTTGCGGCTAAAATCGACAACGGTCGGCTGGGATTCGGCTTGCTGGACGGTGGCTGCTGCTGCTGTTGCTGGGGGTGCTGTGGAGGAAGCTGCTGCTGCTGCTGAGCCAGGTAGGTTTGCTCCCAGGGGTTGCCCAGATGGAAGACGTCCCCTCCGCCGCCGGGCATCATGTAGCCCTTGTGCATGTTGCTGTTCACACTGAAATTCGGTGGGTTGGCATTGCGTTGCTGTGGCGCTCCCGGATTGGCTTGGTATTCCCTGGGCGAAGGATTCCTCGGCTGGCCAACGCCATAACCGCTGAAGCGAGGATCATAGCGATTGGGAACTATGAGTCGGGCAATGGGACTGTGATGATGCAGCAGCGGCGGTGGAGGCTGCTGCGGTGGAAGTCCTCCGCCAGGCGATAGACCCAAGCTGGGCTCCAGATAACTCCTGGGAGAGCCCATGAAATGCATGGGAGACATGGGCAACATGGGTGGCACTCCCAAAGTCGGTCCATCCGGCTCTCCTAGTGGCTTCTTGATGGCTCCACTGACCATCGCTGGCGGTCCCTGCAGCGTCAGCGGTGTTTTTATGTGTTTACCGCGGTTTCGGGCCCGGTAGCGCTCGACCTCCTCCTGGGAGTGGGCAAAAGTGCAGCTAGCACCCCTGGGACACACCCTCCGAACATTCAGGTCCCTGCACAGGCTGATCTTGTACTTGGGATTGCTATTGGCCGTTCCACCACTGCCACCGCCACTGACTCCATCCTGAGCCTTGCGAACGCCATGGTGCTGAAGGAAGTTCACCAATCCCACGACCGAATGACGGACTGCATCTAGGGCTTCAGCCAAATCCGGCCAAGGCGCCACTTCGGCACAGGGATCGATGTTGGCCAGGTACTTAAGGTGATGATGCAGACTGGCTAGCTTGGCGGGATCACTAGTCCGCTGCAAGGCAATTACCAGTTCCTGGACTGATTGGGCAAAGGAGCTGGGTGTCTGCAGCTTGTCGATGATGCTCTGCATATGGCTCTTGTGCATCACGTCTCCGTACAGCAGGGAAGACCATTGTTCCGGGGCTATTCTCAGACCCGCCTCGGTGGCTATCTGAACGATCTGGGCATCGTGCTCGCGGCGCAAAGCGTCATAGGTGCGGAATTCCTCCTTAAGCTGCATCAGCGATGAGTCTGCCTCGCGTTTCGACACCTTGAAGCAGCTGGCACGGTAAAGCAGCTGCACCACATGCCCGATACTCGTCTTGGAGGCCTGTGGAAATTGCGGTTCCAGTCGCTGCACCACGAACATGACCAGCACTTTGCGCGATAGCGCCGATCCCTCCTCCAAGGCTAGTAGCACCAGTTTGAGCACCTCCTCCTGCATGGCTGGGCCAAGGAACTGACATCCTCTAGTCCGCACAGCCGCCCATAGATTTGAGCTCAACTGCTGGGGATTTTGGTGCTGCAGGATCAGCTCGGTGACAGTGCGTTCGCCCAGGGATCTGGCTGCCCGAAGTGCCCTCACGCGTCCCTCCTCCTCCATCAGCTGACAGTTGACCAGGGTAACCAGTTTCCGTTGCATGGGTCGAGTTAGGAGATTGCCATTTCCGTTCAGGTTGAGGAAGGACTTCAGATGCAAGGCCAGCTCCTCGATGCACCGCTGACCCAGTTGGTAGCACTTGAGGTGCTCCGGTTCCAGCTTCTGGACACTGGGCGGTGGTGGTCCCAGCTCCAGGAGCTCCGAGTCCTTAACCAACTGGAGCAGAGCATGGTTAACGGGCAGATTGTCGATCTCGCTGACAATCACCGTCTGCAAATGAGTGGCAAACGGGCGTGTAAGTTTGGAGAAGTTTGCGATGGTGGATATGAACTCACCTGATCGAAGGGACACTGCCGGTTGTAGAGGGTCGTCAGACATAGCTTGCAGATGGTGTGCCCGCAGCCCAGGCTGACCGGGCACCGCTGGCTGGCCGCGAATTCATTGCAGCAGATGGGACAGTTCAGAAAATCTGTCCATGAGGGAGCCTGAATCGGCATGCTGTGAATAAAAACCAATTAAGATGATTAAGCCTACAGGAAAAGAATACCAGTTACGTGCGTAGAAGTTTGGAATACTCTTTTGCCTTAATGGTTTCTTGGAGATACGTTTAAGCTATTTATTATATGTCAATACATTTTACCCACGTAAATTATAATAGAAAAAGGATTTAAACTAAAAAGACTAGGGAACAATTATATTTACTATTTCGGAGCAATAAGAATAGTCTTGTTAAAATAAAACTCTAAAATCAAAGATCTTTTATGACGTAAATGTATAAATTCATTTGAAATAACCCCATTACGGGAATTCGTTGTTCTTATCTGGGTTTTGGTAAAGAGAAGTTTCTATAAGTTACTTAACATAAATGTTTTAATAAAAAAAAAATGTTTTTGGGTATCAACCTCATATATTATACTTGGTGGATGGGATATTCCAAAGAACTTATGATTTAATCATTAATACTAGGTTTTTGGATGTGAAACTTGGGATACAAAGTAATCTATAAAATTGATCTCAATTGGAATGATCAAATATACTCCTAAGTTGGGGTTACCATAAGTACGAGAAGTTTTCTTTAAAATAAGTTCCCCAAATAGGGATCATATCTATGGAAGAGTACAGCTTGAAGAAATAATTTGTTGGCCCTTATATGTATGGTATTACCAAACTTATGCAGAGATGTAAGTGGCGTGAGTCAAGCAGAGTTATTTTCCCTTTACAGCGATCCAAAAGTGGCACAGTAGAAAAGTTTCGCTTTCGTCTTTTTCTGCTTCTTCTCGCAGTACCCCCAACGTCAGCTGTCGCTGGCGCACACACACGCACACCCGCTCACCCACACACCCGCGCGCGCTGCTGCTGGTGTGCGGGGGCATTTGTACACGCATGCAAGTATATCTGTAGGTATGTATAACATACATATAAGGCCAAATTGCACTTCCTGGAGAACTTTTTCGGGGTTTACGTGCTCGTAGGATCGTCTGTGCCCCCTTCGAAGGCCCCCACACACACTGGCACACGGGCAGTCCAACCATTTTGCTGGGGAACACAAACGTAACTCGCTTTCAACGTCATCAGCCATCCGCTTTCTTTTAAGACGCGAACAAAGGGAATTTCGGGTAGTATCCTGTGCGATCTTTACTTCTTGGGCCTTCCACCCTTGTCTACGATGGCTACGCACCTCCGGGCAGTCCCTAAAAGCCAGATATTCCCCAGGAAAAGCACTGAACTCCGCAAAAACTCTCTCCCTAAGTTTTTTTCGTTACGTTTCACTTTTCACTCTGCTCGGCAGATTCTTGAGAAAGTCGCTCGAAAGCGATTTTCGACACTGGCGCTGCACTGACTCACCTTCAAAATGCACATATTATTGCATTAAAGGTACGAAAAGATGTTTTTTAATTTTCATTGGATTTTTTTGTAAAAAATTGGAAGTTGCAATCAGTATGACCGCAGGTGACGAGCGGCGGAATACTGAATTCGGCTGGGTGAAAAATGGCTGGTGTGTTTTTGCACTGCTTGCGCCAAGGGTCACACTAGATGCGCTCAGCTGATGGCAAGGCGATGGTTATCGCTTATCGTTTTTGAGTTGACTATCAGAATTTGAAAATTATTTTTAAAATTTAATAAAAAGGGGTTTTCATTTCATTTTATGTATGAAATTTAAAAGGGAAAATAGTAATATTTCCTCGTTTACCATATGGTTTTCTCTAATGCAAAATTAAACATTTCTTAATTTAAAGAAATAATGTTTAATGCTAGTAGGTTGACCGATTCTGTAGCCTGTTATAAAACAATCTATATGATTAAATGTTACGACTTATTTACAACGCAGAAAATAATCATGCTCATATGATGTAATTGCAAACCATAAAAATGACACTGTTATTCAGTTTACTTCAATTTATTTTGTACACTTGTCTTTATGTACATTATAATTCTAGGGATTTGCAGTCGAGTAATGATTACATCTCATCAAATAATGTTGCCCAGTTTACAAAACTCTGGTAGTAAAATCTATTTCTTAGCAGCAGCTCCATAGGCAGAGGCCTTGCTAATTTTGGAAGCATTAACAGCGTACTCCATGAGGCCATAGACTGAAAATATAGTATAGCAAGTTAGGTAGTGTTCCTTTTTAGAATATTATCCCAACTTACATCCTCCCAAGATGGACAGGACGGTGATGAAGCCAATCCAGTTGCCTGCAACCAGTGAGGTGATCAAATAGTTCAAAATACACAGGACCGAGACAGTGGCCCAGCCCAAAAAGTTAAGGAGGGTGGTCAGACGCGGCTTGTAGATCTTCTCGGGAACCTCCTTGACGCCGGAGTTCTTGAAGAAGCTGCCGGTTTCGTGGAAACTGTCGATGATCTTGTCCTTCTCGGCAAAGAAGTCCTGCATAAAGGCGGCCGCCTCCTTTTCGCCATCTGGCACCTTGTCCAGCGGCACTCGGCGAATGTACATGTAGGGCTCCACGGGCTCCCCATTCAGCTGGGACAGCATGGTGGGTTTTGGCTAAAAAACGTAATATATAACAATGCAGTCTTTCTATATCATTGAAATATGAATGATGCTTACCTCAGCATTCTTCTTGAAGGCCAGGTTGATGTCGTAGATGGCAGGGCAGATGCCCCGCATGGTGGGAAGACTGGTGGTGAATCCCTTGGTGCGCGGAATCAGGTGGTGCTTGAGCACGGGAAGACCTCGCTCCTGGGCGAACTTCACGGACAACTCGTGCTTGGCGGCAGTGAAGCGAGTGCCCTCGGCATTGAGCAGCAGCCACACCGGATCCGGGTGGGAGAACACCTCCGTCAGCTGAGTCTTGATCACGACCTTGTCCTTCTCGAAGTTGCGGTCGAGGAAGATGAACTCGGCCATCCACCAGACCCATCCCAAAACGGGCACGTAGCGCAGCATCTTCTTGGCGTACGCCTTGGTACCTCCCAGAATTCCCAGCTTGTCGGTGATCATCCAGGCGGTCAGCCAGTCGATCTCGTAGGTGTGATTCATCAGCAGCAGGCCGTGCTCCTTGCCGAAGAACTTCTTCTCGTCCTCGGGATCAATGTAGACCCGCAGCTTGCTGCCTGCGTACCATTCCGCCACACAGACTAGGACTGAGAATGGAGAACAAGATAAAAAATCAATTTTTGTTTGGTTTTTAAATTTTATCTTAAAAACTTGATGTCATATGTATTATTAATTATTATAATATATTTGAAAACTTTAAGAGAAAGTATATGTATACAATATACTAATATACAGCTTGAAAAGCATTATAAAAACATGCATATCATATTTGACCTTATCAGGACCACTTTTCCCGCCGGAAACGTGACAAGCACATTTTCAATACGATTTCTTCTATACTTGGTATACTCACTGCAGTAGAAGGAGTAATGGAGGTAGTACATAAGACTCCTCGAGAGTCGCTTGTCGAAGGGCCGTACGAGAACGATCAGCAGGAGCTGACCAATGTTGACGAAGAATCCGCACGTGAAGAAGGTCACGGCGATCAGCAGTCGCCCCAAGCCCCTGAGGTGCGACATCCTGAGCTAAAAGTAAAGAATGCCAATAAGATCAATCAATTGGGCCAACTTTACGTAACACACATCGAAATTCGTGTTCTGCATTGCAGTTAGTAAATATGTCCAGCGCGCGATATCGACTTGATTATGGCCGGCACTCAAACTTTGCTCCCACTGTGTCACGAACTAATTGTTCTGCTTAAATTATAGACCCGTAAACGCACACATGCAAGGCACACTGTAGCGGTACAGTGAGCACTCTGTTATGTGAGCACCCATAAACTGAGAAACTGAATTTCTTATCTAACCTTACCTTATGAATTGGGAATTCTTATTGATTATACGCATTTGACAATGAATTGCACAACTGTTAATTTCTACTTCTCCCAATATTAATAATATGAATATTCATTTTATAATTTAGTTTGCCATAATTATATAAGGTAACATTTCACGATGATTTTTAAATATTTGTTAAAAAGTTCCTAAAGTGGCGTAATGGAAAGTATAGCATTTCTAGATTACCTGATTAAACGATAAGATAAAGTTATACGTAATAGTCAGTAAAAAAAATCTATAAAATATTACTTTAAAAAATAACTGCTTTTATATTTAAGTAATGTTCTTAAGTTCACCTTTCGATGTTGTACTGTTTCTTGTGCACCAACACAATCGCGCTCACCTATCTCTGCGGGATCTTAACAAATTGGAGGCCAGGGAGTGGCAAGTTGTTCTACCAACCAGTAGACGTCGACTGAATGAAATTGGCTCTTCCAGTCGCCCGGGCCCCTGGAGATATGGATCTGCGTCGATAGTGGAACCCCGAAACCTATAAGTAACACTGTTAATCACCTGTTATCAGTTATAGGAAACCAGGCGGCCTGCTTATCTGCGAGTAAAGGCGCTTTTATGCTGCGCGTGTGTTCGCATATATGTACGGCCAATGGCAAGCAGTGCAGCTAACGGAACGTGCACTGCTTCCGATCGTTACAACTGATAAAGCACCGAAAGGGTTGAACATGCTGATAAGTACAAATTTAGTTGATGGCCTGTGCTTTGTGAAGACTAGTTTTATGTGCTCTGCGAACGCTTTCGGTTGTACTTACTTATTATCTGGGATAAACATAGTGTTTATACTATTAACTTTGTGGTGATAGGATTGAATACATATAAGATTTGTTTTTTTATTCGTTATCAACATTTCTTATAATTTAATTTCTTACAATTCCTAAATTAAAACCCATTAAAAATTTAGTATTTTCCCGTACGGTCACTCTAAAGTCGCACTGCTTGCCCACCCACACTCATCAGCTGTTGGCCCCCTTATCAGCGCACAGCTTTTCCTTATCAGAGACAATACACAAGGCACTTTTCACGTACTTTTTAATTTAATTATTGCAATGCTCACCAAAATACAATTGATCAAACAATTAAATTTCCACTTAGGTGTAGAACTACCAACTATGTACGCAAATTGATGGCTCCAGTGTGCGGGAGTTACCTTGTAACTATAAACTTAGACAAAAAACATGCACTTCTGTTCAAAAACACATCGTATCGTCCGGGGAGGAATCGCGAATTGATCCGTCTAGCAGAGAGATTTGTGAGAGGACTGCCTTTTGCAACGTCAGTTGTAGATAATTGAGTTCGACAACAATCGGAACTAAATGCGAAATCGAAAGTTATTTTGAGCTCGGCTTGGACGATCCATAGCTGGAACCCTTGCTAATCTGGGTCTTGTTGATGGCCTGACCCATTAGCCAGTAAACTGGAAATCAGAAAACATATTTAGAAAAATGTTGTATAAGATTAGAAAGTTAGGAGATAGCAGGGGCAATCACATGGGAAGGATGTTTAGCTTTTCAGTAGAACAAGAAAGTTGAGTTGGACATTTCATATGATATATAAATTTCATTTGATCTTCCAGTGTGATTTCCCCCGAAGTCTTTAAAAATCAACTTACACAGTCCCAGAACAGAACAAGCTGAGATGAAGGCCGTCCAGTTGGCGGCCAACAGGGAAGTGATCAAGTAGTAGAAAATGCAGGACAGCGAGAATGTCGCCCAACAGGCGAAATTGACCAGCGAGCACAGCCGTGGCTTGTTCACGTAGGCCGGAACCTCCTTTACGCCTGATGTCTTGAAGAAGCTGCCCGTCTCCAGGAAGCTGTCGATGATCTTGTCCTTCTCCACGAACAGGTTCTGCAGCCAGGCGGCGGCCTCCTTCTCGTCCTCGGGCACCTGCTCCAGGGGAATGCGCCTCATCAGCAGGTAGGGCTCCACGCCCTTGCCATGCAGCAGGCTCAGCATTGTGGCAGGGACCTAAAAATGTAGTTAAGAACTTGATTAGCTTGTGTTTATCAGGCGAACTTATCATTAAATGGCAAACCTATTACTAATTAAATCGATGGTTGCCATGCTGGCAAAGTGAAAAGGATTAGCAATCAAGACTACAAACTTGAAGTCAAATATAAATATTAACAATATAATGAAGTAAACCCCCGCACTGACATTTAAGTTAACCTTCAGAAGTTATAAATTCAAACCGATCGATTCTCTAAAACATGACTTTTTTAAGTGGCTCTGAAGTGAATGCGACGTTTGTTTGAGCAACAAGATAATCCGATTAAAACGGAGAGATTAGATTGGACTAAAGCAATCAGAACGCCATTATCGAACAGACTGATAACCCTTATCGAATCTTTCAAGTGCAAAATGCAAAATTTTGCATTAGTATAGTAATGACACAATATTCGCAATTATATAACTTATAAAAGGTTCATAAATGGGTTTGTAATATTCACCTTGTCCGCGGGCCTGTACGCTAGATTAATGTCGTAGATGACGGGACAAAGACCACGAATGGGGGCCAAGCTGGCGGTGAATCCCTTGGTGCGTGGAATCAAATGGTGCTTCAGGACCGGCATGCCCCTCTCCTGGGCGAACTTTACGGATGCCTCGTGCTTGGCGGGCGTGAAGCGAGTGCCCTCGGCGTTGAGCAGAAGCCAGGTGGGATCGGGATAGGAGTAGACCACCTTGAGCTGCTCGGTGATGATGGTCTTGTCCTGGTCGAAGTTGCGGTTGAGGAAGACGAACTCGGCCAGCCACCAGCCCCAGCCGATGATGGGCACATAGCGGATGGCCTTCTTGGCGTAGGCCTTGCAGTTGCCCAGGACGCCCAGCTTGTCGCAGATCATCCAGCCGTTGAGCCAATCGATCTCGTACTTGTGATTCATGATCAGGAGCACATGCTCCTTGCCGGCATGCTGCTCAAAGTCATCCTTGTCCATGTAGACGGTCATCTTGCTGCCGGCATACCAGTCGGAAACGAAGATTAGCTCTACAACGGGTTATATTTATAATTAAAGATTGTTTCCTTTAGGTAATTGGAGAATACTCACGGGAGTAGAGCGAATAGCAGGCATAGTACATCAACTTGCGGAAGAGGCGCTTGTCTATGGGCTTGATGAGTACGTGCATCAGCAGCTGGATAAAGTTGATGCACAGCCCACTGGTGAAGAAGGTGAGCGCGATGCACAGGTGGATCAGTCTCAATTGTTTCAGCTTCTCCAGCGACACCATTTTGATCTGCAATTACAGATGGCTTAACCAATAAAACTGCAGCCTTTACCTAATCAAAACCTTAATTGTAGCTTCTTCCCCTATGGTAGGGCTCATAAAGCCCCCCACTTTATGGCCCCACCGATGAGCTTGTGTTTATGAGCGTTAAACAAAGTTGCCGGCACTCACTCGAGTTGAGCTAAGTTGAAAGAAAGCGTGAAAAGCGGAAAGGCAACCACCTGCACCACCAGCTGGCAATGGACTGGGGCAACCACCGAGCCGCAGAGATATTCGCCGGATATCGGGGCTGCTAAGCCCGCTGCCGGAGGAGGAATCTAATCAGCCTTGGCCAATCGATGACTGCTCCCTTGGAAATAGCGCTAGCCGCCGGTGGACAAAGTCCGGTCGACCGACGGATAGTCATTATAGGGCAAATCGCAGATACTTCACAGTGGAAGCTCGCGAAGGTAAACAATCTTTAGAATCAGCGGGTCTGGGAGTACTTCAAGGCGGAAAAAGGTGGGCAAATAGCATGGAAACGGAATAAAGCTGTTTAAGTGCTAAACTTTAAGTTTATGGAGGTGTTTCGAAAACCTCTACTTTTTAACAACCGTTTTTATGGTGTGTAATAATACTCGCTCAACTTTGAACTTAGGGGAAAACAGAGCCATTATAAGTAGTTCAGGGGTTTCACTATATTTTCAGGTTCTACTGTTATTAAAAGGGTATTAGAAACGAATTTCTAATTTAAACTAAGTACTTGGGTTTATAGTTGGTGTACCCCTAATCGTTTGCATTAAAGGTTAATAGAACAGTGCTAATTTTAAACTGCGAATATGTCTGTTTAGCTAAAAATACACCTTTAATTACTACGTTGTGTAAGGCCTAGCTATGTATATAATAATTTATTGTGATAACTAAGCAAAAAATCACGAATAAAAGAGATGCTAAAAGTCATTGTAGGTGGGGAAATATAATGACACGTAATACAAATCCGTGACTGCATAAATTAACTAAAGTTATGGAATCATATGAGTTGTGTCATAGTATATAAAACGAAACGGCTACGAAGCTTTGAAGTTTAAATAATATATTATATAAAGGCTACTAGGGGATATTTTTGGGCAGATGAAAATCCCAGAGTGAAGCTGAATAAATCGAAAGTTCACTGAATCAAGTTGATTGTGTTTTTGTTGCATTCAATTGGTGACCCCGACGTTGATTGTTGAACTGCTTGCATTAAATTAGTTCACTTTTCCGATCGCTCACTATACATACATCGTATATACATGTAGTATATATGCAAACAACAAAAAGAGTTCTTGCGCACACACACCGGCGCACGGATATGTATGCATGCTGATGTACGTACACACTCAGCTGGCCCACGTGTGCGGGTGTGCGTGCGGGAGAGGCGTGGGGTGGCGTGACGTGGAGTGTCTTTATGGCTATCAGTTCACGGCCCGCGATCGCATCGCCACCCACTATTATCAAAAACAAAGTCCACTCGGCGTAGGGCTATCAGGCCGCAGCTGCGCCGCTCTTATCGGTTATTCCCTGGCCTGTACGTCTATCTGCGCACATATGTATATGCATACGGTGGCAGGATGGCCTTGCCCTTTGTTTACAAATGTCACCGCTCTGGAATTGCTGTCCAAAACCTTATCAACACTATATAACTATCACTCGGCGACGAGGTGCCCGCCATTTACCTTTTTGGCAATGTTTTTTGTGCGAATTGATTTGTTTTCTTTTGTCAGCCAAACGGTATGACCGTCGCGTGCAGAGAACTTGCCACCGGTGGACAATCGGTAATTCGGTATGTCCTGTATTCGGTATTTTTCTGCCGCTCACCAGTGTTGCCAGGCGGCTATCTGTTAGCTACTACACTTTGCAAAACTATCTAACAATTTTTATGCAATTATTACCCGAAAATTAATATGAATCCTTCATTGTTTTGGTGACGAGAATTATTATGATAGTATAAATAAATTAAAACATGAAAAAAAATCAAAGATAACTTTCTCTTTAATTTCAATTCAATCACATATAAGCGTTCTGCTTTGGGTTTGGCCTTAAAAGAAAGTCAAAACTAGTTCAGATTACTATTTTCTAAAACGCGCCACTTTTTCGGTCTAGTATTTACCCATTTAACTTTTGGTATTTTCGCACAGCTTCTGACACCTGGCAACCCTGCTGGTTTGCGTCCACACTAAATGCCTGTCAAAAATCTTTCGCGAAATTGAACGCCAAATTAATTTTCTCACAAATAGAAATTGCTTTTTCGCTGAAAGTAACCGCTTAAAAACTGGACTAAGCCCTAGTTAACCCATTTGGGGTCTTGGACCAAGGTGTTAAGTGGTTTTCAGCAGCGGCAAGGAGCAGCGAGGCGGCGAATCTGAGAGTTCAGCCGGCAGACGCTTTTTTGTTGGGCGAAAATTGCAGACGTGAGCGCGTGAGTTTTTTGGGGGGTTAAATGCCCAAAGATGTACATACCTGACCGTCGTCTAATTGCAGCCGAAATGTCCAACGTGGAGATCTACGACTCCTCCAATTCCCAGCTCAGCAGCGACGAGTACAGCCACGAGGAGGGGGAGTACGATGCACTGATGGACGCGGCGGTCAGCAAGGAGCGCCCGCCGAAGACCAAGACCAATGCCAGCGGCTCGGAGAAGCCGGGAAATGCAGCACCCGAGTCGGCGCCTTCATCTGACAAGGATGGTAAACCAGAGACCAAGGCGGTACCGCCTTCCACACGCGCCGAAACCCTTCGCCGGATCCGGCAATTGCAGCTACAGCGTCGCCGGCCCAATCTTTACTTCAAGCGCCGCAGCATGCGCTGGTAAGGCGGAATCCCCTCCAACAACTCTTCCCAAAACTCAAAATGTCCCCTTGCAGGCTGCGCCCCAACAAACTGGAGTACAACACCTATTTGGAGGGCCTAAAGGATCTGCTGCCCAGGCGCAAATCGGAGCTCCAAGCTCGCCTCAATGCCAGAAGGCGGCGGAACTACGACAGCAGGAGCCCCAGTCGTAGTCGCAGCCGCAGTCGTAGTCGTAGTCGCAGCCGTAGTCGCAGCCGTAGTCGCAGCTACTCGCGTAGTCGTAGCGCCAGCCGTTCGCCGGAACTCATTTGTCTGGATGACACGGAGAACGAAGAATCCCCAGAGAAACCCGATTTAGATCAGCAGGCCAGTGTAACGCCTGTCAAGGAAAATAAGCCTAAATTTGTGGCCCCTCCTCAAATCAACTACGAATTGTCGGAGAATCAGAAAACTGATCCGCCGCCAAACAACGAAAACGGTGCTTTCATCCTCGACGAGTTCTTGATACAGAAGAACCCTCAGCAGCCGGGCTTTGACTTCGACAAGCTGTCAGCGACCATGGAGTTGGAGCAGGCTCTAAACGATCAGACCCTGGTGCAACAGGAGGTAGAAGTGGAAGTGGCTGAATCCCTGGTAGTGGAATCCACCCTCAAGAGACGCCGCTCGGTGACACCGCCTGCAAACAGCCAGAAGTGCACTAATCTAGATGACGATGATGATACGATTGAGTTTATGCAGGTGCAACAGAACAAATCGGTGAACACAACAATACCCCTTGACCTCCAAATGGCCAGCACCCCAGTTGCAAATCCTCTGCAGGGTCAGCCTTCGTTCAAGCTCAGCACTCCGTATACCCTGGCTCCCCCGGCCAACAAGGCGGCAGACAACCTGACGCCGGTCTCCTACAGCTTAAATACTCCTACACCGCCGGCTACGCCCATGGAGATATCCTATCCCAACGAAAAGCTGCCAAACAACACAAAGGTCAACACGCAGAACTATTCGATTCAGCAGGCAGCTTCACCCCAAGTGGCTGCTTTGTATGCTGCCCTTCCACAAGTGGCTGCTGTCGCCAAGAAACCTAATTTTCAGGCTGCTCCACTAATGGCCGTTCCGCTGGAAAAGCCTCTGACTCCTTTGCAGCAAATGGATCTACTAAGATCAGCGGCACTTCAGCAGATGCCTCCACCGCAGCAGGTCGCTTCACCGAGATTTGACCTGCCACAGCAGCAAGCTCTACCAAGATCAGTTCCGCCACATCAGCCAGCACCGCCACAACAACCAGATCCGCCACAGCAGCAAGCTCCACCAAGATCAGCAACTCCAACACAGCAGTTGGCTCCACCGCAGCAGTTCCCTCAAATGCCGGTCCAAGTGCAACTCCAATTGCCCACTCCAGCTGCTCCGCCCAGCTTTGTGGTTCCCCAGCAGCCGCAACCACGTCGCTCGGAGACGGTGTCCACCCAGACGCAGGGGTCGCAATCCCCTCAGCCGTCTTCATCGACAACCCGCCAAAAGCCCGCTATTGATCTCAACAACAGTGACGCCACCTTCCATTACCGCGTCAAGGAACTATTTGACGAAATAGACTCCATCATGACGGATAAGGTTAAATCGGTCCGTCCAGATCAGAATTCCCTGAGCGTTGAGCGGGAGCGCATTGATGCGGATCTGAAAACAATAGACAACCTAATAGCCCAAAAGGAGGAGGAATACAATCGACTGCTGCATCTTCGTTGTGTGAAGGAGGAGCTGCGCTCGCGATTAGAGCGGAAGGAGCGCATGACGGTCATCAAGGACCTGCTGCCGCTTCTGCTCACTAAAAGCTGCAGCACTGACGAGCTGCGCGAAATGCAGGCGATGCTCGATGAAGAGCAGCAATCGCCAATGACCTCCAAACGAGGCCTGTCGGCGGTGGAGCAATGTCTGAATTACGCGGAGCTCAACCAGAATAACATTCGTGTGCTGCGCGGGTGAGTTTGGATAGCGAATTCTGAGAACTTCGAATTAATTTCAGTAATTTCAGAGTCATGGGCTTGAAGGAACCAGCTCCACCCGTATCTCTTCGCTATTTCGAGGACGAACGAAAGCACTACAGAAGAAGTTCTTTATCTATGCGCGATCCCCGGGAGACATCAAGTGCAAATGCTCCGCTGGCTAAGCGGCCAAGGTTATTGCACCCACAAGACAGGTGAGAGTACTTTTTTAAGTTAGAGATGGGCTTAATAAAATGTAATATTTCTTACAGATATCATCAGGAGATGACCAACTCCTCGCCTAATTTGGCCACCACATCCTCCTCCTTCTACCACGAGGCTCCGGGAAAACCTTCCCCTTACAGTAACATCTCAATGGACAATCATTTTGACATTGAATCACAGCTCAAACCGCTGTTCAACAGCAGTCCAATGGCCTCGCAGCGCCAGCTAGGCAATAGACAGGTCAGAAAAACAAATGAAAACGCGTTACTTACAAGCAATTAACTCGTGTCTTACTCTTCAGTACCAAGAATCACATTCCGCTTACCGTAACGACGAAGAAATGGCCGAAATCCTGTCCAAGTCAGACAAGCTTGGCCTCAAGAACAACCAAAAGTCTAATCGTGATTTATCCGCTCCCATTAATGGCAAAGAGGTGAAGCGCTGCCACGAGTGCAAGCGACAAGAGGCCACCTACATGTGCTCCAGTTGCAAAAAACAATGGTACTGCAGTCGCGAATGCCAGGTGAGCTTTGTTTTAGCAATAACTATATTCTCTATATTTTGGAATCTGTATTTATATTAAAATACCTCTTTCGGCACTCCTCTGTTTCAGCTTCGCTCCTGGGACTCACATTATCGAACTTGTGGCCTCGATGTGGTTCGCCCTTAGGATATCAGCATTAATATGTCTATAAACTATAACTATACCTATAGCGTATCGCATCTATTCACTCAACGGCGTAAGTCTTTGACAAATACAGGACATTGACCGACAATTTTAAATTGCATTTCATTCAATTAATTTTTGTATTTGTACTCAATCACGCTCATCCTATGAATAAATCAAATACTTAATGATAACTCGGAACAACAATTTGTTAGTTTGCATAGTTGAAAGACTTATAATGTGTCTCTTAAATATGTATGTAACTAATATTCAGTGCAGGTTAACTTCCGAAATTTTTATTTTTTAAAGATCCATTTTGTTTAAAATACAAACGTTACACATCTAGAAAATTTCTTTTGAATGCAATGTACTGTACAAAAATGAATGCTCTATAAAAGTTAAAAATATTCTAAGCTGTGAAAGCTGATAAATTGGATTTTGAATTTGTATAAGAGAGCATTTAAATTATTTTACCAAGTTTGATTGATTTTCCTCTTTGGAAATACATTTCTAAATACCATGTTCATAAATTTTACTTGTATTTATTTTCTGTTGCCCTAACTAAATTTTCATGCTGTTGGTAAAATAAACAATATGTTTACATTTATTTTAAGTGAAACCTTTTTTATATTTTTGGTGGCTCTTTACACAACGTACTTCAAAAACTTTTTTAAAAGTTTTCCTATTTCCTTATTCAACACTGGAATTGATTTATCGATAAAGTTGCCATGGATGGCAATGCCCCCAAAAGGCGGCAAGATTTCAAAGTATGAATTTCAACAGAGTTTTCTGTGGAATTTCTATGGACCCCATGTTTCGCTTTAATGGAATTACGTCTAGACCCTGCTTATAGGGCCTGATAAACAATCCACAGTTCGTTTATTTACTTCGCCTGCGCACCTGGCACAACAGCTTGATGTCATTGATATGCAACCGGAGTGGCTGCCTCCTGGACCACGGACCACGTCTCAGTTTTCGGATGCGCAGCTGCCGGCTGCAGTAGAGCCTAAATTTGAGATTCGGATTCCAAACGGCACCGGCCGAGGCGGCGGGAGTGACGCACTTGAAGGCATATTGCCACCATAATCGAATGCTCTGCTTGGTGCTGTGCTAAAAATCGGGATTGCCATTGGGGCGGGGGGTTGTAAATATTATTGGACCCTAAATGTGGTTGTCTGGGGGGAAACACACTCACCATATAGACGGGCAGAACGTAGAACCGCTTGCACTCGCGCCGAATAAAGTTGAAGGCGATGGGTCGGCGGTACGTGGATGACACCTTGGTCAGGTGCGAACGGATCGCACTGGCGCTGGTCGAGCGCTGCAGACGCTGGAGCTGCAAAATATAATAGTAAACAAATAAAAAAGATTAAATGGCGCGCGCACGTAATTAGTTTTCCAAACAATTGAGCACATTTTGAGAACACAATTAATATGCGCAAAATGTTTGCGAAGAATTCGCGCCGAATTTGGCTTGCAAATGATTCGAATCGAGCGGGCTTTCAATTGAATCTACGACCGATGCTATGGTGTACTTCATTTAGACACCTGCTGAACGCAAACAATGCGAACGATGGGTTCCTAACTTGGGGGGCCTGTTTTTATTTAATTTGTGTTTAAACGTTAGCTTTTCATACGGAATATTTTTAAGGGGTTTTCCAGTCATTTTAGGGTTTTCAAAAAAATTGAGTTTATTTTGCTTAACTTTTTGAAGTCTCTAATTAATAGGTTTTAATATTTGAATGCCCTATGAAATTCCCAAAAATATTTTAGTCTTGAAAATAAGTAATAAATACCTTATATTAAAAAGTTCCAAAAATACCTTAAATGCTTTCTGTTTCATTAGTTTAAAATTTCCATCATTTACCTCTTGTTTTTTGCTTTAAATAACTGAGCTATCAAAAATAATACCCTGGTATTGTAAAAATCTTTATCAAGTCATCACCACCTCAGATTTATTTCAACCGTAAACACAACACGCTGGGGCCGCGTTTATTGATTTTAATAAAATTCAAATAAATATTTGTTTTCTGGGAGTGTATTAAGCCATATCTGAGCCTCAAAGTTTGCCAAAATCGTTATCGTTTAAATATTACCAACAGTTGTGAATGAAATCATAGCGTATATCGACATTATCTAAATGATTAATCACCGCTCCAGCAGGTAGTCGTTATCTTCAGTTTGGAAAACTCCGCAACGGCACATCGGCACTTCTGGCCGGGGAGTGGGGATCGCTTTGGTGCGGTTGGGATGGAATCGCTGGGTGGTGGGGGAGTCCCTGAACCTGCTTATCAAGGCGGCAAAGCCAGCCGCATTTGTTGTTCTCCGCATAATAACTATAGGAATTACAGTTGCAAGGCGGCGCGGAGTGTTTTCGCAGTGAGCTAAAGTGACAGGCGGGGTGGGCGAAGTCAACCAACTCGAAGTTGATAGCAATTAAATGCGCTTATCAGTTTAGAGACGCGATTTAAATTAGCACCCCAGTGGCAGCCCCCTCGGCCCCCTTAATCCGCCTCGGCTTTTTTGTGATTTGTCCTCGGCGATGACTACGCGCCGACAAGTTTTTGCTATTATTAAACAGTTTTACAAGCCGCTAACGCTCAGAAATTGTTGCTAATTAGTTGAACCGCGCACGCCGGCGCAGCAGACCTTAAAAGCGACCCACCGACGGGAACAGGGGGCGGTGGAGGGTCAAGCGGCGGTGGCCACTAATAAAGGTGTGCGCTGGTATGAGTACCTATGCACCGCGAGAAATTTCGTAGTCAATTTATTTTAAAAGCTTCCCTTTATCATCGTTAACTATAATTTCTGGTTATCATTATTAATTGGTTTTTTAATTTTTAAGTGAATTTCTAAAAAAACAATAAATCTAATGGTAGAGAAAAATATTGTAAAATTCACCTATTATTTATGGAACCCTTAATAAATAATAAATAAAAAATTATGTTAATATAGTAGGTATAGTGGTGGCTAAGTGACTTAATTTCTTTTTATTAATCTCTGAAAAATATATTGTAACTGATTTATTATATATATTTGTATTATTTATGAAGGTTTTAATATTAAAATACTTTACACTGAATATATGTTGTCTAAAGCAGGTAGTAGAAGAGCAAATTGAAATTGAAAAATGAAAAATATATTTTAATATATTAATATGATCTATAACGTTTTTGTTGTTGAACTTGTTTATGATTAATAGCAGATAATAGCTAAAAATATATCTAAATTAAAAACAGTTATATTAGTTTCAAATTAACCATTTGGCTTGCTCATTTCTCTGAGTGCACGTGTCAAGATTGGAGGCAATCGAGCTGAATTAGATGCTGCTGGGGTCGATTGAGTGCAGATCAAGCGATGAGCAATCGAGTGCGGGGTGCAGCGTGAGCCGCACAATTAGATTCTTCGAAAAAATCTGAAATTATTACGAAAGGACCTTGAATGCAATTGCCATTTGGTGCAATTTGCATGTGAATAATGTCAGAAAGCCCCGTTCTCCGCTGTCAATCAGTGCGTATGTGTAATATTTGAGGCGCTGCATGTGCTGTTCGACTGCCTGTCAATTATGTTATCCTCGCGTGCACTTTCTCTGTTTATTTTTCATTTATTCGCTGGATATTTTCGCCATCTGCCCCCGGACAATTAGCACGGCGAATGAAAAAGGCAAGCACAAACAAATCTGACGCTTCGTTTAAAGCGATTTGTGCGCGCCTTTTAATGAAATTCGTTTGTTGTGTTCGATGTTGTATTAGGGTAGTATGTGCGTGCTGTGCTTTGGCTGTGCTTTGGCTGTGCTTTGCTTCTGCTACGGGGCTTGTGGGCCGTGTCCGTTGGGTTGGCACTATCTCTATCTCTATCTGCCCGGCTATATCTAAGCGCGATCGGTCGCAGGGTGTCGCCGTGCTTGTGTTTGTGCCTATGATTCAGCGCCGGGCACACAACACAACAACAGTAAACAAATAGCGGGCCCAGAGGGCGGCGTTACGGTTGCCAGATACCCATTATAATAGTTTAAAACCCGTATATCATACAAATTAGTTGGAATAGGGTTTTTTCTTAAAGGGAATACCTTTGTTTTGTCGACCCTAGCCCACATACCAAATTTCATATCAATTGGAATAATTTTATTTTAATTTATTTCCCAGTCGCCAGATAGTAGGCAATTATATTTATAAAATGGGATCTTTAGTGGTACAAATATTATTTTAAAAAATTGATATGTTTTCAAAGTGTAGTTGCTATTTAAATCATAATAAGCAAATAGTTAGATATAACTAAAAAATAATTTTAAAATTCTTTAAATTTAAATATTTATTTTAAACTCCGTATCAGGACATTTTGGAATGATCACCCAAAATGTATGCTATTAAAATGATGATCCCAACCGAGGACCACATGGAAACTCAATTCAAAGACATAATTATTGAAAGTATCTGAAATGAATCCTAAGTCTCAAAAGATCGGTAGAACCTCAACTAATAGTTCCAAAAATTAAGATCTTTTCATACCTATCAGTCTTCCTTTGTAATTTTTGCCTATTTACTTTTAAGTGCTCTACTGAGTGAAACCCCTAGTCTCCCCGTTGACCATGTCATAGCACCCGCCAAAGCTCGGTACACCCAGGTACTCCATGTGCACCGGGTACCACAACTCCCACCACCATGAATGGCGGGCGCTGTGTTCCGTTCTGTTTTATTCCGCCAGTTGATTTCGGTTCGGGTTCAGGTTCGGATCCGCTCATGCCAGCTCGACCACGGTTCGTGTCGATTTCGAATTCGCATTGGCTTGGGAGAGGGTCTTGCAAGTAAAATTCATGTTAATGAATGTTAATTTATACATTTGTAAGAATCTAAAATCTGTTTTTCCACACACAACAATTATTGGCGCGGCCGTCGTCGGTCGCCCGGCGGTGATTTCGAATTTGGAAGCAGTTGTGCCCGAAACGTCGACGCGAACGCAACGAGCGTTAGCGGTGGAGCTACAAAGGTATAGCCTAACGCCAGGATGGATCCCGAGTTTGTGAACAAGTACAACCAGGTCCTGAGCCGGCTGAAGCTGGTGGAGAACTTCGATGGCAGCGATCCCAACAAGCTGCCGCAGTTCCTCCAAAAAATCGAGGCCCTCATGCCGGCCATCAACAGTTTCGATGACTACTACAAGGCGCAGTTGATAGGACACATTAAAAACAAGTGCACGGACCGGGCCCGGGAGGCGGTCTTCACGCGCCAAATGAGTGCTCCCGTGGGCAATGGCAATGGAGCAGGCAACGGGCACCTCCTCAAGGCGGAGTCCTGGCTGAAGCTCAAGGACCAACTGCTGTACAACTACGCGGAAAGGGAGTCCAGCTACTCGCTGATCCACAAGATACGCAGTGCTGTTCTGGACTCGAACATCGAGCTGTACTACCAAAAGATGGCCAAGCTCAAGCACAGACTGATCAACAGGAAGCTGACCCACAACGACACCTTGTACGGGCTCGAGGACATCGAGCGCATCACCCTGCAGGTCTTCCGGGACCACCTGCCCGAGCCGACGCACTCGATGATCCTGCGGCGCAACCCGAAGAGCATGGAGGAGGCCTACCGCTACATAGTGGAGGTGCAGCAGCAGTTCTACACGCAGAGCGGATCTCTGGCCACGGACCAGGCGGCCACCTTCAGCACCAGCCACAAGCAGCAGTCCTACGGCGTGGGCATGGGCGGCGTGGGCGTGAGCACGGTGGGCTTGGGCGTGGGCATGGGCGCCGTGGGTCTGGGCCTCTCCTCCTACGCGCGCCAAATGTCCAACGACAAGAGCCAGCAGAGCAGCAACGCCAGGAGCTACTACAACCAGTCGGCACCGCCGGTGGGCGCGGGCAAAAACCATCCCATGTTCAAGAGCATGGGCAATCCCACCTTCAAGTCCAGCTTCAGCTACAATGGCACCAGCAACGCCTCCGGCCTGGGTTCGAACTACCCGAGTGGCAAGAAGTCGGATGTAAAGCAGAACTATCAGCAGCAGAAGAGCCAGAACTACGCGAAGACCTCGTCGGCCAGTGCCTGGAAGAAGTAGCCCGCGATCGATGATGATCTCCCCCCGCGTCGGCAGTCCAATGAGATAAGCAGTTCGGCGGGCATGACCTAATCCCTTGGAGCCTGTGACTAAGCCCAGGCAAAGTGCTTAGTGCCACCTCATGCTAATTACCCCAAGACCTCACCCTCCCCCATGGCGATGATGTGGCTGCAGATCATAGGATGTGAATATAGATTAACGTAATGTGAGCAATGCTGTGCAATGGGAAGGGGCTGATTTGTACTAGGCACTACCAGTTATAAATATCAGTCCCATTTAATATGATAATGATGTGAATATTATAAAGTGTACAAATAATGGAAGTGTTAATATTATAAAAGACAATGCAACAAATGAAATACCTCCATGAATTACAAGCTGTACGACTGCACATGCAAATAACACAAACGATGTGAATATAGCTGAGGATAATGCAAGTAATAGAAAGTAAAAGGTGTTCGAATGATAGAAAGTGTGATAGGTAGAGGGAAAATATATGCAATATATCATGAAAACTAACCCGTAAAAGAACAAAAAGTATAAGAACCACTAGTATTTGAGATCAAAACGTTGAAGAGCCATTAAAAATGATCTTGTCGATATGCCAGATAATGAAGCCGATTAAAATGATGTTCAGTAATGATGACATCGATCGCGTGTCTATCGATGATGATCAATCCGCAGACAGTATGGACATGTTAATTATTAGCTCATAAGACCCAGTGTACATATAGCCGCGCACCTCGAGCCCAGCCTCGGTCACATTACCCCCTGTATCTCCCACAAATGCGCTATTTTAACAACAATCGCCCACCTTCAGATTCGTTTTTGTTAACAATAAAGTGTAAAGTCTAACAGGCCCATTGTACATGTTCTGGGGGCTACTATTTTTGGCAGGGTTCCACTGTTTACTTACGATTTGCTGGGCACTGGATCGGTGGCCGGAGTTCCTCTGGTCGTAGCCCATGTCCTGGGGCGCCGGCTCCGATTGCTGTTCCTGCAGCTTCACCGCCTTGGGTCGCGCCTTGTCCTTGGTGTCCTTTTCCGGCTTGCCAAAGAGTCCGCGCTGCTCCGCCCGCCGAATCAGATACTTTTCATTCAAATGAGTCAAAGTTTTCCTCCGCACTAGGGACAGGTAGCTACCCGTGACCTGCTGCTTGATGCAATTATCCTGGTTGATGCATATATCCGGCACTGTGTCCTGCACAAACTCATCGATGTCGGGGGTTACTATCAGGTCTATGCTCTCCACTCTGGGCAGGGGAGGAGCCGCGGAAGCCGGCGTGCCTGGAGCAGGAACTTCCGGTTGTGCCGCGGGCTTGTCCTTCTTCCTGGGCGAATCCTTGGTCATGGCGGCCGAGGGAATATTGGCCGCCTCCGCCTCGGCTATGGCCTCCAGGCGCTTCTGCTCCCTGTACGCGTTGCGATGCTTCTCCAGGGCCAACTTATTGATCAGTTCCAGGACATGCTGCACCATGTCCTCGTTCTCAGTGCCCACGATGGAGTGCGTCTGATAGAGGACGAACTGCACCTGGGGTCGCGACATCGACATGGTGAGGGTCAGCAGCTGCTCCTCCAAGATCATGGCCACCCGCTGGCGACCCTCGTCGCTGACCTCCGACTCGGTGAGCACCTCCAGCATACTCAGATCTCCGCCCCTCGAGCAAATCAAGTCGATGGGATCCGAGATGGCGCTGAAGGAGTTCGGGGGAGTGGCGAAAATTCCCACCACCGTTCGAAATCGATTCGATTCCATGGGAAACGAGGTGAAGGCATCGCCAAACAGTCGGATATTGTTCACCCCAATGGACTCCATGTAGCGACGGTACTCCTTGAGATTGGCCCCGGCTCCGTAGACATAGAAGTTGTTCACCCGATTGATGGAGTAGAAGAGAGCTGCCAAGTAAGCCGTGGATCGTGGCGAGCCTATGTGCGTCTGCAATATATCGCCATCCAGCTCGAAGTAGTCCATCAACTTGGACATAATGGCCGGTCCAAAGGTGAAGTTCTTGTCCTGAAAAGTAAATGGATATTCGTAAAGTGCATTGCACCGACTGCAACCCAAAAAACAAAATGTGTAAACACAAACGAAGGCTTTCTAGTCTTTAATTACAAGACGCAAACTTGTTTATAAAGATTTGGTTTCAATGTTTATTAATCATACGCCTTGTTGGCTCACTCAAGATGTATTTATACGCTGTCTACGCTGGTTTTTTCCGGGAAAAACTAAAGTGCGCTAACGTGCTTTTTTAATTTTTATAGACACCTCTAGTTTGCTACAATTAATTTTAAACGGAAGTGAGTATTTAAGGTAATGACTGTTTGGTTTTTTCTATTAATTTGATCTAATACCTTCCACCCATAGCTTTTGATCTATATATTATGTGGGACTAACATGTAAAATAAAAGAGTTACGTAAGTTAAACAGTTTTATTACATAAGAAATATTTTTGATAAAGTTATCCTTCGATTTAGGCCATATACTAGTAAATAGTAGTAAATTCTTTATTTCAATCAAAAGTCCTACCTGCATTATGAAGTAATGCTTAGTCATTAGCACCGACTTGGTGAATTCACTGCGGTCCTTGGGAATACAGGATATGACCAAAGGACATATATTGTCCCATTTGCAGTGCTGCACCATGAGTTGCTCCTCATCGTCCGGCCCGTGGACAGTGAAGCCCATTTCGGTAAGGATCTTGTCCGCCTCTTCTTTATTTCTTATGAACCATGTTATATAAATTAGTGTTATAATTAAATAATTTTTTTATTTACTCACCTCACTAAGAAGGGATTAATCCAACCGGTGACCACAGGATTGGCAGCTGCAATGGCCACTTTCTCGTTCTGGAGATGGATGGGAAGGAGTTGTGAGAGACGGAGAGCTCCCACCTGAATCCTCATGCGGGAAATCGAGGCTGCCAATCGAATGCGATGTTGCCAAAGGACTTCCGCGAGTTCTGCACAGAAATAGGCTTTTTAGGGATAATAAATAATAACATATCAACCCACCTGTAACTTCGGACTCCTTGTAAAGTCTGGCCTGCAGATCCTTTTCCTCGGAGTTGCGACCCTTGAACTGACGATCGTAGAGCTCGAAGAGCATCAACCAAATACGTTGTTCGTCGTTTTTGTACTGAGATTAAAACCATATTTAGTTTAGTTACTAATATAATATTATCCGCACCCACCTCAGGATGTCTCTCAAAGAAGCAGACGTCACTCAAGGCATTTGACATCACAACCTTGTCTAAAAATTTAAAGACAAAACATTTAAATACTTATTAAATACAACATAATCTCAAGAACCCACATCGAAAGACATCATATATTAAGGAGAAGGCCAACCTCATATCATGCTCATTCTGAAAATCCACCAGAATCGGTGGCTTGCGGAGAAGTTTGGCAGCATTGGCAATGGTGGGCAAGGACCAGCGTGCTCCGGCCTTCAACTTAACCCTGACGGTGGTGGAATGGCAGTACTTCAGGGCCCTGCTCCGACGTCCACTGGGACTGACACCAGGCGATATGATCTTGGTAATCCTCATAGGATCGAACATGGGCTTCTCCTTCTTGTTGATGTCGTGCAGGGATATGGTATCATCGGAGGAGTCGTTCACATGGCGCTGGATCTCCAGCAGCATGTAGTACATCTTGTACTGCCATTCCTCATCGCTGGGCAGGTAGATCTGCTTGGTCTTCTTCAGCTTCTTGCTCTGTTCCTTGAAGATGGCCGGATACACCGAGAAGATGTCCGCCAAGCTCAGGAAAAACAGTTGGTTGGACATGGCCGATGTTTAGTGTTTGCAGCTTATAATTATATTATATTATATCACAAAATTATTTTTTAGTTACATTTGTTGAAAAGAATGGGCATAGGCTGTACGATTATTAAGTTGTTAAAATTGAATAAACTGTGATATACTATTTAATCAACCCAATTTCAACAAAACCACAAAAACTAGACCATTATTGAATAAAAAGTTTATATCACGGGGATTTTTCGGAAAACAACCATTTAATTTGGTTCCACTTGGTATGAAAACACTTTATGACTGTAGATCGTCAGCACAATCAGTTGACCAAAACCAAAATTAAAGAAATTAAATAGTGTTATTTGTAATTCTCAATGTATTTATTAAAACATAATAATAATACTTAATTATATTGGTCATTAATCATCGACATTTAGTGAGTTACAACTTTAAAAGGGGTAAGGGTTAAGTTGTATTACCTTTTCTGAGTTTATATCTAAATATCTTTTAACCTTTCAACACCATTTAAGCAGCTATAGCCCTTTATGATTTAATAACATGCAATGTTTTTGAAAAATCACAGATTCTTGATGGGCTAAGCCCCTGTATAACACTATGCAACATTTCAGCACGAACGCCTAATTAGGTCTAGATTCCGTAATTATTCAGATATCTAGAGGCCGTGCTCTAATTAACACCAGATTTCAGCACGATCGCATTCCGATAATCGCGGGCAAATCCCACGAAGGTCTCCCGGATACGCCGGATATTTCCCGGACAGGCGCGCCCGGATAACGGTTAAAAGAGCAGGAGCGAATCCGAACCGAGCAGTTGCAGTGAACAGCGGCAACTGGATGAACGGAGCTCCGGCGGACTCTTCTTCGATGGCGTGTCTTTCATCTCCCTTCTTGCCTTCGGGCCGTGGAGTCCCCGTTTTGCCCCCAGCTTTCCCCACTTTCCCCGCCCCTTTTCCACCCGTCCAGGGCCCAAGCGATTCCAATGACAATGACAACTGCTGATTTCCATTCTCAGTCTCGTTCTCTCATTTCCATTTCCATTTCGTTCGGTTCGTGCTTAACACCAATTCAATGCTGGGAGCCCCCGAATACCGAATCGACATCCACCAGCTGCAAGCTCCATGGAACTACTTATCTATCTCCTGCACTCCCCTGCAGCCCTCTCCCTTCCACCCACCTGTCGCCGCATGCAATGTGCACGCCAATACTGTCGCCCCTCGCTCGGAACCCCCTGCCCCTGGGAGCCGGAAAAAATATTTGCCACAAAGGACAAACGGAGCGGTACCGCCGTAGGCCTCCGCGGATAAGTGTGTTTGTCAGGGCGATAGGTGTGTACAGGTGCGATCGAAATACTAGCAGCTCTCAAAAAAGAATGACCTTTAATAACATCTTTTAAAAGGCAACTATAAGAAAAAACACATTATAAGATGGTTAAGTTATTCTCTTGAAAAACCTGTTACTCCTCAGAAGATCCTTAAAATTAAAATCTTTTAACCTTTCAAGTTATGATGGGGAATAATACAATACTTAGACTGTTCTTAAGATAGTCCAATATATATTATTAGAAAACCTTTCATTCTGAAGTACATATTTTTTAAAATAGAAAAAAAAGTTAAAATAACCAGTTTTTAAGAAACCATCGTTAAAGTCGAATACCAAGATGGTGCTTGAGGTGGTTCAAGTTCTATACTTAAAGATCTATTTTACCAAAGTATTACTTAAGTATGATGAACCCAACTCTATTTTAAAAAGCCATTCTTAACAATGTTACATAACTATATTTAAAAAAACCTGTTATACCAAAGTAGTCCTAAAAAAAACTTGTTTTAAAAAGCCATTGTTAAGAATGATACATTACAAAGATGGTACTTGAGAGGGTTCAAGTTCTGTTCTTAAAAACCTGTACTTTTTCAAAAGAACGAAAAAAGTATTCTTTCTTCTAGAAAAATACTATATCTCAGAGAGATTCCTCTCGAAGAAGCTTTTTATACAGAATCCCTTATGATATGACATTTGATAAAAATTAGAGGTTCCAGTGCGTTTCAAACTAACATCATGTTTTTGAATAAAATTCTAAATATTTTAGTAAGTTTTAAAAAAATAAAACTAAGGGAAGATGTTAAATAACCCAAATTCATTGGGTATAATTCTTTAGAAACTACACTTAGTAAAATAATCCCTAGTAACTAACGTACCCCTCCGATGCACGAACTGCTACCAATGTGAGCACCGCTGTAACTGCTGCCTGGAGATAGATGGATCCAAACGATATCACACTTACCTTTTATTTTTTACGGCCCTGCACGCTTGACGTAATAAATTCCGTTTGCCATATTCGCACGATTTGCTCTGATTGGAATATTCGTCTCCAATAAATTGCCCGAAATGTCGCTGACAGAAGGGGGGGCCCCTGGGGTGGGTGGGTGTTCCCGGGCATTCTTCGATGTGTTTGCCCTGATGAGTCGCGGGGTCTTGGGCCCAGAAGCCCCAAAGCCCCCTGCCAGTCGCTTTGATGGCTGATGGCTGCGAAGCGTTCGAACCGAACATCAAATTAAATGTTGATTAGACAACTTCCAACTCCGGCAGAATGGGGGAGGCGGCACATTTATTGGCCTAGGTCAAATATCGATTATCGCCCCCGTCGCCGCGGTTTGGGGTCAGATTGAATTGAATGTCAATTTGATTGGCATATCTGGGTGCAAATATATACATATAAGAAAAAAGGCAGTAGAAATATCTACTGTTCCGGCTCTCCTTTGTGACCTTGGGCTGGGGGAAGAAGGTTCACTGGCGAGTGTTTACTTCTTCACTCTGGCTAATTGAATTGCCCAGCCCCCAGCCTTTTGTTCAACTTCTTAACTGAGATCAATTATAATTGGGGAAATTGGAAGAAATCATAAGCGATTCATCTGCACTGATTGTTGACCACGAAAACAGTGACCACACAAAACAATTCCGGGGGCTTCTCTGGGCTTGGGTTGCTATCTGGCAGCGGGGCGAAATATATCACCGAGGGCTACCACGACTGCTTAGATATGAATAAGCAGGCCCGTAGATAGCTCGGGTGTCATAATTAAATTTTCCCTCCGTTTCCGTAAAGCCACCCCGGCTTAGGGTCGACCGATGCGACTTCTTTATCGGGACAGTGCGTGTCCGCCGTGGAAGCCCCCGTCGTAAATCAGGGGGCGCATTCGGGGCTTTGTTGTGTTTTTTGTTTTTGTTTTTTTATTAAGAAGCATATTTATTATATATAAGATGTATGTAATACAATAATTTTTCTTTCTGTCCGGGTTTGCTCTTCTGCTCGTTACGCTTTTATGGTTTCGGTTTCATTTCGGTTTATCGTTTTCACTTTTGTTTTTCATTATCCATTTTATATAATCATATAAAACACTGAGCTACAATACAAATATTGTGATAAAAACTTACAACATAACCTTTAATACATAAAAATACTTGCGTAGTCTACAAATCGTATCGTTATAGAGACCTTCCTCGTGGATCGATCGATCGCCCGCTCGTCCTCTCCCGCTTCTTGGTTGCTTTCTGACCTTCCCCTAAATTGTTTTCACTGCTCTCTTTGTCGCGCCCCAGCGGGTTCTGTTTTCGACTTTCTCTTCATTTCTTAGTTGTGTGAGTTTTACCCTATTAAAAGATTTCATTCATTCCCCATCTGCGGCTGATGATGATTGGTTTTACTTGATGAGAAGTTAAAAAAAAAGAAGGAAACCATAAGCACCGAGGAATCCGTGAACGAATGGGAGGCCGACTGGGCACCCAGGTGAGGGAGAAAGTGTTTGGAGTGGGAGAACGAGTGGGGGAGAGACCTCCCCGCGCAGAATTCTTCCGGCTCTTCCGTCCCGGCTCTTCTCCTCAGATGTCTGCGGTGTTTCCTATGAGTTTGTCGTTCGTTTTTGTTGTCTGCAGCATTTTTAATTACAGTTGAAATTATGTTTATATTTATATATATATTTGCATAATCAATATCATTAGAAGTAAATCGTATAAAACACAAGGAAGTAGACAAAATAAATGAGGCGTACATAATTTTGTGTCAGTGGACGTACCAAAAAGGAGAATATACATAAGTAGTTACAAATTCGTACAAATTAAAAGATAAATTTTGTTCGTATGGATGGCCGAGTATTTGTTTTTGGTTCGAATTGTTTTGATTTTGTGTGTGTGGGGGTGAATCATCGATGGATCAACGCTCTGAGCATCTCATACGAGGGGATTTTGGTTTGCAAAATCATAATACACAGTACAATTACAATAATATTTATAGAAATAAAATATAATATAATAAAAGAACCAACATACAGTTTCTTATGTTTTGTTGTTTGTTTTGTTTCGTTTTTGTTTTGTTTTTTTTTATACACATCTTTATGCATAATGGGCGTATATAAGGTTTATGTATATAATTATAAGTAATAAATTTTATCCGCTTTGTTTAATTATTTGCACACGAGAATCAAAATTACTATTTGCAATCATATATATATAAAAAATAAACTTAATTGCCGTCATTCCGTTTACATCATTCCTATACCATTCTCATTATCATTCTCGTTCTCATTCCCATTGCATGCCATCCCTACTAACCATCACTATATGCCGTATCATATCGCATCCTCCTGTCGCACTGCTTGCGGATCCTTTCTTTACTTTAAGCTTAATCAATTTTGGAAGAGTAAACAATACCATCGAGTTGCAATTGTTGCTGCATATGCTATAAGTGTGTTTGTGTGTGAGATGAGTGTGTATTTTATAGATCGCGTTTGAATGAAAACTAATGATTAATGCGTATTGTATGCTGTTCTACACCTCCTAACTTTTCCTCCTATCGGGCTTCACTCTTTTGCTCACGTCTTGCTCACTTGTTCTTTGTTTTATTCGAGTTCTTTAACTAATTTTTTATAATTTCTCCCCCCGCTCTCATCGCTTTCATTCATCATCATAATCATCTTCTTAATATTTATACGTATAAACTTTTATAATTTTATACTAAATGGTTTTTACGGTTTTTTTTTGCGTTTTCTTGAATTTTTCGCTTTTTGTTTCTTGTTCTTGTAATACAAACGTCGTCGTCGTGTAAATATATAAAAAAAGATGTCCAAAGTTTTACGTTACGTTATTGTATATGCTTTTTTGTTTTTCTCATTACTTAGTGGATCGTTCTCTTGCTGATGGTTTTTTTGCCTGCTTTTGCTTTACAGTTGTCCTAGGTGTGTGTAAATGGGTGTTTTTGTTAAGGTGTTCTTTTTTTTAGCTTTTCGAGTGGTTTTCTGATGTCTGAATGCTTATATATGAGAGCGCAGCGCCTAGCTATATAGGGCCTTACTATATAGTATCGTACTACATATGTATATATATATAATGTGTGTGTATGTGGGGTGTTTTGTTTCCTTCGATCATACACATATACTAGATATATGTACGCATATAACTAACGGCGAAATTACTTTGTTTCCTCCTTCTCTTTGTTCTCCTCGGTCGACTCCTTCTCGTTTGACTGGAAGAGAGCAAGGACACGGGTTAATATGTGCAGAAGAATTGGAAGGATTGGGAATTATAAGGTCTTTCCTCGTAAAAACTTAGAATAAAATGTAACAAATAAATGTTAAGAATTATAATTTAAGTCCTCTTCTTGCTTTTATATCATATAATATCAAATCATGTCACATTAAATCATATAATGTCTTATTATAGAACTTTTAGAATATATTTTTGATTTTTTTCATATTATAACATCATATTAAAAAATCACTTAATATTATATTCTAAGGGACATTTAAATTATAATATAAATTATTTTCGGACTCTACATTTATTTAATCTAGCTTCTATAAGAGAAAGACCATCTGGCTTTGGGGATCTGGGCCTCACCTTGTCCTTCTCCAACTCCTTCTCGATCTTGTCGCCCTCAGTGCCCTCCTGTTCGTTTGATTTCTCCTGCTCGCCGCCCTCCTTGCCTTCCTTGGTCTCGGGCCTGGAAAAGTGTATGAAAATTAGAAAATAGATCACCAGGATTTCAACACCAAACTACACTCACTCTGGCTTGGGAATGTGCGCATTGAGGTCCAGCTTCGTGCAGATCTCGTCCCAGTCGGGGAAGCACTTGTCCTTCATGCGCGACACGTGGCCAATCAAGTTGGGGCACTTCTCGGTCATGTAGTCGCGCAGCGGATACGCAATGTCCTTGGACAGATAGTGGAGCTGCGAGAGCACGGCGAAGGCCACCACGTCCAGGGTGGTGGGCTCGTCGCCGAAGAAGAACGGCTTGCAGTCGAGCATCTCGCTGAGCACCTTCAGGTCGTTCTTGCCGAACTCCTCGATCTCCTCGGCGCTGTGGACGCCGATGCCATGCGCCTTCAGCTTCTTTGTGCCCTGGAACCACTTGTTGTGTTCAATAGTTGTTTTGCCGTACAGCAGTTACGGATGTTTTTGGAGGGGGTTACGGATTGTTGGGGGATGCACAAGCATACGTTTTACGGATTCGGATACGGGGTGTTGGAGATGTGATGTGAGTTATTGAGGGGTTTCGGGGCAATACGCATTACACAGTTAGATGTTCAAAACCAAAGGAAGTATGCAAAAAAGAACGAAAAAGAAAAAAGAGAAAAACATGCAAGAGTTAGTGGTAAAATAACGATTGTTTTCCATTCCATTTCCCGCTTGGGGTCTGGGTTTTTGTTATGTGAGAACCGATCGAGTGATAAACAAATCCATCCCGCCAGGGATTCATTGTTTATGCCCCCGGCCTGTTCGGGATAAACTATGTGTGTGGGGATGGTGGTGGTGTTTGGAGTTTTATCATTTCATTCTTATTTTGTTTTTCGTACAGCTAGGTGCAATATAATACGCCACCGCTTCCTTAGTTTCAATTTTCAAGTGTTGTTTATTTACACTACCCATCCATCCCCGCCTAATCCACAACGCCAGCCAACTTGGGAACCTCTCCGGTTTTCGATTTCGACTTCAATCTAAACAAAGTGCGGATACATTCGGTTTTAGGAACTTCTGCAGGCTCAGCTGCTGCCTGGCGTTGTGATATTTCGAGACCAAATAAATCAGCTACTTCTAACGTTGAAAAATCTGTTTTTCTACTTGACTAGCAGGCATCTTCCGGTTTTCACTTTCACTTCCTTTGTTTGACTTATATCAAGTACAGTCTATTCTAAAGGAATACTATACTATTTATATGTTAAACCCTTAAACGTCATTTCAAAATGTAGGTATATTGTAAAATCACATTAATAATCACATAGTAAAAGGTTAAGATTTAAAGCATGTTTTATGGATTAAAAGTTATTAAGTTGAATATGTTTTTTATAAAATGTACAAATCAAATTAAAAATGTTAGACCTTTGTAAAACACCAACAGATAGATTAGTTTTACCAACAAGAAAAACGTAGAACAATATTTATACCAAAATGTCAAAAAGTATTTATAATTAGATGATATCGACTATGATTGGTAGAGAAAACGCTGTAGAACTAATTACAACAATGACCAAAAGTATGCAATGGTTCAATGAAAATTCTAATCAAAATCATACAATCTCTGGGAAAGTGAAAATCGTGGACCATGAGCATGACCGCTAACATCTCAAACTATCCAGTTACCTTGCGACCAAAGGTGATCTTAAAGAAGAAGTTCAGAATCGAGTTGGGCAGCCGCAGGCCGAGGGCGTGCTGCAAGTTGACCTTGTAGCCCTTGAGCACATTGTCCGGATACTTGGCGCGCCAGTAGAAGATGATCCAGATGAGATGGTTCTCCAGCATGGCAATCGTGGCGTACGACACGTTCCTCTGCTCGGCGGTGAGACCCGAGTCCAGGTTCTTTTCGTACTTGGACGACAGTTCCTTGATGATGATGGCCGAATCGGCGATCTCCTCGCCGTTCAGCTCGATGAACGGCAGCTGACCCTTCTTGGAGCGGAAACGCATCTTATGATCGACATTCTGCAAAGGGAAAGAACGCGAAGATAAATTTAATTTGCTCGTTGAGTGGGATGAGTAATCGTGCAAGGAATGTGGGGGAGTGGGCGATTGTTTACCCCACCCTTTATCTGCGGGCAGCATTCCACTTCATGCAGTGAGAACAAATAAGGCCGTAATTGGTCATTCAAGTTGGTATTTCCTATTTCACAAGCATTTTTTTTTTTGAGCTTGGGATGAGCAATACCACTTAACTTGGATAAATTTGGGGATGGTCTTTTAATATTGAAAATTGCTTCTAGGGATTATTGTTAGAATAAGTTATTTCACAATAATTTTTAAAATACCTGAATTAAAATTGTCTTAAACTGGTTAATAATGTATCATAATAAGTGGTGCTCAAATAGCATTTGTAGTTTATTTTTTCAAAGCCATTATTATACAGTAAAGAAACTTTAGCTAAAATATGTCTACTTTGAACTATAGTATCTATAAATTTAAAGTGTATCTAATCGTTATACCCCTAAAGCAATGAGATAATTAAAGCGAACAATCTTGCCTCGAAACATTCGGTATCTTAAAGATACTCATAAACTCGAGATGGTCAATGGCCATATGGAACCGGGAAGTGGTTTTTTTTACAGCCATGACTAATGCGAAATGTAGTCCACTCCCCCGCAAGGATTCCGGCCGCTAGATGGCGCTCATGACATACATCTAGCCGGCAATCGGTTGTTTGCGTGTGTATTTGGGCATTTCCTATGTATGCCAAGCAGATGCTGAAAAACCAACCACTACACGAAAGCTAGCTGTACCTCCCAGGAACCCAAAAACCCAAAACCCCGACTCGAAAACCGAAAACCCACCCAAAAAACCAACACCCCTATGTGCAGCAACACAGCACACAGGCGCACAGCGGGAGGGAAAACGCCGTTCCAATTGCCCGCTATTCGAACATTTTGACATATTCCAGCGCCTTCCAGTGTGTACACACGTCCGCACGAAGCGTTACCGTTAGCTATGTGACAGTTATAGGCGGGTGTCCGGTTCGGGTTGTGAACCTTTTCATTTTCAGCTTGGCTGCACAAATCTACATAATAATTTCTAATTAGAAGTGCGACGAGGGCCATAACAAAAAGCGAGCCAAAGCCGTTGCCATATTTTATGCTTTCGCGCGCCCTCTGCCAAAAAAGGGAGAGGCAGGGTGTGGTTGTCCGCCAAAAGAGAGAGAGACACGGTTGGGAGACGGAAAGGAGGAGAGAGAGAGTGCGGAGAGAGGAGCGTTGTAGTTGTAGAGAGATTTTCGCCTTCCAGCGGCAGCATCGCAACGCTCTGCAAAAAGGGTGGAGTCCATTTTTCAATTCCAATGATCCACAAAAACGGGGCAGCCTGCCTGCCTGCCTCCTCTTCTTCGGCTCCACCATCTTCTACTTCATCGTGGGCCCACGCACAATGCAAATATTTATTTTTTTATTAAATCATTATGCCAATTAAGGCAATGGCTTTGCCTCCCCAATCATCTTTGTTCCTTCTTCCCTGTTTTTTTGCAGTGTAAAGTCAGGCGAGAAGAAGAAGCAACAGCAATGCAATTATGCAGCCTGCGTGTGTGTGTGTGTGTGTGTGTGTGTGCGTGTATCCACACCCTTGCACAGTTGCAAAGAGAGCGGCGAGCGGGAGAATTGCACTGGAGCGAGTGAGCAACAACAAAGGCCGTCCACTGTGTGTTGTTTTAATGCAAATATGCGGTTTATTAATTAAAACAAAGGCAGCAACAATACGTAAAAATACGAAAACCAGAAAATACAAAAACCAACAAAAAAAACTCCATTTCCTCTCGAACACACATGCACGGCACAGCACGCACACATTCGCACATGTACAGTTGCAGCAGGAGGCCGCAGCAGCGTTGCCAGAATGCCCAGAAACTGCAGCAGGCTGGCAATGTGGCACAAATGAAATGGCGCGCCAGCATTTCTATTTGAATTCTAATCATTATGGCAGGGAAAATGTAAATTAATTGCACAATCTACGAGCGCGCGACACTCAGGAATGCCAGCAATGCGGGCCACCGCCTTAAAAGCGAAACTTATGCATCGCTGCTGGCTGCCGCCGCTGTTGTTGTTGTTCTGCTTGCTGTTCCAGTGTTTATTAATGGGCGCCGCCTTCAATGTGGTGTGAAAAAAATATGCATTTGGTTTATCATCAATAAAGAAACAACTTCTGCTCTTGTTTACGCTGATGAATGTGTGTATACAAAGGAGGGAAGCGAAGGAAAAAATGCAGTCGAGCCGTAGCAGCGGGGGGTATAAAAAAAAAACAAGCAGAAACGCAAGGGGGGAAAACTGGCTTAGTCAGTTGCACTTACAGTCACCCTCCCTTTTTATGATTAATGCGCGCTGCAACAACAAACCAGAAATGTCAAAGGTCCCCAAGTTTGTTGAACTCTTTTCTTTCTGTGTTGTTTTTTTTTCGGCTGCCTTCTTATCAGTGGAAATGGGAATCATGAAAATGGAAAGTAATTTCCAGCTGCGGGCCAACTGACGGACTACTGTCAATCATAATTGCCTTCCCCCCCGCCCCCACTCGTCGTCGTGGAATGTGGAATGCAACATATGGGGGCGATTGCTTATCGGCATCTGGAAAGCGGCATCAATTAACAAAACATTCCTTCCAACGTCGAGTGGCTCGTTTTTCATTAACCAATGTAATTAATAAGATTAAACAGCAATTGCGTCGCCAGTTTTTGTGCGGGTGCGGGTGACCGCACCCATTTCTCCCCCACTACTACAAGTTTTTCCTCTCGTAAATATATGAAAAATATGCAAACCGCATAGGCGCGCGCTTTAAAAAGTGAAGAAAAAATAATAATAATAAAACGAAGAAGCAGAAAAACGGGCTAAAATGGAAGGCACCACTGGAAGTCGTTGACAGTTGTTTGTCTGCCTGCTCCCCCCACCCCTCCCACACACTATTACAGCTACTTAACGGATAAGCAAAGGAAAGGGAAAAGGCGGAGAGGGGGAGCGGGAGCGGGGCTGGAGACAGCTATTTCTGAGTCCATCTTAAACTGCATCAATTTTTATTAAAAGCAATTACAAGCTGCTGCTGCTGCTGCCTCTGTGCACGGAGAGAAAGGAGACCGAATTGCAGTTGATTAAGTGGAGTTAGCAGATGGATGTTAAGCAGGCGACGAGCATCTTGGGTCACACTTTTCTCGCGGTGCAAAAAGAAGTCGAAAGAAAAGTGAAATAAAAAACAGTGCAGCAACAAAAGACAAAGAGCAGACGGCGAGAGAGGAGGAAGCGAGACAAAAGGAGAGACAGAGAGAGTCGGCAAGTGCAAAATTTGAAGCACGACTTTTGCAAGGGGCTCTGCGAGGGGCGGAGGGCGGCGAGGCGGGGGATTGACAAAGGGGGCCACAGAGTGGAGCATAAAGCAGCAACGCAGCGGCGGCGTCGGCGTCGGCGCACACACAAATTTTATGTATACGCTGTGCACCAACACAGGCGCACAGGACCAGGCTACAGGTTCACACACACACACACACACGCACACGGGGCGGGGGTAAGAGAGCGCGAGGGCAGGCTAAATGTATCCCTTTTTCAGTTACGGGGCAGGGCAGGTCACAAACACACACACGGGACAGGCAGGCTTAGCACACCATGATGGCGGCGCTGGCTCGCTCTCTCTCGGCTCTCCCTCTCGCCCGCAGGAGCTGGGAAAAAATCTGTACCGCAAAAATGCCTCGAAAAATCTGGGATATCTGGGATTCTCGGGGATTTTCTGGGTTTTCCTGGGCTATCTTGGGTAACCTTTTCATGTGTTTGGGTTTTCTCGGTTTATCTTGGTTTATCCTGGGGTTCTATCCCCGGGCTATCGCGAGCACTCACCTCGTATTTCAGGCCCACAAGACGCAGCCAGGTCTCCACCTTCAGGCAGTAGGGCGACAGGGAGGGCAGCAGCGGGGTGCGCGAGAACTGGTACAGATAGATGATGTCCTTCTCGAAGTTGGTCTTGTGCACATTGAACTTCTGGGCGGGCGAGGCCTCCGACTTGGCGGCCACGGCAGCGGCGGCCGGCTCCTCCTTTTTGGGCTCCTCGCCGTCCTGCTGCTTCTCCTGCTTGCCGGCCTCGTCCTTCTTGTCGGCCTCCCCGTCCTCCGACGCCTTCTCCACGGCGGGGGCGGCAGCCGGAGCCGCCGCTGAGTCCGCTGGCTGGGCTGCTGGCTTTTCCGGCTCTTCTGGCTTTTCCGCCGCCGCCACTGCGGGCGTTTCCTCGGCGGGTATTTGGGCCACTTCGCTTGCCATTTTTGTTGCTGCTTTTGTTTTTTGCTGTTTTTGTTTTTTTGGTTGTTTATTAGTTTTGAGCTTTTCTTTTACTACTACTCTGGGCTTCGCGAACTGAAGTTGCGCTTTCTTTCAGCTAAAAAGATTTCGGCTTCGCACTTTTCCTGCCACTCGCATACACATACACACACGCGCGGGGGAAAGAGACGGGCGGGCAGAGAGCGAGAGAGAAACCACCACTGCGCTGCGATTCGGATTCGGGTTCGGGTTTCAGCTCCACGGCAAGGCAGTGCAGGATGTCTGGTGTCTGGCTGGATGCGATTCGTTTCGATTCGGATTCGGATGGATTCAGGAGCCGCTGTTCTGACGACGCCACCGCAACCGCTCTCGGGAGTTTGGAAATTTGAAATGAGCGGATTCTCGCTGCGGGTGCGATTTTGTAGCGGTGGCCCCGGAGCGATTGCTCGCTGCTGGACACGACTATCGAGTGTGCAGCCGACCATCGCCTATCGAGTGTGCTTGCCACATCGCTAGCAAGGGCGCCAGTGCGGCCGAAATGGGAAACAACCCTGGTTTCGAACCATGGGGTTCTTCTAAGGAGCGGTTTTCATTTTTCTGCTTGGGAAGTATGCCAGCCCAAAATCCACAATTCCCTATTCCACAACTTTAGTTATTCGACCCCGATTTAAGAGTGGAATACCTCGTTGAATTTGTGGAGGAATACTCTAAAATTCTACATTAAAATATTCCCTTAAAAGGAGGGTCGAAATTTTGACCCTTTTTCATGTTCGATTTTTTCGTATATTTAGGGGTTTTCGGAGGGGTACCCAAAAAAAGGACTTCTAGATTCCATAACTTGAGTAATTCTATCCCGATTAAAACGTGGCATACCTCGTTGGATTTGTGGAGGAATTCTCTGACATTCTACATTAAAATATTGCCTTTAAGGGAGGGTCCGATTTTTGACACCTTTTCATGCTCGATTTTTTGGCAACTTATAGGGGTTTCAGTATGGCAGTCCAAAATCCATAGTTCTAGATACCATAACTTTAGTTATCCGAACCCGATTTAAACGTTGGATACCTTGCTGAATTTGTGGAGTAATTATCTAATATTCTGCATTAAAATATTCCCTTTAAGGGAGGGTTCGATTTTTGACCCCATTTCATGTTCGATTTTTTCGTATTTTTTGGGGTTTTCGTAGGAGTACCCAAAAAACGATCTTCTAGATTCCATAACTTTAGTTATCCGAACCCGATTAAAACGTGGCATACCTCGTTGAATTTGTGGAGGAATTCTCTGACATTCTGCATTAAAATATTCCCTTTAAGGGAGGGTTCGATTTTTGACCCCTTTTCATGTTCGATTTTTTCGTATTTTTTGGGGTTTCGTAGGAGTACCCAAAAAACGATCTTCTAGATTTCATAACTTTAGTTATCCGAACCCGATTAAAACGTAACATACCTCGTTGGATTTGTGGAGGAATTCTCTGACATTCTACATTAAAATATTGCCTTTAAGGGAGGGTCCGATTTTTGACACCTTTTCATGCTCGATTTTTTGGCAACTTATAGGGGTTTCAGTATGGCAGTCCAAAATCCATAGTTCTAGATACCATAACTTTAGTTATCCGAACCCGATTTAAACGTTGGATACCTTGCTGAATTTGTGGAGTAATTATCTAATATTCTGCATTAAAATATTCCCTTTAAGGGAGGGTTCGATTTTTGACCCCATTTCATGTTCGATTTTTTCGTATTTTTTGGGGTTTTCGTAGGAGTACCCAAAAAACGATCTTCTAGATTCCATAACTTTAGTTATCCGAACCCGATTAAAACGTGGCATACCTCGTTGAATTTGTGGAGGAATTCTCTGACATTCTGCATTAAAATATTCCCTTTAAGGGAGGGTTCGATTTTTGACCCCTTTTCATGTTCGATTTTTTCGTATTTTTTGGGGTTTCGTAGGAGTACCCAAAAAACGATCTTCTAGATTTCATAACTTTAGTTATCCGAACCCGGTTAAAACGTGGCATACCTCGTTGGATTTGTGGAGGAATTCTCTAAAACTCTACATTAAAATATTCCCTTAAAAGGAGGGTCGAAATTTTTACCCCTTTTCATGTTCGATTTTTTCGTATTTTTGGGGGTTTTCGGAGGGGTACCCAAAATAGGAACTTCTAGATTCCATAACTTAAGTAAATCTATCCCGATTGAAACGTGGGATACCTCGTTGAATTTGTGGAGGAATTATCTAATAATCTGCATTACAATATTCCCTTTAAGGGAGGGTCCGATTTTTGACCCCTTTTCATGTTCGATTTTTTGGCAACTCTAAGGGGTTTCAGTATGGCAGTCCAAAATCCACACTTCCAGATTCCATAACTTTAGTTATCCGATCCCGATTTAAACGTGGGATACCTCGTTGAATTCGTGAATGAATTCTGTAACATTCTACAATTCTCTTTAAGGGAGGGTCCGATTTTTGACCCCTTTTCATGTTCGATTTTTCCGTATTTTTGGGTCTTCTAGATCCCATAACTTTATCCGGAACCGATTTAATCGTGGGATACCTCTTTGGATTTGTGGAAGAATTATCTAATACTCTACATTAAAATATTTTTACTAAAATAGGGTCGGATTTTTGACCCCTTTTCTTGTTGGATTTTATAGAAATTTTAGGTCAGGTATGGCACCCAAAATCCTCACTTCTACATTCCATAACTTTAGTTATCCGATCGCGATCTAAAAGGGGATACCTCTATCGATGCATTTAGAGCTTTTTAAAGCAAAGAAGGAATATTTTGAACGAAATATTAAGTAAATAATATTTTATTTACAGAACGTGCAAATATTTGCGGTTAAAACGCCGAGAACCACGTCACCAATAGCCCTACTATGGTAATAGTGTTAACCAGGCCTTAGTCCTGGTTCCCCTTGGTTGCTTTAGGAATGATAATTTTATAAATATAACAGAAGTGAGCAAGAAATGTGCTTAAGTACTAAATGTGCTATACTAAATGTTAATATTATACTAAAAGCTATTACGGATATAGTTATAGACGTCACAGAGGTTCAGGGGCGACTGGAAATGGCAAGATGTTCCTGACAGACGTTCTGCTGCGTGGATTGGCAGGAAATTCTTAAGATGTAAACTAATTAGTATGCAGCTGAAAATGTGTTCGCAGGGATGCATGTTGAGCAAAGCAAGATTCGCATTTGGGGCACTTGAAGGGTCGTTCTCCGGTGTGAGTTCGTATGTGAGCCCGCAGATGCTGACCCTGGGTAAAGGTCTTCGAGCAGTAGTTGCACTTGAATGGCCGGACTCCCGTGTGGATCCGCAAGTGCCTGTGAAGTTTGCTGCGCATTCTGTAGTCCTTTGGGCAGACCGAGCACTTGAATGGACGCTCGTCCGCGTGCACTTCCAGGTAGTGCCTCCTAAGTTTTACATCAGTCGCGAAAACCTTTGAGCACGGCGAGCACTCCTTCCTCGCGTGGGTTTGCGAGTGAGCCTGAAGACTCACGCTCTGGCCAAAGGACATGCCGCACAGAGGGCACTTGTAGGGCCGGTCACGTGTGTTTTCCAGCTCTGTATCGATGATAGAATCATCCTCTTCTTGATAGTCACTTTCTGTGTCCTCCAATTTCACTTGGACATCGTACAAGCTGGAAATACTGCACCGCTCCCTCTTAATGTCTTCCTTTTTGAGTGGTTCCTTTCTCGCCAGGCATGGGCTCTGGTCTCTCTGTGGCTTCTGCTCCAAGTCATCAACTAGAATAGGTGCTTCCTCGAGGTTTGGCTTCTCGTTTTCGCTGTCCGATTCTAGGAACATATCTTCATCGAGGAATGCATTTAGCTTATCCCGCAGGCAGGACGTGCAGATGGGTTCTGGGAAGCGGACATCAGCTTGGTGGACCAGGCAAACACGGCACACGGACGACTCCATCGCGCTGAGGCTTGAAAATGGTATTTGATATGAAAGATTTAACTTGAATTTCCACTTTTTCAACGTAATAAGTGTACTTACATGTTTTGCTTAGCTGCCAGCTGAAGTGCTTCCCTTTCTTAACATATGTAGGGGAAGTGTGCCCTGTTCAGACAGAGTGGGTTTTTTCTTCAAGAGGAAGTTCACTTGAAAGGTGAAAAGTCTCTACAAATCCGCTCCTGCGGAAAGACCTATTTTTTACGAGTTTTGGCGATTTCAGTAGTTGGTGTTTCGGCATTATTTTAAGAAGGAAATGCTCTTTTTTGTAGAGACAATTTTATAAATAAACAAGAAACGCTTGGTAACCTTATAAACCTTTCAAAATTAATTTAGTTATGTGGAAATCCACTTAATTTTCAGGATAAGACCACCTGTCCGTTCGTTTGTCCGTTTGATTATGCGGATCAGCTGTGGCTTCAGGGCTGGGAAAAATATCGCATATTCAATGCTAGGGCTGCCGAAACTATCGGTGCTGGAAATGGTCACCCTAGACCACCCACCGTGGGGCCATCTCTAACGTCTACATTTTCTTAAACAAAAGGAAGGTTTTTTTTAATCTAATTTAAAAAACGCAAAACACAATAACTTCTGGGCGACAATGGGAGCTGTTTTGGGCCTCTGTTCGGCCGCTCAGGTGGGTGCATTTAGGCAAATAACTAGCAGTTTAGGCGCGTAAGGTCCGTCCGAAAGTTACCTGGCTAAAAATCAATAAGGGCAGCCATATGTTCTCCGGAATTTCCCAATCGCGGGAGCTCCACCATAAAAAATGACAATTCTATTTAAATGGGTATTGCCTAGGACTCTAAAATGATTTGGAGAAGGGCTCTAGGACCCTGTACAACAGATCATCAGCTCTCCATTTGGGAAGACAATTCGAGGAGCTAACTACGCCTGTAAACAAAATATGATTCATTCAATAGGGGTACTAACCCCTCATAAAACATATGTTAAGAACATCTAATAAAAACTATGTTTTCAACACGCATATTCTTTCCACTTCCAGTGCGCCATGTGCTGCGGAGGCACTGCAGCCAGCATGTGCTGCTCGGCCTGCCCCAGCTGCACCAACGCCTCCTCCTCGCGCTTCATGTACGCCTTCATCCTGCTGGTGGGCACTGTTCTGGGGGCCATTGCCCTGTCGCCGGGTCTGCAGGACACCCTGAAGAAGATGCCCTTCTGCATCAACTCCACCTCGTCGTACAGCTCCGGGGCACTGAGCGCCGTCTCTGGGGGCTCTCTGCAAGTCGACTGCGAGTACGCTCTGGGCTACATGGCTGTCTATAGGATTTGCTTTGGCATGGCCTGCTTCTTCGCCCTAATGTCCCTGATCATGCTGGGCGTGAAGAGCTCCCGGGATCCGCGATCCCACATCCAGAACAACTTTTGGCCCCTGAAATTCCTGATCTGCTTCGGTGCTGCCATTGGAGCCATCTTCATTCCAGACGGATCTTTCGGGCCGGCAATGATGTGGGTGGGTCTCATAGGTGGCCTGGCCTTCATACTCGTGCAGCTGGTCATCATTGTGGATTTCGCACACTCGCTGGCGGAGAACTGGATAGGTGAGACATGATTATCTCGGGTTTTTAATCATCTGGTTAACATGTGAATTCTTCTTTCAGAGAGCGCTGAAAACAGTCGGGGATACTACTACGCCCTGGCCGGGGTCACTCTCGTGGGCTATATCTTATCGCTGACTGGGATTACCCTGCTTTATATCTATTTCACCACTGTGAGTTGATATTGTCCAGTTTATTATATTGCATTGCTGAGTGTTTTATGTATTTCTAGAGCACCGGCTGCGGCATCAACAAGTTCTTTATCTCCATCAATCTCATATTCTGTTTGGCGATCAGCGTGATTTCGGTTCTGCCGGCTGTCCAGGAGCGTTTGCCCCACTCGGGCTTGTTGCAGAGCTCCTTGGTTACCTTGTACACGGTTTATCTGACCTGGTCCGCAGTGGCCAACAATCCGGGTAGGAGAAACCCACCGCAAAATGTGTATCAATGCCTGATTTCCCTTCATCCACAGAAAAAGAATGCAATCCTGGCATGTTCGGCATGATGGAGGGATTCGGCAATGCGACTACCACGGTGGCTCCACCCACTCACGCCACCAGGGTTACCTTCGACACCACCAATATCATCGGTCTGGTTGTTTGGCTCCTGTGCATCCTGTACAACTGCATCAGCTCGGCGGTGGAGGTCTCGAAGATCACCCAGGACAGTAGCGAGAAGCGTGGTAGGTGCTTCCTTTCCATTCCCCAGTGCCACGTCCCCATTCCCAGCCATTACCACATTTCCACAGTTTCCATCACGCATTCGCTCGCCCTCACTTTTCATTTTCCTCGCTGTACAAACAAAGAAACCCCATGCTAATACTGGTTATTAACCCTCGTTTGCTATTGCCGCTTTATTTTTTCTTTTATTTATTCCGACTAACCAAACTAATCCACTCGGTTACTTGGTATTTGAAACTGTGTGAAAACAATGGCCACCCGGCGTCCCTCTTTGCACTCTGATTAATGTAGTTTTAACAGAAGCTCTATCAGACACAGAGGCCGGCACGGATGCCAAGGGAAAGTCGAGCACGGACACCGAGACCGAGGGCGTCACCTACTCCTGGTCCATGTTCCACCTGGTCTTCGTCTGCGCTTCGCTGTACGTCATGATGACCCTGACCAACTGGTACAAGTGAGTAGAAGCCACTTATCCAGCCGAACTTTGTCTAATTCCCCGACTTATCCCCTTAGACCTCACTCCGAAATCGAGCTCTTCAACGGCAACGAGGCTTCCATGTGGGTCAAGATCGTCTCCAGCTGGCTGGGTGTCTTCATCTACGGCTGGAGCCTGGCCGCGCCCATTATACTTACCAATCGCGACTTCAGTTAGGCGGTTTACTTAGTATTTTATTGTCTAGGAATGGTGCTTAGCCGAGCAAAACGAGAATGCCAAAATGGAGCGAAGAGAAATTAGTTTCTGAAACGGACGGAGATTAATCATACGTAATTTTGACTCTTATTGTGGTGTCTACTCATTGATCTTATTCTCAAATTGCAACAGTTATCAATATATAAATATAAAAATTAATCTATACTTAAAGTCTATACACAAAATATAACGAAACTTAACCGAACTATTGGTTTTGTTCTAAGTGGAGTTCTTCCTTAGGCAGAGCTTCTTTCAGCCGTTCGAGGGTGACCGACTTGCCCAGGATCTCCATCATTTCCGCCACGCCAGGACCCTCTTTTAGGCCACTCAAGGCTGCCCTTAGGGTTTTCATCATAAGCGGAAATTTGATGTTTGCTGCTTGAGCAAAGTTTTTCAGCTTAATGTTGAGTTCGTCCTTGTGGAAGTCTGGGATTGCTTTAAGCAAAGTGAGCAAGTTATCCAACTGCTGTGCTGTCAGGTCCTTTAGTTGGTAGTCCGTTGGCTTCACCCACAGGAAACTCAACTTGCTGCTGGTCAAATCTTGGAGGAGGGTCAAGCGCTGTGAAGACCAGTTCAGGACATCCACTATATGGTCCTCGGCCAGATCCAAGTTGGAGCTGAAATATAGTACGGTTTTATAAGTTATCCTTTGGAGCAACTATAGCCAACTTACTGCTGTGGGTAGGCCTTCTTGACCAGCTCTTGGACTTGCCTAACCAACTTCAAACGGCTTTCCTCGGCAGACAAACGTTGTGCCAACTCCAGGCGATTGAAATCATCCAGCAGTTCGGGATTCAGGCGGCTGGGATGCGAGTTGACTCGCTCTATGTGGAACTGCTCACAGAGATTCTGCATGCTGAGCAACTGCTGCTTGGCACTGGCCTTATGCTCGAATCCACCGCCCGCAGAGACCACATAGTTAACTAGGGCCAGGGGAAAGTAGCCCCGTTCCCGGAAGTGCTGGATGCCAATGTCGCCTTGCCGCTTGCTCAGCTTGGTGCCATCGGCATTCACGAGGAGCGGCAGGTGACCGAATTTAGGAGGCTGCCAGCCAAAAGCTCTGTGGGAATACTAGCTTTGAGTACAGAAAATACAGGGAAAATTGTAGTAAAACCCACTTGTAGAGCAGCAAATGCTTGGTGGTGGATATCTGCCACTCCACTCCTCTCAGGACATGGGTGATGCCCATCAGGTGGTCGTCCACCACGTTGGCAAAGTGATAGGTGGGGAACTGGTCGCTCTTCAAGACCACAGGATCACCCTCGGTATCGCTGACATTGTGGTGCACCTTCCCGTAAATGAGATCCTCCAAGGGTTCCTCGTGATCCGTCAGCTTGAAACGGATGCAGTGGTCTGTTCCCTTGGCCAGGAGGGAATCGATTTCCGCCTCAGTGAGATGGCGGCACTTGTTATCATAGCGTGGAACTTGCCGGGTTCTCAGCGCCTCCTTACGCAACAAATCCAGGCGGCGTTCGGTGCAGAAGCACCTGTAGGCGGTGCCATTCCGCAGCAGTTCCCCTATGGCTTTGCTGGTAGGGAAAAGGATTACGTCTACTCCAATTGGCTAGGCCAAGTTATCCTTTACTCACCTGTAAATCTCCTTTCGGTGACTTTGGATATAGGGTCCCAGTTGACCGCCAAAGCCGGGTCCCTCGTCGATTTCAATGCCCGCCCAGAGGAGATCCTCCACCAGGCGCTCACTAGCACCGGGCACCAGTCGCGTCTGATCCGTATCCTCGATCCGGAGCAGGAATTTTCCGCCCAAGTGCCGGGCGTACAGGAAATTGTAGAGGGCTGTGCGTAGCCCGCCCAAATGCAGGTGACCCGTGGGGCTGGGGGCGAAGCGGACGCGCACCTGGTTGTGGACGTGGCGCAGGCACTGCTGCAGCAGGAATCGCCGGTTAATCTTCAGCATTTCTTTGAGGATTAGGTAAAAAAAATGAAATTTCCTCTGCCGGGCTTTGTTTACTTCAAACAGCTGATGAACAACAGCGCTGTTAACTGGCTGTTGGAGTTAACAGAGATGTAAAAAAGAAGAGGAAGAAAAGGGCGCCTTGATTCAAAATTGCAAATAAAAATTTTGAAATCTGTTTTATTTTGATTTGCGAAATCCTTTTTGTATTTTTGAGCTCTTTATTTAACAAAATGCATATGGTTTACAAAGGGGAATCAATAAATTAGCAGCAGTTTCTTCTTTTTGTGAACATTCGGCTTAGTTGTAAGTATTACACGGCTCAGGTAGGCTGGAACTCGAAGATCTATTTAATAGAGCAGTTGGCCAGCTTGCTGGACAGCTTCTCGCCCTCGGGCGTCAGCAGGAAGTTGTCCTTCCACACGGCCAAGCCGTCGCTGTTGGTCTTGAAGTCCGCGGACAGCTTCTCCCACACCTTCTTCTTGGGATTGAGCTGCTCGTCGGGCGTGCCACTGAATCCCTCGAAGGAGAGGCGGCTGCCGGGAGTAGTTGTGGCTGGCAAAACAATCGGCTCCACCACAGTGTGATCGGCGCTGGAGGAGAGCAATGCAAAATATAAATAACTATTCTAAAGAATACTGATAAATATAACCCACTTTGAGGTGCACAGCACCATTCCCTCGGACAGAATGCCACGCATCTTGGAGGGCTTCAGGTTGCACAGAACCGCCACCAGTCGCTGTTCCAGCTCCTCCTGCGTGACGAACTTAACCAGGCCACTAATTATGGTTCTGGGCTGCTCCTCAGCCAGGTCAATCTTCAGCACGTAGAGGGTATCGGCATCCGGATGACGGGCCACCTCCACTACCTTGCCCACGCGGATGTCCAGACGATGTGGACCATCTTCGTCAGCCCCAGCAGCCGGGGCAGCGCCCGCCTTTACCTTGGCAGGTAGTGGATAGGCAGCAGCGCTCAGTTTTCTAAAAGTAAGCAGTCACTATCAAATTGCTCTTAATCCTTGATAGATTACTCACTGCAGTTCTGGCTTCTCGAAGGCCTTGCGAATGGGATCCAGCAGTCGGTTGATGTACTTCTCCACGGTGGCCTTCAGGTCACCCGGATGCAGTTTGTCCTCAGCGTAGTACTTCTCCAGATCCTCGTACTTCAGGAAGGTAACATCGCCACCGTGTGTTTCCTCACGATTGACCTCGAATCCTTCGCCCTCCTTGAAGAGCGAGAATAGGACGTGTTTGACGAAGGACAGCAGGCCGTTGTCGGCAATGTTTCCGGGCTCGCAGAAGGCCTTCTTCAGCTTCTTCTTCACGTTGGCCGGGGAGTCCAGAAGGTCGATCTTGGAGTCCTCCTCGGAGGAGGACATCTTGCCGCCAGCCAGACCAGGTACTAAAAAAGTGTAAAACTATTAAAGGCTGCACCCTTTATAGAACCAACTGATGACTCACCCATGGGGTTCATGAAGTGGATGCGCTTCTCGTAGCCCAACTGCGGCAGGTACTTCTCCGAGAAGGTGAAGATCTTGCGCTGGTCCACGCCACCGAACTGGGCGTCCACCTTGAGGTACTCCTCGTCCAGGGCCTGCAGGCCGGGGTACAGCAAGCCAGAAAGCAGGGGGTACTCCACCTGTTTGACCACCTCGGCGCCCGCCTTCTTGGCATCGTGCTGGGTCACGACGGAGCTTAGTTTGTAGACATCCAGGGTGTATTCCTTGGACAACTGGTAGTCGCTGCCCTTGACGAACTTCAGCTTGTCCAGCGGCACGCCAATGGAGCTCAGCATGGCCTTGATGACCTGCTCGTAGTACTGGGTGCGCAGCTCCAGCAGGGACCAGGGCGCCTTCATGTTGTCCAGGTAGGCATGGAGATCGGCGAACAGGATGGTCACCTCGCAGCCTGCCTTCAGGAAGTCGGCAATCTTCGACATGGGCACGAAGTAGGCGACATGTGGCTTGCCCGTCGTCGCCGTTCCCCAGTAGATCTTCAGATCCCGCTCCGCCAGGATCTTGGTCAGCTTGTCATCGCCGAGCGTCTCCTGCAGATTGCGCGTGATGAGCGTTTTCTTCTCTGCGGGCGTTATTCCGACCATTTTCAAGCAATTTTATGGGACTTTCGCGTGCGAAATCACGAAATTGTTGCGGGGAAGAGGAAGAGCGCAACTGCATGCGTGGTGATCAGCTGATTGGATTAACAGTGTCTGTTAACCGCACTTCTTAACAGCAGAGCTAAGATGAGAAAAGTAAGTGCAAATATATCAAAAAAAAAGCTAATGCATTTGATAATTGTTAAGGGTATTTTCCTAATATTCGACAGTAGTTTATATTATTATAATTATTAATTAATATATCAATGCTAATATTAATATTAATATAACAAGTAAATTGGTCTTTAAAAAGGCTCGGCTGTTAGCATCACTTAACAGTGGCCCAACATCTGCTAGTTAACACCACTGTTATTTTAAAAGTTTCCGCAGCTGGTCACACCGAATTGCGAAATTGCCGCGTGCGGGTTTGTTTATAAATACAATTGGACCAACTGGCGAAATTCCCAGTTTCCAATTGAAGTCATACTGACTATCCGAAGGAAGTTACGCCCACAAACGACTCAGGATGCCCGTGGTTGAGGGCAGCGATCTGGTCCTGCTGCAGCGACGTCGGCAACAGGTGCGCAACATCTGCATCCTGGCGCATGTGGACCATGGCAAGACGACTCTGGCGGACTCCCTGGTGGCCAGCAATGGCATCATTTCGCAGCGCATGGCGGGCAAGCTGCGCTACCTGGACAATCGGGCGGACGAGCAGGAGCGCGGCATCACGATGAAGAGCAGCAGCATCTCGCTGTACTACCAGGAGGCGGAGGAAGTGGCCGGTAATCCGGACTACCTCATCAATCTCATTGATTCCCCCGGTCACGTGGACTTTTCCAGCGAGGTTTCCACGGCGGTGCGTCTGTGTGACGGTGCCATTGTCGTGGTGGATGTGGTCGAGGGCGTGGGTCCCCAAACCCGAGCCTGCTTAAAGCAAATCTACGAGGAACAGCTAAAACCCGTCCTGGTGCTTAACAAACTGGACCGCCTGATCCTGGAGAAGCAGATGGAACCCCTTGACGCATACTTCCACTTAACCCAGGTCCTGGAGCAAGTCAATGCCGTCTTGGGCAGCATTTTTGCCTCCGATATCTTGGCCCGCGAGGATATAACCAAGAAGGACAACTACGAGTCTGCTTTGGAGGAAGTGGACGACTCGGAGCTGTATTTCTCACCCAGCTCCGGCAATGTCATCTTCTGCTCCGCCTACGATGGCTGGGCCTTCTCCGTCCGGGACTTTGCCGCCATGTACGCCAAGCGTTTGGAGATGAAGCGAAAAGATCTTGAGCAGGTGCTGTGGGGCGATTTCTACTACAATTCCAAGAGGAAAGAAGCCTTGCCGGGAGCCCAGGAGAAAGCGAAGAAACCCATGTTTGTCCAGTTCGTGCTGGAGAACATATGGAGCCTCTACGACATCATAGCCATTAGGAAGGACAAGGATAAGCTGCCGGGAATAGCGGAGAAATTGGGACTCAAATTGGCCGCCAGGGATTTGCGACTCACCGACCCCAAGCTGCAGATCAAGGCTGTGCTTGGGCAGTGGCTACCCATCGACAGGAGTGTCCTGCACATGGTTGTTAAGCACGTTCCGCCACCTCACAAAATCAGCGAGGAGAGGGCCCAGAGATTGCTCTACCCAGCGAATGTGGACTTGAGTTCCCTGCCGCCGGAAACTCTGAAACTGAAGGAGAGCTTCACCACTTGCGATGCCGATAGTTCGAATGTCATTGCCTTTGTGTCCAAGATGACACCAGTGCATGTAACCCACTTGCCTCAGAACCGACCCAAGAGGCTCACGGATCAGGAGGTGCAACAACGCAGGGATGAGGTGCGTCGTCGTATTGAAGAAAGGAAGCTACAAAGTGAGCAAACGGAGCTGGAGAAGATCAGCCAGGGCGTGGAGCAGCTGAGCACCCAGGTGGAGGTCACGAAAACGGAGGAGCCCCAGCCGGAAGAGGGAGAGCCCAACGAGTTCGTTTTTATAGCCTTCGCTAGAGTCTTCAGCGGCACTTTGAAACGCGGCATGGAGTTGTTCAACCTGACGCCCAAACACGATCCTCGCCATCCGACGCACCGAAAGGAGAACGAAGCCCCCTACGCCAGTCGTGTGACCATCGGAGATCTTTACATGTTCATGGGAGGTGAGCTCCAACTCCTGGATGAAGTGCCTGCGGGGAATATCGTGGGAATCGGTGGTCTGGAATCACACATTGTCAAAACAGCCACCTTGAGTAGCAGTTTGGATTGCACCTCCTTCAGCGAGCTAAGCATTATGGCCACTCCTATTCTACGCGTGGCCATCGAACCGGTTCAGCCACAGGATATGCCCAAGTTGGTAAAGGGATTGAAGCTTCTGAACCAAGCAGATGCATGTGTCCAGGTGTCGGTGGCTCCCACGGGTGAGCATGTGATCACTACCTTAGGCGAGGTTCATGTGGAAAAGTGCGTCCATGACCTGGAGCAGAGCTATGCCAAGGTCAAGGTGAACGTTTCCAAACCGATTGTGTCCTTCCGGGAGACAATTGTGCCCGCTGCCACGGTGGATATGGTCAATGAGGCAATTGTAAAGACGGCGGAGGACAAGGATGTGAGCAAGAAGATCGCCGTGCAGCAGACGCTCAACAAATTGGGAACTCTCAAGGTTATAGCAGTGCCCCTGCCAGCAGAGGCTGTGGAATTGCTTGAAAAGCATGCGGAATTCTTCAAGGTGAGAGTTGCAGATGCGTAATCTTTGTAAATAGTTTACTTACTTATATCCTTGCCCCGCAGGAACTGGCTGCCATTCCGCGAAATCAACTCCTCTCGGAGAAGTGGACTTCTCTGCTGTCCACCATCAAAGTCAAACTGATTGCAGCTCTGCAGGATCTACAGCTGTTTGGATTAAGTACCCTTTCCACCGAAGAGCTGGTGAATCGCATCTGGGCTTTGGGTCCCCGCAATTGCGGCACCAACATTCTGCTCAACCTCAGCGACTACGAGCAGCCCGACTTCTGGTCAAGTCATGCCAAATCGGACACTGATGTTCGCTCGAAGACAGATCCGCGTAAGGATTTCAATAGTTCGCTGGTGAACGGCTTCCAACTGACCTCCGTGGCGGGTCCTTTGTGCGAGGAGCCCATGCAGGGCGTTTGTTTTGCGGTCCTCGAGTGGTCCATACAATCGGAGGGGGAGGATTTGAACTCACGAGGTCCCTTCTCGGGTAGGTTGAATATTTTATCTGTCAGAAATATTAGATATAATTTATCATACAAATTCCAGGTCAAGTTTTGACTGCTGCCAAGGAGGTTTGTCGACAGGCTTTCCAAAATCAGCCACAGAGATTGGTTACTCCCATGTACAGCTGTAACATTGTGGTCAACGCGGAGATGTTAGGTGAGTGGCTTTTATTGTTTAAAAACTACATTTTTTTAATGATTTTGGTTTGGTAAAAAATATGCTATTAACTAAAATATTATGGGTATCGAAAAAGATTTTATAAACTCAATTTTTGTATTACCTAAATAGCAGGTTATACTTACTTTGTGTAAAAAGCCTTCATAACTAAATGAATTTCGAGAGAGGCATATTTTTAAAATAGTATTTTATTTAACTACTAGTAAATGCAGCTTAGGTCTAAACATAAATAAGCAACTAAATTTAGGTTAAATAATTTCGGTGTTGGTTTTTTGTATTTCATTATCGTTTTCGTTTACTCGTTTCCTTTTAAAATAGTTTCCAGTTTTGCACCTAAACTATTCGTTTAATTCTTTAAATATTATTTTAAAAAGTTGAGGCCTTGTTTACGCTTAAATGCAAAACAAATTAATTAAACAATTAATGGGATCGCGCCCGGGCACGTGTAATTGTTTAATTAATTCGTAAATTGTTTTGTAAATAAATACATGTATAAATATATAAATTAGGAGCGGGTGGTGTGGTACACTGGGATGAAATGCCAGGGGAAATGCCTAAAAACGTGGTTTAAATTAAGAAAAGCTTAGCTAATTACGTTACGCTACGCTAGACGTTACGTGACGTGAACTTTACGCTTTTTCGAAGCCATTTACTTCCGTTCCTCTCTCTTCATTACTTCTTCAGTCACAGTTGTTTTCGCACAGTGTATAGTCGCCGGAAGTGTCGCCTTGTGCTATTGAAATTGTATCTACTAGGATTGGTTGGTATTCCCGGAACTTAGTCCCAAATGATGCTCTGCTGGAACTCGAGGACGCGGTCCCACGGGAACTCCGGCTCGTAGTCGTCCGTTTCGGGCAGGGATCGCCGGGCACGGCTCTCGACTGCGGCCTCCTCCGCCGTGGTGGTCAGTTCCGCTGCCACGGGAACCGCTGCAGCCGCCGGTTCCACCTCCTGTTCCGCCTGCGGAGTGGTCCTGGCCTCCTCCTCGGCCGCCGGAGTACTGCTGCCCGGCTGCTCCTCGTTGCCTCCACTTCCCGAGCCACTCGAAATAGCCTCGATGGGCGGCAGATCTCCGCGCCTCTCGTTGTTGCGTCCATAGTTGCTGCCCGGGAAGTTGTTGATCGAGAACTGATCCGGTCGGAAGTTGGCGGAGCTGTGGCTGCCACTGCTCTCCGGTCGGTTGAGGTACTGGTACGAGCTGCTTCCTCCGTTCTGGAAGCTCTGGTCCTGCGGCTGGTAGTTGGAGCTGATGGCCGAGCTGCCCGCGGAGCTGCCGCCGCCGTAGATGGGTCTGCCGTAGCTATCCTTCTGGCCACCGCCGCCCAGGGTGCTGCCCACCGAGGGGCGGTAGAAGGGCTTCTGCAGCTGGTACCTCTTCGGCGGCTGGTTGCTGGGCTTGCGCACCGAGTATCCGGGCTTCACGCACATCATGCCAAAGACGCGGATTCCGGGCACGCTGGCATAGGTGGGCTGGTCATGCGCCATGGGTCCCTCTGGAGAAATCAAACAATTTAAGTAAGATAGGGCTTTTTTTAAAGAACTTAGTAAAGTGAGTATGGGAAAATCCCACTTTATCCCAAAGGTTAAAAATATCCGATGCATTAAATACTATTTTAATTAATGGCATGAACTTATTTTTATAGTAAATATTTGTAGGTTTAGTTAGTGGCTAGTTAGTTAGAAACATACCCATCTTGAAGTGATCGGGGCAGCGACAGATGACCAGGTAGTGCGACTTGCCGGTTCGTGTGTTTTGGAGCGCCAGAAGGGACCAATCCTTGGGCGAGCGGCACTCGCGCATCTCGGTGGTGGCCTCGCAGGTTTTGGCCAACGTGATGGCCTAAACATGGAACATAAAAATAGCGGGTTTAAAAATCAGAAGAGCAAAAAAAAGGTGCAGTATGGGAAAATATTTTAAATAAGAGATTCAATTGAGGGGAAAACCTACAAAAACATACCATCAAGTTAAACTTTTTTAGCCAAATGGCGCTCATTTAAAAGGGTTTTTATGTTACACTTTTATTACTAATTTAATATCTTATCCTAACTATCCTAAAAAGTCAGCAAAGCAAAACTTCTTTATGGCTGGCCAACATTTTGTTTTAGTGCAGTCTGTCTAGACGGCAGACCTGGCCTAATAGTCCGCCCATTAGCCATTCACTTTGGCCCGCAGGGCAGGAAAGAAAGTTACCCCGATCCCGATTTCGATCCCGATCATGACTCTAAATTGAAAGCTAGCATGCTAAACGCTATGGACAAGCTGTCACTTAATACGAGCCGCGGGAAACTAAGGAAATCCGAGAGAAAAAAGGTGAAAAACAGGAGCAGGCAGCGCCCAGGGCCTTGATTTTGAGATCTGCCAGACTTTGAAGCCGGTGGGCTGGCTCGAACGCCAAACACTTTGCTGGCCAAATTGCTCTGACTTTGGCCGATGTGCTACGCTTTCAATTGGCCGCCTTGATTGTCCTTTAACTGATTCACAGCCTGAGCTACTGTTAGTTAGTTGCTCGCCGAGCGTTAATTTGATTGACTCTCGGGGCGTTCGTTTGCATGTCAGCCAATTGGGAAAATCTTTCTTGTTTTTCCTATACTTCTTACAATTTTCTAGCCATTTTCCGCTTGCCGCTTCATTGGCTGGCATTCAGGTTAATGTGGTCCGCCCGGGCTGTTCCAGTTTTTCCCAACGCCCCGCTCTTGTTTCTCTGTTTTCCAGCTATAAACGCATTTTCATAATTTGCTGTACAGTTCCGGCAAAGGCAGCAAAACACAGCGACAGCAAGTGTTGCATTTAACGGTCAGGTGAAGTGCAGTGAAGTGTAATTACGACAATGTCTGACACTGCCCACACACTTTGCACAGCGCCATTAGGCCAATAGAAATGCTTTGTATTATTTAATTTATTTGAACATTTTCCCAAGCAAACACCGCTCGCATATATAACTCAATTAGGTGTGCGGCGAAGCCAGGGGAAAATCGGAAATCGGGCCAAAAGGAGCAGATCATGGCCAGGCAATAAAGCAAATAGTATGCCAACCGCAGGTCTGCGAGTGGAAGGTGGTTTTCCAGCTGACCCGATCGTGCCTTCGGTTGGATTTGGCATCTCAGAAGTGGAGTCTGCCCCGCCGCGCACCCAGAAATCAATTTTACGACTCGCTCATCCCACAAATGAGCCTCAATTTCGATGAATTTGCGATGGGCAAGTGATCTTGAACTGATCAAATGATATATTGCTAGCTGCCAGCCTTCGTGTTTTCCACTAATTTAGGAGTACTTTGCGAAATTCGCAATTGATTTCAGGGCGTGGCTTTCCCCAAGAGCCCCCATCTTCTCTAAGTACCCAAACGATACGCCATTTAATGGTTTATTAGGCGTTTGCAGTAAGGTGTGTTGTTGGTTATTATCTTGGGGTGTTCTAAAAATATCTTTAAAAAACTAGACTGCCTCCCCTATATCTGTGCTCTTTTGCAAACTGGTTGTAGGAAATACATCCTTTAATACAACATTATTAGTAGCTAAAATAAAATGTTTTTATGATTTTCTGCCTGACATTAAAGCACACATATCACATTGATTTCTCCCAATCAAAATACTTTCTTAGAAATCTATTCCGTACCTAATTTCCTTTCAATCTGCAAGTTATTTCCTCATAAAAATTATCTTCCGAATTCCACACAATTACAGAAAATGAAATTCGTGTCTTTTGTCAGTGATCCCAGTTCTCAAACCACCAATGATGCCCTGGCACTGATACCATCTTCCATTAATTCGTTTAAAAGGAGATCAAATCATATTTGTGGTCAGCTGGAGAAGACTTGAACTTGGCAGTGATCCGAAGTCGTGCCACTGAGAACCTGCAACCAACCATTGAACTAATGATCTACCGAGAGTGATCTAACCGAAGTGATCTAGAAATGCGGAATCGGCCAGTTCCACTTTCGGTTCCCAAGGCAGAGCCTCCCCCAGTCGTGGCCCCCAGGCCATTATCTAAGCTGATCCCAAGCCTACCTTCTTCTTATTATCGCCAACCAACTTTGTGGTATGCTGATCATCTTCATTCAGGCTGGCCGAGCAGGGATCACGATATCTGGAAGAGGATTAGATTTGCGGGATTAATTAGAGCCTGGCGGCGGGAGTGACAATCCCAATCTAGTAACCCACCTTGATGGACAGGCGCACAGTGGTTGGGTGTAGTTCAGCCTCACGTAGACGGCGTTGCAGACCTGCTGAATGGCACACTCGGGCAGCAGATAGATGTGCTGATTGTGCGGATAATAATGATATTTCGTCGGTTTCGCTGTCGCCGTTTTCTGTTGGGAGAGGGGAAAAAGAAACCAAGATGAGATGAAGATTCAGCTCCTGTTGTTGATTGATGTGGCCAAAAGGGTTTCCTCCGTCTATTTGGCTAGCAATTAAAGCTGCTGCTGCTGGTGCGAAACCCTGTTGGCCACGAGAGGCTCCTTGTCGAGGCGTTACAAAGTGTTGTTTGTCGACTGCCAGCTCTCTGGCATGGATGAAGTGCGAAATTGACGCTCCCCGGGTGCGAAATCCCCATCCCCATGTAGACCATCGCCCTGCCAAAAGTTTTCATAGCTTTCTTGCATAGAGTAGGGCCATTTTTCGCAGAAGTTATAAGATATAAGGTATACTATACTATCTTAGATACTTCTAAAAAAAAGAGTTGGGTAGTTAACAAATACGTCTTCTGAGGTGGTAAACAAAGTTGTTGCTGGCTTAGTTTCGAAAAAGGCATTATATATACTTGTATATATTTCTTTTTAGTGTTGTGGATTAATATAATAATAAAATGTTATATTTTTGAAACACTGACTAATAGTTTTTTTTGAGATAAATAAGCTTTGAATGTCCTGTCATAGGTACTCCATTTTATGTACTTTATTTTTCCTATTTTTAATAACCAACCCAGAAGCTAAAATGGTTTTGGTATGACAAAGCAGGAGGAGAAGATGCTATTTTGAGAGACGGACTCCTAGTAGGCATTCAAAGCACTCTGAGATGAGGAGAGGCGACTAGAGTTGAGTCGAGTTCAGTTGATTTGAGTCGCGTCGATTTGCCTTGGCCAGCAAAGCAGGTTAATGGCAAACGAGACCCTCACATAATGCCACACAAAATTGCTTGGCTCGCCTTGCCGCGCGTTGCAACGCGCCTTTTCCGCCGCAGAAGGGGGAACAAAGTTATTAAGAAATTGATGCAACTCGGAGGGGACCGGGTAGAGTAGAGTGTGGGTATACAGTATATGGTATATATATGTGGCATGTGTTACCCCGGGTAACCGGGTAAACTGCCAAACGCACTTTTACTTGTAATTTCCAGCCATCTCCCCATCGCATCTCATTCCATTCTGGCCCACCTGACCCAGCCCATCAGCCACTTCCTTCCTGCGAACATTTCCCAGTGTTTTCTTTTTCGGAAAACTTCTACCGACAGCAGGGGGAACTCAGGATACCCTGACCCTTCGCTTCGTTTTTCCCCTTGTTTGACTATTAAAAAGTTTTGCAGCCTTTACTTGGTAACTTCTTTTTTGTGCCGGCATTTATGACACAATTGAAGGTAGTTTTCATTTCTGTGTGCTCTTCAACTTTTCCTTTTCAGTATTTGCTTAATTATTTTGTAATCTGTTTCCCTTGTTTATCAATGCGTGTAAATTCGGGGAAATAAAAGAAGCTAGCAGTTGGAAATGGGGTAAGAGAGTTTAATGATTTCATTAGTTTGTGGGGAGAAGGAGGTTGATTTAGAGGGAAATTTTACAATTATATTTCTGGGGAAGCTAATAAATTTGAACCAATTTTAATAGATTTTTGAAATGACTTTTTAAATAGTTTTTGAAGTTTTCTTAGAGTTGAATTAGTTGATATGAAAAGAAAGAGAAATTATTAAGATTTATAAAGATGATTTTAATTTTAGGGCTAATACTCAAGATTTATACTTTAAAAACGTTTTTATATACTTTTTAAATTATATTAAAATTAAAAAAATTATATTTGAATTTGTTTTTTGTTAAAAATGTATCGGAATTGAATATTTATTTTCTTAGTTTGTTTTTAAATTTATAAAAAATAAAAAAAAAATAAAACAATATTTTAGATTTTTTTTATAGATTTTAACAAAAACTAGGTTATTAATTGTACTTAATAAAATTAGGGCTTTAATTAAAATAAAAAACTTATTTATTTCTATATTTTGATTTAATTATTTAATGCTTTCTAAGACGTTGTTGTTGTTAGGGTGCCTAGTCATATTCGAATTCAAATTCAATGAAGCTAAACTTATTCTTTCATTTGATTTTACTTTCTCACTGAAAATTGCAATTTATTTTCCAGTTGCGCTGCTCTGACCTCCAGGCAGCTTTCCTTTTGGCTGACAATTTATCGATCTAGTTTGGAGGCGCCTTTGAGCCCATTTTCCTTTTTCCAGCGGCCCTTTTGCAGTCGCCGAATGCCCAAAACTCAAACAATTCCCTTTTCCTACTTAGCACATAATTGAACTGAAAGCATCTTTGGTTTAGGCCAAATTGCCGGGCCATGATCCGCCTGCAAGGAAACGGTACTTCCCATGTCAGTCATTTGCCATTCAGCCATTCAGCTATTCGGCTCTTTAGCCATTCAGCTTTTCAGCTTTTCAGCTTTTCAGCCACCTACTGTCAGGTAGGTCTCCTCTCTGGCTCTCCGGGCTTGCTTGGCTTGCTGGGCCTGCTGGCAAGAGTGATTTACACTGACCCTGACCATTATTATTGAATTTTTGCCGCTTGTACTTTGGCTTTTCCGTTTCCCTATTTGGCGTCAGCTGGTTGTCGCTTCTGTCCAAATGTCCAAACTGTCGCCGCCAATGCCTTTGTTTCCACTCCACCACCGACATCACCATCACCATCGCCATCGCGTTGCCTGTCTCTTTCACTTTGGTTAAGTACATTTTTAAATATTTACCATGTACCATCGAGCGGGGGAAGGGACATCCCTAACTAGGCCCTGAGCCCCAAGAATTTTCCACGAACTGCAAATTAAAGCGTTTGCCTGCTGTATGTCCGCTTTTCACACAGGTTAAAGTTCAGCCGGTGGCAGTTAGCAAGAGATACTCCCTGTTCCCTCCACCTCTGTATTTCTGTTTTTCCTGTTTTGTTTTTTTTTTTTGTAGTTTCCAGCTTTTTCCCTGCCCACCCAAGTGCCACTTGAAAATCGTGTTCTCCGATGCCAGCTTCCTGCAATTTGGACTGCAACTCGGAGTCGGAATCTCGACGCGACCTTTCACGGGTTGTGTTTCTTTTTCTGCACTTCGTGTTTGGGGTTTTTCTACCTTTGGCTCTTTACTTTTTTCTTTCTGTTTTTTGGAGTGCCATGAATTGCGTTTTGATTGAAAAGAAAGTGACATTTCCGTTGATTTTCCTTTGCCAGAATGGGCTCTTTAAAGTTTTCCTTTTATGCAACTCTTTCTTTCGGTTTGGCTGCTAATTTTTTCCTATTTTCCCCATCTCCCCACCCCCCCGGCCAAATGACGTGGAAAATGTTTTCTTTTTGTTTGTTCCATAACAACATTGTATGGTAAATAGCAAACAACAAACCGTAAATTGCAGTGGCAATCGCAGAAACTGGCCATGTGCAACACGACGTATGCGTGATTTGTTTGCTGATGAGTGCCTGGCTTATTGACTGCTTTCGATGGCCATGATTGCCACTTGATTAGCCGTTTCTTGATGAGACGTTGATGGGGAAATTTTCCCCGAAATATGATGGCAATAATTCGCTTTTGAGTGGCTGGATTATGAGTTTTCAAGAGCTTTAGGTGGGAGAAAACTATGGAAAATAGTAGGATCGAAGAGGAAAATCGAGGAAATTTAATGATATTTGATAAATAAACGTAGATGTGTCAAATAAGTTCGATTAAATATTTTAAACAAAAATATTTTTAACCATTTAAATTAATAAATTGCTTTAAAATAATATTACAAAATATCTATACTGTCTAAATGTAATTAAATTATTTAGTTATTGACGCATCTTAATTCCTTATTAAAAACTATAAAGGTATTTAAATATTTTTTTTATAATTTTTCTAGGTGCTTTGCACCCAAACTATGTTAAGTATCTAGCCAAACTATCCTGATTTCGGTGATAAACCATTTTCTAGATAACAAATTGCCACATTTCTCTTCGCCACCTCACAGCGCAGTGGATTTTAAGTCTCGGCCTTTGTTTTCCACCTAACAAGCTTTGCCAACAAGTCCTGCAGTCATCAGCACTTCTCGGATTTCAAGTCCTCCGGGCCTCGCATTTGTTTGTGCACCCGGTACAGGAATATATATCTTGCAGTCGAGTGGCCATTTAGAGGCTTGATTTATGCCAGCAGCTCGAAATTTACTTTTAATGAGAGGCGGCGGTAGCGGCAGCAGCAGCGAAACACTGGAGCCAAAGTTAAACGCATGTAACTGACAGCAGCGGCAGCTTGTATCTATATATCTTGCAGATGCGAAAACCCCCCCAAGCCCCGCCACTTGTTATTCAAATCAGCTTGAAGAGATTCAAGAGTGGAGGAGAAAAAAAAAACGGAGACATAAAATTTCACCGCTTTGACTACTGATTTATATGTAGCTACTTCTCAGGCTCAAGACTCTCCTACTATCCGATTTAATGGAAATTTGCATGGCTAAGGCCGCAATTAATAAATAATTTTCATTTCATTTTCATTTCGAAATTTGATTTAATTACGTGAAAGTCGGTCTTCAAGTGAGCCTCACACCTACCACTTTGAGTGGGAAAGAACGGAAAATTAGTTGCCATTATTTAAGCTTTACTTCACACAATCTGTTTGTTATTTAATTTTGTGTGCCGCAAGTGAAACCGAAATTTCTGTCTCTGAAGTACACATACTTTCGTTCAAGTTCTGCGCCCGAGGCTTGCTTTTTTTTATTGTTATTTATAAAGCGTGAAGTGGTTTCAAGTAGTTTGCGTACTCACGGATGTATCTTTCTTTTCGGACCCATGCCTTTTTCTTTCATTTGACACGACAGGCTACCGAAAATCATCTTACACTTGCACACATTTCACTCGGGTTACTTGTTAACCGTAGTTTCTCATGCAAATCCCGGCTCAAAGCCGTTTATTTGTTTATTTGCTTGTTTGTTCACCATTATTTATTTGTTTGTTTACCCACTGCCTTTTCCGCTTTGCACCAGGCAATTGATAATTATCATCATCATCGCCATGACCATCGTCATCGTGCCGCACAGCATCCCACCGAATCCCAGTTAAAGTTGGCTAAAGTGTGTGCTTGGAACCTCCAGCTGGGCCTTTCCTCTTCCATTTCCTCGACCTCTGGGATTTTGGGTCTTTCGGTGTTTTCTGAGTAGCCCCAAGCTCTCGCAAGCTCTCAACACTCTCGAGTTGTTTATGTCCGCAGGTTGTAATTAAAATGTTCAATAAATCGTCGAGCTTGATTGCCGATTTTTTCTCTCCGTTCAATAGAATAACTGCCCAGCAGGAAAAAATCTAATATCTAACGGATGTGCAATAGGTTAGAGTTCGGTTTCTGGATTTGTTATAAACAATGTTGCAAGAAGCAGGCAAGAAAGATTGCATAGTAAACTTAGCCTTGACGCCCGAAGAACGTCTTTAAGTTGTAATATAGAATATGGCTTTTTAACAAACCATTACTTTTGATATATGTCAAAGAGATTATTATAATTTTTATATAAATAAAAAATTTTGAATTCAATTACTCATATGTAGGTTTCCTAAATAAGTATTTTAATACTATTTAATAATTTTTTAATATAAACTTTATGAACCTTAAACAGAGCAGGTACTGCAGAGCTCTTTTAAGCCATTCCACATATTTTCTAGGCTTTCAGGCCGCTGAGTGCTGAGTGCCGGCCAAAGTTGGCTCTTTGCAGATGCGGCCTTCTCAGCTGCGCATGCGTAACTGATATCCATCTTAGGCGGTGTTACAATTTTTTGTTTCTGCGCTGTTTTTTCTGCGCATAACTTGTCAAACGGCAAACAAAGGTGGAGCGCTGGTTTGCCGCACCGCGATGAAGATGAAGATACAGATTGCAACAAAGAAAAGGCAGCAGCTACATGGAAAAAAAGTACACATATGGCCTTAAAAAGGTCCTAACAAAATACTACTTAAATATCCTAACAATATTTAAAAACCTACAAAAGCTAAACCAAAAAATCTAATAAAATAACTAAATATAATATAATTCCCATCTCAAACCATTATAATTTTCTTTCTGTGCATTGAGAAAAACCCAAGATGCATAAAAGGCAATTACACGATTTGGCTGGCAGTGAAAAAAAAGGAGGGAAATTGTTGAATAATCCGAGAGCAGCAACTACATTCCATAACCAATTCGAGTCGTTGGCCAAAGACGTGTTCATAATTGTCATCGTGGTGACAGAGATGATGAAACTAAATCAAAGATAGAAAATCACAGGCGGAATCGGAATCCGTTTAATGTGTCAACCGGAGAGCCAACGTTAATTTGTTCTAATTTGTTCTCTAATGCCATTCGGGACAGGAATAGGGAACTTTTATGTGTGGTCATAAGCCCTGTTGGCCGCCGGGGCCAAGAGTTACATTTGGCTCTAATGCCCAGTGCCGTAATAATAATATTTTTACATTTCTTGCCCCGCGCTCGTTACTTGTTTTTCAGCCACTGCCGTTGGCCGAGTTTATTGTTCTAGTTCTGTGGCCACCAGGGAGACCATCGCCTCGGTCCGGTCTCCTAAACCGTTCTTTCGGCTCGTTGGTTAAGGTTTGTTGAACCTTTAATGAGTTTAAATGCCTGCTATGATATGGTCTTTAATGCACGCTTATGAGTTACTCGGGGCTTGACTCTTTTTTTTTTTCGGGACACTTTGTGGGACAGATTTAATGTTGCTGCCATTACGGTAACGATTCGGTCATGATACCGAAGGGAAGTACGACATTAGTCGGTAATATTACGATGTACCAGTCCAGCCGGATGCTTGGAACTTTTTTTAAGTCCGGAAAGGTTTAAAACTTAACATTGGGAAAGTTTAAGCCTAATTATCAAAGTTATGGTCGGTCGAACTTTGATTGGGGCTTGCCAATAGATATTCTTTATAGGTATTAAACAAGAGATTGGTTAATCTAATGTTGTTTCAAATAACTGATAACTAGTTCTCGTCTCATCCTAATAAAATTCCCAATCTCATTCTCCCCTTTCCACTCGCTTTCGTGTAAATTTCGATTAAAAAATCACTTTCCTCGTTCAAACCTCCATTAGCTATCACTTTCTTCTGTATTCTTTCGCAGTTAGCATATAAAATAACTAACCCAAATACACCCGAACCCATTATTCTTTTTTCGGATATTTGCTCAAGGCAAACATGTTGAACAAATTCACTTAAAACGAGCAGATGAAAAGGTGTACGAAGCGAATCCATAACCATTTAATGGCCTATACTTTGGGTTTGGTCATTTACCCCGAACAAAAGGCCGGCAAAATGGTCAAAATGTTTTGGTTTGTTTGTTGTTATGGCTTCTTTTTACCGCTAAAACGCATAATAAACTCTATGGTAAAATGGGAGGCCGCTTTTTTCAACTTTCAGCCTCCTCTTTGTTTTCCGAATCACGTACTATATATGGTCATTGTGGTGGAGAGATGTTTACCTGGAAGAAAGAAAGAAGGCAAAGAAAGCGAAATTAGTATTTGGTTGTGTCAAAATAATGGTCGAAAAATAAAAACAAAATTGCAAATAAAATTGGGCCAGCGAATAATGGGTAATTCTCACTTTGATTGGACTTTAAATGGTATAATCTGACACAGAGATTTGGTAAGGGGTATTATTTGGAAGTAAGCGAAATTTGTAATTGTTTGTGGGAATATTAAAATAATATTTAAGGGGTTTAAGGAAAATACGGATGATAAAGACCCTTAAAATATCATATTATTGCCAAGTGGTATGGTAAATATAAACCAAACTATGTTTAATATAAACCTATTGTTATCAAAGATAATATAGTATAGCTTCCATTCCATAGCATAATCAACTTGGGGAACTTAAAAATGTCTATAGTGTTCATTTAAATAAGTAATTAGCTTTCGAGGGGGTTGGAAATTAAAGGAAAATATTCAGAGACTGCAAATAATTCCCTTGTCGGGCCTAATTACTGCAGTTGTTTGCTTTGTCTCGATTCTTCAGCGCCTTCTATAACATAATGTGCAGGGGGCTGGCTCTTCTTTCTTCCCGACATCTTCTTCTCGGGTTTTTGGGGCCTTGGGGCCAAACACTTTCTTTTATTGGACTTTCTTTCGCTTCTTTGGCATTTTTTTTTTGCCAGCCTTGCCATTTTTTCTCTGCTGTATTTTATCAAAGTAGCGCACATTGCACATCTCATTCACCGCCCCTTGCCACGCCCCCCGCTGCCCTGCGGTTACGTTTCGGCTTTTGTTTTGCATCTGACAATCTTTTTTTCGCATGACTTTTTCCACCGCGGAGGCTAGAAAAAAAAGAGGTGAGAGATAAAGATGCCGACATTACGCGCTTTGCATTTTCCATTTTCCACTTTACATTTTTCCTTCTATCAGTGCTCTGTGTTTCTTTTCTGTGTTAATTATTAGCTTCCGCTTGGAAGGGAACATGGTGCAGTGCTTCTTTTGCTGCGTTAGAATTCTTCGACCTGGCTAATGTCTGTATTAGCCAACTGGCAGCAGGTTGCACGAGCTTCGACTGGAATGCGAATGGGTTTCCAGGTATTATTCTTGCAGGGGTCAGGGGAAAACCTCTTAAGGAAAACTCCCTGACTTTAATATTTATAGAAGATGAATCCCCATTTCTCGGGATTTTAAGGACATTTTTTTATCCGATCCATAATTCAGCAATATCAGTAATATTATTAAAAAATTATGTTATAACATTGTTCAGTCGTCTTGACAGCCATCTTTTTTTGAGCATATTTTCAACACTTCAAAATCTTCTCAATGGCCTATAAATGTTTTTATTTTAGAGGTTTATTGCATTTTACCAATCTTAAAAACTATTTTAGAATTTACCAAAAATATTTATATTTTTTCTAGATTCAAAAAGTAGTTGTAAATTCTAAATTTTTTTTTTAAAAATGTGTATTTTATGACTTGTTTTCCTATAGTTACCCCCACACAAAGACCTTTCCAAGCTAGTTATTTCCAACTTGCTCCTTGAGCAACCGACAACCATGACTAATGTTTCTGTGGCTGTAAAAACTCCCAGTCGGCAATATAAAGCGAATACCTTTCCCCAGCCCCCAGACCCTTTATCTTGATACTCTTTTTGTGAGCAGCAAGATGCCAAGTGCATAACTCGTAGCAGATACTTTGATGTATCTGGCCCAAGGCGAGGAGATGCAGTCCAACATCTTCACTCCTTTGGTCATTTGTAATTTGCGACAAATTTAGTGTTTTGCTCGGAGTAGTAAGGTAATCTTCGCAGTTGCGGGCAATTTGGATTTGCATTTCGTGGTCGCCGGACCAAAATGGGCCAAGGAGGTACGTTCGTTGAGCCTAACAGTAAAGCCAATCGGCAGCCGAGAATGGTATCTAATAGATACATGGCCGAGCTCGGCATTTACAGCTATCAATCATAATTAAGTGAATGATAATCAAAATGGACAGCATTATGAAAGCTGCATCTCTCGGTTTCTCAGTCTCAGTCTCAGTCCCTGGATTTCTGAGTTGCTGAAGTTCGTTCTCGGTCTTGGTCTCGGTTATTCTCTATTATTATAGATAATGATAAAGAGCGGCAGATCGAGCGGATCGAGCGTAGAGTCTGGGCTCATTCTGCAGTTCGTTCCATCTCCACTACGGCACCGTTATGCAGGTCAGCCCTCTTTTCTTGTTTTTTTCAACCCAAGATGCAGATGCAGCAGCAGCAGCGGCTCATCTCGTATGCAAACGCAGCGCATTCCTCGGCGATACGAATGTATCTTGTATCTACCATTGACATGCCAACTGGCTGACTGCCTGGCTGCCTTGCTGGCTGCTTGGCAAATTTAGCACGCTATGATCCAAAGGCTGGCTTGTATTGTAGCTTTCATTTTGCCAGGTGACAGCCAACTATGAGTGGTTACAAGGCCCCCAGTTTGAGACTGAGTCCCGTGGCCCGAGTCTTTCTCCATTCTCCACCACTGGCCCCGGCTGGCAGGCACATTAATTTATTAGTTGCACTTGCTTGTTGCGCTGTAAGAGATACGCACACGTTGAGATACTTTTTGCTGCACCACCATGGCTATGGCCATCCATGGATCCATTGCTCCGCCGCAGGTCCGTTGGCGTTTGTCGGTTGTCGGCTGCAACCGTGGCTGGCTAGTTGTCGCCTATCAAATTACCCAACTCCGCTGCTCAATTCCAACCGGCAGCCAGCGGCCAGAGCAGCCAAGATGAAGTATCTTCTGCTGGGAGAGGATCCACCATCCACCATCGGGTGGCTTGGCCAAACGGCAGGATGGGATTGAGTCCAGCGAATTGAGGTTTACGCGTTGGCGTTTATCGTGTTTTATTGGGACTGGATTCACGTCCAAACAGGGTACTCTATTGTGTGATAGTTGAGGAATTTCTCGAAGAAAGCATCTTTTCCTCCTATGAATCTTTTGAGTCTCGTATAAAGTGTATAATGGAACTTTAAAATTCATTATATAAAAATATTAAATATAATATTTCTCGTAAAGCACTTTTCTTTGTTATTGATAATTATAATTATTATTAAGTTATATTCATACACAGCAATGTTAAAAAACGATGTTATTTATCTAAATAATATTATTTTTGCATTTCCTCAGATTAATCTTCTTAAGGTTGAAAATACCTATTCTATCTAATCAAGTTTATGAGTTCTTAAAACATGAAACTGCAGGATATGAGTGGCCATTCAAGATAGCTATTACAAGCAGTTTTAATGCCTTTACTCTATTTTATTTCCCCAACCATTTGAATAACGCGACGTCCCATTTCACAACGATTCGCTGCGCATAAACCTGTCACAATCGGTGGCATCCACATCCACATCCTCATCCACAACCACATCCTCAATCCTCGTCGTCATCGTCATCGTCATCATCATCATGTGTCCTATGGCGTTGCCAAGCATTTGGGATGCGGACTACTTTGTTGCGCCTGCCCATCATCCTGGCCATATCCATATGGGAGCAGTCAAACTCGATATTGTGCCCGCCGCCACCGCCTATGTAAAAAGTGTCTAGGGCGAGGGATTCGCTCATTAATTTTCGCGGCCTTCCTGGGGTCCGGTTTTGGGAGCCCATGGAACCACACCGCATCGGTCTATGGTCTATGGATGGGCTCTCTTGTGACGTTGATTGAAGATGCGGTCGTGTTATAGGTTGCCTGGGAATCTGGGAACCTGGCAAATCGCGGCCAGCTTTTGCCAGCAATGATTAATAAAACTGTGCAAAGTTGGGTTCCGCTGAATTTCCAGCTTTCCCACTTTTCCGCGCTCTGCGATCTTTGAACTCAATTAGTGTTGTCTGGCCAGGGATCTTCGGGATGCAGACTACCACAAATGACACATATTGGCCGGGTATCTTTTAGCGTGTAGCTTGTATCTTGTGGCATAAATTTCCATTTCGAATGCCACGCCCACCGCACACGCTTTTAGCCCATAAAGAAACTTTTGCTTTTCGGCTGTGCTCGATGATGATGATGATGACGATGATGATAAACTTCGATGACTTCATGATGATAGGGATAGGGGATATGGGAACTGCTGGCTGCAGTTAGAAAGCGCATTTCTCGAAAACCCCTCAGACACACCATAATTGAAGGCTGCCGCCGGTTTTGTACCCTTTTTGCACCATTTTGCTATTTGCGGTTTTCCAAGCCACTTAGCCAATCCACCACCACCAACTTCTCTCCACCCAAAAAAATAAAAAAACATTCGGCATTCGTCGTTGTTGACCAACTCAATTTTCCTTGGCCAACCAAAAAGGAGTTTTGCGGCTTTGTCCATTTTGTGGGCTGCGTTTCGTGCCCAATTTGTTATTTTAATGATTTCGATGGAATCTTCGCACATAATTGAGCCGGAGTCCTCCTCTGCGAACTTCTGTTTCTGGGAAAGCTGGACAGCGAGTAGCAGCAGCAGCAGCAGCAGCAGGACTGTTTACCCGCGGAAATATCTGACAAATGACCGGACTAACACTGGCAAACACACAGATACAAATTGCTTTGACACAACCCACAACTTTCTGAAGTTGCTGCCATAATGCTGCAACAATATTTATTTAAACAACAGCGCTAAGCACTTGTAATATCCGCTGGCGAGAGCCTTTCGAATGGTTTTTACCTATATCATCGATATGCGACTGTCTGATTTGAGTCGAGCTGGGCTCAAGGAGTTTTCCAGCTGCCTCCAGGTGCAGTTTCGAATTCTTTTTTCCCTCTTTTCATTTTTTTCGCTGTGTCTGCTTCTCGGTTTTCTTTGGTTTTGGCTTTTCCTGGCCATGGAAATTGACACTCTGCCGGCTTGTTGTCGTCGTCTCTTATTAAAAATTGTGTCAAGTTGTCAGCAGCAACTGCAACAGCTACAGCAGCGGCAGCAGCATTTGCAGCAGCAACATCAGTTGTCAGTGCCCCAGTGTTGGCGGTAGATGGCCTACAAAAAAGCCAACAAAAAACCCAACAAATCCAACCTGACCACACTCGCTGTAAGTGGAGTTGATGGAGTCAAATGCATTTCCAATTTTCCACAGCTCACCAAAGAAAGGAAAATGAAAATGTTTTCAGCTTTGATTTTTATTGGTTTTGTTTGCCGAAGAGATTTGATTGAAAGATGAGCAGCTGGGGAATTTTAAGGTCAATTTCAGGTTGATTGAGTGATTGAGAGCTCGTATTGATTTAATTTTCAATTCTAGTTTACTTCTATTGTTGTTGTTTCTGTATTTAAGCTGTCTAAGTTTTATAAACATACATAAAATATTGAGAGACAAGAGGATATATGGGACGACACAATTTTTTATATAATATTTTATATATATATATATTCTCATACATATTTGGAAGGAAATTTGATTATTAAGGCCTTCACTACTATCTATATTTTTCCCACTGCCATCAATTTGAATCTCAGATGCGCAATCTTCGATCTACAAATTAATTGCACTTTCTAACGAAAAGCCTGGGCAAAACAAAGAAAGCAATCTGGTAATTTGGCGATGAGTCATAAATTCGAAAATCAAAACTCGATTTGCGGTCGAGAGGGCAACTCTGACCCCCAGGAAAAGGTCTGTGGGCCAAACGTTAATTCGGCAATTTCTATGCTCGCCTGCAATTAATGGGGAAAGATGGCGAGAGACTTTCCTACTTCAGTCGAACATGCAACCCACTCAAAACTCGAATCTCAAATCACTCCAGACACTCACTCACGACAGGTGAATGCAATCAACGATCGAAATAATGTTGAAAATTGTATTTTCAACGGCAAATCTACAGTGCCAAGCGTTTATAATGCTTCTTTTTTATTCAGATCGCTATTTTTTTCGTGTTCCTATTTTTATTACCAGCTGATTTTAGTGGAGCAACAACTTTTACTCCAGATTGCCGGGGTGTTTGGTACCTGTAAAATTTATGGCTTGCTCCGTAGAAAGTGCTCTGGGGGTGGGCAAGCAGGCAGGCAGGCAGTATCTTTTATAAGTTGCAGTGTTTTTTTTTTAGATCCTGAAAGAGCCAGCGTTTGTAGCATTTTTACTGGGTGGCATTTGGAGGACATTTAAATTGCTAATTCGTGGGCGTGGCCCCCTGACTTTGGCCTCGTCTTCGGCTTGCGGGTCCTATGTTGCAACTTTTGCTACTGCTGCATTTATTTATGCCTTCTTGTTTTGCTTATAAATTGTAATTCCTTGTTGTCCTCAACTTGAAATGCGCAAAAAGTTTCCTTCTACTCCGTTTGGGCGGGGTGCATAATTTGTTTGGTCTAGAGGTTGCTCCTTTGCCATCGACTTGGGCTGCTTTATGGCCGAAGCAATGTTATAAAATTGTTAACAAATGGCCCGGCTTATCGCAGGGCAGGAAGCTTATGCCCCTGGAAATGGAGATTTTCTGGCCTTTAGTTGGCCCAGAATTAAATGTGATTTTGAGTAGTAGTCTGCATTGCTGTTAGAATATTTTTCAAAGCGACTTTACTTAAATAAATTGGTGAGGCTTATATTTTCATTCACAACTCAGGGATTTTAGGAAAATATTTTTACAGCATAGAAGTTGGCTATTTTCCCAATATGGACAAATCCAACTAATTTCGAATTAAAAGCCAAGCAAATCAACCCAAACAAACCGGATCGCATAACTGTCTTGCCAACGAGAGCAAACCAAAAACCACAAATTGAGCTTGAATACTTTCTGGTTATGATTATTTGGCAATGTGCATATGGATATTAAATTTATAGACCATAAATGCTGAAATGCCTGGATACCCTCTCGCAGTTCTTATAAATAATTTATCAATTTGATGAAGCAAAAGGCCGCAGCATCAGCAGCACCAATTGAATTAGCCATCAAAATGGCAAAATGCACAAAATGCTAGGAAAAAAACACAAAGAAAAATGTGATTTAAATGCAATTGGTTTTCCTCGACGCTGTTGCCTGTATGTACAATTACACGACCTAGAAAGCCAAAGCAGCAGAAAGTTGCCAGAGAGCCGAAGAAGAAAGCCAGTCAGAAAGACTGAATCGGCATCGGAATCGGAATCTCTTGGCCAAAAAGTCCGCAAGACAAAGACACAGCGAATTCGATGGCCAGGATGAGAAGAGAGGAGCCAGACGGATGAAAGATGTTGGAAGTATCTCATAGGTCGTTTGGGTCTTTGTAATGCAAATAGCTGCAGTCGAGGGCATTTCGCGGAGGGGGAACCCCCGACTTGTAGTAGAGACATTTGCAATTAGTTTGCCAAATGCTGTGAGATCTTAATTTGGTCGTGAGTCGTTTCGTTGTGGGGGAGATAGATGCCAATGCCAATGGAGGGGGCTCTTTCGTCCTACACATTTTTTTCTCTTGCCCCAGGTCTAGGTGTCAGGTTTGTTTTATCCGAACTTGATGTAGTTTGTTTTTGGCAGTCGCCCTAATGACTATTTACACTCTCACTCTCTCTGTCTGTACCGGGGAAAAGCGATCAATGGAAAGTGCAGCCCTCATTAGTATATCAATGTCTTGTAGCTGCACGATCTGCTTGATCTTGGCCCAACAAATGATCTTTGGGGATCGACTTAAAGGGGATCTCCGAACTTCATTGGAAACTATTAGTTGAAATAGTGGGGACTATTATAGGGGATTATGAGCTACTGAACATTGATGAATACCATAAAAAACGTAGATAAAAATGCCTTTGATGAGAAAATATAAAATAAAATATTTCCAACTGATCAACCGGTTTCCTCAGTTGAAAAGTTCTCTTTCCTTTTTTCATTTCTGTACAATTAGCTAATAAATCCTATTATCTGAAAGTCATCTCCTGACTGACTAGCTTCTTCATTAAAGTCAAGCATATCTGCCATCTGAAATGCTGATGATCTTGCTGGGATCTTGAGGTTGTTTTCCCCATTTCGTAATTGAATAGCATGCGGCGAGATAAATGCCTAGCCAAATGGCCAATTCTGGATGCCCAAGTCATTGCCATAAATTTCCGAATCGTTCGATAAATTATGGAATGGGCACAGTGGGCATTCGCTACCCAGATACCAAATAGATGTCTGCCCGGGTTCTTGGGTTAATTGAAAAGACGCTTCCAATTCTATTTTTACTCTTGCTTTTTCCCTTTCTTTGCCTCGTTTTTGTGGCCTTAGTCTTGTGGCTCGGACCCTTTGCCGACGGATTTCACTTTTCATTTCGCATTTCTGGGATTCTGCTTTATGGCCCCTTGTGATGACCAATCAAAGAGAAATAATTTTCGCCGGTTGGGCAAATAAATTACTGTTATTAGTGGGTGAGATTTTTGTTAGAGTCCACACGCCCATTTCCCCCGCCATAATTGCCAGTAAAAGTTTTAATAAATCATCGCAGAAACAGGGAGGAAAACAGCTCAAGAAATAGAAACAGAAAACCCTTTCCAAAAAACAAAAAACAAGCGAGTTAGAAAGCCCGACAAGACTGGCGGCGTCTCTGCTTTCTTCTGCCTGCCGGATTGTATTGTACTGGATTGTATTAGATTGGATTGGATTGTCGGAGCATTGTTCGATTTTTCCTAATCATATATGAGTGCATATCTCTGCCCCTTTCTCCCAGCCTTCTCAGCTTTCTGCATCACTGCTTTCATTTGCATTCGATAGCAGATATGCAGCTTCCGTTGCACAGAGAGAAATGTGGTGTCAATCAGTTTCATGTTGTCATTTAAATTATCTCGTTTTATTTCAATAATTGAGGGTGAGTCAAAACGTTTCCATAATCATGATTTCTAGGCGAAAAGTTTGTTTATTGTTTATCTTACCAAACTTCTGTATCTTTATTAGTGATTATCTAAACCTTTGCGGGTATACAAAATGTATCTTAAAATAATATAATGTTTCTTTTGGGATAAAAATAATAAATATTTAATTTACAAACTTAAGCTTTGTGTGACTACACTTTTCTCTGTGTGATTGCTACTTGCTACCAGTTTTCCATGGCATCATCATCATCACCATTGTCTCTGGTTTATCATCATTTCACCGGGAGCCTTTCCTTCTGAACAATCTCAAATTAGCATAACTTTGGGCGTCTAATGTCTTTGCTCTAACGGTCAGCTTCAATCATCTCTGTGTCGGCATGTGCTTGTGTTAACAAGCAATTGATAAAACAAAGCGGTAAATGTTTAATCAAAACATGTTCGTTTAGAGGTACACTCCACTTCGCTACCATACCCCCCCGGAAAATCTGTGTTTGTGATGTAATGGATCATGCTCGGGGGAAAATGTTTGAGTTGGTGTTACGGGAGGGAAGAGTTCTTGATGTATGAGGTGTTGACTTTTCGAGGGGAGAGCTCTAAGCTGATGAATCTTGAACTGCCAGGGGAAATTTGGTAAATGTTTGTCAGATCTTTCATGTTGACTGAAGAGGTACACGGAAGCCGCATTGCTATCTACATAAAGCGCATATTGAAGATATTAAATTGGAAGGTATATTGGTTTATTATAGATCTAACAAAGTAAGCTGACTCAATTTTTCTTAATTCTGTATTGCTTATACCTTAACCATAATTTGAAATCACTCAATTGTTTCAGCTGCTATTTTCCACTTTCAATTAAACGTACTAAACGTCAATTCTCCACGCCTGATTTCCCCGCATTTTTCACCTACCACCCGCCAACCTTCTTGGCTTCTTTGATCAGCCCACACACACGGATCCACCGTGGAGACCACAGACAGACCTCGATAAGTGCACTTTGCCATGCTACTTCACCATGTCAATCATCGGCTGACCAAGTCACGCCTTCTTCCGCTGTCCACAAGTCTCTAAATATGGTCATATGTGTCTAGGGAAAATCGGCGGCAGCTGCCAATGTCTTTTAAATTGTTAGACATCAAATTTCACACTCTTTCACGAACCGTAGGATGGTTTTCCTTTGTCTTTGATTTGGCACCGCCTTCGCCTCTTTTCTCTTTCTCTTTTTTTTTCGTTATGATTTCTAGAAATCCACATTAACTGCAATTCACTTTTTTCAACATTATTTTTCATGTTTTCCATTCGGTTACATACTTGGCTACCAAGGCCGTGATTATATGCTCTATGACTTGTGAAATTGTTAGTGTCATTGCTGTTGCAACGAGGCACGAGTCGAACTTTGGTAGAGCACGAAAACTCCATCGAAAGTTGGGTGGAAAGTGATCGAATTGGTCTGGTTACCATGGATAGTTAGGGAAGAGGTCATATAACAAATTTTAGATCTAACTAACCGAGTAAATCACATGCAGAGTGTCTTAGTTAAGTGAATTTATCTCCAAATCCAATTAGTGAACTACTTTTACACTCGCCTAATTCTATTCAATTATTCTGTGAACTTAGTTTAGTCCTTTACCTCTTCGCTTTTTTTTCTAATTTGAAAACTTATTCAATTGGAAAGTAATAGTTTGTTAGCTGGTTGGTCGACAAACAGAAAAATGGTAAACTCAGAAGACTGACAACATATGAGCTATGATTTTTGAGAAGTGCATAGAAAGGTGCTGTAAATTTAAAATGTACTGTATACAAATTTTATTTATTTGTACCAATAGAAAGCTATTAATTTCTTAACTTGATTATCTGCAAAGTTGAATTAATCTAAGAGTGTTACTTTTTTTTCTTAATTGTGCCGGTTAAACCCAGCATACCCCTGAATCTACTGAGCATAAAACTGCAGTTAAATTTCTTGTGGCTTCATTGTGTGATGCATATGGCAAGGCTATAATTAATTATTATGAGTGGTGGTCTTTCCAAAGCTTTGGCTCATGCCAAGCCTCTGGGCCTTCTCATCCTTCCCGATAATTAGCAGAGTTGGAAGCGTGAAAAAGTCGTATGTTGTTGGTTACATCACCATGTTCGTGGAAAAAAGGGGGAAACTGAGGAATTTGCAACTCATGCGGAGAAGATCGCAGCCGGAATCAGACATGACCTAGCCATAGAACTATCTAACGAACTAACGGTGCTTTGCCCTCTATAATTAAGCACAATCGGTTTGTCTATACAAATCAAACAAAATACATTTCGGTCTTTAGCCCCATTTGCAGTTCTAAGTCGATTGTGTTTCGAGAAGAAAGCGTGTAAATTCAACTGGCAGCGAAAGTTTTACCCTAGCTTGTATTATTATTTGTATGCAAATTAGCAAAGAAACGAACCCCAATTCTTTTGTTGGCAGTGTAACAATTATGCTTTCATCTTTTTATCGTTGCCAAAAACAAATGCCGGGCAAGAAGCACAAATCTATTTAACAATGTGTTAATTACACGCGGCCACAGTGCTAAAACAAAACCAAGGCATTCTCCTTAGATTCCTCTCCCTCTGCGGTAACCGTAAACAAATCTGAGCTTAATCGTTAATTTATGATATTCCTAGCGGTAACCGACAGCCAGCAATCAAGACCCAACCCCGAGCTTGACGCTCCGCTGATCAAGCGTCATCATCTTCCGAGGTATTCTCTTCGGCTGACCATCATGGGTAGCTCATAAAGTTCTTCTGATGAGCGCCGTTGTCTCAAGCGGCTTTGATTCGATTTTACGACCTTTCGAAGCCCATTAACATGCTGGATACCTGAGCATTGAATTGTTATTAATGATCACTTTTCACTCAGTGGTTTTCAATTTGTTTTGTTTACTGAATGGAATATTTCCAAAAGCTAACTACTGGGTGTAGCAGGTTGATGTCTGTGTGGAAAGATGGAAATCCGTACTAATTAACTGCGTCCCCGTTGCGGAAGGCACTCGTATAATCTTTTATTTGGACAAGAAAATCCGATGTAGTACAGAAGATTATCCATCAAAAGAGCTAACATTTTTGAGAATCGCAGAGAGATGCGCAGAATGCGTAATGCTTTTTTGCTGGGAGAGTGTCTTTTGGTTTAATCAAAGCCAACATCCATGGGAACCACCTCTTGGGATTGGCAATGAAAGGCTCAGGTCTTAACTTTCCCCGGCTTTATTTTCTGGTGGACCCAAGCCTAAACCAACTCATTCTTAAATTCCAACATTCCCAGTGCGGCAGCCATAATCGAATCCATTCGCAGCCTTTACTTAAAACGGCATCAAACGATGCTAACCGCACGGGAGCAGTTCGATTAATCTGCAGACCGATTGAACTAGCAAACAAACAATTAAAGTCTTCATTAGACTGGTCGGGGTCTTGGCAAACAATTTAGGTGCGGATATGTGACTGCCATTTTAATTAGGCACACGACCGGCATAGAACCAGTGACTCAACCACCCGTGGCCAAGTGAAACATTTTCATTTAGTTTAATTCTCTTCTCTTTTCAGGTAAGTCCAGGCCACTTAGAACCTTGCCAACGCCAACTCAACCTGTTTCCGTGTGCTGGGTAAGTGAGTTGCTCAACCTGTCGATGATGATGTTGGCCGGTAGTTGGGACGCTGGAGGATGGAAGCTGGGTTATGTGTGTCGTCTTGCATCGATAGCCGATCGCACTATGGCCATAAATTATGTCGTTGTTTGCGCAGAGTCTCTCAAACCGACTCAAACGCGAAGTCATTCCGGCCTCCACTACCAATCATCATTGTTAGGTGCACATCAAAATTTATAGGTCAGTAGTGGCAACAAATTGCCAGGCATTCCGATGCCTGCCTGCCCAAATCATTGCCGATCCTCCAGTCAGATGCCCTCCATCTTCATCGCTGTCTCTCACTGACTGCAGTTTTCCGTCTTGACTGTATCTAATAAGGCTTGACCAGTTCCCTTGTCCATGTCATCAAAAAGTTGAAAACAAAACGATACGCTGTGCTGCGAAACCAACCCAAACAAACTGACCCACTCAACAATTGTATTGAGAGTTTCGGTTGCTTTCCTAGGCTGTTCCCTTCCCCCTGCCATCCCACTGCTTATGACAATCGATTTGCAATGGAAAGCCAAAGGCCTGGAGGCGCTCCATTTATAACAAGTGGCCAGCTTTGGCCAACTATCCAAGTGGGCAACCCAGCCAGTACCCCTATACAGTGGGAAAAATATTTGAAATGTAATTTAATTATGAAATCAAGACATTTTTTTTTTATAAAACTCGGGAGTTCAATTAAGGATTCTATGTCTATTCAGAGTTCTTAGGTTTGAAAATTAATCGATTCATTCGTATTTGATAAATCTAGGAAATTTCTGAAAAACCTTAACTTAAGGTTTTGAGAATCGCGGAGAGAGGCGCCAGAAGTAATCAGAGTTGCCTGGAGATTTACAGAAAAAGCCAATCGTTATTGGCTGATAATGTCATGGACTACCTATTTTATAATTTTGTATCAATTTTTTTCTCTGTGTATCTCTGAACTTTTTGTGGCTCCTATCATGCTTTCGATGCCTTCGTGTTGTTGTTGTTGTCATTGTCGTTGTCATCGCTCGTTGCTTTGTTGTTATAGTTTGAGAGTCAAGTTGTTCCAATAATTCTGCATTTGACATTCAACGGGGTTTTACTTCGGTTCTTCTTGTTTTTGTTTGCTTAGCCCGAAACGGTTTCTGTTTTTTTTTTGTCCAGAGATGTCTCTGTCCCGACTTGGCCCATTGTCTTGGGAAATATGTATCTAGCTTGACAGGCGCTAGCCGCCTTTCCCCTTTCTACATTTCCCCTTCAAACTTTGTCGATTTTTTTTTTGGTGATCATTGCTAATTAAGCCAAAGAATGGGCCGTATTTTGAAAAGGAATGGGATGGTCCTCTAAAAATTGTGTCAGCGATTTGAGTACCCTTTCTTTTTTGGTTTCCAAGTAAGGCAAGTTAGTTAGTTAGAAGAGTTTTATAATTTTTTGCGACTTTGTAAAAGGGTTTGTAAAAGGTAGACTCACCTTATTATCCTTGTTAACCGCTCCCAGTTTCTGTTGGTAGTACTCCTCGCGAGCGTTTGTGTTGAGGCTGTCGATCAGGGCCGATGCATTGACATGGGCATCGTAGACCATGCTATCCTGCTGGTTGCTGTAGGTGGCCGGGGTGGCTCCCGATCCCTGAGATCCTGCAGCTGCTGCTGCTGCAGAGGAGGATGCAGCTGCTGCGGCTGCCGCTGCTGCCAGAGGAATATTAGCCTGAGGGGTACGGGTGTACAACTGCTCGAGGGGCAGGGCAGGGGCAGCCGAGTTCGTGGTGGACGAGGGAATCGACGAGGCTGACGGATTGGATGCACCGCCTCCACCAATCGAGGGTGTCACCTTCTGCAGGGGCTTCGATTGCTGCTGCTTCTGCTGGATACTTATGGTGGCTAGCTTCTGCTTTTGGGTGGTGCTAGTGCCAGTGGTGGTGCTGCTGCTACTCGGTTTCGAGGCGGCTGCGGCATTTGCAGCCGCTGCACTCACGCTACTCGGACGCTGACCTCCTCGCTTCAGGGCGGCTGTGACCTTGTGGGCGAAGGGTCGCTTCGTGGCCCGATTCTTCAGTTTTCCCATGGTGGTCAACGTGCGCTGCTGGCTGCCCGAATTTGCGGTGGTTGTGGTGGTGCCGTCGGCATCATCGGCCGCCGTTATGGCCGCTATATTGTTATTCGATCGGGCGGCCACGAACTGATCATCGGGATCGGTGGAGTCGGTGAGGGACTCATCACTGGTGGTCGATGCCTCCGGCTGGGTGGTCAGATTGGGTGAAGTGGTTTCGCCAGCCTCATCGGTGGCCTCCGATTCGGATTCCGCCGCTTCCGCTTCCTGCTGACTCACATCCGTGGTGGTGGGCAGATCCTTCATGATGGTGCTCATGGCAGCCTGCTCGTTCATCGTGTTCTGCAGTTCCAGCAGCGTGGTCTCGTCCAGGATGAGTGTGGGATCCGTTTCGGCTTCGGTGGATCCAGTGGGTGGCTGAGTGCTCTGCTCGAAGGCCTGATCCTGATCCGCTTCCGTTTGCGTTTCCTTTTCCGTTTCCTGCGGTGTGGTACTGGACGTACTGCTGCTGATCCTGGCAGAAGTGGCTTCCTGCTGGTTAAACTGCTGCTCTTCGATGTCCAGGGATTCTTTCAGCCTGGCCACACGCTCCACAATCCTGGCCAGCATATCCTTCTGCTGCTCTGGCAGATTTTTCGTATCCAACTCCAGCAGACGATCGTATTTCCTGATGTTCCTCTTAACGGTTTCGATATCCGCCCTGGTTTTGGCCGAAGGCAAGCCGGATTGGGGATTGGGATTGGAGCGGCTGGGTGGCTCCTGGAAGTATGTGCGTGCCCGGCGGTTGCTGTAGCCCACCAGTTCGATGACACCTGGATAATTTTCAGACGAGGCAGCAGCTGATCCCAAAGCAATCAAGGCCAAAAGGCAGCTCCAGGCTGCACTTAACCGCACCATTTTGACCAAGATTGCAGTTTTGGTTCTTTTGGGTTTTCGGGAGTTGGATTTCTGTAAGCGACTTTTCTTCCTATTTTCTATACTTTTTGCACTCGCGATTCACGTTCGGTTTTTATTTCTTGAATTTCTCGTATTTCACTCGCTCTCGTATTAGTGTCAACTAACAGTAACTCCAAATCTTCGGCCACAGACACACACGCGAAGTCCAGAGTCAGGAATCAGTATCTTTTTCTAACCAGCTGCCTGGGACACTTTGGTTTTTCTCTTCTTTCTCTACTAATTTTTTGGCCACGATCCGCTGACTTCTAAAGTCAGATTACAAATGTTCCAGACCGCTGGATGGCAGCGTCTTTTAAAAATTTCCAAGCGGAAAACGCGGCGCAGACTTTTCTCCCAACCTGGGAGCTTCGGTTTGGTAGCTTCTTTCACCAAGTTCATGGCCAGACCGGTTTGAAGCCAACATGTTGCGCGCCGCGATTGCGATCATCGTCGCAACCGGAGAGCGGAGAATTCGCTCCGACCCGAGAGAATCCCATGGAGAATCGGAGAAATATACATCCATCTATAAGTACTCGGGAGAAGAGAGCTTTCTCTGGGCTTACAGCAAATGTTGCCAGGGCCGAATTGACAAATGAAGAGCAACATGTTGCTGGGCAAAGCCATTAGGCCAAGCACACGCCTTCCTTATAACGTATCTGGCGGATACGTATCTGCGAGATATACGAGCCCATGCTCTATTCAATTAGTCATTCCAGACACACGTCGGCCGGGAGAGGAGTACGCCGAGATACACGGAGAAAACTAACAATCTATAACTAAAATTCGCGTGAAGTTATTCTTCTGTTTTGGTCTTTAAAACAATTTTTCATTTATTTTTCCATTGGCTTAAGTTTATTTTTCCCCCATATTTATGGCTTGCATAGATTTAGCTTCAAGAGCGTTTCCCTCATAATATTAAAGCATTTATAAAGTTAATCTATTTGATAAAATAAAGCATTTTCTCCAATATGTATTAGCAAATTGGTAAATTAAAATCGGTATAATGGAAAATATTTATATGTCATTGTTTTTGAAACTATGTATTTATTTCTTGATAGGCTGGAATATCACCTTAGAACTTAGGAAACTAAAAACATTTTTTTTCTCTGCGCGGCCTGATTCTTGAGCTGCTTTCGCTTCAATGTCAACTCGGCTCGTTTAGACTGTCATCGATTTGGACTGGTACTCGCAGAACCAGACGAGCTAACACCTAGCCAACGCTTCCCAAAACCAGCTGAAAATTCTTGGTTTCTCTCCGGCTCAATTTAGCTAAATGCTTTCGCATTAAACATAATTTGTCGCGGCCTTCTTAATTGCAGATTGGGAAATATGCGGCTCCGCATCGAACACTCTCTCTCCCGGTATCATTTCTGTCTTCTCTTCTCGAGACCTTTCTCCCTCTGGGTGATCTATAGCCCCAATCGTGCCCAGAACTTCTAATGAACTTCATCCATTTCCATTTCACACCGTTCCCATACACACAGAGAGCGTTAAAGTCAAAAAAAATTTAAGAATGTCTTTTTGTTATTCAAATTTTTGTATACAAATACCTTGGTTATTAACAGTTGATATTAGGTTTTAAAAAAATTAATATTGAATAAACTATCTTTCTTTGAAGTCTCGGATATGGTAATACGATAGGGTTGGGGTCGCTTCTGTGTTTTAGAAATATTTTAATATTATAATGTTGGGTAAATAAAAATATTAGGAATTTATAATAGTAAAGATAGATCATTAATAATTGCAACATCTAACTTTTAAGTCTTTATAATCTCAATTATGTTTTTCCCAATTCCACAGAGCTTTAAATATGCCATTAAGCATTCTTCCCTGTCTCCTTTCATTTTTCCAGCCAACTATTTGGCTGCGAACAATTTCCCTACCGCCTGGGAACTGCAATAAAACAATAACAAATGAACTAATAAGAAAACGTTGCCAGCCGAAGCTCAAGTTCAGCGGAAAGGCTGTTGTATTGTGGAGCTTCCCATTTTTCACGTAGCCGCGCAATAAAAGAAACTGAGCGTTAATTAAAAAAATAGCCATAGATCAATGCACCTGATAGATGCGGGAAATGTTTGTTCTACTGCCTGTGTTGCTAGTTGCAAGTTGCTGGTTGCTGCTCGCCAGTTGCTGCTGGCGTTGTGTGTGTGTGTTGCTGCTGCGGCGGCAGCAGCAGCAGAAATTCGCCAGCGGCAAATGTGGTGTAATTTGTGAGAAAGAGGCTGGGCTCCTTAGCCCTTTTTAGAGCCACCTAATGGAGAGAGCCCAGAGCCAAGATAGGGGGAAATGGAAAAAATAGAATGGTAGAACGTAGTAGAACGTTGACAAGGCTGCAGGCGCTTCCTTCATTAGCATGTGGAATGGGTGGAAGACTGGTCAGCTATTTGGCTTTCGTCTCTGACACACATAAGGCGTTTATAATCGTAATGGGATGAACGCAACGCCGTTGCTGCCAACTCCTTCGGCAACTGTTGCTGCTGCTGCCGCTTAACGTTGCTGCAGTTGTTGCTGCTGCGAGTGGGTGCTGCTGTTGCGTGGTTGCAACTTTCTTCGGCTCTTATCTTTTGTGCATATGCAGCGGGCACAGCAGCAACACCGCCAGACACAGCAGCAACATCTCGACGCAATGGCGGCGGCGTCTGCATTCTTTGGCAGCTATAAAATATGCGACCGACGATCATCTAAGTACAACAGCAACAGCGACTGCAGCAGCAACTGCTGCGGCACCGCAGCAACTCTTGAACTTTACTGAGCTATGAAAATGCTTTTGCCCTTTTTCTATGCTGTCTTCTTCTTATTTTACTGCAGGCCAGCAACTGTTTAGCATGATCTGCACTGGAACAAATTTTATTTAATGTTAGATGTTAATTTAATGTTGGACTAATTATCAAATATATTTTGCTTTTTTTTAAAAGATTTGTTCTTTATAGGCAATTTTAAATTCATGAATATTTTTTTAGCTTGGTCAATTAAATCAACGTATTTATCGAAAAATATTTAAATGTTAATTCAATAAAAAGAAGAAAAGACGTTTTTTTTGATAAATTTTTTTTACATGTTCTTCCCATTTTGAATCAACTTTAATAAACAACTAAAAATCACATAAAAATTTCTTGAATATTATATAATATTTACGGTAGAATTTTTTTTGGTATAATATATTTCTTATTGTATTTGTTCTTGTATCCTTAATTCTATACATCTATAAGGTTTCTTATGAATACCTTTTTAATCGTTCTTGGTTCATCTATGAGCTATTACAGTATTACTTTCTTTTCTTACCAAATTGTCCTATTTACTTAATACTTTTTCTCATAGTGTGGCTTAAATGAGTGAAAGAGAGAGGGAGACGCAGCACGATGTTGCTGCTGCTGCTCAAGTGCCAATAGCAATCTTCTCCTTTTTTTAGCCGCTTTTTCCTCCTGCCGTTGTTGTTGTTTATTTCCCCCTGGCTTGATCTTTTGGTCTTTGGCGGTAATTTTTCTGCGCAACTTTTTCCTTTTGGCCAAGACTTTATTGGCTTTCGGCTGCCTTCGCTTCGGTTTTTCCTTCTCCTCTCTATTTCGGTGCCATTTTAGCGCTGCTCCTTTTTTATCTGCCAAAGTTTTGTCTTCATTTTTATTTTAATAGCGATCTTGATACCGCCGCCTGCGACTCCTCCACTCGTTCGCCTGGCTGGGCTTCAGCGGTATCTTCTCTTTATCACATAATGATTTCAAATGGTGCGAAATTAATTTGAATTATTACTGTTATTAGCTGTTGTTTGTGTAATAGCCGGTGCCTGATCGCAGCCCAAAAAGTCTCCGTGGCCTCATCATCATTGGTACAGTTGAAGTTGCAGTTGCAGTTGCCGCAGATGTTGCAAGTTGCTGCCGTGCATTAGGCAAGACGTGGGTAACTAATTCCACAAGAAATGCTCGCAAATTCAGTGATAAGCCATGGGAATGAACAATTTGAGCAGAAAACACTGCTGTTGGGGGCACATAGAAAAAAACTTTGTGCTCATATGAGTTTATAATTAATTTTATTCGGTGTTTTATAAATATTAAAAGTATATAAAATATTTTCAGTATATATACCGCATTAAAAATGATACCATTCAATTTGATATCAATTAATTTATCTACCATCTTAAAAACAAGGTTGTCTGGAGATCCCCATTTAAATTTCGAATACAATTATCTCTTGATTACAGATACATGGTGAAGGGTTGTTAAAAGAAATTACACGTATCCCACAGATAGGTGAAAAATGGCCGAGCTGATGACTAGCCTTGGTGGCATTTTTTCCCGTGCAACCTTGGCATCAATTACCAATTCTCGTTGGCCGCTCGAATGACAGCGTCTTTGTTGTTCGACAGCGGCTAGCTGGCCACATTTAAATTTATTAAAACTGCACCAGCCTCTAACGGACACCGCTTGGAATGTGCAACATGTTGCTGCTGTAAATGCAGTAAGTTGCTGTTGCTGTTGCTGCTGCTGCTGCTGTTGCTGCGTTCAATGACCAAGGTGATCTTGTCCCTCGTTCCGGCATCCTGATGGCGCCTCGGCCATTTGCAATTTGCCATCTACCATTTTAGCATTTTGCATGCAATTTGATGCCATTTGTCATTTGCTTAATTGTGCCCAAGTTGTGTGCTGCACTTCCTGCCAGATCAGTTCGGTTCGGTTGGGATGAGATTTTTCTTACCGTTTCTAATTGTTGCCCGGCACGCAGCGTTACCTGCAATCCAAAGACTCCGAATCCGACTCCGACTCAGCCTCGGACTCGGACTCGAACTCGGACCCATTTAGTTTCAATTAATCAAGTTGTCGCTGCACGCGTCTATTAGCTGTTTATGACAAGTGTTCTCGGGCGACGGATCGAGGGAATGTATCTCATATCTCGGAGTGGGACTGGGCTCAAACTTGGACTCTGTAGAGCAGACGCCTCGGGGTGTCCGCCTGTCGCTCATTAGCGGCGCCCCCGAAGTCTCCGCTGATGTGGCTCTGCTCCTGCTGCACTTGCTCCCCGCCCATCAGCTGTTTGTTATTAAATATACTCGTACTTGTGGCAGTTGCCGCTACTGCCTGCCGGGGCTTTGAACTGTTCTGCTGCGGCTCTTTAACTCCAGCTTTTAGAGTTCAAAACGGCTGTGTTTTGGTACCCAACATGATCGTAGGATTGAGGGGTATATTGCATTGGGAAGTCAAAAAAAAGTTAAATGAATAATATATTTTTTAAAATATATATATGATTCATTGTTTTTTAGTAACTAAATATTTTCTCCACTTGCAAAATTTTATTTTATTTTTTAGTATATTTATATATGTAATCTTAACCTTTACTTTTTTTGCACGTAGAATGTTTTGTAATTCATTTAAATTATCCCAAACATGTTGATTACAAAACATTTTTTCTCCCATATTTTCTTGTTAGATAATTTAGATTTAAAGAATTCATCATTTGACCCATTTTTGTATCCTTTGTGCTTACCAAACAATATAATATATTAATTTATACCCGACACAATGTATTTTGCTTTACTACCGTAAACCATGTTTATTCCGTCGAATTAAGTGAATGCAAGCAGAGAATAATTATGAGATACTTGTTGCATGCTTTGTAACGTTTTGGATTCCGGCTAATTTATATTTTTAAAATATGAGTACACATAAATACATAAGCCGGGTATCTTGTAGTCGGAATACCTAAGCACACCGTGATCGTTTTTTCGTTAGTTTCGTAATGGGCAAGTTCTTTAATGTTCCACTTTGGGTTTATATTCAGGTCCCGTTGCATATGTGGGGGAAATGGTTGAAGGCTTTATTTTATTTTTTCTTTTTCTATTTTTTTTTTGGTAAAAGATTGCGCCATTTTTTGCGCCCAGCTGTCACAGGTTCGTTGACTCCCCGAGAGGCGCAGTTGGTGTTGAAACAATCATGTCCGAACCAGTGGCCAACTCTTGATGGGCCCATTGCATAATCCGCGCCATAAGAGCCCACATAGCTCTCAAGATCCAGGTTCAGATCCAGATCCACATCCAAATCCAGACAGACAGGCCTGGCCTGGCCGCGGTAATTACCATTGTCTGCTAAATTGATTTCGAAATGCTTAAGTTGGCAATTTTCGGTGGCTCAGGATGTGAAGATGTTAAGACTTAGTGGAGCAGTTGGCGGGCAGCTATTGTGGGTCAAATGCCCCGCCAGATGGGATCCGGCGCAGATAGCCATTTAATGGCCTAAATGATCATCGCCTGGGCTTGGCAACTGTTCTAACTGTTTGTGAGCTAACCAACTCGGTGATCTGTGCCGCAGCTAAAGTTCAATGAAGTAATCTTTTTGGATCACTTGGTGCCCAAGCGATATTTTGCATTCAATGGGCGTTATTCATCTGAGAGAATTAGTTGTGATAATAAAATATTTATGGATTTTTCTTACATTATATACACACTATAAACCAGCTCTATGGGAAAATTTATTTTAAATATTATGGCTTATGCTGTGATTATTTCTTAACAACTTGCTTGCAACTGCTCAGCCCCCAATAATACTTTTATGCTTTCGAAAGCTTTACAAATTTGCCAATGGAAATAAAATTCCTGCAAGAAAATTCCTCTGGAGGTGAGATTAATAAAGTATGTAATTGATTATTTCTTATCCGCACCGCAAGTATATAATCAATTATGATCCACTGATTAAGCTTTGCCAAACCGGGAGAAATAAGCTGTGCTCTCAATCTTCGAAGAGGATTCTCTGGGTGTGTAAATAGAAGCGATTACAACAAATTCTAAATGCCACTGACTCTGAATTTCCCTGAGGAAACTTCTTGGCAACTGGTTCGGCCTCCTCATTTTTATTTCACTTATTTCCCGATTATGACGATCGGTATGGGGATGCTGGAGCTTAGTTTCCCCCATGTGAAAACGGCACTGGACAAACTAGAATTTATCTCTGGATATATGTGCTCCCATATGCACACGCACTAGATAAGCCGGCTGCAGAAACCAGTTGCGGCTATCGGAACCTTCCATCTATCGGCAGATCCAGATACTCGCAAAACTGACACCCCCCACGAACTAATTGCGTCTCATTGCCATTTATCGCGATGCGTTGTGACTGCGAAATGAATTACGGCCGCGGAAAACAAATTAAAATCGTGGCAAAAGTTGCGAGTTTTCCTAATTTGCCACTCGACTCCCCGGTCCGCAGTCCTCACCTTTCGCATTAAGTTTTTTAATTTACCGTCTGCCGAGGTAGCAATTTTCAGGCCTTTTACCCGCGCAACTTTCAGTGATGCCAAGTATCTCGGTACAAAACATAGACCTCATTTTCGGTATTAAAATACCACATTTTTTTAAATATCCTATACAAATTTGTTTTGGAAAGCTGCAACTTATTAAATAAATTATAAGCAACACGGCGGAATTATTTCAACAGGTTATACAATTTCTAACAATCTTATAAAATTTGATTTTTATACGGGCTAGAAACGTCCTTGCACATTTATATCTAGTATGAACCAAAAAAATGGTTTAGTTTAATTTGTAACCCGTACCCATTACATTAATTAAACAAACCAAGCCAGCACTGTCAATTTCTTAGTTCTTGCGTGCCTGGGTTTTATTTACTTATCTCTTTTTTTAGCCAGGGTTTCTGCCACTTGTTGCGCCCGTTTGCCAAATGCAATTAAATCCGTGTCGTGTGTGCAACAATTGCACTTGGCAATTGCAACTGTGCCGCATAATTGTGCCAAATGAATTTGTAATTATGTATTTGGTGTGTCTCCTGGACATGCCATGCAATCCGAGCCGGTTTCAGTGCCACTTCCACATCTCCCCGCTGTGTTTTTAATGCCTCATTTTTTTTGGTCATGTGAGTGACATCACAGTAGCAGCCACACAACACAAAGTCATTGTCAACAATGTCAGCCAGACCCACAAGACCAGCGAGACCAGGCCAGCACGGAGCAGACCGGCAAGTCTGTTCGGGCCATGACACCACACAAAAAGCAGGCTGACAAAATTTAATTAAAGCGCATGACGAAAAATTCTTTGAAAAATTGTTTAGGCGGCATCCGATGCGCCCGGAAGATCTAAGGGCACACACATTATACCCTAACTGATAGGGATTGATATCGGAAATCAGATTAAACTCACTTTGGTAAACAATAATTATACTAAAATATGGTTTAAGTGTGTTATAAAGAGTGTTCAAAGAAACCAATTTGTATAAAATTATTGATAACTTTTTTGGTATATTAATAGAATCTTAAACTGTAAAAATATATTTTTAAAAAATCAAATATATATTAAGTATGAAACAAGAATGTGTTATGTAAGCCCTTTTAACTTAAATAATAAGTTGTTTAGAAAATGAATGTCTTTTCCAGCAAAAATTCTTGTTGAATCTCAAAATGAATCGCGATGATAATTTAAAATTGTGGCATTAATTAACTGATTTAATGATATTCTTAAACCACAGCTAATCCCAAAGATAATAGAAAAATATGACAGCAGTTTCATTAAGGGTATTTCTAAAGACTAGATAAAGCTACTGCCGACACCTTAAAAGTCACACATTCCCAACTTTTTTCAGAGCGCTCTATTTTCATTTTTTTGTTAGACAAGCAAGTCTAAAGTGTCAAAGTCGCCGGAGACCGGAGACTGGAGCTCAGTAGTGGAAAGGGTGGTGTGTGGCACCATACTGGGTATTTGGCAAAGTTTTCTTGAACTTCACACGAAGCCAATTAAATGGCGACACGTTACGGAACATGGTCGAGGCCTCATCCTCGTCATTATCATCATTGTCGTCTTCATCATTGCCGGGGCCTATTCCCAAGTGGCTATGGGTGATGGGAGATGGCAGCTATGGGTATTGGAAAATGGGTCAATGATGGCTTAAATTGTGACTGGATAAGGTTGAAAGCCGTGAGGTGTGGGCTTGACATTTGATCGCATCAGCCGATCTACTCGGCTGATTGACTGATGAATCTTTGCGGGCTTTTGCGGTTTGATTTATGACGATCGATGGCAAGTTTCATTCAACTTTCTTCCACCATGCATTTTGCATTTTCCTTCAGTTTTCCTTGACTCGCTTCGGCTGCGGCTGCTGTTTCGATTGCAATGATATCGTCGTTATTGAGATGTAGCCCCCTGTCTTGGGAGACTCTGCCGTCCTGGCAACAATTTGTCTAATGTGCCAATTTGACGCCCGCCCCCCAGACCGACCCTATCAGTTGGTTCCCCATCCATCTCTCTGTCTTTCTATCCATCTATCTATCTAGCCTATCCGATTGCAATCAGCTGCTAGAGATGGTTAGCAGCCAGAAGAGTGAGTGAAAAATTTCAGTTTTTATCGTTACCCAGGAGTGGATAAGGGTACTGATAGGTTTCTTTTAAGGATAAGGGTATGCGGATACAAAATTAATAAAAATAGGAGTAAAATAATCCAAAACTATTTATAAAATAATTGACAATCGACAGAATCCTTTCAAATGTTTTTAAAACATTATAGTTTTAAAAAAGTAAAAGTCCAAAGTAAATATAGCATTTTCCCCTATATCCTAGAATGGGAACTTTAATATTATATTGTAATCTGAAGAAAATAATATACCATATACCATTTTAACCAATTGTTTTATATAAGTAAAAAGTTAAATGTGGTTAAATCCTTATAAAGTATTAATATCAAGGTGTGTTTAAAATATTTATTATTTTTTTTACTCGCATCCGTAGTTAAATGAATATATGTGTATAATGGAGCGTGCATCTTAGGATGCAGATATTTATGTAAAATTCGCAGGGCAAACTTTCTTCCATCACGTATTTCCTTTGGAGGCCACATTCCGAGTGGTTCCGTCTCCCTCCCAATATCAATGACAAGACAAACCGAAACTGCCAGATCTGTGCGCTTAGGAGGCCCTATAATTTCCACACTCTTGCCGCCCGCCAAAATCTCGCTGGTCGCTCGCTCACTTGTCCCATTTATTTATTTTGTATTTTTCTGCCGTTTAAATTTAATTCACGATTCGGCGCTGCCATCGAATGGCGACAAAGGAACGGAGAAAATTCCCTCGACGACGGATTGTAATTTTCCATCTAGCCGTCTCTCTCTCGCTCCATCTGGCTGGCTGGCTTTTCTTTTCCTTCTAACAAGCCGGCAGACGGGACGGGATTTTCTTTTGCTTACTTTCCGATTTAGTCAGCCAAAGTTGGAAAATCTCTGCGCTCGCGTACTTAACCGCAATAATTTTTGCTCATTTGAGTGTCGTGGAAATGAGTTAAAGTCGCGATACTCTGGCATTGCCACTTGGCAACGTCGCTTCTTCTGCTGCACTCGGGAAAAATGATCAATTTATAGGATATAAATTCACATTTTATTTATACCTTTAATCAGAAATGCATTACTACAATATGTAAAATTCATTAGGAACAATTTTTAGTTGGTACCCATATATCTTCGGCAATAAGGATAGTTTTCCACACATAAATGCAATTTTAAAGGGTTCTAATTATTTATATATGCCTATGGATGCTTACAGATTTAATAAAAAAAATGATATTCAAAAGCCTTGAACTTTCAAAAAATCCTTACACATATTTATTTTATTTTAAGAAACCCTTTTTCCGGGTGTATACTCCCTAATGTAATGTGAGCATTACTTATTTCCATTTTTTGTTTCTTCTACGCCGCCGCTTAATTCATTAATTTCCCACAGAGTCGAGTGGTAGCTGCATCTGCAGCATGCTGCAGAATCTACAAAGTCAATTTCAAACGTGAAACCGTTGAAAGTTATCACCTCGCGCGGGAGTTTGTGGGACCGAAATGAACCGCAATAAACTTGCGCAAATTGTCGCTGCTCTCCCTAATCATTGTCAGGCGTAATGAAGTTGTTCTCGGATTAGCTCTTCTTTGCCGGGTTTATAGCGGGGTCTTCTGTCTTAACCCAGGGCTGCTGTTTACTTGTGTAATATTTTTATGGCCCATATTATATCGTAAATCCCTTTCCGAGTACTCTTTTAGTGGTCATTTCCGGGGTTTAGATGACCCTTAGGTTATATTCCAGTTTAAGGGGTTCCTGGTATGTGAGGATACTTTGGGCGCTGAAATTTATGTATTTAAAGAAATAACATAATGCACAAGAGTATTTTTTGTTCTGCCAAAAAATAATAAAATCTCGGCTTAAACATCTTGTAATTGGAGAGCTTTAAGATCTTTTAAGTAAGCAACCTAATGGTTTTATGTTTGTGAACTAGACTAAAATTTCAAGTAAATTAATTTTGATAAAAAAGACTGCAAAAAAATGTAAAAGATACAGAAAAATATAAAACAGATACATAATCTTTATAAAAAAAACTATAGTATTGTTATTTAAGTTAATCTTTACTTTGTGCATAATTGGCTTATCTGTCTCACCGGCTTTCGGTTTTTATCAAATATTTATTTTTGGGTCAAACTACCTGGAGTTAGGAGCCTATGTTGAATACACCAACATGGCTGCACTGCTGACCATTGGCCCTTTATCGAAAAGGTGTAAAACCTTATGACCCAGTGAGGAGGTGAAGTGAACTGGCTAACAAAGTGAACTGCTCTTGGCCTTTTGTCCGACCATAAGTCTTTTGTATGGCATCGAGGCATTTGCATTTCTTTCAGCCTTGTCGATTCTTTTTTCGTAACTGTCCAGGGCACCGAGAACTTATGACTGGAAGATCCCACATTGTATCTATATCGTTATAACGCCCTGACCTCGACTTGGACTGGTTTGTATGCAAATTAATTAATACGATTCCCAATCTCTAAGGCCATATTTCAGCATTCGTTGTGCGTTGCATTCTTGGCGACACAACAGTGACCCCAAAAATGGCTTTATAAAGAAGTTTCTACGAACTCTCTAAGCCCAATGAAAGTGATTTTCCTGACCCCGTTTTACGGGTGGAAAGAAAAAACAATCTTTGGTGAAGAGCTACGAAATTGGCTTGTAAAAATGTTTCGCATGTATATCATATTTCTTGATTTTACTTTTTCCTCTCTGTTTCGGTTTCCCTGTCCCTGGCAGTTTTCTATTTTCCAAGTTGGACGCATATTTTCCGTGGTTTTTCTACAGCGTCCCACGCTCTTAATTACCCCCTCCGGCCGCCCTCAACTCGCCGCCTTCAACCACTAACATCCCAAGACAGTTTGCGTATATTTCAAGCCCAGCTTCAGATTGGTAGCTATCTTCCCTCTCTTTTCCCGCCCCGTCATCCGTCTCTGTCGCACTTTGTTTGTCCATTTCTTGTGGCTGTTTGGTTTGTCCTCTTGGTTTTTCTTTCCCCCGCAAACCCTGCGGTTGCCAATTTTAATTTGTAAATGTGCTAAAGAAAGCTGTCCAAATGTTTTGATTTAATTTTCTCAAACATTTCTGCAGAAAAACCCATTTAAATGGCTAAACCAAGAAAAGGATGGTCGCAACATCATCGCTGTCTCGGCATTGTATCTCGGCATAAATGTGTTTTATGGTGAAAGGTTGTTGCCAGAATTACCATAATCCCAGATTGTTTTCTCACATTCATCACGGAATTATTAGTGAAGATTAATCGGCTATCGGGGGATTATTTGGAAGTGACTTAGTGTCGAGTTAAGCTGGGGATTGTTTTAAAAAGGGGCTCAAATGTTTGAATTTCATACACAAATAGCACAATTTTAATGAAATTGTTAGTATATGGTACGCCCCAATTAATGTGGTATTTTATTATGATATTTTTTAAACCCATAATTTAACAAGTGTTAACTTAAAGAATTTCCTTATATGATCTGTACTTCAAAATACTTTTAAACTATTTTTACTAATTTATTTTTTTCTCCACTAAAACAAAGTGTTTATCCACTTAATCACGATATTATCTACCCGTTAAACCCCTAATTTCTGCATATATTTCCCCCCAGTTCAAGCACCCAATTCGAATCGCATTTCAAAGCTAATTTCCCCTGAAATGCAGATCCTATCGCGGGTAATGCCACCATGTTGCAACTGTCAGCGAAAGAAAACAGATCTGGCATTCGCCATCTGCCTTATCTGCCATCTCTCGTGAAATCCCGACCCAGCCATCCGGAGACCACACAGCCGGGGAGACAAAGGATTGACAACATGCCATGGGCTTTAATGATTTTTATGAGTTCATTAAAAATGTATTTCGAAAATTGTTATATTTATGAGGGAAGCGCCAGAGAGTGTGGGGCAGTGGTTATTGTTATTGTGCATTTGCATTAAATTATTGAAACATTTTTCGCGCTCTCGCCGGCCGACATTGTTTTTGCAGCTCCGTGTTGGAAGCGGCTTCATTAAGTGCAATTGCAAGGCAGCTTCACCTGGATACACCCAGTGCTACCCAGTACACAGAGAGAAAACAGAAGGCATTTCAGGAAAAAAAACAATATTGATATTTAACTTTTTGAAACTTTTTCTTTCAAATATAAAATTAAAATAAAAAATTTATAATTATATAAGTGTATACATTTCGATAGGTTCTCGATAAGCAAATCTTTCGATATTGAATGATATTCTTTGACATGATTGAAAATAAAATATTGAAGTCCAGATTGGTGATTTTAATATAATCCTATTAAAAAGTATTAGAACATTGTTTTAACTATGGCATTGAATACATGGAAATACCTACATTGCACTCAATATTTTAATACTATTTTATAAAATTAACAAAGTTTGAAAGTGTTCTATAAGAAAGTAGCTTATTGTCATTGATCATAAATTTATTCCAACTTCTTCTAGTTGGATGATGTATCTTATGGGTGACTTTTGGAAATTCGGTGTTCTGTCTTTGAATACGAATTTCTCCTTACCCAGATATGGGTCAGATATTTATTTTCTCAGTGTAGACCTTTCCTCACATGTCAGGCAGTCAGCGCTGCGATGGTGTGACAGACCTGAGCAACAACAGAAACAACAGGGCACCGCAACACCCGCAAGTTGGGAGCGCTGGCAACTTTGGCAGCCGTTAAAACTGCTGATGATGTCTGCGGCTTTGTTGCCATATCCACTACACCTTTGGGCAGGGGGTCCAAGGGGCTTTGGGCTCGGGCTCGGGCTCGGGCTGGCTGCTGCTGCCAACGCGTATTCATCATCATTTCTGTCATCCAGGCATGGGATGGTTTGCTATGCCATGGCTATGGTGCTGGGGAAAAACCTTTGCTCGCATGATGCGCTTGAATTTTCTCTTGCACCTAAATTATATTTTTCCTTCTGTCTTTGCTGCCTTTTCTTTTTCTTCTACAGCCGCCGCTGCTGTCAATGGTTATTTTTTCCATTAATATGATTTTCCTGAAGTGATTTTTTCCTACTCAAGATCAAATTTCGTTTTTTGAAAAAGGAAAGTAAACGCTAAAATGGCATATTTATCTTCTTAAAGTTTTCGCCAAGCAGTTTTTGAGTTGACCCATTTTAAAGTAGAAACCACATGTAAAGCTGGCAAAACTATCCTAATTTAAAGAACTACATTTAAATATTTTAGATACATAAAATGTAAGTACCCAACTCAATCTAAAGACACTTTAGTCTCATTTGGTTTATGTCTTCTGCTTAGCCCTCCATCTAAAATGGAAAGTTGTATTTTAATTACAAAGTAGCTTATGGGTTTATCTCCTAGGGGTTTTGTGGCAAAAATTTTCGCAACCACTCATTTTGTTTATTTAATTAGAAGAGGACCTGGTGGGCGAAGAAATTTCGGGGTTCGTGTCATTAATTACTCAGCGGGCCACTTGGACACGATCTTCGGGTAGTCAAGTAGTTGGCCAAGTGGCTCCGCGTGGCCAAAACTGCAGCTCAGCGGGATTCTGGCACTCGGACGCGCATTTGGACGCGCATGGGGGACTTTCTTTCCGAAATTGCCAATTGAGCGGAATCAAGGCAAATACTTCAAGTCTCTCCGCATCTCATTTGAATGCTTGAATCTCGGTTTCTGCGGCTTTCCCATGGATCGTTTGTCTTTTTTGGCCAATTTTTTTCCCGACTTCTTTTTTTTGTTTTTGTTTTTTTTTTTTTGGATGGGGGCGGTGGCGGGGTAAGAAAAACAATCAACGCGCCTTGAAAACGAATTCGCATGACCAAAAGAAATAGTTGAAAAGGTAAATAGGAGTTGGGAGGAAAAAAGATACAATTTTATCTTCGACGGGAAGATACCTTGCATCTTTTTTAGAAGAAGTACATCACTTAACTATGGCATTTTTGGAATGTGCATATGAAGCCCACCTATCTTTTAGTTAGCTTTGCATAAATATTTAAATAGGGAAATATTCTTAACTCAACTTTCCTAAAAGAACCTTTTATATGTGTTCATTATTTGCTAATTTAAGTAATATAGATATTTTTCAAACAGCACCTCCAGGGTATCGTGCCTTAAGTTTATTTATCTTTTGCTGAGCTCACTTTTTGTATTGTTGGCCAAGTAAATACTTAAAGATAGCACACACTTAAATCGCTGTTGATATTGTGTAGCGAAAGTGAAATTTAGTTTGCCCCTTTACCGGGAAGTGCCAAAAAAAAGCGAGCGAGCCAAGGGAAAGAAACCCAACTAAAGACTTAAATGCGAGATTCGCTTACGGAAGTTCCAAATTTGAAGAGATTTCTTCCAGTTTTTACCAACGTTTTTGCGATAATTTGTTTTGTTGGCTTGCAATTCTCGGAGCTGTTTGCTTAGTCTAATGAAAGTTAATTACAACATCAAAGCGTTGTCGCTGCCACTGATCTCCAGTGATCTTGGGGTCTCCTCCTCCGGGGCCTCCTCCGGATCCACCTTCTCCTCCTCGCCTGCGCACAAATTCCGATTAGGCGCGGCCTAAAAGGCAGAGAAGAAAAAAAAAAAATTGAGAAAAAATTGTGCGATGGCAGCCAAACTCTAGCTCTAAGTAGAGAAAGTACATGTAAAAGTATCTGAAAGATGCGAATCTGCTGCCGCTTTGGGGCTGTGGGGTCAAAATCGCTGGCGACTTTTACCGCTCGCTTTTGGGCCAAAAAGGCGCGCTGACCCCGCCCACACGGATCATGTGTGTGTGAGTGCTTGTATTTTTTTCTGTTTGGCTGTAAATATTACAACATGACTGTTGGAGATGTTAACTCGAGAGCTGCTCGTCATTTGCATACTTAACACCTTTCGGGAAACTGCGTTTGTGGGCACTTGAGTCATCTCGGCTTTTGTGCAATTAGAAAATCATCATCAAGTTGCAGTCGTGTGTTACTTTCAATTTCAATGCATATGCCTCGGCCGGTGCCCCTAACCATTGTATGGCATGATTTGTATCTTGTATCTTTGGATCTTTCGGCTTTCGTTTCTGTGGCCGCACCTCGCCTGCATCTGCATCTCCATCTTCAAGCTGCAAGCTTTGAATCGGCGATGACTTGGCACTGCACTTTGGCTATTACAATTATTGTTATTGTTACTGTTATTGCTTTATTGTTGCAGTTTATTGCATTGTCTGGATTCGCCATTAAGTGCGGCTGTTTTTCCCCACCCCCCTCATTTTTGCATATCACAGATTTTCCTCGGCCAGCTTCCAAAAAATAAATCGATAAACTTTCACCCTGACTGCCTGCCTGCCGCCTGCTCCCATTAAAATGCCATCAAGATCTGTGGAAATTTGTCCAGCCCAGAAACTCACATCCATCGGATATCAATATAAGCAATTGTTACGCTAATTGCATTGATTAACGTCTTATCGCATTTGAATTATCTCACAGAGCCAAAGTGGAATTAGAAATAGAAATAAAAATAAAACGCTCAACCCACGAAATTTCACTTTCTAGGCAACAGGTGAAATCTTCTCTTGAGTGCTTCCTGTATGAAGAGGTGAAACAAAAAATACAAACGGTGAAAATAGCCGCAAAAAAGTACCTGCCGCGGCTTAAAGATATATATTAAGAATAATTATATTTGAGTGGGCTCTCTGCGCTTCTGTTTCACATTCCTCATTTCTCCCAGGCCAGAAATTGATAAGGGCCCGGGTCCATTCCACGCTTAATGCTGCACAATTAAATTCATTGAGCTGCATAAGCACCTTCCACCAACAACGCATAATTATGCAGATGTTGGCCATTTAAAGGGCCGGTTCTTCCCACTTCCCCCATCTCACTTTTTTTTAGGTCTTCCTCTTGGGGGAGATTGCATGTCGGTCCGGGCCAACAAATCGCGTCTAATTAGTGACCCGCAAATGAAGAAATTTTTCGGACACGAAAGAAATTTCTACGTGCACTGGGGAAACCAAAAATACCATCTGGAAATTTTAAAAATATATTATATGTTAAATATTTAAATGTTATATCACTAGACAAACTTAAATGATATATGCTAGAAAGAATTGTATGATGTTTTGTTATGCTATGATATAACACGGTATGATATAATATGATATGATATGATATAATATAATATAATATGTGCTATTATATGATGATGGATAAGAAATTATATGATATGGTATTATATTGTATTATATGATAAATATGTGATAGAATACAACATAATATGTTATATATATACCTCCTTTTTTTAATACCCTTTTTTTTCCCAGTGCCTTACATAAGTCTTCCTTCAAGACATGCAACTTTGTTTTCGGACTCTTGATATTTGTGGACAGTTCTTGGTTTTGTTTTTGTTTCGCCACTAATTCGTTGTGGTTCATTTTAATGATGCGAAAGAAAGTTACGACCAGTGAAAAGGAGAAGAAGCAGCAGCTCTGTTTGGCATTTTCTAATGATGCATATAAATCTGGGATCCAATAACCCGAAACCCTGCAACCAATATCTATCTCCCTACGTCGCTTTGGGCATGCAAATTTCAGCCATCGGCTGTCCGGCCAATAATCAAAGCCAATCAATCAATATATGGTTGAGGTTCAGTATCCCAGCACTTTTGGGGGCGGGGGATTGAAAGAGCCAGCCCATGATGATGGCTCATAAATATCGAAAATGCAGACACCTTAGCAGCTTTTTGCCTCCTTCGGCTGCCGAAAGATGAGTGGAAATAATTAGTTATCGACGGCATCTGTGCAACAGTAGCAAAGTCAGTCAACTCGGACCCGCTGCGTTTTGATGGGTGATGAAACTTTCGCCAAAATAATAATTACTCAGGAATTTGCATGATAGATGAGTTCGGGAATCTACCGAAGACTAGAGACTGGGATCCTCGGGGTATCAGCCAGGAGGTGGATCTATATATGGGAATTTATGTAAGGTTGGTGTTTTTATAGGCTAGGATATTGTAATATTCGTAACTTTATGGCTTATGGCATAATATATAAACCTAGAAAAAACTTTTATTATATACAAGAGCCACCAATCTGTACAGTCCCCTATCATCTCAAGAACATTCATTTGCGAGAGCAGGGCACTTACTTTCTATTACCTCAGTTTCGACTTTTACTGAGCCAAAAACATCGGTTTCTGGGGACAAGAGTCCCATGTTGAAGTGAAAATTGCCGACCTCAGATCGAGATTGAGGACAAAACGCGGAGGAATGGGCGACAATGAGTTATTTCTGTGGCTAACTGCTGGCAATTTCGGTGTCTGTGTCTCTTGTTGTCTGTTCTGATGGCTAAAAGTGAGTGAATTTCATGGCCAGGCTAATGAAAAATGTACGGGGCTCCTTAAACTCTAATTAAAGTTTTTAAGTGTCTGTGTGTGTCTGCCGGCTGGTTGTTCGTTCTTTATTCTCCGCTGGGTCTTGTTAAGGGGCTAATGCTATAAACTGTCTTCTACCTGTGCCCATTCTGTCCGTTTTCATGAGGCCACATATCTAGTGTGCGGCTGCTGCGCAGAGCCTGCTTTTCCCATGATCTTTTTCATTTTTCTATGATCTTTGGCTAATTAGTTGGCACACTAAACGATTTCGAGGATCTTGTATGCTTAGTACAAATCCGCTTTATGCATTTGCTTGCGGTCTGAATGGGATTTTTCTCCCAAGCTCTGACTTCTTCCGGTTAAGGCCATAAAAAAGTACTCATCTTTTTGTGAGCGTTTTTATGATGTACTTGAGTTTTCGCACTGCATATTTTTACACTTCTGTCTTTAGGTGAAAAAGGTAATGTAGCGTTTTTTTTATAAGCAAAACATAATTCTTGATCAGGGTTTGTTGTTGCCTTGTTTTTATGGTTTGCCGGTAATTGAATTTGTGGCAAGGCAGCGATGGACAGCCTCTCCAGCATCTCGAGGTATTTATTTAATTATATGACGGGTCTTGACTTCTTCTTCAGGCGCCGCCAGCTGCTTTCTAATCAACATTGGTCCAATGATTTGCATTTTCAGCTGCTTAAGCTTTGGCGGCTGGCTTTTGGCTTCTACTCCGCTTTACTTTTGCTTTAGTTTTAATTGGTTTTGCTTGAGCAGAGTTTAGAGAGGAAGTACTTCTTTGGTTGAATAATTTTAATGGATGCATAGGGCATGTGGCAATTTGGTCAAGAATTAAGACAGCAAATGCTGAGTTCTGTAATTGTCGGTTATTAGCCTGAAACGTAATTTTATGGCGTTATAATTGGTTTATTTGTTTTGCCGCTTGATGTGTCGGGTTAGGATTTTCCGGGATAGGTTTTTATAATTGTGTATATTTTATGCCTTTGAGAAAATATTTTAAATCATTGTGCTAAAATTATATGACGTTCGATTTCATGAAAAATAGTTTTTGGAAAAAGTTTTTCGAACTTCCTGGTTTATTTTTACCTTTCTTAAAAGTATTCCTAAATTAATTCCCCCTAAAAATCATTCATTACATTTAATTTTAAGTGGCTATGGAAAGTTTTTAGTTATTTTAAGATATGTAATCATTATCGTTTGAAAAGTCCAAGATCATTAATATGTTCCGCACATTTTTTAAACTACAATTTTTTAAATTTAACCATTTTACATATGTAAAAATCTTTTATAGCTCAGCCAAAAAGTAGGCAATGCATTAAACAGCCACAGTGACCCATAAAGTATGTGGACAAAACGCAAGTAGAGAATGATAGATATTGCCTACTTTTCAGGGCGCATTTTTACTTCGATCTTAGTTATCCAAATTAAAGTAATAATATATAGAAAGCACTATTTCAAATAAAAACATAAGTCTCGTTTTTTCATAAATTAAAATTTATTTTTTCCTTTTTACAAAATTTTTAAACCCAAAACATCGCTCAATCTGATTGCTTAAATCGATGTACATATGCATAGTTAGAGGGAAGAGGCGGAGTCCTGGTGGTTACTATATGTTTAAATGGAGTGCGCAATTTCTAAATAATTTCTAATGCCCTCAGAACTCATTGCTGAGCTCCATGCCAAAGGAAATCGCTTTGAAGACCTACCAAAATTGCACTAAAACAGCTGCCAGAGTTGTCACAGTTTCGAACTGCCCTCGCTATGAATTATTCAATGACATATCCTTAGGTTAACTTACTGCGCCCTATCTGCACATTTGGCACATCCTGCTCTTTGACCTTTGCTGCGTTGCTCTACGTAATTTCCGTTTAAATTATAACTGAAACTGTTTCTCATCTCTATTTTTTTTTAGTTATACATATATTAAAATATATACAATTTATGCGGGTTAGATTACGAGTATAGTTTGTTGCTATATTACATAATGGAGGGTATGCCCTCCTTCGTTGCAGGTCTTGCTCTTGTTTTCATAAATATTCATTACAAATTATTTGTATAACAAACTGCGCACATGTCGATGCTTAAAACTAATTAAATATTTATATCATACGTTTTATGACCAAAATTTGGTAGCAAAAGAAACACGCTCTCTTTCTTCAAACTTGAAAATGAATTGTGTGTGCGGATGTGCATTTTAAGTTCTAAGCTTGTATTTGTTCGTTTCTCCCTTCTCATTAGTTGGTAACTTGGCGAGACTCAATTGGCTCAGTCGATATCTATATAGTAGCTGCTCCTCCGCTCAATCTATCCTCCTTTACAAAGTGTTTTTTATGTCTGTTTGCTGTATGGAATGGTTCCTTAGAGCTGCACTCAATCGTTGGCCATGCAGTAGCCGGAGTACGTCTGTATGTTATCCTCCAGGAAACTCTCGCCGGCTATCACGCCGGACTGCGTGTGGTGGCTGGGACAGCGGTGACCTTTGGGGCACTGGCACAGGGAGTTGATGTTGACCTCGTCGAGGAACTCCTGACGTTTTCGCACCGTGAACAACTTGCACGGCTGCTTCCGCTGACAGCGAAGGCGCTGGATAAAATAAAGGAAATATTGTAGCCACATTTTACAAGCAAATTCGTTACAAACTCACCGTCAGGGGAGAGCAGGCGAAGAGGTATCTGTAGCCAGGACTGCCATTGCCGATGGGTTCCCTCTTGGTTAGGTAGGTCACCGAGTTCCGGGGACACCGACAGTGGACTATCTGCTCTGTCACATTCAACTCGGCTGCCGTTGTCAAGGTCCAAGTATAGTCGCGGAAGTGTCTGCAAAGGAAGACAAATATTTCATTTAATTAATATATTTTTTAAGTTTTTTTACGAGGTTAAAATCAAAATAAAACATAACAAGATGTTTTGAAAGTATGTAAATTATAGTTAAGCTTTCTTAAAACTTACTTGCAAACGGGCAACTTGTGCACCGGCTGGCACATTTTATAGTGCCTGGTCTTATCGGCAATCGTGTGGCCATCTTCCACGCCCAAGCTGCTGGGACAACCCCCGATGAAGCTAGTGGCTGACTCCTTTAAGCCCCGATGACCCGAGTGCCTCATGTGCGCCGGACCGCGGGGAAATTCATTGTCCTGCAGCTCCGCATATGGCAGGGCATCATTATAGTCCGGCGACTGATCCAGATGATCCAAATCATCCTCGTAGACGGCGCCCAGTTTCTGCATAAGCTTCTTCATGTGCAGACTCTCGAACTTCTTGTCCTGGAATTCACCCAAAAGCATACGCTTGTGCTGCATCATCTTCTCCCTCTCGAAGTAGTTCCTGTACTTCAGGGCATCCGCTGAACCCGACGAGTGACTGTGGTGATGGATGATCACATTGTTGGGCATGCGATTCGACTCGGGACAGCGACACTGCCGCTCGATCCAGGGGGTTTCGTACAGATCGATCTTGGAGCAGACCGCATTCGGGGCGCAGATGGGAAGGTCGTCCTCAGAGTCCTTAAAAAAATAATCAAAGAAGTTGGTTAATAAAATATGATTGACCTTTCTAAATGCTGAATAGCAATGAGTAGTAATCTTTAAAAATCAATGAAATTTAATATGTTTTAGGAACTTGAGTTTAAGCCATGAAAGCCTATTATCATCTCCTTCAGGCTTCCTTTGATTATTTGCCAAATTACCATAAGATAAACAAAGCATAAGGGTAAACTTCCATGGCCTGAACTATGCCGAATCCTTCAATAATAGCCGCTTGTGTCAACACAATCTTGGCAACTCGATTAACATAACTACAACGCCCAAAGTCGGTCCAAACCCGAGGATAACTTGGGTGTGTGTTTGTTTGTTCGCTGGCAAATACATTTCATTAATTGAATTCTCCAAACAGAGGGACGGAGACCCGAAAGTTGGGCTCTGTTGTTGTTTGCCCAAGTCGGGGCCAATAAAAACTTATGCATTGTGTGTTGCGTCCTGGTCGTAACATAAAAACCAACAACTAGCAACTGATGGGTGCTTTTCGAGGATGCCACTCCAGAGGCGGACTCCCTTCTATCATTCGATTTTATTGTTAGTGATGCTTGACAGCAACATCCACGGCAACAACAGGTTTCCAATGAAATTATCGAAAGCAATCAATTTTTTAAATGGAACTGTCGCGCACCTTGTGTTATCCCTTTTTTTGTCCAGGGTTTTCGCCTTTTGTTCGGTTTCAATTTCATTTCTCTGTCCATCTTCCTCACTTTTCTCTTGATTTTTATTCAAATTATTTTTTGGGACTTCGGCTTGCACCTGCTGCTACCTGAGCTGCTTAGGGTCATTCCTTGAGGTCCTTTATTCTACACTGTTCGGGGGTGAGCGCATACCGGAAGTCCGGAAGTGATTTAGTGCAACTGACGGAAGTAAATAAGTGAGTGCACACGCAAAAGGGATTAGCCGTAGACGAGGCGGAAGTGAATCCGAAACAGGTTGCCTGACCTTTTACCTTTTTGCTCAATTGAACCGGGGTTCTCTATGACAATTCTCCCTACTCTCCTGTTTCTTTCCCCTCCGGAAGTCGTCTGCCTGCCTTCCTCATTCACTTTATTAGTTTTATTTACTTCCTGATTTTATTTTTTTCTTTCGTTTTTAATGTCGCTTCCGGAACTTCCTTTTTGCCAGTTCCTTCCCGGGATTCCCACGCATTTTTGACCCAGTTTCGGGTGTAGCACCTGCCGAAGTCCTTAACCCTTTCGAGCAGCGGTCTGGTCCTCACTTTGATTATTCATATTTCAAGTAGGAGCTTCGGCATTGCTGAGATTCTTTTCCGTCTGCAGGGGGAGCCATGAGACCATTGTCAATCCACCCCTGACAGGATACGCCAACGGTGGAGTTTCATAGGGGGTCGCTGTCGAGTAAGCAGCGTGAGAAATTCTTTGAAATTCGAGCATGTTTATTGAGATTTCTTCCCCTTCAGTGTTTTTTCCTCTACGTTTTTCCCCCCGATTTTTTGTTTTTCTTGTTGTGTCGGGAAATGGCACTTCAAAGACATCACCGTTATACGTATAAAGTTTTACATATTGATAAGCAAATCACAGGGCAGGGGTAGCATATCAAAGAAGACATGCTTCATCGGCATTCCAAAGCCATCAGCTCATCTCAGCGAAGCTCACAATGGATGCACAGCGAAAAAGACCATGATTGTAAGGGGTATGATCATACTAAAAATCTATTGCACTAATTTTAATTTTTGATTACATATATATATATTTTTACGAAAGATTTTGTATACAGTTTTTGAATTAAAATGCAGGAACTAATTTGAAATGAGCTTTCTACAAAATAAAACTAAAAATACTATAGTAAACTCTGAAAGTCTGAAGATTTTTCTCTCTGTGCATCACTAGAATCAACTTATAAACAACACGAAAGTTTTTGTGTTGGCGAAGAAGCTGGAAGAGTAGTAAAAGTTTTGCGGGGCCAACACAAAAAAGCGATGGAAAAAGCAAATAAAAGAAGGGCGGCGAGCAGGGAACCGGATTTCCGGTTTAACAGCTCCCCAAAGAAGGTGTGGTGGGGTAGGGAGGGGCCAGTGGAAGGGGCAGGCGGTCCAAGCTGCTGCCACACTTTATAATTTGCCCGATCTCCATCAGCAGCACGCGTGTAGCTACGTACCGCTCCCCGAGCTGTCAGACAATTAGCCTCATGTGTCAAAGTGCAGTGCCAACGGAAGTTGAGAACGCGCCAAAGACAATAAAAGCTGGGTTTTCCCCCTCCTAGCCCCTGCCCAAGTGGCTACCATGTGGCCCTTCCTCATCTCTCCAGCAGCTGGACACTGCAACGTGAGGCGGCAAGCATTGACAAACTTTTGTGTGACTTTTGATTTCAATGGAAGCCGCCTGACATGGGGAACCCTTCGCCCATGCCATCTCTTTAATTGAATCAAATTAACCCCGCACACAACCTCCGGCAGGGGAAGATGGGATGAGGCAGGGGGACTGCCCCTCAATGGAATTCTTGGAGCTACTTCTAGCCTCATTGTTGTCATGCCTCATGTGGCTGCCTGAATGCCGGGAATGCCGCTCCACGCAACGGAAGTGAGGTGTCTAGAATTGCACAAGGCAGTGCTGCCAATTTGGAGGGATTCCTATAGGGCTAATTGATGATAAGCATTAAGTGAAATATTTAATAATAGATTTTTCAAGCCTGAGATAGCCCTTTATGTCATAGAGTTGCACTCTCACTTGTTCAAAAATATTATGATGGGGCCTAGCAAAAAAAATTTTAAATCAATAAACTCGTACTCGTTTAAATCAATAAAAATACTTGTTTTATAAAGCTGTTCTAAACATTTGATTACTTAAAAAATATTATTTCGAAAGTCCCTCAAAAGAAAAACATAAAAAAACATTTCAATTATGAAAATGCGGTAAATAAAGAATGCTTTTATAGCTTCATTAAGTGATATAATAACCATTGATTAATAATGATTTTGATGTACCTTTAATTGGCCCATTTGGTATACCCTATTCTCTATTTCGAACAGCCTGCTAGCATTACGTTCTCAAG